>NC_139220.1:159909541-160567041 GCF_055691185.1 Crinia signifera | reverse complement strand
ACACACTAGAACGATTTTTGGGCCGATTGGCCGATTTTCGATAAATCGGCCGATATATCGGCCGATATTTACCGATAATCGGTCAAAAATCGGCCGATGCTCGCTCCTGTGGATCTTTTGCTAAATCTTCTGATCTTACGTGCTGCACAAAAGATCAGAAGATTTAACAAAAGATCCATAGGAACGCACACGGGATCTTAAGAAAAATCTTTGGTAAAGATGTGCGCTTGCCTGAAATCTTTTGTCCAGATCGGACAAAAGATTTGAAGGCTAATTTATGCGCACATCTTAAGATCGCAGATCTTTCTAGTGTGTGGGCACCTTTGGAGTGCTATACCACACCCGAGGAGCAGTGTTAAGGTGCCCACACACTAGAACGATTTTTGGGCCGATTGGCCGATTTCCGATAAATCGGCCGATATATCGTCCGATGTTTACCGATAATCTGACGAAAATCGTCCGATTTCGGTCCGATGCACGCTCCCCTGGATCTTTAGCTGAATCTTCTGATCTTACGTGCTGCATGAAAGATCAGAAGATTTAACAAAAGATCCATAGGAACGCACACGGGATCTTAAGAGAAATCTTTGGTAAAGATGTGCGCTTGCCTGAAATCTTTTGTCCAGATCGGACAAAAGATTTGAAGGCTAATTTATGCGCACATCTTAAGATCGCAGATCTTTCTAGTGTGTGGGCACCTTTGGAGTGCTATACCACACCCGAGGAGCAGTGTTCAGGTGCCCACACACTAGAACGATTTTTGTGCCGATTGGCCGATTTCCGATAAATCGGCCGATATATCGTCCGATGTTTACCGACAATCTGACGAAAATCGTCCGATTTCGGTCCGATGCACGCTCCCCTGGATCTTTAGCTGAATCTTCTGATCTTACTTGCTGCATGAAAGATCAGAAGATTTAACAAAAGATCCATAGGAACGCACACGGGATCTTAAGAGAAATCTTTGGTAAAGATGTGCGCTTGCCTGAAATCTTTTGTCCAGGACGGACAAAAGATTTCAAGGCTAATTTATGCGCACATCTTACGATCGCAGATCTTTCTAATGTGTGGGCACCTTTAGCTTTTTATTCTACTTTATAGCTATTCTTCATTTTATGCTAGAGAAGTCTACAGGAGAGGATTTTGGTTTGACTCTAAAGGTGCCCACACACTAGAAAGATTTTTGGGCCGATTGGCCGATTTCCAATAAATCGGCCGATATATCGTCCGATGTTTTCCGATAATCGGTCGAAAATCGGCCGATTTTGGTCCGATGCGCGCTCCCGTGGATCTTTAGCTGAATCTTTTGATCTTATGTGCTGCACAAAAGATCAGAAGATTTAGCAAAAGATCCATAGTAACGCACACGGGATCTTAAGAAAAATCTTTGGTAAAGATGTGCGCTTGCCTGAAATCTTTTGCCCAGGACGGAAAAAAGATTTCAAGGCTAATTTATGCGCACATCTTACGATCGCAGATCTTTCTAGTGTGTGGGCACCTTTAACATGTCAAGTAGTCATTAAGTTTTGTAAGGAAAAGTTATGATTAATGACATGATTAGATTATTTCATGTGTTCATTATTAAAGAAATCTGTTAGGGAGAATTGAGGATTAAAAAACTGTTTTTAAACCATTGAAAGATAACATTACTTGTTCTCATCATCTTACCCAATCAGGACAGGTTCTAAAGTAAAGTCACAGGGATGCTAAGGGTTTGGTATAATTTACCTACAAACAAAATCCCTATGGTCAAGATACAGACAAGGTCAAAATACCGATATTTCAAACGTTGACACAGTCAAAATTCCGACATTTAAAATATAGACAGGACAAATAGAAGACACAAGTTTTTCTTTCTTTTTTGGTCTGTATGTTGACATAGGTCCACATGAACCGCGCTGGCCATGCTTCGGGCAGGGTGCCTTGCTACACTGGGCACACTATTATATTCCCTCTCCATGTCCACTAGGATGGTAAAGTATGAACAAGTCAGTTTCAATAAAAAAAAGGTACTTGTGTACTAGCACGGCGCCCATCGCATCGCAGACCATATCGCATGCGATGCGATGAGATGCGATGCAATATCGGCCGATGTTCTACAATGTCAAACAATTTTTTTTTTATTCAAACTGTTTTTATTAGGTTAATTTGCACAGTACAAAATATGCAACAATAAAATCAAGTTACATTACAATAGAACAAATGAGTTGCGTCATGTTTGAAGAAGCTTTAAAGAGAACCTCAACGGTTGAGCGCATTATTAGCTTAAGGTTGTGGGTGTTAAACATAGCTTTAGGTAATTTGCTCATACAATTGCAATCCTATAACTTCTAAAACAGTCGGTAAGAAAGGGAGTATTAGGAAAGGGAACGAAAGAGAGGGGAGAAAGACTGAGAAACGGAAAAGGTTTTAGAAGAAGAAAAGGAGAGGTTGGGGGGAGTGCGCTGAGTGGTTGGGAGGTTTTGCTGACGTCAAGCGGTCTGCAGAGTCACGGGACCTTTACTTGAGTGGTGGTGTCTGAAGAGAAGTAACGTCAGGGAGGTATGGAGGTCGAGGGTCTCTCATAGGGACAGGTATAATGAGGATTCTTTAAATTCTATCCAGGGTAACCAGGTCGAGGCAAAGTTTGAGATATTTCCAGACGGGATGGAGATGAGGTCTTCCATTTCCATGTAATAGTCAATTTTCTTGAGCCAATCTCTAATGGGGGGGGCTTTGGTAGATCTCCAATGGGCTGGGATTACCGATTTTGCTGCATTATTTAGGTGTCTCAGAAGTGAGTGTTTATACGTTCTAGTGGTGGCCGTTGTAATGTTGAGCAACCAGAAGCCAGGGTCTCTGGTTACTTTTCCATTTAGAATTTTTTCGGTGCACTGAAAGATGGTGTTCCAGAAGGGGCTGATCACAGGGCAATCCCACCATATATGTATAAAAGTACCACGGGCTGAATTACATCTCCAACACTTATCAGACATTGCTGGGAACATCTTATGGACTCTTATGGGAATCCTGTACCATCTATAAATAAGTTTGTATAAGTTTTCCAGAGTGTCCAAGCTAAGAGAGTTTGTCTGAGAAATGCGGAAAACTACCTCCCAGTCTATATCCTGGACTTTCCCTTCTAGTTCCTTCTCCCACGCTGAGGTAAAGGATGTTGGAAGAGGGAAGGTGTTTTCTATAATCGATGTGTATAGCTGTGATATTGTGTGAGATGTGGGGTTTGGGTTTGCGCAAAGGCGTTATAGAAGGGTGAGGCCTCTAGTAATTTCTGATTGTTTAAGGGATGACAAAAAATGGCGTAGCTGAAGAAATTTCCAAAATTCCTCCTTTGGGAGACCCCATAGTTCCTGTATGTCTGAAAATGAGCGTACCCCCTCTGGACCAACCAGTTGACCGAGCCGAAAGATACCTGCCTCCGTCCAGTTCGTAAAGGCAGAAGCGTGTAGGCCTGGAGCGAAGCCAGGATTAGAAAGGAAAGAGGTAAGGGGGGAGGTGATCGAGGAGATGTGTGTTAGAGTGCGGTATTTTTTCCATAATTTAAGGGTGGGGGCAACTGTTGGGTGTTCTACTATGGGGAGTTTTGGTAACCAGGGGGAAATTTCAATATAGGTGTGGAAGCAGTTCTCTTCTAGTGAGACCCATGGTTTGGAGTCTTTAGCACGTGTCCAGTCTAGAATGCGGTTCAGGTGGACAGCTTGATAATAGCTAGGGATATGAGGAAGTTGCATGCCTCCGCTAAGTTTCCTCCTAAAGAGAATATCGTGCTTGAAACGGGGGGTGGAGGATCCCCATACAAAGGCACGTATAAGTTTTTGTATAGACTGAAACCATGTTGGAGGTATGTATATGGGGAGAGTTTGCAGTTTATACAAGATCTTTGGTAGTGAGTTCATCTTAACCACGTTTATCCTACCAAACCATGATAAGTGTAGTGATCTCCATTTTTGGTAATCTGAACGGAGGGAGTTTAATAGTGGAGTAAAGTTCAAGGAAAATAGTTTGGATAGGTCTTTGGATATTTGTACTCCTAAATACTTCAATTTAGAGTCGCTCCATGTAAAGGGGAATGAAAGTTTCAAAGAGTTTACCGCCGCAGGGGGAGTGGTAAGATTCATGGCTACAGATTTGGAATAGTTGATCTTAAAGTTGGAGAGCTTGCTAAATTTTTGGAATTCCGTCACTAAATTCGGGAGGGATGTAATTGGGTTAGTAATCAGAGCTAACAGGTCGTCTGCAAAAAGGGCAAGTTTATGTTCCTGACCACCTATGTGCAGGCCTGAAATGTTTGGGTTCTGTCGTATAGACCTGGCCAAGGCTTCTATGCATAGTACAAACAGGAGGGGAGACAGAGGGCAGCCCTGTCTCGTCCCATTCGCGATGTTGAATGAGTCCGATAGAGAACCGTTTATTTTCACCTTTGCTGAAGGTGATTCATATAAGGCTAATATTCTATGTAGGCAAGCCGGTCCCAGATCAAGGTGTCGCAGGACACCCTCCATAAATCCCCAGTGAACCCTGTCAAAGGCCTTTTCAGCGTCTGTTGTTAGTATCATGGAAGGTACCTTAGATATGGATGCAAAGTGGATCAGGTTAATAACTTTGGTAGTGTTATCTTTGGCCTCGCGGCCTGGGACGAAGCCCGTTTGGTCTCCATGGATCAACTTGGGAAGTAAGAGTTTCAAACGGTTCGCCAGCAGCTTAGCAAATAATTTAATGTCAATGTTTAATAATGAAATTGGCCTATAGCTCGAACAAGAATTTGGGTCTTTGCCTTCTTTGGGAATGACTGTGATGTGGGCTTCTAAAGAGTGTTTTGAGAAGTGTTTACTAGCAGATAGTGAGTTAAATGCTCTGGTGAGGAGAGGGGCCAGTTTATTTTTGAATGTTTTATAATAGGAGGCGGTAAAACCGTCAGGACCAGGGCTTTTACCTAGGGGTGTTGAGTCTATGGCCTTTTCCACTTCCTCCAGTCTGAAGGGTTTCTCTAAGGAGTCTATGTCTTCTGGAGCTAGGGTAGGGAATTTTACAGAGTTTAAATAGGAAGCGACGAGGTCTCGGTGGGTAAGTCTGGAGGGGCCGTCTATTCCTTCAGTTAGATTGTATAAAGTTGCATAATATTTTCTAAATGTCTCTGCAATATGTCGTGTTTCATTATGTGTAATGCCCTTGTCATCTTTTATGGTTTGGATGAATGTAGTGGCCCGTTGTTCCCGGAGGAGGGTCGCTAGGAGTTTGCCCGGTTTGTTGCCCCATTGGTAGTGGCGACTTTTACATTTACTATAGGATAGTTTTATCTTGTCAGCGAGGAGTCTATTTAGGGAGGCGCGTGCCTCTTCCAGTTCTACGTGGTATTTAGGGGCCAGGGATGCTTTATGTGAGGTTTCAAGAGTTTTGATTTTGTGTAGTAGTTCTTCTATTTTCCCCATTTTTTGTTTTTTCAGGTAGGAGCCTAATTTGATACATGTGCCTCTAAGTACACATTTGTGTGCCTCCCAGACAGTGATTTTAGAGGTGTCCCCGATATCGTTTGTATCTATATATGTGTCGATGGCTAGTTCTAGTTGGGATTTGCAGTAAGGGTCCTGTAGAAAGGTGTCATTGAAGCGCCACGACCAGGGTTTTTGGGTTTGCTGGGGTAATTTAATGCGGAGGAAGACAGGAGCATGGTCAGACCATGTGATTGGGCCAATGGAGGTGTCCATTATTAGATGAAGGTGTCTGTGGCTAAGGAATAGGTAATCTATTCTGGAGTAGGCCTGATGGGCATAGGAGAAGAATGAGTAGTCTAGGTCTGAGGGGTGGGATAGTCTCCAGGTATCGGTCAACTGGTAGTCCAGAAGGAGGCGACGCATCCTCCTACATTCTTTTTCGGGTTTTCGGGAGGATTTATTTGTGGTGTCACGGGTTGGATCCAACGTCCAGTTTAAGTCACCTCCCATAACTACTATCCCTTCTAACAAGGGTTCAGCTTTTTCGAGTACAGTCGAAAGGAAAGAGGGCTGCTTTGTGTTTGGAGTATATATATTGAGTAGGGAAAAACGCTGATTATAGATAGTGCATTTCAAAAGGAGACCTCTACCTTCGACTAGTTTATGTGTAGATAGGTTGGTGAGTGGAATATGTCTGGCTACTAATATTGCAACACCTAGAGTCTTGCCTGCGGAATTATTCGCCATGAAGACATGTGGGTAGTAATGGCATTTCAGTGATGGGACCTGACCAGTGCGGAAGTGGGTTTCCTGGATAAGCGCTATGTCTACTTTATCGTCATGTAGGCATTTAAGCAGTTTAGACCTTTTTTCAGGTATATTTAACCCTTTAACGTTAAAGGTGGCGATTTTCAAGTCACTCGGGCTGGGCATGTCTAAATCGGGGTATAGAGAGTGTATACATAAGCCACTCCGTTGGAATGGTTATTGGCATCGGCTCCACCAAATCCCAGACAGAGGTTAGGGAAAGCTTGTAAAGATTGACATGACAGCGCATCAAAGGAAGGGGGGGAAAGAGACTAAGAGTCATACAAAGATATAGAGATAAACTAATATAAAGTACCATAGAAGGATTAGCTGCGATTGGACCAGGCATGGGATCCTGCCCAAGCCTCGTCCAATAACTCAAAGGGTGCAGCAAGTAGGGGGTAGACAGGGGGACACACCGCAGCAACCACCCCGACCACAGAAGGTCGCACAAAGCGATTATGCAGGTGTCGTCTCGATTGTGTGGAGGGAAAACATTTTCCGGTTAAGACTAAATATCAAGGACTATGATTGTCTAAGTCGATAGTCAAGATCAAATCCAGTAGAGAGGTATTTGACAGAATCTCAGGGAGCGAGTAGGCAGATCAGGTGGGGTAGGGTAAGGATTATTAACCAGTTGCAGACAGTGTTAACAGCAAAGAAAACTTAATGACTTAAAACTAAACAGTCAACAGATGTCAACGGGTCTGCTTGGGGAAGAAAGGAGAACCCAAAGGGAGAACATTGTGAAAGATAGGTGCCCATTATAAGCAGCAGTAATTAAACACATAAAAGTTTTCTTTAAAGGCAGATATCGTAGCGATCTCACCAAGCATGGCGGTCCTGGACTTCTCAAGTTACTTCAGAGGGAGTGGTACTTGTTGAATGTCTAGGTCTCCTTCTTGGGGCAACTTTATCCCAGAGTCCTTTTTGGAAATTCAAAGAAGGAGTTTCCGGGGCCATATGGTAGGATTCCCAATCTGGAAGGGGTATGGGTTGCATGCCGAGGGTTGTGAAAAATTGCGGGAGATCTGTGGGTTTGTTTAAGATGACCAACTTGCCATTGTGGGATACTTGAATGTTGAACGGGAAGCCCCATCTATATTTCAGATTCAGCTTACGTAGAGCGTCAGTGAGGGGTCTTAGGGTCCTTCTTTGCTGTAGTGTGGACCAAGCTAAGTCTGGGAAGAGTTGGATTTTATCTCCGTTAAAGTCTATACCGTCTAATTGGCGAGCTCTCTTCATTATTTCTTCTTTCTGTATGAAATAGTGGAGGCGGCATATCACATCTCGTGGTTTGTCAGTGGGTGTACCTCTCGGTTTGAGAGCACGGTGAGCTCTATCGAATTGGATCTTTTCTTGAGGGTCTAGTTCAAGTATTTCTCCAAAGATCTTTGTAAGGACGTCTATTAGGCTGGATTGTGGAATATCCTCTGGCAGGCCCCTCACTCTAATATTGTTACGTCTTCCGCGATTGTCCAAATCTTCCACACGTGTACGCAGGAGTTGCAATTCAGAGGCCTGGTGATCGATCACTTCCTTAAGTTGATTAAATGCCTGAACTGAAGTTGCACCATGGTCTTCCAGGGAGTCAACACGTGAATCCAGAGCTGATAAATCAGTTTGAATTGTTGAGACCTCTTGTTTGATTGTGGAGAGCAGGCTAGTCTCAAGTGATACAAGATCTTGTTTCGTTGGTAGAGATTTAAGGTGCGTAAGGATCTCGCTTATTTCTCTGTTGATAGAAGAGATGTAAGGGGGTGCTGCGTCGCCTGTGGTAGACATGTTGTCGGCAGGCGCGAGCGTTGACGGGGAGTTAGGCGGAGCAGATTGAGTGTTGTCTGATGTGTTGTCAGAAGATGGAGTCGTTAGATATTGTCGCAGATCAGAATTGCGCTCACTCGCTCTCCTCGGAGTCCCCTCGGGTTTAAGCTTGGATTTTCTGTTTTTCACCATGTGAAGAATATTTGAAGGCGGAAGCACGTAGTTCAAAGGTTATAGAGACGACATGAACATCTATGAGTAGTCACATAGTAGAGATTGGGTGGGCAGTTGCCATCGGTCGCCCCCCCCGCGACCCTAGGCGGCCATTTCTTGTAGTTTACACCGCTCCTGTCAAAAGGCGAGGACCATTAGTGTGGATAGTAAGTGCATTGAGAGGTTATATTCTGAAGGGAAAGGAGCAGTAGCAGCAAAGGCTCACAAGGGGGCGCTGGTGCACTACAGTGGATAGGAGCCCAGTACAGGTGATTGCTGTTCTGCAGGCTGAGGCAAGTAAGAATAGCCTGAAGCAGGCAGTGTCTGTTGGTTGCCTGGGAGACAGAGGTATATGCAGGGGTAAATCAGGAGGCAGCAGGTGTTCAGTGCACAAAGTAAAAGGGGGATGTCCTCCTGGCTTCAGCAGGGTCTGTAGGGGAGTATGGCAGGGGAGCACCTTCCTTTGTAGTCAGGATGGGGGGGGTACAGCAGGGACACCCGGGGTGCACAACCTTTGCAGCACAATAGATATGGGCTTTTCCCTAGATCAGGGGCCCGCAGTAGCGGCAGGCAGGGCCAGACAGCTCAGGACAGGCTTCTTTAGTTATACTGTGGAGCCTGTCACTGCCACCTCCAAGATGGCCGCCGCTTCAGACAGGTATGCAGGGAGACAGGGATAGATTTAATGGGGGAGCAGGGCCACCAACCGCTCGTTTTCCAGTCCGGGGGCCACCTGGAGGGAGCCCAGTGCGGTGGAGGGGGTTCAGGAGGCTTCCTGGGTCTTCCGGCGGCGCGCGCCCGCTATGGAGCCCGCGGCGCGGGTACTTGTGAAAATTTAGGCCCCGGCTTCTAGGCCGCGGGTAGGCCGCAATCCGCGGGTGGCTGTAAACAGTCACCCCGACTCCGCAGCCTCCCGCAAACCACTGCAGGCTTGTCCGGCACCTCAGTGGGGCTCTGGGGAGTGAGGATCACCTCCGAAGCACCTCTGAAACTGGTGATGGGAGCTGGATCCTCCGGAGCCCAGGTAATCTGCGTCTACTGCTGATGGCCGCCAAGCCACGCCCCCAATGTCAAACAATTTTAAAATTGTATGGCATTGTATATGGCATACCATGCCATACAATGCGATGGGATGCGATTATAAATTGTATAAGCACCCTAATGGGTGCTTACAATGCTTAAATGCACCCCCCGCCACCCCCCAAGTATAAACGTGAACCCGAAGCGTGGCGAGCGCAGCGAGCCCGTGAGGGGCGGCGGTACGCGTCCTACGACCTTTTCATAACCCCACTATCCACGTCGGTGTGGAGTTGATTTTATAAAGTGTGGCGAGCCCGAAGCATGGCGAGCGCAGCGAGCCCCGCGAGGGGACGCGGACACCTTCACAGGTATCCGCGTCCCCTCGCGGGCTTTACAGGTATCCGCGGTCGCTCGCCACGCTTCGGGCTCAGTGGCTCGCTGCGCTCGCCACACTTTATAAAATCAACTCCACGCTGACGTGTATAGTGGGGGTATGAAAAGGTCGTAGGAGGCGTACCGCTACGTGGTGGCGTGGGGGTGCATTTAGGGTGCTTATACAATTTTATATCGTATATGGGTCAAAATCGCATCGCATCGCATGCCATCGGGTGTATGGCATGCAATGCGATAAAAAATTGGGCGACTAATTATCGTGGGCGCCGTGCTAGTACACAAGTACCAAAAAAAATCCTGAAAAATTCCTGCCTTTGACCTGTGTACATTTTAAATGTCGGTATTTTGAACTTGTCGGTATTTTGACCGTCTGTCAATGGTTGTCGGTATTTTGACCGTCAGGATTTTGATTGTAGGTAAATTGACTACATCCCAATGCTAATACATTATATAGTTCAGTATCATCACTGGAACCATACTTGCTAGGGTGACCAACTCATCCCTTTAATCCGGGACACATATTAATTACACAGGTTCTGTGGCTGGCTTTCACCTGGTTTTAAACTGCCACAGAACCTGTGTAATTAATATGTGTCCCAGATTAAAGGGATGAGTTGGTCACCCTGAGGCGGGTTTAACACACATGGACGGTGAAATCCCGCACGGCCAGGGAGCCGTGCCGCACACAGTAGATTATCATGGAGGGGATGGCCACAGCCCGGCAGCCGTCCCTTCCAGTGGCGGGATCCGGTTGCAACCGTGCGGCCGGGTCATGGCCGTCCCGTGTGAATGGACACAATAGTGTCCATTTACAACTAATGTGTGCGGCACGGCTCCCTGGCCGTGTGGGATTTCACAGGCAGGAGCCGGACTGTGTGAAACCGGCCTAAGGCTGGTTTCATACACTCCGGTTTTGACCGGACGGAAAAAAGCCGGACCCACTTTGTCTGTTTTTTTTTTTTTTTTTAAATTCTGTTTTTATTGAGTTAAAGTATTCAAGTACAGAGATTAGAGAAGTAGTAACATGTATCTTTGCGAATGATTTAGGTTACAGAAGTTGGCATTACATTTACAATAATCGTTACAGTATTGTAGTCTCAAATTTAACAGCATAACATACAAGGGTATTCTTATAACCAGGGAAAAATAGGAGGGGGGGGGGGGGGGTTCGGGGATGGAGGGTTTCTAAAGTTGAGTGGGAGGAGGGGGGGGGTGAGGGGGTTGTCCAATCCTTAATAGTAGCTTTTAATTAGTCGTAGAGTCGCAAAGTGATGGAAGAGAGGATTGATTGGGTCTTCCATGGGCCACCATATAGTCTTTGTATGGGTTGGAAGATTTGTAGTTTAACCATGGAAGCCAAATGGCCGTGAATTCTGACATCCTATCTTTAGAGCTGAGGAGCAAGTCCTCCATGTTCATGTAATAGTCTATCCTCGAAAACCAGGTAAGACGGGTGGGTGGATTCTGGGACTTCCAGAGAGCAGGGATTACTGCACGGGCTGCGTTGCTTAGGTGCCGTAGTATGGATTTTTTATGTGAGGAAAGCGGTATAGTTGAGTGGTTTAGCAACCAGAAGGAGGGGTTGGTGGGGATAGGAGTGAGTGTGATGTCTGATGACACAGAGATTACCTCCCTCCAGAATGGTTGAATTAGAGGGCATGACCACCATATATGAACCATGGTGCCTAAATCTTTCCGGCACCTCCAGCAGGTAGGGGAGTTTGACGGGGATATTGTGTGGAGAAGGGATGGGTGTCTGTACCATCTCATCAGAAGTTTATATTGGGTTTCTTTGACTTGAGTGCATATGGAGCTTGTATGGGTTTTCATGAAGATAGCCTCCCATTCCCTCTCTGTGATTTTGATATCTAGGTCTTTTTCCCACTTCCTGAGAAAGGGCATGGTTTCCTGAGGAGTATGTTGTTGTAGGATTTGGTATAGGGAAGATATTATATGTTTAGGGTGAGCAGGGAAGATACATAGTCTCTCGAAGGGGGATAGTTCTCTAGAGGCCTGTTTTAGTGTGTTCTTTGTGTGAAGGAAATGCCTAACCTGGAGATATTTCCAGAAGTCTGATTGTGGGATATCCCATTTTTTCCGGATGTCAGAGAATTGCAGCACTACCGAGTTTTGTGTTAGTTGGCCTAGCCTAAAGAGGCCCTCCAGGGCCCACGGTTTGTAGTGGGAGAGAGTAATGCCTGGTGTGAAAGCTGGGTTCCCCAGGAAAGATGTGAGGGGGCCTATGTCTGAGGAAATCCTCGGTTTCTTGCGTAAGAGCTTCCATGCCTTCAATGTAGGGGAGATGGTCGGGTGCTGATGTGAGAGTCTAGGAAGGGATGGAAGCCAGGGAAAAATTTCGGGGTACTGTTGAGCGTATAGTCCCTCCAAAACCACCCATTGTTTGAGCTCCCTACTTCGTGTC
Organism: Crinia signifera; assembly: GCF_055691185.1. NCBI lineage: Eukaryota > Metazoa > Chordata > Amphibia > Anura > Myobatrachidae > Crinia > Crinia signifera. The sequence continues at coordinate 160,554,993 of NC_139220.1, read as the reverse complement.
CAATCTAGGACCCTGCTTAGCATGATGGCTTGGTGATATTTTCTAACATCCGGAAGTTGGAATCCACCCTGAGCGGTTGACCGCATCAGGGTGGATTTGCTAATCCTGGGGGTTTTGCGAGCCCAGATAAACTGTTGGATCAGGGATTGGATGGTCTGAAACCAGGAGTCTGGGATCTTAATCGGGAGCGCTTGAAGGAGATACAGTAGGCGAGGGAGTGTGTTCATTTTGACAACGCCGATACGACCTAACCATGAGATTGTTTTGTATTGCCAACTGCAAAAATCCTTTTTGATAGCTTTGAGGATGGGATGGAAGTTTAGGGTGAATAGTTGAGAGAGATCTCTAGGGAGTTGGACTCCCAGGTATGTGATATGGGAGTCTTTCCAAATAAATGGATAGAGGGCTTTTAGGGCAGTTATTTCTTTGGGAGGTGCGGAGATGTTTAGGGCATATGATTTAGTGGTATTCACCTTAAAATTGGAAAGGGCGCTAAAAGTGTTCAGTTCCTGCATAAAATGTGGGAGTGAGTGGGAGGGTTGTGTAAGGATTGTCAGGACATCGTCTGCGAATAGGGCTAGTTTATAATTGGTGTCGTCAACTTGTAGGCCTGTGATTTGGTTATTCTTCCTAATTGCCCTAGCGAGGGCTTCGATACATAAGACAAAGATGAGGGGGGAGAGTGGGCAACCCTGTCTTGTACCATTGCTAATGGAAAAAGTGTCAGATAGGGTTCCGTTCACTTTAATTCTGGCAGAGGGTTGTGAGTAAAGAGCCAGTATTCTATGGGGTGACACCTGCCCTAACCCAATGTGTTCCAGCACTGCCCTCATGAAGTCCCAGTTGACCCTGTCGAAAGCCTTTTCGGCGTCGGTTGACAGTAAAATGGTGGGGATTTGGCTCTTGGAGGCTAGATGAATTAGAGAGATTATTTTTGTAGTGTTGTCTTTTGCCTCGCGGCCGGGAACGAAGCCGACTTGGTCATTGTGTATGAGCATGGGGAGAAATTCGTTCAGTCTAGTGGCCAGTAATTTTGCATATAGTTTTAGATCTACGTTGAGCAGGGATATTGGTCTGTAGCTGGGGCAGATTGAGGGATCTTTTCCTTGTTTTGGGATTACAGTGATTTGAGCTTCTAGGGACTGAGGGGGGAAATAATGGGTAGCTGTTATGGAGTTAAAGACTTGGACTATTTTAGGGGTAAGAACATCCCTGAAGGTTTTGTAGTATGTTGCCGGGAATCCGTCCGGGCCGGGGCTCTTGCCTGAAGGCAGAGAGGCTATGGCACGGTCTACCTCCAGTGTAGTGAAGGGCTCGTCTAGGGAGGTTCTAGCTGCCGACGGGAGTGTGGGGTATGCGACCCTTTCTAGATATCGTTTAGAGTTAATTAGGTTTGGGATAGGGTTTGTTGTTGAGGATGGGTCTGAGAGGTTGTATAGCGCCGAGTAGTATTCTTTAAAACAGGCTGCAATTTCCGGTGTTTTAAAGCAGAGTGTACCTGATTTATTTTTCATGTTTGAAATAAAGGAGGCTGTTTTCTGGGCCCTAAGAGCCTGCGCCAGTAGGCGTCCAGGCTTGTTGCCCCACTGATAGTATCTGTATTTACATTTTCGTATGGATGCTTGAGTTTTAAGGTTGAGTAGTTTTTTCAGTTGGTCGCGGGCTTCAGCTAGGTCTAGAAGGTCGCCGGGTGCTAGGGAGGATTTGTGGCGAGTTTCTAGGAGGTGAATTTTTTGCAGTAGTGATTCTACAGCTGATGATCTAGATTTTTTCATATATGAGCCTAGTTGGATCAGTTTTCCTCGCATTACGCATTTATGCGCTTCCTAGAGGGTCGTTTTGGATACCTCGTCTGTCTCGTTGATAGAGAAGTAGTCGGCTAAGGTTTTATCTAGTTCGGATTTGCAATATTTGTCTTGAAGGAGAGATTCATTGAGGCGCCAAGACCATTGGGCTGGGTTGCGATAGGAAGTCGCTAGGGTCAGAAAAACTGGGGCGTGGTCTGATAGGTGGATCGATCCGATATCGGCTTGGATTATCCGTGGGAGGTGTCTGTGGCTAATAAATAAGTAGTCTAGTCGGGAGTAAGTTTGGTGCGGATGGGAGAAAAAGGTATAGTCGCGGCCATTAGGGTTCAAAACTCTCCACGAGTCAGCTAGTTGTGAGTTGTGTAATAGCTTCCTTACTTGTTTATGTTTGCGTATTGAAAATCTAGGCGAGGGGGGGAGGTGTCTACCGGTGGGTCCATGGTCCAATTGAGGTCACCTCCTAAAATAACAGTTCCCTTATATAGAGGTTCTAATTTTGGTAAGTGGGAGCTAAGAAATGCAGATTGATTGCTGTTAGGGGCATAGAGGGCTATGAATGTGTAGGGACTGGAGAAGATTGTGCAAGTGACTACCAGTATTCTACCTGGGACTATTTTATGAGTCTTGATTTCTGTAACTTGTAGGGATCGTGAGAATACAACAGCTACACCTTTCGTTTTGCTGTCAGGGTTGTTTGAGTAGTATGCTAAGGGGAATCTATAATTGGTCAGGGAGGGAGGACGTGCGGATCCTTTAAAGTGAGTTTCTTGTATCAGAGCTACATCCACCCTCTCCGACCAAAGCATATTCAGTAATTGAGATCTTTTTTCAGGGATGTTCAGGCCTCTAGCGTTAAATGAGACAATTTTAAGTTTACCTGGACTTGACATCCTGGGTAGGGTATGGTTCAGCAGAAGGACGTTCGGATTGGACTAAGGGGACAAGAGTATATGATGGTGGGATGAGGGAAAACAAAGGGTAAAAAAGTACAAGAAAAATAAACATCAGTAATATGTAACAACCCGCCATGAGACAACCTGTTGTATTGTACATTCGGTGTCCCATTGGGCCAAGTAGGCCAAGTGCGGGGTTTGGGGGTAACTAGGGGACGCCGCCCGGGGCGCCACATTGAGAGTGTTGCATATTACACTTCAAGAAGATAATTACAGTGTTAGTTAAACCAACCCTAACTTAATGGTAAGCGAAAAGAAAAAAAAAAAAAAAACATTTAAACTTTGTTATAAAGGAACAAAAAAGAACGGCGGAGACCAGTCTGTCTCACATATATATAGTAGGGGCGTCATTAGACGGGTTTTTTTGGTGAGCAGGTGAAAGGGTTTGTCTCACCCGACCGTCGACACCCGGGAAGTCCATGGATCGCTGGAGTCTGGGAGATATTCATGTCGACCCAGAGGGTGATGGGTCTTTGGCGGGAATGTTCTGAATGCAGGCCTGAGCCATGGAAGATTTCTTGCTAGAGTCTCGAGTAGTTTGCCATGGTGTTCCATTTTTGTTCAGCTGAGGGGGGGTCAAGTCTGGTGGGTTAAATTCCCAATCCGGAATCTTCATGGGGGGAAGGCCGAGGCCAGAGCAAAAGGTTGGGAGATCTGAGGGAGATTGTAGGGAGTAGGTTTTCCCCGACAATGCTACTTGTAGTTGAAAGGGGAATCCCCATCTGTATTTTAGTTGGCGTTTTCGTAGCTCGTCGGTAATGGGTTTGAGAGTTTTCCGCTGCTGGAGGGTGTGCCAGGAAAGATCCTGGTATAGGGCAATGGGTTCGCTGTTGAAAGTTAGCCCGTCTAATCTCCTCACTTTATTCATTATCTCTTCCTTTTGGGAGAAATAGTGCAGGCGGCATATAACGTCTCTTGGGCGGTCTGCAGAGAGACCTCTTGGTTTGAGCGCTCGGTGTGCTCGATCAAAGGTGATAGTGTTTGAAGAGTCTTTCCCCAGGACCTCGTTGAAGATCTTAGTTAAGACATCTATGAGGTTTGCCGGGGGGACGTCTTCGGGGATGCCTCTTACTCTGATGTTATTACGTCGGCCTCTGTTGTCCAGGTCTAGGACCCGTGTTCTGAGGGATTTGATTTCGAGTGTTTGGGCTGCGATGACTTCGCAGAGGGATTTTGTGAATGTGTCAGCAGACTCCTGATGGTCCTCGAGGACATCCACTCTTTCAGTTAGTTGAGTTACATCTTGCTTGATCGTTGCCAACTCCTTACGCATGATGTTTTGTATATATTGTTCGGTGGGTAAGGTTTTCATGTACGCCATGAGTTCCTTGAGAGTGGGTTCTCCTTGGGTGGGGGAAGAGGGTTGTTCCATTGTCTTGAGTGAAGGGGGTGTAGAGGAGCAGTTGAGAAGTGGGCTTGGGGGGGTGTTAGTTTCAGAGTCACTCGGTATGGCAGAGAGTAAAAAGGGTCTCAGATCTCTCAAGGTCGGATTCGCTTTTGGTTTCGGGGTGCTTACTTTCTTTTTACCAGACTTGACCATGCTGGTGAGAAGGCAGTTCACATCTAGGCGGTCATAGGGCCGCTGGGTTGGTAGCTAAGAGTAGTAAAAGAGTAGCGTGGCGAAGTCCCGGCCGCGTCCCCTCAGCGGCCTGGCATCAACAGTTCTTCGGGCCAATCATCTCAAGTGGGAGGGCCGGTCAGTGTGGAGTGAAGTCATCATCTCCGGTTTCTGCTATGGGGTTGTATTCTCCGGGCGGCAGGTGGGCCCCCCACCCACTTGGCGGGGCTCTGAGCGGGGTGTATAAGTTGCGTCTGATCTTCAGTATGTTGATGGGTAGCTGTTATTTTTCCACGCTGTGATCTGCGCTGTGGGCGGGGCTGTCTCAGTTGAAGCAAAGGGGGACGCAGTGTGGGCCCAATGCAGCTTCTGGTATTATAATAATATAGCCAGGTATTGGAGTGTAGGGTGGGGGTGTCAGTCTTTTGTAATACTGCTCTCTGTCCTCTGCACCGAGGACTGCAGGAGAGCTGGTTGATAGGCCTGGGGTGGCTGACGGTTTCCCTGCCTGAGAGGCACCATCCACACTCAGCAGGGCAGAGGGAGGGCGACAGGTGTTTTTTTTTTTTTTTTTGTACAGAAGGGCAGAGAGCAGCAGCTGCTCAGACCACAGAGCTGCCTGTGTGCAGCAGCGTTTCACTCTGCCACCTTCAAGATGGCCGCCGCACAGAGGGCCAGGAGCTGGGGTTAATAGCGGGGTTTTGTGAGGGTGGGGGCGGACACAGACCTTATGTGTGGCGCTGGGGGGGTCTCCGGGTGGTTGCTTGAGCCGGGGGTGAGCGCTGGCGTCTTCGCGCGCTGTTTCGCGGCAGACGTCCGCTGTGGAGCCCGCAGCGCGGCCGGCTGTTGAAATCTAGGCCGCGGCTTCCGGGGATCGGGTAGGCCGCAATCCGCGAACGGCCGTAAACGGCCGCCCCGACTCCGCTGCCGCCCGCTGGAAGTTCCGCTAGCCTCTGGGGGTCTCTGGGAAGCAGTGTAGCCGGTGGCTGAGGTCTGTAGGGGCCTGTGATGGAGCTTTCAGCCTGAGTTGTGCTGGAGCTGTTCGGAGCCACGTCTCTCTCTAATGGCTGCCAGGCCACGCCCCCACTTTGTCTGGTTTTTAGCAGGATTTCAGGACCTTTCACATGGTCCGGTTTGGAGATCCTGTGGCCCCGCCCCCTCGTCACATGGGGGTGGGTCCAAACAGTTTGACTGGCATGTCCAGTCTGACGGGGTGTACGCCCGCCCTACTTGTCACATGGGGGCGGGCTTAAGTATCCGGCAATTTCCGTGGTATGTGAAGGCGCCCATTGCCTTCCACACCACACTGAATGGGCAAAACGGGACTGCCACGGCACGCAGCCGTATGCTGCAGAGGCAAGATCCGGCTGCTACCCGGCGGCCGCGCCGTGACCGTCCAGTGTGAATGGACACAGAGCTGTCCATCACACACTGTAGGGGCGGCACGGCTTTTAAGCCGTGCGGTAATTTCCCGTTCGGCAAGAGCCGGACTGTGTGAAACCGGCCTAAGGCCGGTTTCACACAGTCCGGCTCCTGCCGGACGGTGAAATCCCGCACGGCCAGGGAGCCGTGCCGCACACAGTAGTTTATCATGGAGGGGATGGCCACAGCCCGGCAGCCGTCCCTTCCAGTGGCGGGATCCGGCTGCAATAGTGTCCATTCACAACTAATGTGTGCGGCACGGCTCCCTGGCCGTGCGGGATTTCACCGTCCGGCAGGAGCCGGAGTGTGTGAAACCGGCCTAATACTTGCCTACCTGACCCTCTCTATGCGGGAGAAAATGCTCTGTTTCTGGACTTCCCTGGTAATGTATGATTGCCATCACCTGTGGGGAGCTAGGTAAAGGTGTTTTAGCACAGGTGCTGGCAATCATACATTACCAGGGAAGTGTAGGAGCAGAGCATTTTCTCCCGCATGGAGAGGGTCAGGTAGGCAAGTATGCTGGAACCCGCTGAACATGTGGGTCGTTTGTCTATATAGCCAAATTGACATGCATGATCAGCAGACATTAATTATTGTTAATGACGCAGGGGAGTGTGCATCGTTAATGATATTAAGTGCACACACTAGATGATATTGTGAAAGATATCACTCAGAAGCCCTTTTCTGAGCGATATTTTTTTTACAATATCCTCTTGTGCAGGGGTAGCCAACTCCATACCTCGAGAGCTACCAACAGTTGACATTTTCCAGGTCTCCTCACAGAATCACAAGTTAAGTAATTATCTCCACCTGGATCGTGTATAATTTGACAGTGAGTAAAGAGTATACCTGTGCACCTGCTAGGTGGTCTGGAAAACATGAACTGTTGGTAGCTCTTGAGGACTGGAGTTGGCTACCCCTGCTCTAGTATGTATGGGGTAAGTGGCAGCAGCCTTTCTGGACCTACTGCTGCTGGCTGAGAGGTGGGTGAGAAGCATACAAACCTGGGCCCCTCCAAGAAGCCTGTGTCCTGGAAAATACTACCCACTTTCTCCCCTCCTTGGCATCACTGTTAATAACACTGAAACAAGCATCAGAGTAGCAGAAACTGAGGGTTAGATGCCACCATAGGTAGTATCAGAGCTATTTTTCAGCAGGTAAACTGTAACCAGGACAGGATCACTGTTAAGGAGCCCATACACGGTCCGTTGTGTAGGGCTCCGTTCTGTACTATGCAATGCGCGCTCCCGCGCATCACATAGTACGGTACAAAAAGTATGTGCTGCTCCTGGACTTCCCTCTTAATTTTGATTGCCATCACCTGTGGAGAAACACCTTTCTTATTAGTTAAAAAAGAAAAAAGCTTTTTGTGTTTCTTATTAGTTAACCTGTTTAAAAACAGGTGATGGCAATTTATACATTAAAAGGAAAGTCCAGCAGCAGAGAAGTTTGTCCCTCCTGGCATGGGTCATGTTGGGAGGTATGCTTATCAGAACATGTAAATTGCAAAATTAGAATTTTTTTACACCATTAAATTATTTCACATGTAAATGGGACCTGTTTGACAGTGCTATTGCAGGTTGTTGTAAACAGAGGCATACAGTGCTGTCTGTTTAGTTTGGGAAAATATAGTGTACTTGTGCAATATACCCAGTCTATGGGCAGCTAGCCATGTGCAATAACTTATATTTCCTGCTCTGCACTTTCTTGTTTTATCTTTGACTGAAACGTTTTATTTACACCGACCTCTTATCATATGAAATGTTTAAGAACAAATAGCTGTGAGTAAGCGCTGTCTCCAGCTACTGTCTAGCAGACATCAATAGTCATCAGAGACCGCCTGTGCTGGGACTTGCTCATTTATTCATGTGTTTTGTTCACAGTTATTTATATAGTGCCAGCATGTTCCATTGAGTTTTGCAGTTGGGACTAGCCTACTGCTAGATTGTATTCATGACATAGTGAAAATCTATACATAAATTAAGTGTACAATGTTATTTGTTTTGTTAATAAATAATAGGTACAAATATGTACGTGTTTATTTTTATATTAATGCCTTTGGAAAAGGCAGATTGTTATGGTGCAACCTCAGTGACACAACTGGCTCATCTGTCATAAGCAGTGATGATAATGGCAATGCAATGGTGATGTCAGCACTGAGCTCTGAGGGGAAAACACCTCCACACAGAGCAGCAGTATTCGAAATTCAAATGGATAATTCATTGTCACATAACCCTACATTTTAACAGCTTGACATATATATTTTCTAGTGTAAAAATAAACCTGTAAATATGTACATACCTCATAGCTGCCTACCCTCCTGCATTCTGCATGAGACTCTGTGAATTACCAGCAATCTCCCTCTCTCCCTCATCAGTCTAGCAATCTACCTCATTTCACCTAGCCCACATTACACTGTTACATTTTTGGGGAAAAAAGGAATGAGAGATAGATACATTTACATTGAATCATCAGCAGCATTCCCCAGCACTTTACCAAGTATAGCAGCTCTTACTAACTGCTTTGGGGCTCATCTACATTTGGATATAAGTCAATTTATAAGATTTCTCTTAGATGTAGCAGTACATACCCACATACCTATTTCACAGTACAGAAACATGTTTTCCTAATATTAGCTATGCACAACAATAACATTTGGCCTAATACAGGATGAGTTACACGACCTACACTGAGGGTCCTGCTGTGCAATTTGCAAATTTTTTGATCACCTCGTTATTGTGCTTCGATGCTCACACATCACCGTCTACCCCCTGGCTGCGCAACCTAGCCGTAATGCATGCGTACAAATCGTAGTATGCATGCACTAGGCTGTCCTGCAATAAAATCCTTCTACCTTTTTGATTGATGACCGTACGCAAGTTGATTGACAGGAAGCCGACATTTGGGGTGGTAACCGTCCCTTTTCTGGAAATGTCAGGAAAAATGCAGGCTTACCCAGACATTTGAAGGGAAGTTATGTGCCCTCAGCTCTGGTTCCAATGCGACTGCTTTACAGCCGCCGAGTAAGTCCTGGGCTACGCACAGACTGCACACACTGGAAAAATCCTTCCATTGTGAGAGGCTTGTGAATGGATTTGCAGTGAATTTCCCATCCAGCTAATTTTCAATTGCGCTGCTAAGCAATTTGCAGGCTTGCACGGGTCGTGATTTCACTGAGACTGGGCAGCAGCTATCTAATTGCAGGGTAATCGCAGGGTGCTACCAAAATGCACCAGAGAGATCAGGTCTGGTATAACCTCCATGTTTGGGGTCAAAGTGGTTGCATGTGCAGTCAAGCAGCCGCTGTGCCCCACTCCAGCATAGTACGTATATGCCTCGGTTGTCCAGACTGCACCCCAAAAATTACACTTTTCCATTTCCACAATGGTCCATCCCTGCCCCTCATCACTACTTAAGCTGCGGTCATGATGCATGTGCAGTTTTCCATTCATACAGATACTTACCTATGTTGATAGTAGTTTGGTCCCCTTGTCCAGTAGAATCCATGTAGGGTTCCTGGTGAAAAAAAACATACTCACCAGCCGGCTTCGGTGCTTCTCCGGTACTCCTGAAATGCTGTAGACCAGTGGTTCCCAAACTGTGTGCATTGGCACCCTGGGGTGCCTCAGGACACTTGCAGGGGTGCCCCAAATTGGTGGTCAAGGACCAAATCAAATTATTTATGGCCAATGGAATATTCAGAACTAGTGCTGGTGGCTTCCAATCACAAAATATGTGGACAAACAGTATTAAATCCTGTCTTTCATAACATAACCGAACCTAAGAATTACATATAAAAGCAATTTCTTACCTTTGTACCCTAGGGGTGCTGTGAAAAAAGTTCTAATACTCTAGGGTACCATTATTTAAAAAAGTTTGGGAACCACTGCTGTAGACACAAGCCTGTCTTGTGTTTACATCTGTGGCTACACCTACAGACCGGGAGTTAGGCCCGCCCACCATCCAATCGACGTCTGGACTAAGAATGAATTCTAGCCAATCAGGAGCCGACGTTACTGGCTCCTGATTGGCCACTAGGCGGCTCCTGATTGGCTAGAATTCATTCTTAGTCCAGACGTCGAGGAGGCAACATCTCTCCAGCTCTGAAAGTCCCGACAGCCGGCAGCGTAAACAAAGAAGAAGACAGAAGACAGAAGAGAAAGAATAAAGTCCTGGAAAAGAAGAGATAAGACAGAAGACCATCCATGGAGGAACTGGTGAGTAGGATTTACTTCCACAGGTCCAACATGGATTTTCTTCAGACAGGACGCCGACCTCGGAGCCGCCGACCCGGAGCCGCCGACACTGGAGCCGCCGACACCGGAGCCGCCGACACCGGAGCCAGCGACCTACCGACGGGATCAAGATAGGTAAGTATCAGTGTGTTTGTGATGTGTGTATTAAACTTTTATTTAAAATGTGTGTCAGTGTGTTTTGTGCACTATTTTTTTAACTGTGGAACTACAAGTGCCAGCGGGCCCTTTAATGCCCAGCAGGCTGGGACTTGTGGTTCTCCAAGTCCCAGCTTGCTGGGGAGGCTTGCTGGCACTTGTAGTGCCACAGTAAAAAACAAGTTTTATCTTTTTTTTACACCATAATCAGCCCGATGCCCACCGCCCAGGGGCATCGGGGACAGTACCAGGTTTCAGCCTGGTCAGGTAAGTCCTGGAGGGGGGGGACCCCTTCATTGGGGGGGTCCCCACTCCCCCAGGGCCCCTGGCCAGGCTGAATGGTCAGTAGGGATGAATGCTTTGGCCGGGGGGACTTGCATAAAAAGTCTCCCCCCGGCTGTGGCATTACCCTGCTGGCTGGTTTTGCCTGGGGCTGGTTCTTAAAATACGGGGGACCCCTAGTCATTTTGTCCCCCGTATTTTGGGAACCAGCCCCAGAGCAGGAGCCTGGGGCTGGTTGTTAAAAATCAGGGAACCCCTATTTGTCGGGTTCCCTGATTTTTAATTACCGTCTCCAGGCTCTGTCAGCCTGGTGCTGGTTTCGGCTGTGGGGGGGACCCCACGCCGATTTTTTTTCCATTGATTTATTTTTTAAGTTTTTTTTTACACTCTGCAGCCTGCACGGATCTGACTGATCCGTGCAGTCTGCTAGAAATAATTCGTATTAGCAGCCGTATATACGGCCGCTAATACGAATTGTTACACCATCGGAGGGTTACAAAGCAGTCGTATCTGACTGCTTTGTAATTAACCCTCCGGAACACGACTTTGCATACGACTAAAACAGTCGTATGCAGTCGGAGGGGAAATACCAATACGAAAAACTAGGTTTTTCATATTGGTAAATTTCCCCCAAAATGTCCACCACCTTACAGCAGACCATTTTTTTGGATGCCATTTACCAGCCCGATTCCCACCACCCAAGGGCCTCAGGGACAGCCCCGGGCTTCAGCATAGGCCGCTAAATTCTGGGGGGGATCCCTTCATTGTTGGGGGGTCCCAACTTCCCCAAAATCCCTGCCCATGCTGACCGGTCAGGGGGTGAATGCTTTGGCCAGGGGGACTTGTATAAAAAGTCTCCCCGGCTATGGCATTACCCTGCTGGCTGGTTGGGCCCGTTGCTGGTTCTTGAAATACGGGGGACCCCTTCACATTTTGTCCCCCGTATTTTGGGAACCAGGTCCGGCCCTTGAGCCTGGTGCTGGTTTTATAAAATCCAGGGGACCCCTACTCTGTTTGCCCTGTGATTTTACAAAACCAGGACAGGCTCTTTGAGGTTTTTTTTTCACTTTTTTTTTTTACACAAACTGTCCAAAAATGTGCACATTTTCATGACTAAAATTCGCACCATATCACACTTTTTTTGCCACGAATTAGCATCTGATTAAATAGTCTAATTCATGCAAAAAAAATGCGATTTAAAAAAATGTGATATGGTGCGATTTCGGAAACCTCCTAAAAATCGCATCTCATTAAATCTCGCCCCTGGTATCAGATAAGAGTGAAAACTCTCCCTGTGCAGGTCTGCAAAAGGCTTGTGAAAATTTGGCAGATTGGCGATTAGCTGCAAATCCATTCACAACTCTCTTACTATCAAATGATTTTCACAGTCTGTGGGTAACCCAGGACCTACTCGACCAGTGTGATAGAAACAGGCTGATTAAGGCTGGAGCGGACATCACATTCCTTTCCTACAAACTGGGCACACCTGCGTTTTCCCTGACACTCCCAGAAAACAGCCGATTACCACACACAAATGCCGGCTTCCTGTCAATCTACTTGCGAACTGCTTGTGATTAAAAAAAATGCTTCACATTATACCAGTATGGCCTCACACATGCTCAGACGTTAGATAAACGACCAGGCTGCGAATTTGTAGACCAGCAATAAGGTCTGAATAACCCCCATTGTTCCTTTTAAGGGAGAAAATGGCAAATATGATAATAATAATAATAATAATAATAATAATAATAATAATTAATCAATTATGTCTATAATACTCAGCCCTTTACACTTGGGGAAAAAAACACATAAATAAAACAATAAAAAATAGGTGTATTTATATCCAGAAATACACTTATTTTTGACATTTACTATCCCGAAAATACGTCAGTTCGTATTGATGTACTATCAATACGAATACGAATTGCCGTATTTTCGGGATAGTAAATGTCAAAAATAAGTGTATTACTGGATATAAATACACCTATTTTTTACAAATTTCCTTTAGTAAATTTCCCCCATAGTATCATGGTTGGAATCCACTCATGCCCTCAAAACTCTTATGCTGATATACTAAACTCTGTGAAAAACAGCTCAGCCATTTCGTATGTTACATGACAGAACACCTATGGCAAAATACTCCTCTATTGCACATACATCATACGGGAATACCCGGGAACACAGTGCAGTGGAAACTGGGACATAGCAGCTGGAGTTTGGATTATTAGATAGACAGTCAATAGGTCTACCACAAAAAGTCAACATGCAATAGGTCGACGGGGTCAAAAGGACGACACAGGAAAGCAGTCGACGGGGTCAAAATGTTGACATGAAAATGGTAGACATTTAGACATGAGTTTGTCACATTTTTTGTGTCTGTCAGCAACTGTCAACAGGGATGCTTAAATGGTGTAACGCATACCCTCGCTTCGTTTGCCATGCTGCGGGCTTGGTGCCTTGCTACGCTCTGGACACTATTATATTCGGTACTTGTTTCCTAGCACGGCGCCCCCGATTTTGATCGTATACAATCGCATCGCATGCAATATAACGGCATGCGATGCGATTTTTAATTGTACAAGAACCCTGATGGGTTTACAATGTTAAATGCACCTCCATTGTCAATGCCACCCCCACTATCAACGCCAACCCGAAGCAGCGGCGGTACGCGTCCTCCGACCTTTTCATACCCCCACTATCCACGTCAGCGGACACGTACCGCTGCCGCTCGCCACGCTTCGGGTTCGCGTTGACACCCATCAGGGTGCTTGTACAATTAAAAATTGCCTCGCATCGCATGTCATTTGCTGGCATGCAATGCTATGCAATATTTCATTGTACAAGCACTCCTGTTAATTTAACGAGAATATCGCATCGCACACCACTAAGAGCGGTATGCGGTGGGCGCCGTGCTAGGAAACAAGTACCTTATATTCTCCCTTAATGCCAACTTGGATGGTGAAGTAAGAACAAAACAGTAAAAAAATAAAACAAAACAACAAAATATTAACCCTTTGAGTGCCAAGTGAATTTGTCAAAATTGGTTTGAAAATTGCAAAGCAGACATTTTCATTCATTATAATAACTGGTAATGTTTACCATATATAGGAAATCTAATTATTTTTTTTACACATTTTTAGCTGATATTTTGCACATCTCTCAAAGGAGGTTATTCTGGTCGGTGCGTACATTTCCGAAATCTTTCGGAGCGGGCCGCACGCCAAGCTGTGCGGACATCGTCCGAAGAAACGCCCACCGGACCTCCGCATACGGACGGACTCACACTGAAAGAACAGGGCGTGTTTACGGACGACATCCAAACCTTGCGTGTGCGGTGGAAACACACATATTCTGCACGGTCTTACCGCGTCAGAACGGACGGGAACCTGGCCGTACACACCGATGCGGTGTATTTACGCAAAAATCACCACTCCTATCTGACCTCCGAAATCGATCACATGACACACTTATGCAATTAGGCAACCTCATTAAAAAGTGTTTGTTTCCTATTGGAATTAATTAAATCCTAATACATACTTAAACACATTACTACTACATTCATTACAGACATTAACCTTTACATCATGTGAACATAACATACATCTATATACAGTATGTACCTTTTGCTAATTAAAAATATTCTAAACAATTTACACATATACTGTTTAATGTAAAAAAAACACACAGACAACTTCTAACTGTTAACAACTATTTATTTTATGTACAACATTTAAAAAATAAAATAAAAAATCAAAGTAGCAGGTCTGTCAGGTCCTGCAGATCGGCCAGGACCAGCTGCATGTGTGCCCTGAGACGCAGGAGGGCCCCACGGACACCCTCATCTGCTTGGGTAGGCTCATCTGTGGGCATGTTAAAGGGGGTACAATTATTAATGATATTTATGAATACATTTAACATAGTCATACATAAATTTAATAAATGCAAGGTGACAGGTGTGTGTGTATATATTTATATATATATATATATGTATATATATAGAGACATATATAACTATATATATGACACATACATCTATACATACATGCATACATACTAGATGGAAAGCCTGTTTTTTTCCCTCTACCCTTTACTCTGTAGAGCACCTCACAGTCATAGTGCTCCTTCTGAATCCAAACCCACCCATGACTAAGCTCTGAGAAGCATGTCATGAGCTCCACCAATAACAACTCATCAAAAAGCGCTCAGTGTCTGTTCTCTGATGCAACGTGGCATGGGACTTAGTCAACTCTCAGGAATGCACAGTACATTTGTGCAATCAAGCATGGCTTGCCTGCTGATGGTCTGCTCCATAAATCATTGTCATAATGCCAGGTAGGTGAAGCTGCAGCACTAACCCACTCCCATGCACAAAATCATTATTAAGACAAAATCAACCAACAATTATGGTGGCAACAATACATGCAGACCGCAGGGGGTGGTTAGCTAGAGGAGGGCCCAGGGGCACTGACCACTTGTGACTCCATTCTAAGCCACGCCTGTCCATACTCCATTTATGCCATACTTAATCTAGTTTAGAAATATCAATCAACTGTAAACTCAATGCACCTATATGAGGCTACAGATTGTACGCTTGCAGCAGGGACATGTAACTCTTAGATGAGCACGTCATCCCTTTCTTCCAGGATACAGATTAACTACACAGGTTCAGTGGCAGTTAAAATCGACCTGAAAGCCATCCCCACAACCTGTGTCATTAATATGTGTCCAGGATGAAAGGGATGGTTTGGGCACCCTATCTAACCCCTAAGTGTGTCTGTTGCTACCCAGTTTGTTTTATGACTTTATAGTATTTTAAAACACAATTGAATCACTAGTGCTACATAGCAAATAGTAGATGAGAAAAGGAATAATGATTCTTTATGTATACATACCACTTTCGGGCGCCTGCACCACCTCACAGGCCTCCTCATCCTCCTCTAGCTCCACCTCCTCCTCTTCTTCCCGGGCCTCCTCAGCTGCCACCACCTCCTCCTCCACTGGCACCACCTCCTCCTCCACTGCCACCACCTCCTCCTCCTCCACTTCCTCCCCTTCCTCCGGCACCTCCTCCGCCTCCACTTCCTCCGCCTCCCCTTCCTCCAACACCACCTCCTCGGCCATCTCCTCTGTCACCTCCTCCTGGGCCGCCTCTGCCTCCTCCCGGGCCTGTCGTGCTCGATCCCGTGCTGTGTTGGAGAAAAAAAAACATTAGTGCCAATTAGGGGTCATTGGGACAGATGTATTAAGCCTTAACAAGCAAGAAATGCAAAGGTGATAAGTAGAGATAAATGTCCAGCCAATCAGCTCCTTACTGGCTTTTATCAAACACAGCCTGTAACATGGCAGTTATGATGTGACATTTGGCCCATTGTATGCATCACAAACAATACTCCTAGACAATTACATATTATATCCACATTACAGGATGTCAAACAGGAAGTAGCACACATATAGTGTATGCCATGTTTAACTCATGATCAGCCAGGTTACCTTATTGGCTTAAAAAAGGTCATGTAAGCAATAATGTACAAATGCCCATTTAATGTGTAAACAGTTACATCGCGCAATCCTGGCCCTGATTCGCTGGAGCAAATCTGGCTGTCGACGCCTCAGGTCTGACCATCGCCGCTCCAGCTGAGCGATGGTCCTCCGCACCTGGGTGTGTGCGAATATGCGGCGACGGGCCGCGGCATAAGCATTACGCTTCTGCCGGTTGGTGATGAATGGGCCTGCACGCCCTAGCCTGGTCTCCATAACGGAGACCAGTGCCCTGAGCTCTGCAGGCGAAAATGGGGCTGCTCTCCCATAGGCCGCCATCTTAGCAATGGCGCAATACAAGCAATCATGTCCTGTAATTGGTTGTTCACAGTGATATTTGGTATTAACTTTATTGTTCATTTTTACATTAACAGCGTGTATGCGCCACAACAGACGGCTAAAACATTGCATCGCAAAACAACACTTTCTGTAGCTTTGCATTGCTGAGCTGACCTTGGCATTACTTTTTTTTTTAATTGAGTCTTTATTTTGTATTTTTCCATATAAACAGCAACATTTACACATATGCATATACCAACATACAACATTGCGCAACAATACAAAAGACACACAAAGGCGAGTCCATAGAACATGCCCCTATACACTATCTCTATACCAGTAGTTGAGTCTTCTTGGCTATTCTCTTTCCAATACTCAGAAACCTCATACATCATTATACAGTGGTTGGAAAGAAGGTTTGTATACATGTATAAAGGGCTCACGGTCCAACTTTCTCTGTGCAAAACAGTTACATGACAATGGACAGTTACATACACATAGATTAGTTCATATTTAACCTGGCCTATCCCCAGACACCCCCCACCCCGACTCCATCTTCCACCCCTCCCCCCTCCAAAAAACCTATCCCATATTCCCTTGCCTCCGGTCTATTTTTCCCTTAGCCCCTCACGTCTTCACAATACCAGGCTATATAGGGGATTCTTAAAAATATCGTGCATTTCCCTTGCGCCATTTCCCTTCTCCTTAATGATTGCTACCTATCAAATTATTCGTGCCTTATAGAACAGACTTTTTATTATTAGTGTATTATCACCCCTCTAACCCCCTTACCTCCCCTACCTTCCTTTTTACCTAGTGTTAAATAGTGTTGATAGTTACTTAACCGAAGCCCCTACATAGCCATCAGTCTTGTGATTGTTATCGCACGCAAAAAAAATAAAAAAATAAAAAAATAAATAAATAAATAAATAGAAAAATAGAATTTGTGAAATAGGATCCCTAATTTCTAGGGAATTGATATAGGGCCTGTCTATCATACGGGCACGGTGTCTATTCCTGGTTACGTATTCAAGCGTGCCTACCTATTCATACTCTCGCTATCTACCACTCTGTGATTATTTGAACTATTCCAATATCCCCATATACCATGGTATTTAGTAATCGTTCCCCGGGACGCATAAACAAATTTCTCGTTTTCACTAGTCTGGTTCACTAGATTCACCCATTCCCCATAGAGCGGGGCGAGGGGGGACATCCATCGACGGGCTATTATGACCTTTGCAAGTGCCGCTAGATTCTTTACTAATTGATTCATTTCCTGACAGGTTAGCCTATCTTCCCCTATCCCCAAAATTAGATTAGGTTTATTTAGGGCTCCTCGTGGGGCTCCTATTAGGGCCAGGGTTTTAATAATTTCTTCCCAGAATCCCCTAACCGCCTGGCAGCTCCATAGCAAGTGGTCAAATGAGGCCGCCGCTTCGCCACATTTTGGGCAGTTATCGGATGCTGTCCCTGCAAATTTTTTCTTCTTAACCGGTGTTATATAGGTCCTGTGCAGAATGTTAAATTGGACCTGTTGCGTCCGCATCAAATTGGTCGCTTGCCGAGGACCTGCCAGGGCCTTCCTCCACCTATTCTCGTCTATTTGTGGAATGTCTTCGGTCCATTTATCCCTAAGCGCTCCAAGTTCATCTGCCTGGGTAAATGAATGTAGATAATGATACATTTTTGAAAGGCGCTTACCCCCAACTAATTGTTTAACAAATTTTTTACATGGAGCTTCTTCCACTGTCCAGAATACAACCTTCCCGGATTGAGTCATGGCGCTCCTTGTTTGGAGGTATCTAAAGAAAGACTCCTTCGGTACCCCGTACTCTGCCTGCACCTGGGAGAATGATTTTAATACCCCATCTTGAACCCATTGACCTATTGCGCATATACCATACAATTTCCATACTATCCCACCCTGTTGCTCCTTCAGATCTCTCATCGCAGGTAGAGAGAGAATGGAAGTGTCTGGGTCCAGCCCTACTGCCTTTGTTATCTTACATGCCCATCTCCACACCTTGATGGCCTGGCTAACTATCGGGGGTAGGTCCCTTCGGAGCCCCCCTGCAAGGAGTCTCTGGAGAGGGGTATAGTCTGGATCCAGACACTTCACAAGGTCTCGTAGCTCCGCTGATTCCTCCCCGGGCCTAATCCATGCACTTAGGTGGACCATCTGTGCAGCCATATAGTACGTTTTGAAATCCGGAAGGGCCAGACCTCCTTTATCTCTATCCCGACAGAGGATGTCCATTCTGACTCTGGGCTGTTTGTCCTTCCAGATAAAGGTCGAGACCACACTCTTTATTTTCCTAAAGTGCTCATCCCCGATATACACCGGGGCATTTTGCACTATATACAGAAATTTGGGCAACACTGCCATTTTCACCAGATTTACCTGGCCTATCTGTGATAGCAGAAGCCTAGACCAACTACGACATTTGGACTTAAGTTCCTTAATAAACGGGATTAGGTTCTCAGCAATAAAATCTGCTGAGTTTCTAGTAAGCCATATACCCAAATATTTAAATTTATCCACCTTGTTGAGTTGCACCCCAGTCCCTTGATCTAGCCCCCTCTCTTTTCCTATCTGTATATAATTGGATTTATCCCAGTTCATTGTAAGGCCAGAATATCCCCCATACTCCTGTATAACCCTCAACACGTCCGATAGCTCCCCAGGCTCCTCCAGACCCACCATTAAGTCGTCCGCATAGAGTGATACTAGATTTCTGTTTGGGGCTCCTCCCCCCCTCACCTCCCCCAGGGTTGTTCTCAAAACACACGCCAGGGGCTCCATCGCCACCGCAAACAGCAGAGGGGATAGCGGACACCCCTGGCGCGTCCCTCTAAAAAGAGAGAAGGCAGATGATGTGAATCCGTTGATGGTAACTCTGGCTTTAGGCTTTTGATACAGTACCGAGACCCGTTTAATAAACTTCTCTCCAAACCCAAAGGCCTGTAGTACCCTCCACAGGAAAGGCCATTCAACCGAGTCGAATGCCTTGCTCGCGTCAAAAGACGCGAGCACTGCATCCGACCCCCTCAGCCCCAACCCCTGTAGATATGTATATGCCCTACGCAGGTTAATCAAGGTTGACTTTCCTGTCATAAAGCCCGTTTGGTCCGGATGGACTATTTGATCTATTACACTCTGAAGTCTAGTTACCAGGATCTTTGCATATATCTTGGCATCAGACGTTATCAATGATATGGGCCTGTAGGAGTCTACACGGGTCGGGTCTTTACCGCTCTTAGGGATCATAATTATTGCCGCCTCTGTCATTGACTGAGGGATACACTCTCCTAGTTCTATATTCTGGAAGACTTTCAGCAGCTGCGGGCCCATTTGATTAATATACTTCTGATATACTTCTACAGGTAAGCCATCCAGACCGGGGGCTTTACCACCCGGAAATGAATGGATAGCAGCTCTTACTTCCTCCATTGTCAGAGGGGCCTCCAGAATATCACTTGAAGCAGAGGGGAGTTTTGGGAGTTTCGCATTCATGACGTATTCACTAATAGCCTCATTGCTACACATTAATTTGGACTTATAGACCTCCTCCAGATACTCAGAGAAGCATTCGGTTATCTCAGGGGTCTTGGTCACCACTAGTCCCGGTGCTAACTTAATTGCTGAGATTATATTGGATGGTGTTTCCTGTTTCATAATGTGTGCCAGGAATTTCCCAGTTCGATCTGAGTTGGCATACCATCTCTGAGTCCCGGAGGTCAGTCGACGGCATGTAACCTCCTGCAGATACTCTAACCATTCTTTTTGGGCGGCCTGCCAAGCAGACCTAGCTATATCTGTCTTGTTAGAAAGAAAGGCATTTTCAAGTTTAATCATATTAGCCTCCAAATCACTCGCCTTCTTACGACTTGCGAGCTTCAAGCAGGCTATCCTTTTGATAAACACCCCTCTTAGATAAGCCTTAAAGGCATCCCAGACCACCATGTTTGAGGAGGACCCATTATTCTCCTCAAAAAAATCCTCTATCCTTCCCCCCACCTCCTCTGGTTCTCCTATTTGAGCTAGCCAATATGCCTGCATCTTCCAGTATCTAAACCCCTGCTGTATCTCTAGATCTACCTCCATAGTAACTGGTGAATGGTCCGAAATCCCACGGGCCCTATATTGGACATCCCTGACCATAGTAAGAACCCGGCCCGAAACCAGGATAAGATCTATTCTGGAAAATACTTTGTGGGAGGACGAATAGCAGGAAAACTGCTGAAGTTCTGGATTACGCATTCGCCAGGGGTCTTTCCACCCTATCTCCTCTATAAAATCCAGAAATTTATGACCTTCAGCAAGGATCTCTTTTTCCGACCTCATCCATCTATCTAGTCGTGGCTGCAAGACCTTGTTGAAGTCGCCCAAACAAATTATCGCGTTATCGGGGTAGTCGGCTGCGAATTCCACCGCCTTTCTCACAACATCATAAGAGAATGGAGGTGGAACATACACCGTCAATATACAAAACCGTACATAATCAATAGCACATTCCACAAATATATACCTTCCCCCAGGGTCCGTTTTTACCGTCCCTACTTCAAAAACCAAAGACTTCTTAACCAACATGGCTACCCCACGAGACGAATTGGAGAAAGGGGCATGAAAACTGTGGCCAATCCAGGGCCGTTTTAGGGAACCAAGACGTTCGCTAGGCAAATGGGTCTCTTGTAGACAAATAATATCTGCATCCAGGCTCCTGCATTGTTTCAGGACCAGTGCTCTTTTAACTTTACAATTTAAACCTCTGACATTCCAGGTTAAGAACCTGACCATTTGGGCTGTGACATAATGAAAACAGGAAAAAGTTTACCCCTATCCCATACTATTGGGAAAAGGTTCAATGGGTGGAACACCCTTGCCAGGGAGTTGGGGCCCCTGGGGTATCGGCCGGGAGTTAACCGCTTGTCATCTCTATGAACTTGTCTGGACATATACATAAACACATACATACATATACACAAACAGATACCCTTCCCCCCTCCCCCACCCTGTATAGCCAAATCCCATGACATACCTATATCCCTACCCCCCTTCCACATATACCCCCCCTTTTATGCTAACACCACCAGTATTTTCCTCTGGAGCAATTAACTAATGGCCACCAAAGAGGCCCACCCCCGTCCCCCCCAGGCACCGCCGCCGCCAAGCATAGAATCTATTCAACGGATCCAGCAGGATCGTAAAGAGGAAAAAAAAAAAAAAAAATACACAGAAAGGAGAACTAGCTGCCACCCTCTTTCTCCCACCTAGTGACGTAGCCCTGCTTCACAGTAGCCCTATATTTCCAATATATAGATACCGCCTCTGGCTTTCAACCCGCAAGGTTACATTATAACTGTTGGTTTGGGAAAAAATAAATAAATAACAAAAACAAAAAAAAACAACAGGCATACAATCTATTCAACAGTGCATGAACCAATGCCTGGCTATTTTTTGGCTTTTAACTTGCAAAGAGCTGTTTTCTTCCAGGGTATGTGGCATCAAGCCATCTCGCCGCCTCCCCGGGAGTGAGAAAAAACTTCGTAGCTCCATCCGCCACTATTCGCAGTTTTGACGGGTAGAGCATAGAATATCTAATCTCCAACTCCCTGAGGCGTACTTTTACTTCCCGAAATTTTAGCCGATCCCTCTGGACATCCAGCGGAAAGTCCGGAAAGGCAGAGATCCTTTTTCCATTGAAAGCAAAGTCCTCCTTGTCTCTAGCCAGCCGTAACACACTGTCCCGGTCTTTAAAGTTTAGGAACTTTGCTATCAATGTGCGTGCAGGGCCACCTGGAGGCGGAGCCCGACCTGGTATTCGGTGGGCTCTCTCTATCGCGAATTGCGCTGAGAAGGCCTTGATGCCAAAGATCTGAATTAGCCAGTCCTCCAGGAATTTCTCGGGGGCACTGCCCTCAGCCCGTTCCTCAAACCCAATGAAGCGAATATTGTTCCGCCTAAGCCTCCCTTCCATGTCCGACATTTTTTGTCGGATATCAGTCATTTGGCCGTTCATAGCGTTGACCTGGGTTTGTAGTGGGCCGATTGTATCTTCTACTGCCGCAATTCGGGTCTCTGTCTCTGTGACCCTCTCACGAATTTTTTGAGCATCACTCCTTAATAATGTAATGTCTGACTGTACTTTGTTTATTTGCTCAAGTAAGCGGGTTTCACAGGTGTTTATTGCATCAAGAACTTGCTGCAGCGTTACCTCAGGGGGTGGCGGATTTTTATTCTCCTTGGTAGGAGTAGATGACGGGGTGCTTGGCTGGGAGCTATTGCCTGCTTGCGACCTGGCATATTTTTCTAGTCTAGCCGCAGCTGAGCTCTTGCCTGCTTTACTCATGATGTAAAAACGAAAAGAAAGAAATTCAGTAGGGAAAAAAAAAGGATTGCCCCACTGATCCTGGGAATCAAAAATGATCTTAAGCAATCCACCAAATTATTACCGTTCCTGTAATTTGTCTTAGCCTGGCCTGGCCGCGGCCACCTTATAACACCTAGTGTCCAAACACAGTTGACCTGAGTCAGTACTCTGTGCACCAGCCAGGGACCTGTCTCACACCCAGGGTCTGGCTGGATACACCAGTGCGCCTTAACCAGACCTCCTTGGAGTCTCAGATATGTGTGCCCCAGACCTGGCTTCGGCTAGGATATACCAAACTCAATATTTCAGAGTTTTCCAGTGTCTCATATGAAAAGAAAGTGTTCACCTCAGGTTATATTTGGGGTCTTTATAATATGCATGTGATTTTTCCCCCAGAGAAAAAAAAATAAATAAATTAAATAGAAATAAAACATACGGTATATCAGTCTCTCAGGCCTTGCCCAGTTGGACTCACCCACCAAATTTCCAGCTTGATGTGGCCCCCAGAAGCCTTGCAGTAATCACGGAACAGGGCTCTTCCACCTGTCTGTCAGCCTGTCTCTCACACAGACTACGACAGGGTAACAGATGTTTATGCAGCTTGCTGTATATTACTGTATAGCACCGGAGCCTGACTGTCAGCCTGTCTCTCACCCAGGCACAGGCAGATGGCAGTTGTTTGAACAGTTCCCTGCCGAGTAATCTGGTCGGGATTTCCTGGGAATCAGGCACTGTCTCTGCTCTCTCTCTGCTCTCGCCCCCGGAGACTTGCTTATTCGGCTGCTCTGGTACTCCCCGAAGGCGGCAGCTCTCACAGACCGCTCGCGGGGGTTTCAGGACGGGTGCCCTCTCTTGGACGCCACCTCACTGCCTGTTTTCCCAGGCAGGCACTGCTGGAGGCACCCTGCCGAAGGACCCCCTGGTGCCGCGTCACGTCCCCGGAGACCGTCTCTCACGCGGTCCGGGCCGGACGCTCTCTCCACAGCCCCTCCGTCGGCGCGTTCTCGGCAGGAGTCAGCCGGCAGACTTCACAGGTGGGTGGCTACTTTTGCTCCGTCATCGGAGCTTATTTGCCCGCTGGAGATTAGTTCATAACGGCGGCGTGCTCGGGGGAGCCTGGATGCGTGCCCTCACTCGCGTCCTGCCGCGGCCACGCCCCCGACCTTGGCATTACTTAGTATGTACAAAACAGACAGGGTGAAAGAAGTTGGGAAACCATTATACTCACCAAACATGGCTGAAAACAACAGGTGAAATAGTGTGCAACACTATCCAGTTACACATAACTCTACAAGGTACTAAAATAGACAACTTTATTAGTGTGAAAGCTATACACCAGAAACATGGCAAATAGTGCAAGACCTTTTCCCAGTATTAGGCCATGGTGCCATGTAAACACTTACCTTCTACTGGCCCACACTAGAGATGTGGAATGAAATGTACCTAGCATCAAGGCAGTATTGAGAGACCTTTCACATGTGATTTGGATGCAAGCACTGATTACTATTGCCTGAGTGGTGGACTGGATTAACATATGGAATGGGTTAGTGTCATTTGTTGTACATACCAAACAAGTGCACAGTACAAATGAACATTCACATATAGATTTCATGTCTGGCCACAGTTGTAGGTGTTTATTGGTGTTCAAATCTGCCAATAAGTACTAAATCAGACTTTGAAAGTATGCCTGGTTTTGTACTTTTGTTTGTCCGCTGGTATGGGCGTGGCCTATGCGCCGCACGGTGTACACTGCCGTACGGAACGCTGCCGCAAAGAACGCAGGGTGTGGCTGAAGTACGCCAATGACAGAAATAGTATATAAAGGTGTGCTAAAAAACCAAAATGTTGTTGCAAACATGGCTGAATCTCAATCTGAGGGAGACCAGGAGTGCCAGGAACTCTTTGCTCGCCTGGACTCCAGCACCTTCTATGTGCCCCTCACCACAGACCAGCCAGTGGGAGAAGAGCAGGCAGCTGGCCCAGCAACATCAGGCCAATCTGCAGCTGGGCCATCTTCTGCCTCAGCAGAATCATTGGGAACACAGCAGGTGGCTTCCTAACAGGGTAGCCTGGCCAGCACTTCAAGTACAGCGACAGGTGGCCGTGGCCATGGGCGTGGCCGAAAGAGGCCAACAGAGGAACCAAGCAGCAGGAACATGCCATTCGAACCGCAGGAGCTTGCCATACTGGTACCCCATGCACGGGATTGGATAGAGTGTCCACAGGACAGGTTGACACACACAAGGAGATGGAAGATTTGGGAGGACATAACTGTGGAGATTAATGCGGTAGCTCCACAAGTTCGTGAGGCGGAGCACGTAAAGAAGAGGCAAGTTCATGTGTGTTACATTTGAGCAGTACAAGACCAGTAATGTTTTAATTAGATGTTAGATGGAGTTGGTAAATGGTCGGTCACATTGCTAGGAGCAACAGACATGATTGCCATGTCACATGTAGTAATATGTAAACTTTGATTGCAGGTGGCACGACTTCAAAACCAACCTGAAGAAGAAACTGACCAAACGGTGGGAACACAGCCACACCTCTGGGGCTGGCCCCATGCCAGGCCGCCTGAAGCTCACCCCCCTGGAGGAGATGGCCGAGTGCTGTATTGCAATAGAGGAGGTCCGGGGGGTGAGCAACATGGATAGCGAGGCCCCAGCGGAAGTCTTTGCTGCTTTTGTTGAAGGTAATTATTTGGCATGGCATAAGTAGTTGGTACTAATTTTCTTGGAATGTGTTGTAATTGTAATTTTCTCTTTCACCAGCATCCCCGCCGTTTGGTCATGCAAGTCTTCAGGAGGTGGAGGAGTCCGTGCCACCTGCCACCAGTGGCAGCTATGTGCAGCAGCAGCAGCCAACGGCCGAAACGGATTACGACAGGTGGGTGCAGATGCTTGGGCAGATTCACCAGCAGGGAGAGTTAGCATCAGAGCGGATGCGTAGGACCGAGGAGGTCATGCAGGGTTTGGTCAGCACCCAGCAGGCAATAGCTGGGAGCCAGCAGGCTATTGCTGAGGCCCAGCAGGCCATGGCTGGCACCCAGCAGTCCATAGCTGCAAGCCTGCAGGTGCTGGCAGATCAAGCCCTGCGCCAAAATGACCTCCTCCTCCACCATAATGAGCTTATGGTGGAGCTAGTTTCCAGCAATAGGGCCCTATTGTCATCCGTTTCTGGTGCATTTCCACCAGCACTCCCTGCTGGCAGAGGGGGAACACCATCCCCCCCTTCACCAGCATCTGCTCCACCTGGGCCACCATCCCAACGTGGCCGTGGCCGAGGAGCTGCTGCACGTGGCAAGGAGCCTACCAGGCCCAAATGTGCCAGAAAATGAACTTGTGTCCGCATTAATCTCCACCCTTATGTCTTCCCAAATCTTTCATTTAGCTGTGTGTGTCAGCTTCCTGTGTCCAATCCCGTGCACATTTGCCCTCAGTTCGAATGTCTTGTTTGGTTCCCCTGTTGCCCTCTTTCGGCTACCATTACTGTCTGCTGTACTTGAAGTGTTGGTGCTATACTTTTGTTGTGAAGCCACCTGATGTGTTCCTAATGATTCTGCTGTGGCTATGTATGTCAAAAATACATTGTTTTATTTTGATTTATTTTTGTACATTCCTGGGCCCTTATTCTGGTTGGTGCGGTCGAGCCGCATATGCGGCTCCGACCGCACCAGACGAATCCCCGCCTACAAGACGGATCGGCACGGCCGTCCGTACACGGACGGCTGCCGATCCGCATGAAAATGGTGGAGGCGTACGCCTCCACCATGGTGGGAGCTGCCCCCTGCATTCGATGGTCGTCGACCATCGAAGGCAGGTCCGCACGCCGCGGCAGCTCCCGCAAGCTGAGACCACACGGACAATCGTCCGTGTGGTAGCTTGTATGGGGGCTGAAAGCTGACATCCGGCGACGTCAGCTTTCCGCCCCCATGAGTTGCGTCATGGCCTCATTACCATGCGTACGCCCCGCGTTTGCATGGGAACGCCCATGAAACGCGGGGCGTATACATAGGGAAATGAGGGCATGAAGCCCCTCACGCCCCTATACGCCCCCTTTGCGGCGTACTAACGTTATGTGCGGCGAATTCGCCTGCACATGCGCAGATTGACCTCTGCGCATGTGCAGACGGAAAACATCGGCGGTACGGCCGCACGCGGGCCGTACCGCACGAACCAGAATAAGGGCCCTGGTATGGTACCTTTTAATTTGTTGCATGTGTCTAAAAACATGCTTTTTCCATTTTCTGTTCGACGTTATTGTAATAAATTTATATTTTGATCCCCAAATGTGTGGTTTAATTGGTACATGTAGAAGTGACATGTATATTTATATTAGTGATAGTAGGTTCTGTCCATTGGTTGCAGTGTAAATGTGTGTCAAAACTGCAGCATATATTTGTGTGTTTAGTAATGGTCCATTTAAGCTGCAATGGTTCCAATTGACGCAATGAGAAGAGTGTAATTAATGAGTAATGAGTAAAGGAGTGGATTGTATTGTGTTCAGCTGACATTGGTTGAGGTGCGCCCGTACTGATTGGGCGTTCCGATTGCCTAGCGCATGACCGAGTGGTGTCCGCAAAAAAATACTTGCTTATGGACACCGCATATTTCTTGCCTTTTGGTTCGTGTGCATTCGGTGTGCTGTCCGAATGCACGCCTACCAGAATGAGTACACTCCCTCGTGCACGCCCATGTTTACGCCCAGTTTAGCCCACTTTGAAACTACGCCCCTGTGTAGTTCCGAATGACGCCCATAAGACGCCCATATTTCACGAGTGAATGCGGTGCACATTTCTGTACGGTATTAGTGCGAACAAGTACGGAGACCATGCGTGGCACATGCGCATAGCGTTGCCCACGCATGCGCAGACGGCTAAAAAACGCCATCCGAAAGAATTCGGGAAAGTACGCATCGACCAGAATAAGGCCCAAAGAGCTGTTGGCACTCAAAGGATTAAAAACTTGACCTTGTCATGTTGACCTTTTGACCCTGTCAACCTATTGACTGTCTATGTAGAAACTGTAGATCTATTAACCGGAAGTAATGGGCCCCACACACAGCACAATTTTCAGGCATTTTCTGAGCGATTTTACTAAATCACTCAGAAAATGCCTGAAAATGCATGTAAATCGCTGTGTGTATAGCCCACACAGCGATTTGCATGTGCGCCCCCGCCGTTCTGAATCTGCACAAGATTCAGAACGGACCTGCCCGTCAATCAAGAGCAGTCGCTCAGAAGCTCCTGCTCATATGTGTCCTCGGATGTGAGCAGGAGCTTCTGAACGACGCTGAACGCCGCCCTGATGTCCCCTGCTCACCGCCCCCTTGACACGCTGGACGCAGCCTCCCCCTGCTCGCCGCACGAAGATCCTGCAAAGACCCGCCGCCCCACCGCCGCCCCCTGCTCCCTCCCCCCTCCCCCTGCTCGCCGCACGGAGACGGAGCAGGGGGAAAAAGCACAGTGCACTCACCCACTTGCCGGCAAATCTGCTGCCTACCCGCAGCAGCTCCCGGTCCCCCTGTCCTCTGGCGGCGAAGTTATTCAAGCCGCCCGCCCGCCCGCTCACACGTCCCCCTGCTGCCGCAGCTCCACTGCCACCAATGATAAGTTTCTTTATAGAATATAATATCTATATATAAACCACTGCCACCAATGACAAGGCTTCTATATATATATATATATATATATATATATTATATATATATATGTATATGTGTATATATGTATATATATATATATATATATATATATATAGATATATATATATATATATATCTATATATATATATATATATATATATATTTATATATATATATACTGGCCGCAGGAGACATACAATCTAACGGGCTGGCACTCTGGGGTCTTAACAAAACCTGCTGTATTTCAAAGCAAACGACCATAAATAAAATAAAAATACAGCAAGTTTTGTTAAGACCCCAGAGTGCCAGCCTTTCTTTTGCTATTCACACCATATTTTGGAGGGGCACCAGGGCGCTGGAGGGGGGGGCGCTAGTGTGCGGTCCTGGGTCTCCTGGCAGCGGGTCTGGGGACGGGCAGCGGGGGTCCGGGGAGTGGTGTGTTAACTCCGGCTCCTAGCGCTGCCGGGCAGCAGATTTTTAAAAGACTCGCCGGACGCTGATTGGCTGAATTCAGCCAATCAGCGTCCGGCAAGTCTTTTCAAAGTCATCAGCGCTTCCCGCCGCCAGGCACAGACAGATGGCGCTAGGAGACAGAGTGAGTGAAGGCTACCGCTACACCAGTCCCTGGACCCCTGGACGCTGCCTTCCCCCGCTGGCTGCACACAGGTATGTTGGCAGCAGGGGTCCAGGGACTGGTGTAGCGGCAGCTTTCACTCACTCGTCACTCCGTCTCCTAGCGCTATTTGCCTGGAGGCGGGAAGCGCTGATGATTTTGAAAACACTTGCCGGACGCTGATTGGCAACCAAATCAGCGTCCGGCAAGTCGACCAAATGAC
Source organism: Crinia signifera (assembly GCF_055691185.1). Taxonomy (NCBI): domain Eukaryota; kingdom Metazoa; phylum Chordata; class Amphibia; order Anura; family Myobatrachidae; genus Crinia; species Crinia signifera. The sequence goes on along the minus strand of NC_139220.1, from coordinate 160,525,911 downwards.
TGCCACCCCGGGCGCCGAAACACCTAGTTTCGGCCCTGTATATAGTGACACTCCCCCAGGCTTTAGTTCAACCCCTTATTTACATTTTGAATTCTTTTTTTATTCCCCTGAAGTTTCTGTGAGAGATTTGAAATCTCTCATGCTGAATCTGCCATTATGAATCTCTGGCACAAATCTGTGTGTGTGTGGCTCATTATCTGAAAATTCAGTTTTTAGGGAAATCTCTCGTGCTGAATCTCCCGTTATGAATCTCTGGCACAAATCTCTTCGTATGTAGGCCCCTTTAGAGCATAACACCTGACACAATCCTGTAATTCCAACTGAAAGCACTTCCTGGGATATTTATCAGTCTAATCATGGAGAGAAGGGGACAATAATGGGTTTCAAATGGGGAAAGGGAATAATAATTGCAATAGAAAATGGGCCGAGAAACGTAATGAGGGGTGATGAAGGTGCTTAAGGGACAGAGGAAGATAACTAGGGGCTGAGAAAGGCGACGGTGGCTGAGTACAGTGTTGAGGGCAGAGGAAGGGGATGAGCAAGGTGATGAAGGGCTCACCATCCCTGTCTGCCCCTCTCACTGTTCTCTTAATGAGACTCACCCTTTTTTGGTGCACACATGCAGCAGTACACCCTAAAGTGAACAGTAATTCCCTTTAAATGTTCTATACCCCAACTATAAAATTTGAACACTGCCAATGGTAGCATTGATGGCTATCCCCAGTGGCGATCGGAGTAGTGACAATCGTGCAGGAAAGGGATGGACTCTTGTTTGAAGGACTTTTTTTTTTCTTTTTCTATTGGTCACCTTCATCATAATTCCATCCTTCCTATAATCTGTTCTTGAAGCTGAATATCATTAATATAACCATATTATACATGTTTAACATCTTTACAAATTTGTATATTTTGTTTAAGAATGGGATGGGCAAAGTAAAGGGAAGTTACAATATTTCATGAAATTAGTAAACAGTTCTAACCATTACATATTGTAAGGTAAACAATATTTGTCCCCCAAATAACCCACATATGGTACAACCTGTGTGGGGATACGGTCACTAGGTCTACAAGCATTAGGTCGACACCACTAGGTTGACATGCATGAAGGTCAACATGGGCTTAGGTCAACAGGGTTATTAGGCCGACACAATCATTAGGTTGACATGGGGAAGGTTGACAGTCAAAAAGTCAACATGAGGTTTTTCACTTTTTTTGAGGCGACAGGCATTATTTCATGCCCAACCATCCACTAGGGTGTGGTGACAGAAAGAAAGAAATTGTGTGCCGAGCGTAGCAAGTGCACTTTTTTAATGTCCACGTCAACTGTGTCGTCATTAGGGTAATAAAAGTTAAAAAACCCATGTCGACCTTCCCAATGTTGACCTAATGCTTATGTTGATCTGTTGACCTTCATGCATGTCAACCTAGCTGTTGTCTATCCAATGATCCATACTCCCTGTGTGTTGGACAGATGCAACAGCTTGTTTGCTATAATCAGGGCTTAAAGTGGTCCTGAAGAGGTGGTGGAACTCATTTACCCTGACACACATAGGCGGATCTAGGGGGTGGTCCGGGGGTGCACAGGACCACCCATTAGCCCATTTTGTAGCTGAGGGATGGGGCTTTCCAACGAGCCCACCCCTGTGTCTCTAGCCCCCTGGGAACCGGAGATACGGACAGGCAAAGCTGGAACATTTTCCCTATAGGATAACATGGGACCCGCTAATTCCGACCCCCACCCAGTTCAATGGCTGCCAGTTCCCCCTTCGGCATCACTGAAGCTCGAGGTTGATCTCAGTCGAACCCAAATCGCTGGGCTTTCAATCTGATACCAGGCTGGATCCATATGGGTTAATTGGTTCCAGGGATATTGTGGTTAAACCGTTTTTTTTTTTTCATTTCTTAAATGTAATTTCATGACTGTTTATGTTCTTTGAGGGCAGATTTCTCTGGAACCAAACAGCCCAGTTTCACGGGACCAAAATCATTCGAAGCCATCTCAAAAGTTCTTTAATATGATACTGGACTCATGTAAATGGGTCAGTTGGTTCCGAAGATATAGCTGGTTGGTTAAAGGGGGGTAGGGAGAGGGGAGTGGTTGTCTCTCCCCCTCACACCAGAAAATGCAGGGACTAGGCTGGTGTATAAGGGGTCAGCCTGGGAATGTCCCTGCATGATCCTGGGACCATATTCCCGAGTAAATCCCTGCATTTTCTGTTGTGAAAGGGGTATTATTTAATCGTGTGGTGCCGGCGCCCGGCGTGCTCCCCCGACGTCATGCACAACAACAGTGCGCACAATATTTCAAATGTCCACTCGGCTAGAGGGGACACCAGGAGGGGAGTGGGAGCGTGCTCTGCTCTGCGCTCTGCTCCTCTCCCCATAGAAGCAGCTGCACTGCTCTCCATCTCTCCCTGCAGCAGCAGCGAAGGCTCATATAAAAATTTACAGTAATTGGCACTTTTGGGGGCATTGCTTAAGGGACAAGTGGCGGTATGTAGGGGCGTTACGCATAATGTGTGGCTTAATGTGTAAGGGGCATTACGGTGTGCAGCCTCATGTGTAAGCGGCATTATGTGTGCAGCATCATGTGTAAGGGACATTATGTGTGCAGCATCATGGTGCGTGGCATCATGTGTAATGGGTACTATGGTGTGCGGCATCATGTGTAATGGGTACTTTGGTGTGCGGCATCATGTGTAATCGGTACTATGGTGTGCGGCATCATGTGTAATGGGTACTATGGTGCCATCAAGCAAGAACCCTCTAGCAATGAGCACGTAGGTAAGCAGCACTTATGTGGCAAATATGTAATGGGCATTACGGTTTGTTATATAGTATGTAATGGGCATCATGATGTGTGGCACAATGTGTAATGGGCATTATGGTGTGTGGCCTTATGTGTAATTGGCATGTGGCTTTATGTGTAATGGGTATTACGGAGTTTGCTAAAATGTCTAATGGGCATTACTGTGTATGGTCTAAAGTGTAATACCACACCCTTTTTTGTAATGCCACGCCTCATTCCCATGAGGCCACGCCCCCTTTTTGGTGCACGGCTACGCCTCGCAAAGGTCTCCCTGCTATTATGTCTAGGTCTGGGACCACCCATTACCATAATTCTAGATTCGCATATGCTGACACACACCCCCACCCACCCAAACACACCCCATTAGAGGGAGACCGTGCCAGTGTCAGGGTTTTTGGCACCCCCTGCAAACTATAAATGTGTGCATTACCTCCCATATGTTATAAAGGAATAGTGGTCCCACAAGGAAGGAGCGTGGTCACATAATAGTAACTACAATTACAATTATTCCACACACTGCAGCTGTTATCGTGGAATGTTAACGGCCTAAACACCCCTATTAAGCTCAAGTAGGTAATCTCTCACATAAAACAGTTTGGGCCTGATATCACTATGCTGCAAGAGACCCACTGGATAAGGGACAGTGATTCCACACTCAGGACACGTTGGATCGGGGAATGTTATTCGGCCTCATATAGAACTAAGGGTCGTAGCTTTCACAATGCGCAGGTGCGGCGACCTCACACCGCTCACGGACGGGTCTCTCCGTGCGAAAAAACCTGTCCGCAAGAGTACGGTCATTGTGGGTGGCATGGGGGCGTTTTTAGGGGAGCGGCCGAAATAATGAGGAAAACTGGGCGTAAACATGGGCGTACACGGGGGTGTGCACCAAAAATGTACGGTGCTACAACCGCTCAATCGGCGAACGCACCGTGCATTTTGGGCCAAAAACAGGCGGACGTCAAAGATAGCTCCAGACCACCCCTAGAGATACCGTATGAGAGCAGACGCCTGGGTCTGCTTATTAACGCTGATTACTAGACCTGAATGTAATAAGCAATGCTGCAGCCTATTAAGTGAAAACCATTATTTCACTACCTGCAAGCCACACACAGCCCTCAAACACATTGGAAGCATATCTTTCTACACTTCTCTACATGTAAAGGTTGTTTTAATTTTAGGTAAGATTCATTCTAAGACCTGCTTATATATGTCAAGGTAGTTATTTTATAACCATCTACACCCATTCAGTAAGTGTTTTTATATACTTTAAAAAGCAGGACACTCAATTCACAGAAGTCGACATGTGTCAACTTTTTCACTGTAACACCAACATAAATTTATTTAAAAGTAAAACCAATGTGAGGACACATAGATAGTGATTAAAATGCCACTTTAGAATATAATAAATATACATGTAATGAGGGTTAAAATGTTGTTTTATTAGGGTGTTTATTAAGGTAGACAATTGAGTTCATAGAAAACAATTATTGAATAACAGAATAATTAATTAATTGTCTTAATTATAGTTGAAAGGTTTAAAGATTTGCAGTGCCATATATGTGAAGGGTATGCCACCGTGCACGGACGTACGCTCACTCTCACGATCGGTGACACACGCTGAGTTTTCCATTGAAATAAAGCGAGACCAGTCCGTGCACTGTGGCGTACGCTCAGATATACGCAAGATGTCGGTGGGAAAATGGACAATACCCGTCCGTATACGGTGGCGTACGCTCAAGTGTACGCCACTCCCCTTTGTCGGTGTTTGTGACCGTCCGTGTGCGGCTGTTTTGTGGGCGGACTTATGCTCACCGCGTACGGGAAACGTACGGTGAAACGGACCGTACGTACGTTGCACCGACCTAACCAGAATAAGGCCCTAAATGTAGAAGAGTTGCTATTTTATTTCACAGAAACCTTAGATATCAAATCCTTGATTCAGTGGAGGGCCGGAGGGACGATTTTTGCTCCTGGATGTGGAGATAGAAGGAATATGTTTTACATTGCTGAATCTATACGCCCCTAATGTCTTAGCTGAGAAATTTCTGTCCAAGATCTCCCAGATTCTGGCGGGCCGCACAGTATATAAACTGCTTATAAGTGGTGACATTAATTCAATAGATAGTCCCACATTGGATAAATCGCTCTCTGCCAGCCTCTTGGTACCATATTCAGGCCTTGAAAACCAATCTTCAGCTTAGTGACCCCTGGCGTTTGCTCCACGATACAGAGAAATCTTTCACGCATCTATCTAGGGCACACCAAACTCTGTCTAGGATAGACTATTTTTTGATCTCTAATAATCTTATGTCTGAGGTGCGTCATGCGGACATAAATTATATTCTTGTCTTGGATCATGCCCCGGTGTCTCTGAGTTTATGACTGGGTACGGGTGAGGGATCGGACCGCCTTTGGCGTTTCCTAGATTACTTAGAAAGAACTTCCTATAACAGTCTTGGAATAATTACCATGACGATAATCTAGATCACTGGGAGGACATAGTCTTGTTCTGGAGGGCTTCAAAGGCGGTAATGCGAGGTCACATAATTCAATATGTTTCCAAACGCAAAGAAACAGCCCAACTGTATAGGGATTTGCATCGGGAGGTAACCCATTCATTCAGGAATTATCAGTCATCTAACTACCCTTCAAATCTAGAAAATTATTTGGTACTTATTTCCAAACAGGGCGCCCGTCGGGTCCCATCGCATACCATAACTTAAGGTATGCGATGGGACCCAACCGACCCAATTTTCGGGCTTTAAAGACTTTTCCCGTACAATTAAAAAATCGGTCGTATCGCATGCCATTATAATGGCATGCGATGCGACGCGACGGACCCGATTTTACATTGGACCCAATGTTAAATGCCACCCAGACCCGATTTTTAATTGTATACCCACCCATGCCCCCCCCCCCATTGTTAACGCTACGCCACGGTCAACGTCAACCCGAAGCGTGGCGAGCGGCGGCGTTGCGCATCCTCCGACGTTCTCATACCCCCACTATCCACGTCGGCGTGGAGTTGATTTTATACAGTGTGGCGAGCGCAGAGAGCACGAAGCATGGCGAGCGCACGCGTAATACGTGTGAAGTAATGCGCGTCCACTCGCCACGCTTCGGGCTCGGTGGCTCGCCACACTATATAACATCAACTCCACGCAGATGTGGATAGTGGGGGTATGAAAAGGTCGGAGGACGCATACCGCTGCGCTCGCCACGCTTCGGGTTGGCGTTGATCGTGGCGTGGCGTTAACAATTGGGGGGCATTTGAAATCTTAATTACCCATCAAGGTGGGTATACAATTAAAAATCGGGTCTGTGGGGGCATTTAACATTGTAATCAGCCATGAGGGTGGCTGTACAATGAAAAATCGGGTTGATTTGGTCACATCGCATGCGATTTGGTCGCATGCGATGCGATGCGATTGACCTGATTTCATACAATTAAAATCGGTGGCACCCTGCTAGGAAACAAGTACCAATTATTTAAATAACAGAAAATTACTTGCGTCTTTCCTCACAGCTCAGACACGCCTTAAATTGGATTACACAAAACAAATGTATAATGTAAGATAATAGCGAATAGGTTACAGCTGCTGGCCAGTGATCTGTTTACTACCCACCAGACGGGTTTGATTCAAGGTCGCCACTTGGTGAAGGCCATCTGGATGGCCATCGCGGCTGTGATGGCAGAATCCCATAAACCTCCTCGAAACATGCTGCTGAGTCTAGACACTAATAAGGCCTTTGACTCTGTGGTGTGGCCACACCTATACTCTATTTCAGAAAAGAGGGAAGTTGATTCTGCTTTCGTGGATCTAATGAGATATTTCTATACCCAGCCGTCCACCTCCTTACTAATCAATGGTAGCAAAGGGACGAATATCCAGATGTTTAGGGCGACACGCCAGGGCTGCCCGCTATCTCCCTTATTTTTCAATTTATGTATATACCCCTTGTCACGATCCGAGCTATCAGACAGACTATCTTACCGGCTAAGTGCCTCCGCAGGCTCAGCTTGCGGTTTAAGTGTCATTCCTGCCGGCGTCCTGTCTGCCGTGCGCCATCATTGCTGCCACCTTCCAGTCCTCTCAGCGCTGCTGAGTCCGCGGCTGAGCGGCGCACCGCTATCCTGACTCCCAGTGACAGTACCCAGTGCACGGCAATCCGTCTGTCCGCCGCCATTGCTCCCAGTCACAAGCATGGCGTGCACAAACACACTTTCCCGCCATAGCAGACATGGGGGCTGCCATGTTTTTCCCAGTCACATGTTTGCTCTGTCCAATCTTGATGGTTCTGATCTCCCAGTCATACCTGCCCGGCCAATCCTGGCCACGCAGTGGGTATAAGTATTCTGGGAGCTCTCAGAACCATTGCTAGTGCTTCAGTTGTCTCCAGTGTGTGTTCAGCTGTCCTTGTCTCCGTGCAAGTGTATTCCTGCTGGTGTTGTCTCCTCTATGCTGCAGTGTATTCCAGGCATTCCATCTCCTGTGAAGTCCAGGTTATTCCATCTCCTGTGATCCTGCTTCTACAGCCCAGCACTCAAGCCTAGCTCCGGGACTCTGGTCCTTCCGATGTTCCATCATCGCTCACCATCGATGTTCCATCATCATCAGTAAAGTCTGATATTCCGGATCTCCTGTTTCCTGTTTCCGTCCGTCATTCCGGACCCACAGTCTCCACTCCATATCCGATATTCCGGATCCAATGTTCCACCATCGATACCATACCATCATCATCCAGCTGTAAAGTATCGCTATCTGCATAGACTGTATCATATCTCCTGCATACTTTACTGCCTGTCTATTTACAACCATCTGCTAAATAAAACTCGGTTGTATTTTATTACTGACTGTTCATTGGCTTCGGGTGCACTGTCACGCATTCTATGCGTAAGGGTCCTCTCCAACCTCCCCGGTTCAGGTACCGGTCCAGGTCCCCACCAGAGGTCTCAGTCTCGTCGACTCAGACCCCTGGTGTGACAGTAAGCACTAGCCAAATGGATCCAGCCGCAAGCCAAGCATCACCATCCAGCCCTGTACAGCAACTGGCTGTTCGCTTGGATCAGCAAGAGGCTGCGCAGAGCCAAGTGATTCATTGTCTCCAAGATCTGTCTTCCCGGCTGGATAAATTACAGACCACTCTCAGTGGCCCTGAGCCTGTCAGTGAACTTCCAAGTCCAGTTCATCCTCCTGTAATGGCTGCTGCACCTCGCCTTCATCTGTCTGTCCCCACTAAGTATGATGGGAACCCCAAGACCTGCAGAGGTTTTCTCAATCAGTGTGAGATTCACTTCGAGCTGCAACCCAGTAACTTCCCTACTGAAAGGGTCAAGATTGCCTACATCATCTCCCTCCTGTGTGGAGCAGCGTTAGAATGGGCGTCACCTTTATGGGAAAGATCTGATGCCATCTTGTCTAACTACAAGAACTTTGTGTCAACATTCCGGCGCATCTTCGATGAGCCTGGGCGATCAGCATCTGCCTCCACTGAACTCCTCCGTCTCAGACAGGGATCCCGCTCCGTCGGGCAATATCTGGTCCAATTCCAGATTCTGGCGTCTGAACTCTCCTGGTGTGATGGGGCCTTATATGCAGCTTTTTGGCATGGTCTATCCGACCGTATTAAGGATGAACTCGCTACCAGAGACTTACCATCAGGTCTAGATGACCTTATATCGTTATGCATCAAAGTAGACCTACGCTTCCGAGAAAGGGCTGTAGAACGTCACAAGAGAGCTCCAGTTAAAGTGCCAACTCCTCCGCCTTCTTTACCTGCTGCTCCAGTGGCTCATTCCAAAGAAGAACCAATGGAGATAAATCGCTTCCGTTTGTCTCCAGGAGAACGTTGATGTCATCGATTGGCACAGCTCTGTCTGTATTGTGCCGACCCTGCACATCAAATCTCTGTATGCCCAAAGCATCAGGAAAACTCCTCCTCCTAGCCCGTCAAGGAGAGGGTAGGCTAGGAGTAATTAAGTCCTCTCCATCAGCAACTGATTGTGTACTTCCAGTTTCCCTACAAGTTGGTCAGCATTTCAAGACTGTCTCCGCACTTCTTGATTCCGGTGCCGCTGGCAACTTCGTAACTGCCGAACTGGTTCGCAAGTGGGGGTTGCCCACTGAAAGCCTTTCCAAGACTGTCTTCCTTACTGCCGTGGATGGCAGTAGGATTCCTGATGCGACAGTCTCCCGCAGAACTTTGCCACTTACAATGAGAGTGGGAGTCCTGCACACTGAACTCTTGTCCTTTCTGGTCCTACCCCGAGCCACTCATGCTCTGGTTCTGGGTTTACCCTGGCTCCGTCTTCACAATCCTCGCCTTGATTGGAAGACATCCGAAATCCTGTCCTGGGATCCTTCCTGCTCCGGTACCTGTCTCCAAAAGGTACTCCCAGCTCGTCATTCTTCAGCCGATGCAGCAGACCTTCCGCCTCTTCCCTACCAAGAGTACTCAGATGTATTCAGCAAGTCTGGCGCTGATATTCTACCTCCTCACAGACCGTGGGATTGCCCTATCGACCTTATCCCAGGCAAAGAACCACCGAGAGGTAGAACCTATCCTCTCTCTCTTCCAGAGACTCAGGCCATGACCGATTACATTAAGGAAAATCTGGCAAAGGGATTCATCCGTCCTTCGACTTCTCCTGCTGGCGCAGGATTCTTCTTCGTAAAGAAGAAGGATGGAGGCCTACGTCCCTGCATTGATTATCGCGGCCTCAACGACATCACAGTAAAGAACAGATATCCGTTGCCCCTCATCACCGAGCTGTTTGACCGTGTCAGCGGTGCAACCATCTTCACGAAACTCGACCTGAGGGGCGCATATAATCTCATCCGCATACGAGAGGGCGATGAGTGGAAGACAGCGTTTAATACCAGAGACGGCCACTATGAGTACCTCGTCATGCCCTTCGGGCTCAGCAATGCCCCAGCCGTGTTTCAGCACTATGTCAATGAGATTTTTCGGGACATTCTGTATCGACATGTAGTCGTATATCTCGATGACATTTTAATCTACGCCAATAACATCAAAGAACATCGTTATTGGGTCAAAGAGGTTCTGTCCCGGCTGCGAGCTAATCATCTTTACTGCAAACTGGAGAAATGTGTCTTCGAGGTGAAGTCTATACCCTTCCTAGGGTACATTGTCTCTGGTTCTGGTCTACAAATGGACCCAGGAAAACTGCAGGCCATCCAAGATTGGCCAATTCCCTCTTCGCTGAAAGGTATTCAACGTTTCCTGGGTTTTGCCAATTATTACAGAAAATTCATCCGTAACTTCTCATCTATTGTGGCACCCATCACTGCCCTAACAAAAAAAGGGTGCAATCCAGCGAAGTGGCCGGCAGAAGCCATCGAAGCCTTCCATCTGTTGAAGCAGAGGTTCACTTCAGCTCCTGTGTTAAGACAGCCTGACACCACCTTGCCCTTTATTCTCGAGGTCGACGCCTCCTCCGTGGGTGTTGGGGCAGTTCTCTCGCAGAAAGCGCCCGATGGACGTCTTCATCCCTGTGGGTTTTACTCTCGTAAGTTCCTGCCTGCAAAGCGTAACTATGCCATCGGCGATCAAGAGCTCCTCGCCATCAAATTGGCATTAGAAGAATGGAGATACCTTCTAGAGGGCGCTGTCCATGAGATCACAATTATCACAGACCACAAGAATCTTCTGTATCTCAAGTCTGCTCAATGTTTAAATCCCCGTCAAGCCAGATGGACACTTTTCTTTTCCAGGTTTCGTTTCAAGCTGTCATTCTGTCCGGGGACACAAAATCGAAAAGCTGATGCCCTTTCCCGCTCATGGGAGCAAGATAGTGAGTCAAAGTCAACACATCAACATTTTATTATTGATCCAGTGGCATTCTCCGCAACAGGAGTTTCAAATCTCACGCCCCCTACAGGGAAAAGATATGTAAAGCCAGCCCTAAGGAAGAAGCTGCTTTGTTGGGCCCATTCTTCAAAATTTGCTGGCCATGCAGGCATTCAGAAAACTTACGAGTTTATCACCAGGTCCTACTGGTGGCCGTCCCTTAAACAGGATGTACTGTACAGGACTTTGTCTCCTCTTGTGCTAAATGTGCTCAGCACAAGACCAGTCGTCAGTCTCCTCCTGGGCAATTGATGCCACTGTCAGTGCCACATCGTCCTTGGACGCATATATCTATGGACTTTGTAACTGATCTTCCAGAGTCTGACAAGTTCATCACCATCTGGGTGATTGTTGACCGGTTCACCAAGATGGCTCACTTCGTTCCCCTCACCGGTCTTCCGTCAGCTTCCAAGCTGTCCCAGCTCTTCATTAAAGAGATATTCAAGCTTCATGGACTGCCTCTTGAAATCATCTCCGATAGAGGGGTCCAATTCGTAGCCAAATTCTGGCGAAGCCTGTGCTCCCTGCTTCAAATCAAGTTAAAGTTCTCCACAGCCTATCACCCTCAAACAAATGGCCAAACGGAGAGGGTGAATCAGGATCTTGAAGCATTTCTCCACACATATGTCTCTTCCTCCCAAGATGACTGAGCTCAACTTCTTCCATGGGCAGAATTCTGCCATAACAACCAATATCACTCTTCATCAAATGTCACTCCATTCCTTGCCAACTATGGGTTTCATCCTCGAGTTCCTGACTTCACTCTGCAACCTGTGTCCTCTGTTCCAGCGGTCGACACGAACATCCAGCAATTCATCAAATCCTGAAAGCTCATTCGTTCTTCACTCCTGAAGGCTTCAAGCAGGTACAAAAAATTTGCCGACAGGAAACGCAGAGCTGTGCCAGCCCTCTGTCCAGGAGATCGTGTCTGGTTGTCAACCAAGAATCTTCGATTGAGAGTGCCATCTATGAAGTTCGCTCCCCGATATATTGGTCCATTCCCAGTTGAGCGAGTCGTCAATCCTGTGGCCTACAAGCTCAAGTTGCCGCCTTATTTGAAAGTGCCAGCTACATTCCACATTTCGCTGCTCAAGCCGCTGGTTCTGAATCGCTTTCATTCCAAGCTCCCCAAGGCACCTAAGGTTTGCACCCAGCGTGGAACAGAATATGAGGTCAGTAAAATCTTGGACTCTCGCATCCGATATGGTCGTCTGCAGTATCTGATTGATTGGAAGGGCTACGGCCCCGAAGAGCGATCATGGACCAATGCCATCGATGTCCATGCTCCCAGACTCATCCGGGCGTTCCACTCCAAGTTTCCCCGCAAGCCTTAAAGGTGTCCTGGGGCCACCCTTAAAGGGGGGGGGGGGTGCTGTCACGATCCGAGCTATCAGACAGACTATCTTACCGGCTAAGTGCCTCCGCAGGCTCAGCTTGCGGTTCAAGTGTCATTCCTGCCGGCGTCCTGTCTGCCGTGCGCCATCATTGCTGCCACCTTCCAGTCCTCTCAGCGCTGCTGAGTCCGCGGCTGCGCGGCGCACCGCTATCCTGACTCCCAGTGACAGTACCCAGTGCACGGCAATCCGTCTGTCCGCCGCCATTGCTCCCAGTCACAAGCATGGCGTGCACAAACACACTTTCCCGCCATAGCAGACATGGGGGCTGCCATGTTTTTCCCAGTCACATGTTTGCTCTGTCCAATCCTGATGGTTCTGATCTCCCAGTCATACCTGCCCAGCCAATCCTGGCCACGCAGTTGGTATAAGTATGCTGGGAGCTCTCAGAACCATTGCTAGTGCTTCAGTTGTCTCCAGTGTGTGTTCAGCTGTCCTTGTCTCCGTGCAAGTGTATTCCTGCTGGTGTTGTCTCCTCTATGCTGCAGTGTATTCCAGGCATTCCATCTCCTGTGAAGTCCTCCTGTGTGCTTCTACAGCCCAGCACTCAAGCCTAGCTCCGGGACTCTGGTCCTTCCGATGTTCCATCATCGCTCACCATCGATGTTCCATCATCATCAGTAAAGTCCGATATTCCGGATCTCCTGTTTCCTGTTTCCGTCCGTCATTCCGGACCCACAGTCTCCACTCCATATCCGATATTCCGGATCCGATGTTCCACCATCGATACGATACCATCATCATCCAGCTGTAAAGTATCGCTATCTGCATAGACTGTATCATATCTCCTGCATACTTTACTGCCTGTCTATTTACAACCATCTGCTAAATAAAACTCGGTTGTATTTTATTACTGACTGTTCATTGGCTTCGGGTGCACTGTCACGCATTCTATGCGTAAGGGTCCTCTCCAACCTCCCCGGTTCAGGTACCGGTCCAGGTCCCCACCAGAGGTCTCAGTCTCGTCGACTGAGACCCCTGGTGTGACACCCCTATTTTGTATTTTACAATCCTGGGCGGAGATTAAAAGAGTTCAGATAGGCAATTCTGAATTAAAACTTTCAGCTTTCGTGGACGATGTCCTTTGATACATAGGTAACCCAGAACATTCGCTGGGTAAGATCTTGGACAGATTAGATGAGCATGGGGAAATTTGGGACTATACGATAAATGCCTCTAAATCTTCAGGCCTATTTCTACATCCTCAAGTCTCCACACCCTTCTGGCGTGGCGGCCTCCCAATTCGGTAGGAGAAGGCTTCTATTGACTATTTAGGTATACGCCTAAAGCATGGACCCTGACAATGCCCATTTTATCTTGTACTTTATCTTGTACTCAGCTGTCCAAGGCTTTGTTGTGTTCCAGGAAACTGTTGCCTGCAATACAATATCAGGAAATGTTCCTCAACATTTTCCATAAAGCATATTTTTCTCCTTGCATACAGTTCCTCGCTGGGCCGACTTCCTTGGCGGTCTGCCCGAGGTGTTGTACCTGTGAGGCGAATCTATATCATTATTTTTGGGGCTGCTCTATGCTTTGATTGTTCTGGCTCCAGGTCAGGAAGTTTACATTGGATCACTTGGTGAAATATGTACCTTTCACGGATCACTGGGCAATATTTGGTATACTGCTCGAGGACCAGAGAAGGGGAAGTAAATGTCTTTTGCTAATTGTTAGCACAGTTGCGCATAAGGCCATCCTGCAGACATGGATCGACGCTACCCCTCCCTCCTTGCAGCTGTTCAGGACCAAGTTATTTCATGTTTTCAACATAGAATGGATTGAGTGTCTACTGAACAAAGAACTCCGTACAAAGAAATTTGTTGACACATGGGAGAGTTATATAACAGTGCTCTCATTGGAAATAAGGACAAAAATTCATAACTTTTAAAAATATTTAGTGGTACTTGTTGAGAATTATCTCCGGGGTTCCCCCGGTGGTTTTGGATGAAGAGCCATGAGATATTTTTGCACGATTTTTGCGTTATGACAGCACTGGGCCATATTGATTGATTGTTGGATGGTATACCTAATAATAAGAAACGGAATGGACACATCTTTCATCTTTTCATTGCATTTCTTTATTGCTGACAATATATGTTTATACTTCTAACATTGAACAAAGATGTAATTTCCCAATGTTTAGTTTGACTATGTCAAAATCATTTTATTTGCATAACCATTATAATTTTTTTTTATGCCACACAGTAGTGCAATCAAATTTACATTACACCACATGCAGTGCCCCTGATTTATATTACACCACCTGTGTCCCTCCAGCAGCTCCATGCTCTGTGTCATTTCATAAGCAAACTCAACCTCTGTGTCCCTCCAGTCCCTTCTTACCTTGTCTTCAGCACAGAGCCTGCACTTGTTAGTGGCCCTCCTACACTTCAGTGGCAGAGACAGCATGACATAAATTGCTGTGCCAGAAAATGAAGCCACTGAGACAGGATTTTCTGTTAGTAATACTGTGCAGGGCTGTGGTGGTGGAACACCGTTCCACCCAGTTCACCCCCACTTTAACCCCTGGCTATAATAATTCGGTGACTGCTCATTTCATACATCCTGGAATTGTCAACTGCAGAGCTGCTGCAGGTAACTGTCTCTTGGCCAGCTGCTGCAGGTAACTGTCTCTTGGCCAGCTGCAGAGCTGCTGCAGATAACGGTCTCTTGGCCAGCTGCAGCATTGCTGCAGGTAACTGTCTCTTGGCCAGCTGCAGATAACTGTCTCTTGGCCAGCTGCAGATAACGGTCTCTTGGCCAGCTGCAGAACTGCTGCAGGTAACTGTCTCTTGGCCAGCTGCAGATAACGGTCTCTTGGCCAGCTGCAGATAACTTTCTCTTGGCCAGCTGCAGATAACTGTCTCTTGGCCAGCTGCAGAGCTGCTGCAGGTAACTGTCTCTTGGCCAGCTGCAGATAACTCTCTTGGTCAACTGCAGAGTTGCTGAGGGCAACTGCTACAAGTTTACTTTTTTAATTTGTTATAATGAACATTTTCAGAACTATCCATTTTTATTATTTAATAGAAACTATACATCAAAAAGATTTTAGCATACCTGGTGGATATCTGTATAAACAGCTGTGAATATACTTATCTTAGTAACTAGTGATGCTAAAAAGCGACAAGTACTTGGGAGATAGTATGAGGAATACATTTATAGTGCATCTAGGGATAAAGCAGTTAATGTTCACTTATGTGCTGCGGGTTTATTTTTAGGTGACCTACTTCATGCTGTAATACCTACTTGTTTATCTATTTCTCCCACCCACAGAAATGCAAATATGACAGTTGCCAGTTCAATCTCTGCTGAAATGGATCAAATGACTATTCAACTAATAATGCCAAAGACTATTCATGTATAATTTAATAATAACCTCTGTCTTACGATCTGCTTCCATACTCAAGTAGTCCAATTTAATACAATTTATTCCTGTCATTAATGCTGTGTGAATTATTAGCCCAAAAGCTGTAAATAGAAGACATCATGATTAGGTCTCTCCAACGTGCACAAATATATGAAGTATTTCCATACCATAACGGTAGTTGACATAATTAGGTATAAATAGATAAATTATTTTCCTGAGTATAGTTCATTAGGTACTTGTGTAGTTTCATGGGGGCAGCCTAAGCTACATTGTCAGCGTAGCCCAATGGCTGCCTAGCACAATTAGCGTAGTGTCTCCGCGGCAGCCCTTCGTAGTCAGCGTAGTGTTCCTGTGGCAGCCCCAGTCACCATACTGTCAGGCAGCGTAGTCACCGCACTGTCCCCGGAAAGCCTATAGAGCGCCTCTCACACAGCGCTGGTAACCGCCAGATCTCCTGCGCTTGCAGATGCCAGCAGAGAGGCGCTCCATCTGCCTGACACACAGGTGTCTCAGATGCTTGTGTGTCTCAGTAAATCTTGCGGCAGGGTACGGCAACCGTGCCCACTTCAGGGAGACAGGGTTAGGGGTTCGGTAGCACATGCGTCTCGTGCACAAAGGGGGGGGGGGGGGGGTGCAGGCGCAAGTGCGTCTCATGCACAATAAAGGATGCATTTGCCAGTGCTCCATGTTAAATGCTGGCAAATGCCTTTTCAAACTCCCACTATCCACACCAGCCCGAAGCACGGCAAGTGCATTGTGCCCCGTGAGTGGACGCGTTTTGCATTCTCCCGACCTGTTCATACCCAACTATCCACGGCGGCATGGAGTTGATTTTATAAAGTGTGGAGAGCGTAGCGAGCACAGTGAGCCCCGTGAGGGGACGCTGATTAGTTCACATATATTCCGCATCCCCTCACGGGGCTCGCCACACTTGATAAATTCAACTCCACACCAACGTGGATAGTAGGGGTATGAACAGGTCAGGAGGACACATAATGCGCACCCTCGCAGGGCTTGCTGCGCTCACAACACTTCGGGCTGGCTTGGATAGTGGGGGTGTTTAAAGAAAACATTGACACCTGGCATATCATACATCTGAAACAGTGATGACGACATGTGTTAACTGGTAACTGGACTTTCTGCATTGCCTTCTAATGCAGCTGATGTTGATGCAGCTGCATCAGCATTTGTGTCGGATGATTTGGCGGCTGTTGGGATCAGAGTTAGTGCATGTAAAATGTGCAGGAAAGCGTTCTCTGCTCCGTGTTTTGCGCCAAATAAACTCCTGCAGGTAGGAGTAAAGGTATTGGCGCGCATTGCCCCTGTGTCTATTGTTCCTTTACTTGCATGACCCCCAGAGCCTTTCAATGTTTTGGTTATGAACCCCAGTGTCTGGGTCCACGAAATTGTAGCGGTGGTTGATGCCCGCATGATGGTAACCTGTCTGCTCAAGTTGAGTGTTGTACGCGCGCCAACAGTCAGAGTATATAGTGGTACCCGGTTCAATATTCGTGTGGATGGCAAACATCAGGGTGCTGGCATCACAGCTGGCCACAGGTGTTACAAAACATTCACCTGTCCCACCGGATATGCCACCAAACAGCCACTGTTGAGGCAGGACTCGTCCAACATGATTTTTTAGCTGTATAAATAAGCTTACATCCACATCAACTATTTTCCAGGCCCGCCAATCCGGCGTTGGGGCTGTGACATCAAATCCAGGGTACACGATTTTGGGAAATCATAAGGTGGCGCTCACAAAATGTAATGCTGGTTAGCTCCTCCGCCCAAGAAAATATGAACCGTAAAAGGATCATAAATGTCAGGTGACATCCTTGAAACCATTGAGCGGCCCAAAGACCAACCATCTTGCCACAGCTTCTAATGTGGCAGCGCCACATTCGCTCCTTTATATTAAGCCTCATAGGATGCCCAGACACATGTCTGTGTCTCTGGCAGCAAGTGGTGGCGTTGTAAAAAACGACACCAACTCCTCCTCAGTCTGCGGCAGGTTAAAGCTGCAGAATCCATAACTGACACAATTAAATTTTATGGTGACAGAACGCTGACTGACTGCGCTAACTACGTAAGCTCTGGCTAGCTGCAGGTAGCCGGGCTGTGGTACACTGAATCTGACAGGGACGCTAACAACTTAATCGGCTGCGGGAACATTACGCTGATTCTGACAGGCACACTGACTACACTGGCCGTGGGAACACTGACTATGTAACTGCCACCATGCTAACTACTTAAGCGGCTGCGGGAACACTACACTGATTCTGACAGGGAACGCTGACTACGCTAGCTGCGGGAACACTACGCTGATTCTGACAGGGATGCTACACTGACTACGTAAATTTTGCCGTGAAAGTACACAAGTACCGTTCATTGCCACCAGAACAATTATGTAAGTCAGTTTCAGAGACTAGCAGGCTGGACTGCGTGCATACCTCTTGTCTCAGTTTTACCTTCATACATGTTGGGACGTTTTTATGGTCTTAGTGGGGACAATTTTATGGTCTTAGTGGTTGTTTCTTTGTTTTATATAGGACACAGAAAACCAACATTTAAATCTTATAATAATATTTTATTAGTATTCAAGAGTCATATGCACAATTATCAATTCAATAATATAGTTTATTTTTTTACCATGCAGCACAAGTACATGCTTGTTTTATGTACATCTCTTTAAGGCAAACCACAAATTCTCATAAAATTCCTGAGTTTCTTTACACCAAAATTTACTAAGCAAATAATATTCCCAGCAAACGAGTAGTTATGCAGTCTTTTCACCAAGCCATCTACAAATCACCTTAAAGGGCAGGATGAATAACAGGTCAGAAATCACATAGATTGTGCCTTGCTGTGACTATTGGCAAAAGGAGGTGGTCGCACAGTTCTCCTGCACTAATTCTGTTACAGGCTTTAGATAGATTTCTGGGAACAATTGTCACGCTGATGTGTGTCTGTGTGCTGTCATATTCGTTTGTTCCTCTGTAGATTAGAATGACAGCATACTGCCAGAGTCCTGTCATTGTAGTTACTCTTCATTCTGCTCTTGCACAAAAGGAGTTGCATCCTAATTGTTTTGCTCATGTAATTCAGATACAAAAAGGATTTAGGGCCAGATGTATCAAGCTTCAAAAAGTGATAAAATGGAATGATAAACAACCAGCTCCTAACTTTCATGTTACAGGCTGGGTTTGAAAAATGACAGTTAAGCTACTTTCCTCTTTATTTTATCACTTTTTGAAGCTTGATACTTTTTGACCTTATTCCTTATAATGGAAAAAATGTGCTGTTCTCACCAACAGGCAATGTTGGATCAGACCTTTTGCATAACGTGTTCATTACTGGCTATGTGCGTCACACATTTTCTGACCACCTCCTGTTTGAAAAATTGGCAATACACTGCAAAAGCAATTACAGTTGGATGTACGTCAGAAACCTTGATCACTTCCTAAATGGCAAGCTTGTTTGGCCAAGTTACCCTTGGTCTCTTTGTAACCTGCAGCAGTGGTCCTTGGGTTCAATTTGGATTCAAGGTGCTAAGTGGAGTTCCCATGGTTATCATGCATTAGATCGGCAGGTAACGGTTAACATGTGCAAATGTCCATTCTGGAGTAGAGTAGGGTTGTCACAGGCTCTAGGTACATCATAGTAAGTTTTGATAGTCATAACCAACATAAGACCAAATAGATTAGATAAATTTACTGTGGTGCTTGGTTGGTGGTGCTCCCAATATAGTTCAGCAAGTACATATACTTAAAGAGTGATGTATAAAGTCGACAAAGGAGGAACAAAAAGGGTTTTTGGGGCACGCTTTAAAGTAGTAAGTGAAAGAATGAAAATTGAGTGAATTCAAAATGTAACTTTTATTACATCATTTAAAAGACGTCACTTCTTTGAGTGATGCATATAACATAACAGCATATCAATGATAATGCAATTTTTTAGTAATAAAAAGATTTCTTAAATACTGCGTTGGGCGAAAATGATTAATATGTGGTATCCAAAATCAAGAAAAATTGCTAGCATACACTCCTAGTTATTGATGGTTAAATTCTGTTCAACACATTCAATATCATTAATCATAGATGCTTTTAATGCTGACTGCACAGTGGAGGTAGGTAAATGTTTAAATCCACTCTTTACTGGGATATCAAACAGGTATAGAGTAGATTGTTCAAAAACTCTCGGAGAAGACCTCTCAGAGGGCCTTATTCTAGTTCACTCTTTCTGACAAAATCATTCTTAGATGGACAAAACCATGTGCACTGCAGGGGTGAAGATGTAACTTGTGCAGAGAGAATTAGATGTGGGTGAGTTATTTTGTTTCTGTACAGGGTAAATACTGGCTGCTTTATTTTTACACTGCAATATAGATCTCACTTTGAAGTAAAACCCCACCCAAATTTAATTCTCTCTGCACAAGTAACATCTGCCCCACCTGCAGTGCACATGGTTTTGTCCATCTAAGAAGGATTTTGTCAGAAAGAGTGAACTAGAATAAAGCCCAGAGTGAGGGAATGCTCCTCATGGAACATTGGGTGCTGTACATATACTCAGACAGCAGAAGCACCCAATGTTCCATGAGGAGCATTCCCTCACTGTTCAAAAACTCAGAGAAGACCTCTCAATCTACTCTATACCTGTTGATGTCCCAGTAAAGAGTGGATTTAAACATTTAATTACCTCCACTGTGCAGTCAGCGTTGAAAGCATCTATGATTATACTCCTCACAATTAATGATATTGAATGTGTTGAACAAAATTTGACTATCAATAACTAGGAGTGTATGCGAGCATTTTTTCTTGATTTTGGATACCACATATTGATCATTTTCGCCCAACGCAGTATTTAAGAAATCTTTTTATTAATAAAAACTTGCATTATCATTGATATGCTGTTGTTATATGGATCACTTTTCCTCAAAGAACTGACGTCTTTTAAATTATGTAATAAAAGTAAAATTTTGAATGCACTTAATTTTCATTCTTTCACTTACTACTTTAAAGCGTGCCCCAATAGCCCTTTTTGTTCCTCCTTTGTCTACTTTAGACATCACTCTAAGTATATGTGCAAAGCTGTCCTCAAAGCCGCTCATCTGCTGGTAATACCAGCAGATGAGTGGCTTTCCCGGTGATGAAACAGCAGCACTCACATCTCATCGCCGGGCCATACACACTGGGCGGCTTGGAGCTGAAAGCCGCTCAAACCTGCTGTTTTGACCGACTTTCAGCTCATAGAGTCCAGTGTGTATGGGCCGTTACACTGTAATTTAGATTTCCGTTTGAACACACCCCACCCAAAACTCTCTCTGCACATGTTACATTGGCCCCAATAATACGAACATATTAGGGAAAAACATGTGCTTTGCGATTCAGTCTGAATTAGGGCCTAAGGGTGAATGGACAACACAGCAGTCTCTTTATTGTAACTCCCCAATGGTTGGGATATGCTGTACCCCGACAATTATGGAGTTTTTTTTAAGTCTTAACTCTACTTATATTTTATGAATTTATAACTTGTTCCAATATTACACTATTGCTATGTTTTACATTTTAGGCAACTATATTGAACAATTATTTTTGAGTTTTACATTAAGTCAAACAAGAGGAAAGAGATCTGCACACAAGTGTATAATGCCTCTGATTTAAGGGCGATTTAAGACCGCCTTTATTTTAATGTTATGGCAGCGATGCTGTCCTGGCAACCAAAGTACAGCATTAAATTCACACAAAAAGAAGAAAGGGGTTGCATTGTCACACGCACACCAGTAATTTTTATGTTAAAACAAACTTTTATTAATTCATTAAAAATAAATAGAGTGGGATCCACGCAGCCTTTTTACATATAGGGCAATGGGGGGAGGCGGTGCCTAGCTGTGGTGAAATGTTTAGGTACTAAAAGGTTTTTGAAAATTACAACATATAGACATTTAACGTTGTGCTCCAAAAGATTGAAATAGTGTAGACAGAATAAAAATATTGACAAGTTGACTGCGAGATGACATCTTTCTTTGACAGTTTATATAGTGGGACACAGTTCCCTCAGGATGGGCACCTAGGCCAAAGTAAGCCACAGCAATCTATGGGGGAAGTGCCGGACCTCGTGCAATATATATATCTCAGACTCCTGCTTCGCGCCATGGATTTTAGAATTACTATGTCTGGGCTGCCTGACTTACAAGATCCCCTGTTGGATGGGGAAGGAAGGGAAAGTATGGGTAACAGTTGTAAGATGGCGCCCCATTTATGATCTTGGTAAATAGATCAATACAGCCTTATAATCAATTTCAAAACAAGCAAAGTCCAAAATGTATAAATGTTGATTAAAAAGTCTCTTTTTCCACGCTATATTGGTGGCTGTTATATATATATATATATAAGTTCCAGGACCTTTGATCATTCTAATATAGTGGCCGAAAACATGCAAACCGAACAGAGTAACCCTGGGGAGCCTTACTCAGGAATGCGAAGGAGACCAGTCACTGGTAATCGATGAGCCAACTATTTCACTTCACTAATCGCTTCATGCGCACGCCATCAAAGAGGCTATGTGGGAAATATATGAAACCTTCTAAAGAGTGGAGAATTAGACAAGTTGAGATGTTGCCCACAGCAACTAATTAGCTTCTTGTTAATATTTATCAAGTACACTCTATACAATGATAGGAAAAAGTTAATTGGTTGCTAAAGGCATTTCCCTAATCTATACAGTTTTTGGTAGCTCTTTTACTAAATGAGTGTTCTTACAGAACAGCTCAAAAATATTACAATTTCAATATTTTACTGTGGTTATCTTGAAAAGTAACAGTTATTTTGGAAATGAAATCATGTTTTGGGCTAGAGAGGCAGTGGCATTTTTTTATTATTATTATTATTATTATTATTAAACCAGAATTACCAACGTTTTTTCAAATATTAAATGAAACACCACGAGTAACCTGCCGCTGCCACAAATAATACATAAGTCAAAACTTATAAGGAACAAAATGTTAAGTATGTATAATTATACACCTATAAGTTTTTACAGTACTTGTTTCCTAGCACGGTGCCCGCGATTTTGATTGTACTGATCGTGGCCGCAAAAATCGCGTCCATCGCATGCCAACCAAATCGCATGCGATGTGATCGACGCGATTTTTGCATTGGAATCAATGTAAAATGGTCCCTGAGAGTCAACGCATAACTTCACAGATATACGCGTCCCCTCGCGGGGCTCGCCACACTTTATAAATCAACTCCACGCCGACGTGGATAGTGGGGGTATGAAAAGGTCAGAGGACGCGTAGCACTGCGCTCGCCACGCTTCAGGTTGGCGTCAATAGTGGCGTGGAATTAACAATGGGGGGCATTAAGCATACTTATTACCCATGAGGGGGCATATACAATGAGAAATTGGCCATATTGGCCCATTTCCCATTGTTCCCTATGTAAAATCGCGTTGATATTTGGCTAGATTGGCCCATTTCCCATTGTTCCCTATGTAAAATCGCGTTGATCGCATCGCATGCCATTATAATGGCACGCGATGGATGCGATCAACGCAATTTTCTCTTTACTGGCAATTAAAGCTGGTAATTGACAGAAAATCGCGTCGATCGCATGCCTTAAGTACCTTAACTTAAGGCATGCAATCAACCCCGACGGGCGCCGTGCTAGGAAACAAGTATCGTTTTTACTTCTTCTTATACACTTCTTTACATGTAAAGGTTTTATTGATTGCAGTGAACTGTAGCAGGAGACTTTGGCACTGTTTCTTATAAATCCAACTAGAGGGCTGTGACTTAGCCAGGGCATCTGGAGGGTGACTCATGGCAAAGTGAGGCTTTACATCAAATGTAGTCTAAATAATATTTTATTGGTGGTGTGTGCTGAATAATAAATGTGAAAAGATCTTTTTGGGGGGAGACCGTGAAGATCTCCCACAGCAGACACCCATGAGTCCTTGGTGGATGTATTACCTTACCCACAGGCTCTCCTTGAAACATATGTATGATATCAAAAAAGGGGGATAGTGTAGAAAGTAGGGAAGTTTTTAGGTTACACAGTGGTCTTAATAATCACTTTATTCAGATAGTGATTTTCCCTAACACTACTTAAATAGTGCTTTAAATGCATCAAAATCATAGCACAGGGGTTTAGTAATACTATATGAAGAAACAAACCACCAAATAGTGAACATAATGGGCACAATAAACAAAATTCAGGGTTGGTGCAGCCATCTTGATTAGTAAGTATCACAGCCCATCCACGAATGGTAATAGACGAGGCTGCCATTTTGTGTGTGCTACATAACATATGCTTGGCGGAATAGACAACACTTAGAAGATGTTACACAGAATGGAGAAGTTGTAGTGGGCTAAAGCTAGAGGCCTTACAGAACAACAGTTCCAAGGATTTTTTTTTTTTTTATCTCAAAAGACCAGATCTTTGGTGGAGCTTCCAACGGGCTTTGTAGACTGTACTGTCAGACTGTATACATAAAACCTTTTAATCCAAATTACAATATAGGTTTAAGGTTTATTTCTCTATAACTCCATTCATTAAATTACAAATGGGAGTTCAAATACATTTAAAAGCATAATTTAAATATTACTTACCAAAGTACTGAACATATAGTAACTCCCTATATAACATCGTGGGAGTTACTCTTTGGAGGCAGTTATGTAGTACAGATTACTGCAACTGGCAAGTATTTAGAAAACACCATGGCAGTGGTCCCCAAACAGTCCAGGTTTAAAAAAAAAAGCCATGGGATAATACAGATGGTTAGAGAAAATGGACAGATGTCCTAATTAAATAGCCTGTGGCCAAGCAAGGTTATCCTTAAAACCTGAACTGTTAGGGTGCATTGAGGACCATGTTTAAGAACCTCTGGTCTATAATCTTATTGCCTTATTTTGCGCAGTATACAACCTGTAATTAAGTTCAAACATCAGCAGTGGACAGCTAGGTGGCGGTTCAGTGTTGCGCACTTATGACGCATTGACCACTTTGAGGCAATTGTGTATGTGTCGGAATATGAAAATATATTGTGTAAGTACTGCACAATGTGCCCAAAGTAGCATGCAGATGCTACCATATCAGATCTTATGGCTAATGTCCTGAAGTAGGCAGTGGCATAACTACAAAATGTATGCATCCCCGCCGGAAATTTTGGTGGCAGCACCCCCCCCCCCCCCTTCTCCCCAGTAAAATTGCTTGCTGCTGCCGGGGTCCCGGCGCTCCTCCTGGCTCCTGCTGCTAATGACCCTCACAAAATGGTTGCCGCCTCCTCTAGCATCCTCAAAAATGGTCTGCTGTAAGAGGGTGGACATTTTGTGATGGACATTTTTCAACAGCAACAGGATTTAGGAAGAGCACCGGGACTGCAGACAAATAGATCTGCAGGTCCTGGCCACAGACCTGGCTGCAGCCAGCAGAGGGGTAAAGCAGATCAGCGCAGTACAGCGGGCTATTGTTATGCCACTGGAAGTAGGCGTTTCTGGTTGGTGAGTACTAAGACGGAGGAAGAGTCTGTGTATGATGGCAATGTTGTAGGTGTGCATCTCAACCGCCATGCTTGAAATAGATGCTTGGATGGAGTTCAGACACTTGTTTCAGATAGGTCTCCTGCCCCCATGGGGCTGGTGCAAGTCCAGATAGGAATGATTATGGTTGAAGCAGGGACCCTGTGACTGCCACAAGTTCAGAGCCTGCTGCACCTTTCTCAGAATCAGGCACCTATAGCAGACTTCAGCACAACTACAGTACTGGACTATCTATTTCACAGAGGAGACTACTTTTTAACCATAAAGAGAATTTGTTCCTCAAATACTGCAACTATGCTAAAAATACTAATTATATAACCTCTCTAAAGCCAATTTTTTAAAAAAGGCAGTTTGTTACTTTTCTACTTGTTACTTGCGCAGTACAAG
Organism: Crinia signifera; assembly: GCF_055691185.1. NCBI lineage: Eukaryota > Metazoa > Chordata > Amphibia > Anura > Myobatrachidae > Crinia > Crinia signifera. The sequence continues at coordinate 160,500,538 of NC_139220.1, read as the reverse complement.
AACTATAAGCCTGGCAAATGATAGATTTCCCTGAGAGGACAGCAGGACTGCACTAGAAGGGATTTGGAAGGGAGATGGTCTGCTATTTGTGGAGACTGGATCTTATCCCTTTTCACTGACTTGTTGGATCTTGAACAAATGTCTGGAAACACAGACATATATTAATTGAGATGAAAACACAAAGCAAATAAATATTTCTGAGATGTAGTGGAGAAAATGCAAATACATTAGAAACATAGATGCAGTTATTGTCAGTGTCAGATCTGGGCTCTGGAGAAAGTTATTTTTATACGAATCATTAGATTAAAAAACATTCTCACAACAAACTCCTTGACCTTGAATTGTTCTCATAATACACGCCTTAACCTGGCCAGATAGAGCTGTATGCTCAATGGAATATTAATTTAAATTGTAGAGGTGTTTGTAAACCATGTGGCAGTCATCTAGGTAAACCAAAATGTAATAGTTTAACTCTCAAGTAGTAAGTAAAATCTGTCCGGGTCATCATTTCATCATAAATTACAGGCCAACAAACCCTCAGTACGTGACCTGCTATTTTGACAGCCACTTAAAATGTTTTAGATTTAATTGACAAGAAATCATGGAATGTAACAAATGCAAAGCATATGAATGACGCAATCAAATGTCAATAGGAACCTTTAGAAAATACAAAGTCCTCACCTGTCCAAGAGGGTCACTAACATTCCTTGGTACTGTGCACACGCGTAGGACCCGTTTTGCATGTGCATGGATGGGTCCTGTGATGTAGGAAGTAGGACAATAGCAGATGGTCAGCCACCTGGGGGCCAGCGATTGGCCTCAGTTTCCCAAAACTCATACCCCATTCACACTGCAAATGCCAGGGTCACTCCCGGGATTAGGACACAGGTCCATTCCAAGAGTGACCTCAGCATTTGCGGTCTGTAAGGCCGTCGTCGAGGGGCGGGGAGGAGGCAGCGCTTGAAGTGGATAGCACTGCTTCCTCCATACTTTAAACGGGACCGGGTCGTTCAACCCGGTTACCCATTGACACCATACCATGTCCCCAGCTAGTGGGGACATGGTGTCCCATGTCTGGTAGCTAGAAGGGTTGAAATGCCGGGGCATTGTTCCTGGGAATTTGGCCCGGGACCCATTCACACCAGCACTACACCATGGTTTTTCCCGGGGCCAACCCGAGAAAAAAGGCTAGTGTGAATGGGGTATAAGGCATGTTGCCGCCATTTAGTGGGAGGGAAGAGGGCAAGGATCTCCATGGTTGCACAAAGGATTTCCTGTCTTCTGTTATGAAAGGCTTGTACATCCCCATGTCGCCACAAACTGCCCGATAGTGTCGCAGTTTGCCGATGTGGTGTCCTACGGAGCAGCTACAATCACTACAGCAGGAGTCATCGTCTGCTTGTAATAGACCACTACGGCTGCATTAACATACAGAGATATCACTGCTGCTTTCAAGGAAGCAGCAGTGATAGACACTCCCAACACATCTGAATTAGTTATGCCACATAGAATCACCCCACTTTGCATCTGTCCAATAAAGCTATAAAATTATATAGTTATATACATTCTACTTCCCATATGGACACCTATACAACACCGATACCGATTAGCAAAATAGATTTTAAGTAGTTTGTATATCTTTAGATCGAAGGCTCTGGGGACAAGGGAGCTCTCCCCAGTCTTTCCTCAATGTACAGTTCATATATAAAAGGAAATTTATAACAGTAGAAGAATGTTCTTTATCAACAACCAGTCAGAACATGAGTTTTTAGTAAACCTTATTTTCTATTGACAGGATCAAAATTTTGTATTTCAGGAAAAATATTCATTTAGCCTAACTGGAAAAATCAGAATTTGGCAAAAATAATTTCACATTAAGGGCCTTATTCAGATCTGAGCTCAGTACAAATTTGTTTGGAAAATGGGCAAAACCATGTGCACTGCAGGTGGGGCAGATGTAACCTGTGCAAAGAGAGTTAAATTTGGGTGGGGGGTGCTGAAACTGAAATCTAAATTGCAGTGTAAAAATAATGCAGCCAGTATTTACCCTGCACAGAAACAAAATAACTCACACAAATCTAACTCTCTATATACATGTTACATCTGCTCCCCTGCAGTGCACATGGTTTTGCCCATTTTCCAAACAAATTTGTACTGCGATCAGATCTGAATAAGGCCCTAAATCAATATTTAATGTAATATTTTACAGTTTCAGGTTTAAGATCTTCTCTTCTTGACATTAGCTATTGAAGCTCCTAGGAAGATAGGCATAATGTACTTTGTTTTTATATATAAAACCTTTCCATGTTGGCTTTTAAACAAAATCTTTTTTCCTCTCACTATAAAGTCTAAAATAGTCTTTCAAACTAAACCGAGTACATTTGAAAAGTCTGGTGCATCTTACAGGAACATGTAATTAAATGCAATTAGCTTGTCAGACCTCACCAGGATTAACTTGTAGAATGTGCAATGTCATGATTCACTGAATTAACAGCCGTTGTAATGGGGACCAGCAAAGGGACTTATGACATTTTATACTAAAGAAAACTATTACAGCAAGCTATTTATGGGCACGCACCAATGGTGCATTGGTTTTATTTATCCTGGTGCTTTGGGGGCATGCCCAACCAACCAGGACCTGCTGGTCTGCCTCGTCCCTTATGGCCCAGGTATCCGGACTGATCATAGACTGATTAATGATAGACATTCAAAAGGTCGACAGGGTTTAAAGGTCGACACACAATAGGTTGAAAGGGTCTAAAGATCGACAGTCAAAAGGTCGCCATGCCATGGTCAAAAGGTTGACATGCATTTTATTACTCAATTTTCAGCCGACATGTGCTGACAGGCGGTATTTCATGCCCTACCATGGAGAGAATATAGTGTGGCAAGCGCAGCGAGCCATGTGAGGGGACTCGGTACACTTAGACAGTGTCCATGTCGACAGACACCCTAAAACATTAAAAATCCATGTCGACCATATAACCATATCGACCTTTTACCAGTCAACCTTTAGACCCTGTCAACCATTTGTCGAGGACCATATGACTGTCTATCATATGACAGTCTTTGATGCATACCATAACCCTGGCCCGGGGTCTGTTTCACTCCCAGTACTGTGACACACAGATTTCGATTTTGGTGGGTATAAACTGCCATGTAAAATAAACCTGACCAGTATGCATAGGCCACAAGTAGATGCAGGCAGTATTATTTTTGCTTTGCTCCTAACTCTGAATTAGCAACATTGTCTTAAAAAAACAAAACAATACAGTATGACCATGCATACAATATAAGATACATGAAGGGATAATATATACTGTATAAAGTTCCATGGGTCTTCAAACTGTGGTCCTCCAGATGTTGTGAAACTACAAATCCCAGCATGCCTTGTCACAGTTTTGCTATAAGGGAGTGTTAAAACTGTGGCAAGGCATGTTGGGATTTGTAGTTTCACAACATCTGGGAGGGCCAGAGTTTGAAGACCCATGGATAAACTCTAGATAGATTACAATTAATAAAGGTAATTGTGATGGAAAATACAATATAATTCATAAGCCATATAATAAAAATGATACCCACATGTAATCAATACTGTAGTGTAGGAACAGTTTATCAGTGTACAGAACTATCGATTAATAGTCAGGTGGAGCCTGTTCTTGTATATACCCCACATCATCAGCTATCGAGGACATTACTGAAATTGAGCCTTTTTTAAATATATAAATATATAGGATACTCCAAAATGGTAAACACACAAGGAGTCTATTGGTGATTAGATATCCCTCTATCATACAATGTTGGAGTGCTCAAGAAGGTACATTATCTGTGAAAGGCCCAGTCCAAAACAGCAGTGTTCATATGTAGTGTTCATTATGACACCCTGCATCTTTCAAAATCAATGCAATAGAAGCATCACATGAGAGCAATACCTCAGGCAGGAAAGATGAACTGCACAATGGCTTGTAAGTATCCTTCATGGTCTTTTTTGCTGGTTAAAATCTGGTAAAAAAGTTAGTCCAAGCATACACACGGCAGTTTTGCCATCCTATTAGGTGGGTAGAGGTAGGAACAGTTAATGCATTTTGCAGCTTTTTCAAAGGTGATTTTTATATACCAGTACCAACATGGCTGCTCATTAGCACTTCAGTAATTATTTATGTCATTGTATATGTTATACCTTCATATATCTTATATTATATGCATGGTCATATGAATTGATGCTGCTATTCATTTGCTATCTGTTATTTTCAAGGGGACTGACTATCCTGATTTATAGTAGTGGTTTAGATTTAATAAACCCTAACAGAGAAGCTTTGGGTATCTATCTTGTGCGCCAGATTGTGCAAGGATGGAGAATGCTGCTGTCAGTGTCCATAGGCAGTAAAGTACTGGTGCAGTCCCTCAATGAAACTAACACCAGCCCTATGGCAATTACTGTTACTCCATTTGTGTGTCACCTCTTGTGTGAGCAGTGGAGTGCATGTGTACACAGCCACATTCACCGACATAACATCCCTATAGGACAGATTATCTCCTGTCATGTGCTTAGCCACCTCCATACCACCACCAAGAATTGCCCATTCCAAGACAGTTCTGATACCATGACATCATGATTGCAACAGCACCTTTATGAGTATACTCTGTGTACTGCACAAAGTTTAAGAGATTTTTGTGCACCCATATAAACCCAACCATAGGATCAAGCAATCTGTTAGTGTTTAACATTTGACTTTTCAATAAGAAAATAGATCAAACACCACCCAAAGACTCCTGGGAGATGTCACGTGATTGCACTGGTAAATATTTCATTTAAAAACACAAAATGCTAACCTGTTTTAAGCATACAACCTAATTTGCACAATGATCTGGTAGCAGTAATTGGCAGAATACACAATATAAATCAAAAGATAACTACACATCATACAAAGTGATATCGTGTTCATCCTAATAACAAGTACAGCATTAGATTGTTACTAAACCACTTTCCGCTAATGCCATATTCCCTTTTATCCATAAATAGCCGGTTTCATCAATGAGCAGCTTTCTCTTAATAATCCAGAGTTAAAATGTTCTCAGGGAGGGAGGAATGAACAGTAATTGGTCTTTTTGGAACAGTGCAATGCTAGTTCTCTGGTGATTAAATGATTACTGTACTGACCTGGGATTACTCCTCTGCACCTGCTGCTGTGTATTTAGTGCTGAGCTCAATAAAGGAAGGAAGCTATATGGGGTGTGTCAAGTGGGTAGATGAAAGTTAAACAGATTCTGATTATCCACTTAAAAATGACAGGCTAACAGGGGCACTCACACCATGGCACATTGTACATTTGTGTGTATTTTTAACCATGTGGGCACTAATCATGCTCCCTATCGGTAATGTGACTACATACCCCTTACTTACAATGACCATGAAAAAGCTGTCCAGCAGACAAAATGCAAGCATTTTCTTAAAAGGTTTATTTTTCGTAATACTGCAGAGTGTATTGGAATGTTCCAGGGCTCCCCTACATAAGTACAGTAAACCAGCAATATCTCACTGCTACAGAAACAGGCCACATTGCTTATTACCACAGGAGGCTGGCAGAGCAAACGCAATGCTACTAGTGTGCTCACAATACTTCTCTTTTGTACAGTACACTCTGCAGGAAAACACGCAAGACAGAAACCCCCACTTATAAGGAAGTACAAAAAGGCACTAGCTCCCCAATGGAATGAAACACAATGACACAATGATTCATAACACAGTACATCCAGTGATCCAGTTTTCATAGTTCAGTTCACATAATTTATATTCTATTTTTGCGTTGCAGCGTAATAACAGGCTATACAGACGTTTCCTTTGACTCAGTCACCGGCGGGTGGAATGTTGTCAGCTCCTTGTAAGTAAGACCTAGAGTGAGTAAAATAACCAAATATGTCATATAGTCGGTTACCGTTATTGCTTTATTCTAAATAATAAGGCTTCTGCATTGAAGTAATACTTCTTATCAATAAGGTTTGTGATTTATATGGCACTGTAACCTACAGAACAATTATGTGACGCTAGTATCACTTCTCAGATGCCTTTGTAATACGTCAGTTCATGGTTACCTCATGCTAAAGAAAGCAGTGGTACACACAGGCTTACAGAGGGGTTGGCTTGTGTAATCTTAGTAAATGTGTGGAATGGGATCTTAGGCTCCTCTATTTCCTGGCAGCTCTATGATCTAGGCCAGTGGTAGCCAACTCCAGTACTCGAGAGCTACCAACAGTTCACATTTTCCAGCAACCTAGCTGCTGCACAGGTGCACTCATTACTCGCTGACACGTTTTAAAAGATCCACAGGTGGAGCTAATTACTTCGCTTGTGATTCTGTGAGAAGATCTGGGAAACATTAGCTGTTGGTAGCTCTCGAGGACTGGAGTTGGCTACCCCAGATCTTGTCGCAACACACTGTAGTGGGTATATAGATACACTATATGGATTTCATGTTAATCAGGTTAAAAGATTTTTTTTTTTAATCTCATTTCAGGTGGCCATTTATTTGGGTCCCTGCATGAACCTGATTGGCATATGGCAGATCTTCACATAGACATTATACGAGGTATTGGGATTAAGCCAAAGCAAAATTATACAATATTGCTGCAATAGAATGAAAATGCTAATGATCATATCGAAGGACACAGAAAACAGGCAATGGAAATGGTAAGAAACATTTCCCCTATCACACTTACATCTCCACTCTTCAAGGGGAAGGTCTAGATTGTCATATGAATCATCGTATGGATCAGCTTCCATCTCATCGTCCGAGTCATGGAACTGCTCAAAGTAAGGGTGACATAATGCATCAGTCGCTGTTATTCTCTTTTCTGCATCCAGCACCAGCATCTTTTCCAGGAGGCTGACCGCTAAGGCAAAACAGGAACCCAAACATTAACACTACATATCCCTTCCACAAAAATAATCTCATGATTTAGCACTATATGAAATCACATGTAGAATAAAGTAAAGTGCTACTTAACGCTAAACTTATTGCAGTATCATTTAGAGTGCAACGGGAACATTTTGCTGACCATTTCACTTGTAGATAACTAAATTTATTTATTTACAGTTTCTTATATAGCGCAGCAGATTCCGTTGCGCTTTACAATAGTAAACAGTGATAAAACAAACTGGGTAACAACAGACAGACTTGGAGGCAGGGGCGGATTGGCCATTAAAGTTACCGGGAATTTTCCCGGGAGGCCGGCCGATAGTGAGGCCGACAGCTACTGGTGACACTGTGACATGTGACTGAAGGGGCCGGCCACAGCGGAGTTATGGGTAATAGCACCAGTGGCCGTGCCCGGAAGTGGTCCCCATCTCCAGCTTTGTGCGTGTAGGGGGCTTCCTGCTTCTTCATTTTTACAGAGGACGAGGCCAGCCACAGCGATCACCAGCAACTCAGGTGGTGCAGGTGCGGCTGGGAAGACAACGGGGGAGCCAGTCAGTGAGCGTACTGAGCAGAGAACACATCCTCTCTCCCTCTCTCCCCCGCGCTGCTGCTGCTTTCAGTGGCTGCTGCCTGTCACACTACAGGCAGCAGCGCCAGCAGAATGAAGCCCTTCCCAGCTCCCATGTCCCAACCCCCCTCTAACTTACTGTACAGCAGTGACTGTCACCAGAGACTGGACAGGGGGCGGAGCTACACGGATCGGATGGGCGGAGCCACACGGGGCAAGGGGGCGGAGCTACACTGGAGAACAGCAGGGCTGATGAAAGGAGAAGATGAGCTGCCACAGATTTTAAGGTAAAAAAAAAAAAGTGTATGAGAGCGAGTAATACTGTCAGCAAACTGTGTCCAGATGGAGCCATCCTCATTGTACCTGTCCCTGGCGCAGCAATCAGCGAGAGTGCGCTGGGGATTCTGGTATCTGTGCGTCTCCAATGCTTGCCCCCCCATACTACCGGCAGCGGATGTGGGCGTTACATATAGGCAGCGATACTACTACCGGCAGCGGATGTGGGTGTTACATATAGGCAGCGCTTCTACTGTCGGCAGCTGGTGTGTGTGTTAAATATAGGCAGCGATACTACTGTCAGCAGCTGGTGTGGGCGTTACATATAGGCAGCGATACTACTGTCGGAAACTGGTGTGGGCGTTACATGTAGGCAGCGCTACTGTCGGCAGCTGGTGTGGGCGTTACATATAGGCAGCGATACCTATTTCAGCAGCTGGTGTGAGTGTTACATATAGGCAGCGCTACTACTGACAGCAACTGCTGTGGGCATTACATATAGGCAGCGCTACTACTGTCGGCAGCTAGTGTAGGCATTACATATGGGCAGCGCGACTACTGTCGGTAGCTGGTGTGGGCATTACATATAGGCAGCGATACTACTGTCGGCAGCTGGTGTGGGCATTACATATAGGCACCGATACTACTGTCGGCAGCTGGTGTGGGCGTTACATATAGGCAGCGCTACTACTGTCAGCAACTGGTGTGGGCGTTACATATAGGCAGCAATACTACTGTCGGCAGCTGGTGTGGGCGTTACATATAGGCAGTGCTACTACTGTCGGCAGCTGGTGTGGGCGTTACATATAGGCAGCGATATTACTGTCGGCAGCTGGTGTAGGTGTTACATATAGGCAGCGATACTACTGTCTGCAGCTGTTGTGGGCGTTACATATAGGCAGCCGTGCTACTGTCGGCAGCTGGTGTGGGCTTTACATATAGGCAGCGATACTACTGTCGGCAGCTGGTGTGGGTGTTACATATAGGCAGCAATACTACTGTCGGCAGCGGATGTGGGCGTTACATATAGGCAGCGATGCTACTGTCGGCAGCTGGTATGGGCTTTACATATAGGCAGCGATACTACTGTCGGCAGCTGGCGTGGGCGCTACATATAGGCAGCGATACTACTGTCGGCAGCTGGTGTAGGCATTACATATAGGCAGCAATACTACTGTCAGCAGCTGTTGTGTGCGCGTTACATATAGGCAACAATACTACTGTCAGCAGCTGGTGTGGGCGTTACATACAGGCAGCGATACTGTCGGCAGCTGGTGTGGGCGTTACATATAGGCAGCGATACTACTGTCAGCAACTGGTGTGGGTGTTATGTATAGGCAGTGCTACTACTGTCTGCAACTGATGTGGGCGTTACATATAGGCAGCGCTACTACTGTCAGCAACTGGTGTGGGCATTATGTATAGGCAGCACTACTACTGTCAGCAGCTGGTGTGGGCGTTTTACATATAGGCAGCAATACTACTGTCAGAAGCTGGTGTGGGCGTTACATATAGGCAGCGATACTACTGTCGGCAGCTGGTGTGGGTGTTACATATAGGCAGCGCTACTACTGTCAGCAACTGGTGTGGGCGTTACATATAGGCAGTGCTACTGCTGTCGGCAACTGGTGTGGGCATTAGTTAAAATCAGTGCTATTACTGTTGGCAACTGGTGTAGGCATTAGGTATAAGCATCGCTACTACTGTCGGCAACTGGTGTGGGCATTAGTTAAAATCAGCGCTATAACTGTCGGCTACTGGTGTGGGCATTAGCTAAAAGCAGCGATATTACTGTCGGCAACGGGTGTGGGCATTAGGTAAAAGCATCGCTACTACTGTCGGCAACGGGTGTAGGCATTAGGTATAAGCAGGGCTACTATTATCAGCAACTGGTGTGGTTGTTATGTATAGGCAGCACTACTACTGTCGGCAACTGGTGTGGGCATTATGTATAGGCAGCACTACTACTGTCGGCAACTGGTGTGGGCATTATGTATAGGCAGCGATACTACTGTCGGCAACTGGTGTGGGCACTATGTATAGGCAGCGATATAGGCTACTGTCGGCAACTGGTGTGGGCGTTACATACAGGCAGCGATACTACTGTCGGCAACTGGTGTGGGCATTATGTATAGGCAGCACTACTACTGTCGGCAACTGGTGTGGGCGTTACATACAGGCAGCGATACTACTGTCGGCAGCTGGTGTGGGCGTCACATATAGGCAGCGATACTACTGTCAGCAACTGGTGTGGTTGTTATGTATAGGCAGCACTACTACTGTTGGCAACTGGTGTGGGCATTACATATAGGCAGCGCTACTACTGTTGGCAGCTGGTGTGGGCATTACGCATCGCTACTACTGTCGGCAACTGGTGTGGGCATTAGTTATAAGCAACGTTACTACTGTCAGCAATTGGCGTGGGCATTAGGTATAAGAAGCGCTACTACTGTTGGCATCTGGTGTGGGCATTACGCATCACTACTACTGTCGGCAACTGGTGTTGGTGTTAGGCATCACTACTACTGTCAGCAACTGGTGTGCACATTAGTTTAAATCAGCGCTACTACTGTCGGGCACTGGTGTGGGCATTAGCTAAATGCAGCGCTATTACTGTTGGAAACTGGTGTGGGCATACGGTAAAAGCAGTGCTACTACTGTCTGCAACTGGTGTGGTTGTTATGTATAGGCAGCACTACTACTGTCGGCAGTTGGTGTGGGCATTATGTATAGGCAGCACTACTACTGTCGGCAACTGGTGTGTGTGTTACGTATAATCAGTGCCAAGACTTTTGGTAACTGGTGCGGACAATATGTATAGTCAGCGATACTACTGAGGGCACAGTGGGCGTTTATGTTATGCAAAGCTACTACTGTGGACATTTTGGGGGAAATTTACTAAGATGTGAGTTGTATTTCACATGGGATGTTGCTATGGGCAACCAATCAGAAACTACTTCTCATTATTTTAGCACCTTCTAGAAGATAAAAGATAGCATCTGATTGGTTGCCCATAGCAACATCCCATGTGAAATACAACTCACATCTTAGTAAATTTGACCTGTGGGGTGATAGCAAAGCCGACATATTCAATTGTAATTTAATTTGGCTCCCCCTCCCCACAGGCCCGATAATCGCTGTAAAACGTCATGGAGGGGACGAATTATGTAAGAAGTCTAGTTACAACACTGAGCAACCACAAATTCTGCTGTTGCTGTGCTGCTTTTCAGGCTCTGAGTCCCAATATTTACAGTAAGTGCAAGTGTGTGTGAGGCAGCAATACAGCAGTTGTATTTACATATGGCGCCATTTTCATTCAGCCCAACAATGCGCCAAGATGGGGACACGCTAGCGTCTCAAACACTTGCGTGTCCCATTGCTGCGAATGTGGTGCACAAGTATCACGCACGCACGTCCCAATCTCAGCTAAGGGTGCGTCGCGATGGGCAGACATGCCGCATTGTTGGGTTGAATTAAAACTGCTCCAACTGTAATTAAAATAAATAAGTATATATAGTGGGCCCCTACCTTTGTTTTAATACAGTATGTCACATATACTACAGCATTTTGAGGTGTATAACCGCTTTATTAAGGTGTTGTTTTCGCTGAGGGCACCGGGGCAGTAGTGTTGTGTCAGTGAAGTGCTGGACTACTTTCTAACATATATGTGTCCACGCCACCATGTATTACCTTTAGTAAAGTTGTGGCAAGCGAAGGTGATCTAGTCAGATCGCTTAGAAAAGGGTCTGAAATTGCCCCATTAAGGCTTTAGGAGGGGAGCTCATGAACATGTTCCCCTACCTGAGAGGTGCTCTCCCTCCTCCCATTGTTCAGAATTATACATTCGCTGAAAACTTCATATACATATTTTTTAAGTATATGTATTCAAAGTAATCAGCCCTGTTTCCTGCAGTGTCCTCAGCTGAATTGTTTAGGCGGCGCAACACCTGTAACTAGGTGGAAACACGTGCATCTTTCAGCTTCAAGTTCGGCAGCAATACTGATGTAGTAACCCCGCCTACTGTTATGATGGCCATGCCCATTTTGATTTGGTGCCGCCCACATGAGGCCACTTCCAGAAATTTTCCAGGGCCACTTTTGGTCCCCAATCCGCCCCTGCTTGGAGGTAAGAGGGCCCTGCTGCAAGCTTACAATCTATAGGGATATAGGAGGGAAACACAAGGACAGGCACCATAACTAAAGCAATTACTGGTAAGTGTACACACTAGGTAATATTCTAGAAGAGAAGCACGTTAATAACAATTACATTATAGTGCCCTTCATCTTATTTGTAAGCACTTGGTCACCAACGATGCGTGGGAAACCTGTCCTCAGCTACATCCTCCAACACATGACATCAGTAGTGAGAGCCGTGCTGGGGAATTCAGCATGACCAACGATCACAAGCGGTCGCTGTTAGCGGCAAGTGTGTACGCACTTGCACACGCCGGCACCCCCAGCGGGTAATCTGCATGTTGTATTTATTTATATTTTTAGAACAGGCTTTGTAAACATTAACTCCCAGGCACCAATCTCATATCATATTTTAAGGATTTAAATGATCTGCACTGATAACTCTTAATTTCCGTTTTGTTAAATATAATATAATCGGGTCTTTGCTTGGAAGTCAAAATAGCTTAGATCACCCATAATATATCACATAAAAGGAGCGGATATTACTCATTCATAGGGAATGACATGCACTACCAGAAGCGCAGTTATGCCCAATCCACTGACAACGCAACCTCCCTAGACTGTCTCCATGTAAAGGTAATCCGTTCACATCTACCATCATAATATACAGAGTTATGTCTTTAATCAGTATAATAATTAATTATACTTCGTAAAATAATAATACAATTTGAGACTTAATTTGAAAAGAAACCATAAATAAATAAAATTAAAAAAAATTGTAGATCTGCTGAAACAGATTAACATATACAATTGATCAAATGCTTCCTTAGTAGTGTTTTAGGATATATTCAAGTATAAACACACACACACACACACACACACACACACACACACACACACACTTATATCTATATTCATAATTATTTTGTTCTTGCACAGTATTATTTACCAGATTTCAGCTCCAGTATAATTCTCTTCATATACAATTGTCATACATCCAATAAGATTTCAATACTAATAATAAAAAATAATAATATGCAAAATAAACATGATTACCAAGAGGGTTTGCGTATCTCAGTAACAATCCAAAGTCTTTCTTCTGTACCTTTGGGAGGCTCTTGATATAATTTTTTGCCTAGAACATAATAAGCATGTAAATATTACAATATAAGTATTGCTGCTTAAGAGACAATTGTCAGCATCTAACTGTACATATTTACGTACAGGCCATAGAATTGTTAATACACACACACACACACACACACAGTTGGATCACATTATGACCATCCGCCAACCAACCTACCTTCATAAACATTTGCAATTATGCTATTTGTCCTATCTAGATACACCTTTACCACAGCACCATGTCATCAGTTCACAAATTGCGATGTTTCAGAAATACTGCCATCCACGGCCAAAAAGCTGATAATCAGCCAATGGGTAGAAAACAGTGACATGGATGGGGGTGAGGTGGACAGAGCAGCATGGATGGGGTGGAAGAAAGCAGCACAGTTGGGGTTACTCTTATTAGATCATGTGCCAGTGTACGACCTTTTGGGGTTAAGTTCTCCCAGAAAGCTACAGGTTTTATTCAAATCAGTAAAACATGGCCCACTATAAAGAGAGGGCATATCAATTTGCTGAATCTTCGCAGTGGCCATCTGCAGGAGGGTTTACTCACTAACCTGGACCCTTCCACACACCCCAAGAGACGCATCAGTCTTTAAGCTTTGCATGTCTGCTACCTCCCCTGAACCCGGCATATTATCCCTCTTGACCTGGTGGGTGGTGTCCTTTTTAGCTCTGTAGCATGGCCACCACCCATCCGGGGCATCTGTGAGTCTTCTATATTCAAGAGCACTTCCCTGCTCCTCCGCTATTGGCTCATGGTGGTCATCTTGGATTTTTAATAATGGTGCGTCTGCGAATTTAATTGGTGCCATTTAAGAAAAATCCAATATGATCCAAGCCCGCTGGGGGAGGAGGAACAAGGAAGTGGTACTGAAGACAGAGGGTGCCTCTGAAGCCCCAGGGAATGTGTCTTATAGGATGCTGCTGCCCGCCAGGCAAAGAGGAAGAAGATGCTGAGGAAGCCCTAGGGGCGACGGCCACGTAAAGGAGATTAAAGGGTACTTGTTTAGTTTCACAGTGGCAGCGGCCATGCGTCTGAGTCCCCTTGCGGGGCTCGCTTCGGGCTCTGAGGCTCGCCACGCTATCTAAAATCAACTCTATGCCAACGTGGATAGTAGGGGTATAAACCATCTACGTTGGCAGAGTTAATTTTAGATAGTTTGGCGAGTGCCGTACCCGGAAGTTCACGGCAGCCATGCTGCCGCCGTGAAACTAAACAAGTACCGATTAAAGACCACTGCCCACCAGGTGAAGAAGCAGATAAAATAAATTTTCCTTTACAGGGGAACTATTAGGTGCAAGCAGGCCCTTAATGCCCCACTTGTAGGTCTCCACGTACCAGCATGCGGGGCAGGCTTGCTGGGACCTGTAGTACTACTGCAAAGCACAATATCACTTTATAACACAAGCAATCAACCCTGCACCCAGTGGCCCAGGGGTGCTAGGGATTGCACCGGGCTTCAGCCTACAGGTACCCTGGAGGGGGTTGACCCCACCGCCCCAAGAATCCCAGCCTGTGCTGACAAGCAGGAAAGGGGGAATAAATGCCACAACCAGCCATAAAAGCATTACCTCCCTGAGTAAATATAATTATAATAGTAAGCCTGTTTAGGCAAATGATATCAAAGCTAGTCTGTTACCTTGTGATTGCCTCTATGTTTGTGCATGTGTAAGAGAGAAAGAGAGGTTTCACTCGCTGCCAACAGATGGCAGTGTTTCCGAGACACAATTAGACACTAGACATTTTATACATCGATAGATAGAGAGATAATACGTGTGTGGAGTGGTGCGCTATCAATTGCTGCCGGCACAGGGTTGTCAGGCCCTAATATGGTAATGAACAATAAAAAAGAGAAATGTACCAGCGCAAGCTGGTTCAATGATTTAGACCAGCGGTTCTCAAACTGTGGGTCCTGACCTTCTCAGCATGGGGTCGCGACTCCATGTTGCTGACCATCAAGCTGATGACTTTTCTAATCTCAGTCAGTGATTCAAGGAGTCTGATAGATCTGTTGCATTGTCTATTAGTTTAGACTCCTCCCATCAGTTTGTGCCTCCACAATGCTGCCATGTATGTGCTGTCTGCTGCCTACACATGTGACGTGATGGCCTTCTGCAGTCACTTGCTGGGGTCCCGTAATTATTTTTATTGTTTGATGGGGTCCCAGAGCAAAATAGTTTGAGGACCCCTGATTTAGACAAAGACAGTTCTCAATATAAACAATATATTTTTAATCACTAAAAATACATATAAAATTAATAATACAATAACAATGTAAAATGGTTTGGATGCTGTATTGGGGTACTGTTTGCATTGATGGTGGCAAAAGTTATTGATTATATTAGAAGATGCTGACAGTTGAGTGATATATTACCATCCAATGATCCCATCTGGTGATTGTTTGATCCAGATTGGGGGTGACAGAGTCCAAAGAATGCCCTATGTTTTCAAGGGCTCAAGCTTCCCATTTAGACATTTCCTTTTTTGTAGGCTGGAACAATTAGGAATATTGTATATCCCAAATGCGAGGGTCCAGATGCTTGCAGGATAGGGAGGTCAGCAAATCAAATGTTTATCTCAACGCGTTTTCCCGGCTCTTACACGTCCGGCTTCATCAGGAGCAAGATAGAGAGATAATACCCCCACAGATATGCTCCCCCTGTATTTTTAGAACCAAGGCCGTTTTAGGAGGCTGGTGCTGATTCTGCCTTGGGGGGGGGGGGGGGGGGGGGGAGAGACGACAAGCTATCAAGCCCACACCCAGGGGTGAGGGAGACAGCCTCGGGGTGCAGCATATGCCTGGGGAACCTGTCTATTTGGGGGAGATGTTTTGCTGCTAACAGAGGGTCACACACACTTCATTGGACTGGATTGAGTTCTACTACGTCCTCTTGCTCAGCACTAAATTGATATAAAGGAATCCGGTTACATTTATTGGTAAAGGAACATTTGCCTAATTGTACCTGTGAAAAGGATTTTAAAAAATCCCAGTAAGTGGTTTCCCGAACTTCTTTGAATCAGGGCGCCCTAGAGTATCAGAACTTTTTTCATGACACCCTAGGCAACAAGTTTCTTGAGAAATTGTGTTTAGATGTGAGGTTCAGTTCTGCTATGAGGGACAGGATTTGCTTCGGATTGTCCATGTAGTTTATGAATGAAAGCCACTAGCACTATTTTTTTTTCTATCACATTGACCATTGAATTGGTCCTCTACCACAAACTCAAGACACCATTAAGGGTTTGTCCCCTTTATCATGACACAATCCTACAATACATACATACATACATACATACATACGCACAGATGTATAAATGGTTTTACAATTAACTACTTACGTCAGGACTTTGAAGCTTCTGTACAAAGTCTTGTGTTGGTGTTCCTGTAATTTTCATTATTTCTGTAAGCTGATCCAGATCTAGAGCACGTGTTTAAAATCATAACGCTTCAAAGTATTTCTCATCTATAAGTTTATGATTCAAATTAGAACACTTTTTACATCACAAGATGACTGTCAAAGAACCTTTCTTACAGAAAGAAACAATATTCTACACACAGTAAATGCAACCTTACCTATACCAACTGGTTCTTAATTGTAATATTGTATTTTACAATGCTCAAGCGAGATGCGTCCAGCATCCCACCGGTGGGATGTCGCATTCACAATACAGACACGGGCACTCTGACTACCACCCCCCGGAATCCCAACATTGATGGTGCCAGGATGCTGATTGCAAGTATGCGGTCCTGGTTAAGGGTAGGCTGGGGAAGGGCATTAGGTGCAGGCACTAGGGGGAAACTTAAGGTAAGGTTGCAGGGAGGGAGAGTTAGGTTTAGCCACTAATGGGGAGGGTTCGGCTGCAGGGCTGGTAGCTAAGGTTAGGCTACGGGGATGGAGAGCTAGGTTTAGCCACTAGTGGGGAGGGCTATGCTGCAGGGCTGGTAGTTCGGGTTAGGCTGCAGGGAGGGAGGGTAAGTATACTTGCCTGACCCCTGTCTGTATTCTGAATGCCAGCATCTTCACCGCCTGTCATCCATATGTATCCCACTCAAACATGTCTCTTTGTCTTAACTATTTCAGCAATTGGAATCTAAGGCTTGAATACCAAGCACATAAGCACAGTAACGATCAATTCTCAAATAAAATAGCTGCAAAACATGGGCTTTAATACATAGCTTTTAAGTTTTGTAAGCTAATGACTTTATACCTTAAAAATAAAGTATTAAAAGGAGTGTTATTTAATAGAAACAGTAAATATTAATGTAATAATTAAATATGGGGTTGTACAGTAGTAACTGTACTCTTAAAAAGTTGATTTTTTTCTTTAAAGCTTTAGAAATACTTGGTACAGCTTCAAAAGCTTAAGGCAATTTGCCCCTAAACGAGTCTCTACTTTGACATCCCACCACAGGAAACAAATGGAGTTGTTTCAGCATACCGCACATCACATGTAAATACTAATTATAGTTTCCTTTACAAGAACACTGATTCCCAAAGTGATGCTGAAGAACTTGCAGCAAAAGGAAAAGTACATTTATTTTTAGCTGCTAGAGATTTTTAATTATCTTTCCAAAGTTCCTTGCCTTCTATTAAAGGTATACACACTGAAAGTTAAATCCATTAAACGATCACATTGCGAGTCTCCAGCTGTGTACTTCTAAATGGTACAACACTACTCTAAAAGCTCTCCAGAAACAACTTACAATAGACTGTTTCTAGTGCCTGCAATAAGAAACCAAAGATTTGCATAGCAATAGTACCCTACTGCCCTGCAATAATTATAATTCAGCAATTCCAATAAAAAAAAATTGTGTGTCTACTAAGCTGGCTCAACATGCAATACACATTAGGGATTTATACCTAATGCACCTTTACAAGGACCATAGAGTCTTCTTCCCAACATGGGGTAATCTTCAATCATTGGAATGGCACTGCAGCATTGTTCATAATTATTTATAACATCCTGGTTAACCCAAAACCCGGTACATGTTCCAACACTTTAGATCAAGGTCAAGATACCACTGTAGTAAAAAGCCTACCAGGTGTTAAGAGGCACCGACCTTACCTGCGGGGAAGGGGTCGCCGTGAGAAGAGAAAATGCAGGAAAACCTAAATGTGGTATTTAATCTATTGTTGCCCTCTCCAGACACTGAATTTAAATTATTATCTAAAGGACTTTTCTTTATGCCCACCCATTTTGAATGGCTAACTGAGAACTATTGGAAATATTGTCTACATTTATATTGTTTGGACAAACTTCCTTCATTAAATAAGAATTAACAAGAAGTTAATTTAGATTGCTTGTTATGTGTTGCTTGGTCAAAGCTGCTGCTTAGAGGGAGTAGTCAGCTCCCTATAAACTGGTAAAAAACAACAAAAGGAAAAATCGAAAGCATCGCTAAATAAAAAATTTGCTATACCAAGTGAATCAATAATGAAACAATTTTAATGGCACAAAAAAAAAAAAAAAAATATAATAAAATGTATGTAATACTTGAATAAAAGTCACATTTCAAGGACCAAGTGCAAAAAAGAAAGAATTTGAACCTCATAGGTTGTATTATAACCTGCACTGAACCATGCGTGGGTCCCTTTTGGATAAGTCTTGCAATCAATTTGCAGATCCTGGGTGCCGCTGGAGGTGTTATCCTGATGGTTTAGTATGGTAAGTAACCAAGTCCTCACTAGTTGAAGTTTTCTGGACTTGGTGACTTACCATACTAAATCATCAGGATATATGTAATAAGCAAATGATTTTCCTGTAGGTGCTTCAAAGAATCTTTCTATGACACATTATAGTAGATCCTAGGTGGATCCATAGAGACCATGGCCCTTATTCAGGTCTGATCGCAGTACAAATTTGTTCCCAAAATAGGCAAAACCATGTGCACTGCAGTTGGGACAGATGTAACATGTGCAGAGAGAGTTAAATATGGGTGGGGTGTGTTGAAACTGAAATCTAAATTGCAGTGTAAAAATAAAGCAGCCAGTATTTACCCTGCATAGAAACAAAATAACTCAACAAATCAGTTTCAACACACCCCACCCATATTTAACTCTCTCTGCACGTGTTACATCTGCTCCACCTGCAGTGCACATGGTTTTGCCCATGTTGTAGAGCTAACTGCAGCAACCTGCTGAATATTCATCCAGTATCTCCTGCACTGTGCATGGTTTTGATGTAATCCAGTGTTGCTTGTCTTAACAATTCTGGCCAGATGCCAGTGGTCACGGTCATTAAGCACCCATGATCGGGCACTACATTGTCCACAGTGGATGGTAATGCCTTCCATGGGGGATTCCCGTTACACACGTGACACAATAGAGCAATGTTGAATGACCACACCACCTCCAAACTAGAATGTCCCATTCGTTAGGCACCCACAGTCATGTCCCATTCAATCTTTGATAATTCACATTGCCATGAGGAGCCTAGCCAGTGTTCAGACTCACAGGAGGTCAGATTACTAATGATGCATTCTGAGAATTTCAGAGACATCATAGCACAGCAGTGCAACCTAACACTACCTTTACATACTGCTATCCTGTGACTTTTGGAACTTCAATGTTTATTGAAGGACCACCTCTGATTTCTATTTTGTATCACTACATTGGAATGTAGAGAAAATTCCCAGATGTTGGAAAATAGATGACAAGTCATTTGATTTAACCAACTTTCCTAAATTACCTTTTATATAGGTTTTCCAGCATTTAGTCGAACCAATGGTTTTCTGCTATAAATATCTAAAGTTTTATTACGACCAGATGACTAGCTGGAATGATAATCATTAGATGTGAGGCCAGCTTAATGCTGCACACATACTATGTGACAGAAGCAGGTAACTATCTTTTTAACGATTTCCCTTGAACTTCTCAGAACGATATACTGCATGCACACTGAACAATTTCAAAATATAAAGATAAAAGATGATGTTGGCTTTACCACTGACCACCTTGTTTATGAAATATTTTTCTTTCGTACACACTGAACAATATGCACCTAGTCATAAAGGCAAAATTTGACTGCATGTACAGATGAGAAAGGAGGTCGATAATAACCCATTGGTGCATGTATCGTGACTGTTCGTACACACTGAACGATATGCACAATAATATAGTTAACAACGGTGGATATCTGTGATTCTGTGCTCAAAGAATATAAGCAGCTTTTATCATTTTAGATATGGAAATAATGGGAAAAAGCGCTAAATTATAGGTTTGGTTAATAACGTAAATAGCAAATTATATTTAATCGAGTGGTATCTGTAAAAAAATTGGATGGTTAAAATCAATGTTTACACCCTTTTGGGGAAAAGTGATTTGTTGATGTACAGTTTTTATGTCCGCTATTGCTTTCCCTATCTTACAAATGGGGGGTGGGGTGAGGACAGTCGCACAGGAGAATAAGTAAGATTATACACAGGTGACCCTCATTATTAATGTACCTCAAATAGTATTATATGAAGCAAGAGAGGGTGTGCTATCACTGGACACAAATTGACATCAGAACACAAGAAAGGAAAGTATGTCACTGTGTGATGCACATGGAAAACAATTTTATTAAAATGTAACTTTTAATGAATACATCTAAAAGTAGCGAAGTATGGACACCCCGTAGACAATCACACACATGAAACACTTAATATGATTTAAAAAGGATAATATACCCTGACTCTGTTGAGCCCAGATAATCTCCCTCTAATTTTTTGGTATAATTTTTTTTACATTATTAACCAAACCTATCATTTAATGCTTTTTCCCATTATTTCAATATAGTGAACTAGATCATTATTTTACATATTGGCTGCCTTTATCGCATAGTGTGTACAGGGCTTAAAAGTCAAGAGAGACAAACAATATGATGACTCTTAGGTGCAAATTTGGATGACTTTGGGCAATTTAAAATCATAAACCCAAGTCTTCACTACTAAAGCCTAGTCTTCCCCACACAGAAACATATACAAATTCTTCAGTCAAAGGATCTAAATAGTTTTTTTTTTTTATATTGATGTTCATCAGGCTGGAAATGTTATGTAACTACTTCTTGCTTCTGGGGAATTTACTTTCACTAATACACATCAGGCAGTTCATATACAAATTCATCATAAATGATACTCTATCAAGACCCCAGGGTAATTGTTGAATACTGCACAATTATCTTGCACTGCAATGTTTAACAGTACAACATAAGACCCTACTAGGGAAGCCAATGCCTTATGGTAGGCAGTCCAAACTATGGCCCTCAAGCTGTGGTGAAACTACAAGTCCCATCATGCCTTACCACAGTTTTGCTCTTAGGGAATGCAAAAACTATGGCAAGGCATGCTGGAATGTGTAGTTTCCCCACAGCTGGAGGGCCATAGTTTGGACACGCCTGCCTTATGGCAATGGGGCATCTCTCCGTCTATATTTCTAGTGTCTGTGTGTCATCGAAACCCTGCCATCTGTTGGCAGCAAGTGAAACTACATCTTTCTCTCACATTAGCTACCTTACTAGCTTTCGAAGCATTTGCTTCGAGCGGGCTTGCTACTGGCTTAAATACCACAAAAGGCAGAAAGGGAGTCATTTACTTATATCGAAGAGCATTGAATTTCTTGGTATTTCAATGTTGGGATGCTGATCAACATAACTCCCATTACTGGGAGCAACTCTTTCCTGTGCACAGGAAAATAAAAAAGGATACGGTCATTTCCCTTGAATAATGGACGCCCAGTGTACATCTCAGCCATTATACAGCCAACAGACCAGATGTCCACTTAAAAGACAGATAGAGAGAGGTTATGTCACATCATGTCAGAGAACAAGTTATTAGAAAATAAAAAAAAATACAAACATACAATTTATACAAGGCACAAGAATACAATAACGTGGCTTGAAGAACAACATCTAGAAGCGTATGGGTCGCACAATCAGAAGCAGCACAGTGTTTGGCAAAATGGTCAGTCATTACCTTTAATATGGTAGGGAAAAGAAAATATTTTTGTCAATAGATCTGCCTTGGTACTATCAGTGTACTGTATGCACCTCATTTGACAACTTAATAGCATATAATTGCAACTACCAAGTACCACCTATAATGAATATACAATGTTTATTTGGTGGTCATCATGAGCTGAATTTGGGTATACAGCGTTAATGTACTTTACCTAAGTTACAAAGTTACTTTCCTTCCCCATTCCGCATCTAAAGGTTCATTAGGACGGAAATAGCATAACTGTACATAAACTTGTGATTTCACACAACATACGCTGCACAAACTTGCATGCATTTCACTAAACACATGCAATAGGAACGTTTATTTTAGTAAGGACCCTCCTTTTTCAATGGTTAAGCTGCAGAAATCATCTTCTTGGGGACAAGTTTACCCCATATTTTCTATAATCCTGACCTAGGGTTGCTATATTTAAAAATTTAAAAAACCTGGACATACAGTATTTACAGGGATCCCAATGGCACCATCAAAGCTCTCTGCGCCCTATTAAATCTGTACATTGTCTGGCCTTCCAACTGTCTCTGTCCAATATCCAGCTGCAGTTCCAGTGTCCTGCAACACGCTGGCAGCCTCTGTCCAACCCAGAGTCTGTTTGCAGTGACTACACTGGTTCTCTCAGTCTGTTCAATCCCCTGTAGCACGCTCTATGTCCTGTTACTCCCCTGACTCTCTCATACCCATCACACAGCAGTCACTAGGGGGTAAATGTATAAAGCTTGAAGAAGTGGTATTCATCCCCACAAAGAACGTTATGTGCAAGGTGATAATGCTCCAGCCAATCAGCTCCTAACTGTCAATTTACATATTGTAGGTGGTGCAATGCCACCTTGCTCATAATGGGGCAGATGTATTAAGCCTTAACAATAGATAAATACAGGGGTGATAAAGAGAGATAAACATTCAGCCAATCACATCCTAACTGCCATGTTGCAAGCTGTGTTTGAAAAAAGTCAGTAAGGAGATGATTGGCTGGACAGTTATCTCTCTTTATCAATGGGAAAACAAGAAATACAGGTGATATTGAGCGCTGATTAAAATATTCTGCACTGCAGCTGTACCAAAAGGGGAAATTACCTAAAACCCCTTAGAGTGGACCAAGCAAAAAGAAAAAAAGAAGTATGGTACAGCGCTGTGTTGAATAATACAAATAAATTTATTAAAAATACACAATTTTATGGCCAACAATAGACAGACAAGACTCACAACATAAAACTTGTTAGTCCATTCCCCTCTCAACCAGACTGGTTAATGATTAATCGAATGCATGCAAGATACTTTGTTAGTTTGTAACCAAGGCTTGGATTAATTATAGAACAACAGTCAACACTTGATGTGCACATGCAAGGTTAAATGGAGTATACTTAAGCTTCTCTCCAGTCTTGAGGCAGGGATGGGGTGTTTCTTTAGGGCTTTATAGGTACCACAATGCTTGTCTCCGACCGCTGGTTTGCTTTCTATTGCACGGTCATATCCAAGAGCGATTAGCAGGTGTCTGTTGGTAGCCGAAAGCTGTCCCCTCTGACCCCTCAAGGCGTTTCTCCGCCTCGAAAAACGTATCAGCGGCTTCCTCAGGAGTGGTGACGTTTTTCGAGGCGGAGAAACGCGTTGAGAGGTCAGAGGGGACAGCTTTCGGCTACCAACAGACACCTGCTAATCGCTCTTGGATATGACCGTGCAATAGGAAGCAAACCAGCCGTCGGAGACAAGCATTGTGGTACCTATAAAGCCCTAAAGAAACACCCCATCCCTGCCTCAAGACTGGATAGAAGCTTAAGTATACTCCATTTAACCTTGCATGTGCACATCAAGTGTTCACTGTTGTTCTATAATTAATCCAAGCCTTGGTTACAAACTAACAAAGTATCTTGCATGCATTCGATTAATCATTAACCAGTCTGGTTGAGAGGGGAATGGACTAACAAGTTTTATATGTTGTGAGTCTTGTCTGTCTATTGTTGGCCATAAAATTGTGTATTTTTAATACATTTATTTGTATTATTCAACACAGCGCTGTACCATACTTCTTTTTTCTTTATGCTTGATCTCTCTTTATCACCCTTACATTTATCTCTTGTTAAGGCTTAATACATCTGCCCCACAGTTCTTTATGGGGATAGATACCACTTCTCCAAGATTCATACATTTACCCCTGAGTGCTGTGACTCTCCTGGTTCTCGCTGTCAGTCTCTGTCCAATCCCGAGCTGCAATCTGTGTACTCTGACTCCCACATCTGTGTCTGTCCCTCTGTCCTATACCTAGAATCTGTGGTGCAGATGTATTAAGCCTGGAGAAGAGATACACTGGAGAAAAAGTGGAGATAAAGCACCAGCCAGTGAACAGTGTTTGAAAATGACAGTTGGGAGTTGACTGGCTGGTGCTTTATCTCCTTTTACCTTATCTTCACTTTGTCTCTTCTCCAGGCTTAATACATCTGCCCCATGTGAGCTATGTCTCCCCAGCCTTTTGACTATGTCCCATCTACAGTCTCTGTGTCCTAACTCCCACAGTTCTTTCTCAGACAGTCTCTCTGCCCTAACTTATTTCTCATTACTGTGACTGCTCTGGCTCTCTGCCCCATCTTTAGTATCTGTATGCTTTCTCTACGTCTTACCTCCGTTGCCAGCACTGGCAGCTGGCATTTCCTGGTTCCTGTTGTCTGTCAAATAAGACAATGTGCAAGTTACAACACGCTGTCTGAGAAGGGCTTCCTGCCCCAATCCCTGTACAGGCACTTCCACCTTTGGCAGTGCCTCTGTTAAGCTGCTGGCCACCTTTGACTGTCTGACCACATTAAAAGCAGGACATTTTTCAGGCTGCTGAAGCATAGAGTCAGATTCTGGTACATATATTACCACTATCGTAACTGTGATATGCCTGTACATTACAGTGTAAGTGCTGGATTAATTTAACCATGACAATTAGCGGGCAAGGAAAAGGAGCTATTTAATCATACACTTTCTTCCTTGCATGTTAACCCATAGATACTGGTATAAGAACCCACAATAAAGCCATACTTGTGGAAATCCAAGTTAAGAGCAGCATTTTGGTTGCAACTAAATAGCCCCGGACACTGCAAAAGCTGGAAGCTTACCGAGTCCAGTTCTTAACACAAAGGCAGGCCGTAGGCGAGCGGCGACAACGAGCAGGGTTCCTGCTCGCTGTCACCAATCACCCTGTCAGTATTCAACGCACCCCCTTCATACGCCAATTCCCCCTCACTCCATTTTTTGAGCGAGGGGGAATTGGCGTATGCGGCTCCAGAAGCAGTGAAACTCGCGGCTAAATACAGCGGGTTCGCTGCATTAGCCGCGGGTCTCCCTGTTTGGGATTTGGGATTTCCCCAGAACGTTGAATAGGGCGAGCGGCTGGTGAGGGGGTTAAGCAAGGAGGATCGCTGGTTTTCTGCAATCCTCGCTGTTTACCCCCCTCGCCGGCCGCATTGAATACCTGCCATTAAAGTCTGGCTATAGGAGGCTCAACCTTACTTTTATTGTGCAGAGAAAATGTTGGACCAACATTCCAGTTCAGTATTTCTATGCTCCAGGTGACTAATTATTATGTTTATTATTGAGAACTTTTATACAATCTTTTGGTTTAAGGGTGAGCATGTATGACCATTCGATCCAAACTATTTGTGAAAAACACATTTCATGCACTAAAATTTATACATTTATACAAGTATAGGTTAAAGAAAAAAAAACCTGGTCTTACAACATGGTAACTAGCACCCTGTTCTTAATTATTTTATATATCAGAATAGCTCAGTTGATACAATTGTGCTCATAAGTTTACATACCCTAGCAGAATTTGTGATTTTCTGGCCATTTGTCAGAGAATATGATTGATAACTCACAAACTTTTCTTTCACTCATGGTTAGTTGTTGGGTGAAACCATTTATTGTCAAACAACTGTGTTTACTCTTTTTTTTTTTTTTTTTTTGAAAATATGTTTATTGGATTTTATAAAGGTTATCATACAGATGTAACAGATATAAATGAGCACAAAAGTTCAGTACACAGATATACAATTTAGACAGCTTAGGCAATTCAAACAATCGTTTTGCTCTTGAGTTAAACCAGGTTGTGGTATAGGCCTCTTATCGTCAAGGGTTAGGCCCTGTAATCCTGGGACACAGGTAGGCGGCCTCGGCCACAGAAAGGTTGCGTATTGATACGTACTCAGTAGGTAAAAAGGGCGATGTTACTAAATATATGTTTTGAACAAGGCGTATCGCATAGTACCAAATAGATATACTCATTAATCTAAAACACTCAAACAATTAGGGGAGAGTTGGGAGGAGTAAGGAGGGACATGGGGAGATATTGTATTCTAGAGGTTTGGGATAATGCTGATATGCTCATACTATGTGAGTTAGGTTTGCTTCTGTGCAGGAGTCTCCAGTTATGATCTGTGTTGCAAAGCTTTAGGACGGAGCGATTTATGGGGTATATTTCTGGGTCAGGTTGAGCATCTTCTACTTCACTCCTCAACTAGTCCACGTCGCTTATTCGTCTTAGTAAAGCACAATTAGTGGAGTCGAATAGGGCTAGGATTTTCTGTTGTTGGATTTTGTCTAGAGAGTCAATAAGAGGGCCCCATTTTTTGTAAAATCGTGGTGCATTGGTTTCGACGTCCGGGAGCGTTGACTGTCTCTCCAGTTGCAGAGTGTACAGAAGGCGTGTTTTCAAAGTGTCCAGCCTAGGGGGGCGCTTGGTTGTCCAATTACATAATATAATTTTTTTCCCTAGGGTAAGTATGATGTATAGAAGAGGGTACAGATGTTTTCTATTTTGCGGGATGTCCCACGCATGGAATTGAAGTTTGAGCATGGCCATGCCATTCACTCTCAGGCTTAGGCCAAATGTTGTGTTTATGTATCCCAGCACTTTGTACCAAAATTTTTTGATTTTAGGGCAGCTCCAAAAACAATGCAGATATAGAGCGTTTGAGACTCCACATTTCAGGCACGCCCCAGTCTCCTCTGGGACCATGTGTTTCCTCTGTCCTGGGGTGATAAAGATTCTGTTAATGAATTTATAATGTGTTTCTTGTAGCTGGGTTGAGTGAAGTGCTTTCCTGATCTCTGGGAGCCTGTTAGTCAGGGAGAGGAAGGTCACCTCGTTGCCAAGGTCTGATTCCCATTTCCGTATGTTCAGGGCCCATAGTTTCGCCTCATGTCCCGAGAGGATGTCCCAATAAAGGTATTTGGTTTTGTATGGGGCGGTAGCCATCAGGTTAATAAGGGATGTGATAGGGTCAGTCACTGAGCTAAGTGTCCGCGGTTTTGGCAAGGACTGTACATAATGCCTTAACTGTAGGTACATAAAAAAGTCTGCCCTGGGGATCTGGAAGTTGTCTGTCAAGTCCGTAAAGGATTTCAGCTGTCCTCCTGGGTCAAAAACATCCTTAATAGAAGCTATGCCCCTCTGTCTCCACCGTTGGAATTTCGGATTTTTCAAGGCAGCTGGGAAGCCTGGGTTTCCGGTAAAGGGTATAAATTTGGTATGTGCTGGGTTTGTCCCCAAGCCCTCGTTCACCGACCACCATGCCAGATATGTACTCCAGAATAAGGGATTTGTACGGGCAGTTTGGGGCATGCTTTTTTTGGGTGTATGAAGCAAGGCTTTTAGATCATACGGGGCGACCAGAGATTGTTCCAAGGCGTAGTTAGTGTAGCTGGAGCGAGAATGTAGCCAGTCCAATATGTAACGAAATGCCACCGTTCTGGAAAACACCTGTATGTCAGGGACCGCCAGGCCTCCCTTGTCCTTGTGCAATTTTAGTTTAGCTAAAGCTATGCGCGGTCTTTTACCCGCCCATAGAAATTTATTAAAAATCTTGTCACAATGGCGTAGATCTGCTTTGGACAAGGCGAGGGGTAGCATTTGGATAACATATGAAAGTTTGGGGAAGATGATACTTTTTAGGACAGCCACTCTGCCCATGAGTGATAGAGGCATGGATGTCCATGTCTCTAGAAGTGCGGAGATTTTCCTAATGACTGGTGAGAAATTTAGGGTGTAAAGGTCAGTCAGGGACGGGGGGATATAGATACCTAGATATTTTAATTTGGTGGTGTTATGTTTTAGAATAGCAAGAGGGCATGCTGCAGGGGAAGAGAGGAAGGAGGTAGCTAATGTAGATAAGGGTAAAAGTTCTGACTTATCTTTGTTGATTTTATATCCTGAAAACAGGCCGAAATCCGTAATAAGGCGTAGAATAGCGGGAATTGATATTAAGGGATCAGAGATGAAGAGTAACATGTCATCTGCAAAGAGTGCGATCTTTAATTCCTGTTGGGCTACCCGTAGCCCCCGAAATTCAGGGAGGGCTCGGAGGGCTATTGCTAAAGGCTCGATGGCGATGGCGAACAACAGTGGTGACAGTGGGCAGCCTTGTCTAGTTCCCCTAGCTAGTAAGATTGGGGGAGATAAGTAGCCATTACATTCTGGAATTAGATTGGGAGTATAGCCTTTTTATCAGGGAAATTAGTTGTTCGGGAAATCCAAATTTAGCAAGTGTGTAGAACAGGTGTTCCCACGCCACCATATCAAACGCCTTTTCCGCATCTAAGGCAAGGAGGAAGGGTAGTGTGTTGGTTTTAGGCGTCTGATACCAATGGGAGGCCGCTATAACTTTGCGGATATTGGCTGAGGAGTGCCTGCCAGCCATGAAACCTGTCTGGTCATGGTGGATCACTTTCGGGACAAGGAATTTGAGTCTGTCTGCTATCAGTTTTGTGAGTAATTTATAATCCACATTTAGAAGGGATATTGGTCGAAATGAGCTCGGCAGGTGTGGGTCCCTGCCAGGTTTTGGGATTAGTTTAATGACAGCGTCTGTAAAGTATTGAGGGGTTTTACACTGGGAGACTATGGTGTTTAATACCTGGGTCAGGGGTTCTAGTATACGAAGGAGAAGGATTTTATAGAATTCGCTAGAGAAGCCATCTGGTCCTGGGGATTTTAAAGTCTTTAATTGTTTTATCGCTGTCTCTACCTCATGTGCTGAGAATGGGGCTGTTAATTGAGATGTCAAGTCTGTCTCTAGGGAAGGGCAGTTTATGGTTTTCCAAAAGGCTTCTTCACTGACCACGTCTCTAGTCGGTTGTGAGTAAACTTCTGTATAGAACTCGTGGAGTGTTGATGCTATATCTTTACCTCCAGACGCCAAAGAGCCGTCTGGGCGTTTGATAGATTCTATAAGGGCTGTGGGAGACGAGGATTTCAGTAGGTTTGACAGTAATCTGCCAGTCTTATTTCCAAACCGGTAGAATCTATGGTCTTTGTGGAAAGTGTGGCGTTCTCCCATTGAGGCGAGAACGGCATCGAAAGATTGTTTGGCTTGGTTAAGTGTTGCTCTATTAGATGGGGTGGGAGATGATTTATATTGTTGGTAAGTTTCTGTCAGGTGGTGTTGGGCTGATTTATAAAGAGTAGTATATTCTTTTTTCTTTTGGGCTACGAATTGTATAATTTGACCTCTGATAACTGCTTTGGCAGATTGCCAGAACAGGATCGGGTCTTCTCTTAGGGTTTTCTCGTTATTAATTCTGTAGTCTTCCCAGAATGCTTCTAGTTTGTTGCGGAAGCCTAAGGAGGAGGAAAAATGAGTGGGGAATCGCCATAATTCAAAAGAGCCTACATCTAGCATGGTGGAGAATGATACCCAGATAAGAGAGTGGTCCGAAATGCACATAGGCTCTATAGAGGCTTCCGTTGTATTAATAAAGACCGAGTCTGATACCAGGAGGTAGTCTATTCTAGACAGGGATCCATGGGCGGCTGAGAGACATGTAAACTCTGTGTCAATAGGGTGTAATGCTCTCCAGGCGTCCGTTAACATTAGTTGTTGTGAAAGGTAAGGGATACCATATCTTGGAGGGGGTTTTCTAGTAGTGGGGGAGCTAGAGTCCATAGTCTGTGAGGAAATTATATTAAAGTCTCCGCCTAGGATCAGGCATTCTGTCGCGTAAGGGGTCAATTTAGCTTGGATCATCTTGAAAAAGGGGGCGGTGTGGGAGTTTGGTGCAAACATATTACAGAATATATATCGCTGTGAATAAAGATTTAGGTCAACCAGTAGGAACCTGCCCTCTGGGTCTATCTCCATGTGGGAGATTGTTATAGGGAGGCGAGATTGCACCATGAGGACTACCCCCCTGGCTTTGGAGGTATAGGGCGCCGCCGCCCAAACTTTCCACCCCATTGTATTCAATTTATTTATCTCTGGTTGTAATAAATGCGTTTCCTGTAGCAGGATAATATTAATAGAAAGTTTTTTGAGATATAGGAGCAGCTTCTTCCTCTTTATGGGAGAGTGGATCCCTCCTACATTCCAAGAAGCCAGTTTAATTAAAGACATATCTTATCCCTGGGGGGTGGTTTGTTCACATTTAACATTCCAGAATACATGAGGAAAAAGAGGTAACTAGGGAAGTGGAGGGAAGGGGGGAGGAAGGGGGGAAACAAAGAACAAATTGGAGCAAGCATAATGCTCCAATGTAGACATTTATCTTTACTTCACGAATCCTAGTCATAGAAATTTAGGTCCTAATAAAGGCGGGGCTCCTAGCCGCCCCATTGCAATTATACTTTCACCCCTTGGGGTGGTTAGGTTATGATAACTGATACCCTGAAGGCCTAGACATAGTATGGTGACCGAGCCTTCGAGGGCCAACATGACAGTTATACAAGTTAGCATCAAACATTCAAACATAGGTACAGTAAACTTGTATACAACCTGCATAGGTCGCAGTACGGTGGTAAGTCTCAGTGGGTAGGAGTGTGGTCAAGCTGATAGTCCCTGGAGGGGCAAGAAAGTAGGGGGGGGGGGAATGTTAAGACTTTCATCTGGTGTGTTTCCCTTCATGGAGCGAATTTGGAGGGTTGGGTAGGCAGGCCCAGTTCCCTCCAAGTCGCAGGTGAGATCCCAATTCTCCTTCAGTTGAGAGAAAGTTCCATGTCAGATGGCGTCATCGGTGGTGTGTGGGAGAGGAACAGAGCAAAAAAAAAAAAAAAGGGGGGGGGGAGGGGAGGGCCGATCCAGGGGGTAAGGCTTGATCGTCAAGGGTTGTTTTTGAGATCTATTCTGCTTCTTCGCTGGGGCGCTCGTGTAGGTATGCTTCTGCTGCGGTGTTGAAGTCAGTGAATGATGATCCGTCAAATATGCGCAGGCGAGCGGGGTACAACAGGGCAAATTTTTTCCCGTCTTTGGCCAGGCTTGAGCATACAGGTGTGAATAGCTTCCTCATTCTGGTGAGCTCAGGGGAATAATCCTGAAAGATCAAGATCCTCACGCCTTCCCATGTGATCTCCCTCTTGCGTCTAGACGCTGTCCAGATAGTTTCCTTATGCACATAGTTTAGGAATCGGCAAAGCACTGCCCTGGGTCTGGATGTGGCAGTATCCCGCAGTTGGCCAGTTCTATGTGCGCGTTCTATAACCATATCTCTGCATGCCTCTTGGACGCCGACGAGTTCGGGGAGGGTCTGCTTTAAAAAGTGGTACAAGGCTTGGCTTTTCATAGTTTCAGGCAGTCCTATGATTCTTAAATTATTTCGGCGAGATCTGTATTCCAGATCGTCGAGTTTAGCCCAGACTTGTGTGTCAGATTTCTGGAGTCTGTTAGTCAGTTCCTGCATATCAGAGATGGCTTTAAAATTTTCTCCTGCAGTGTGCTCTACTGCTTGGAGCCTCTTGGAGAGCTGATTGCATTGGCTTTTAATGTCTGTCACTGCTTGCTGTAAGGCTGCTGCGTTAGCTGCTGCCTGTTCCTGCAGGGGAGGCTGTATAGTTTCTTTTATAGCCTGGACGATGTCAGTGTATGTGAGCTGGGAGCCAGTTGCTGACACAGGCTGCAGCGGGGCTTGGATCTGGGATGTATGTGTGGCCAGTACCTGGGAAGGGGTGATGGTGCTATGTGCTGCGTCCGGGAGAGGCGCGGCCGCCATCTTGCTTTGCGCCGCTCGTTCCCCTTCTGCCTTCTGTTTATTATATTTCCCCGGCATATTTTCGGACAGGAATCTGGCAGGCTCACTGTGGCTGGCGGGTGGCCGGGCGGGTGTCAGGGAAAGCCACAAGGGCTTTTGCAGGGTTAATTGCAGGGACGGCACCGGAGCAGTGAGAGAAGCCGCCTCACATCAGCCGCGCCGGAACCGGAAGTCTTGTGTTTACTCTTTTTAAAATCATAATGACAACAGAAACTACCCAAATGACACTGATCAAAAAGTTTACATTCCCTGGAGATTTTGGCCTGATAACATGCACACAAGTTGACGCAAACGGGTTTGAATGGCTACTAAAAGGTAACCATCCTCACCTGTGATCTGTTTGCTTGTAATCAGTGTGTGTGTATAAAAGGTCAGTAAGTTTCTGGTCTCCTGAAAGACCATTGCATCTTTCATCCAGTGCTGCACTGACACGTGTCTGGATTCTGAGGGGAAAGCAAAAGAAGGTACTTGTGTACTATCACGGCTCCCATCTCATTGCATACCATAAGGCTTAAGATGGTATGCAATGAGATGAGATGTGCTGCGATGGGACCCGATCTTATACAATTTAAAATTGTAAACCATTGTATATGGCATACGATGAGATGAGATTTTAAATTGTATAAGTACACTAATGGGTGCTTTCAAGGTCAATTGGCCCCCCTATAAGATTTTTAATTGTATAAGCACCCTAATGGGTGCTTACAATGTTGAATGCACCCCCACGCCACCCCCACTATCAACGCCAACCCGAAGCATGGCGAGCGCAGCGAGCCCGCGAGGGGCGGCGGTACGCGTCCTCCGACCTTTTCATACCCCCACTATCCATGTGTGGCGAGCGCAGCGAGCCACCAAGCCCGAAGCGAGGCGAGCCCCGCGAGGGGACACGTAATACATGTAAAGTACTACGCGTCCCGCTCGCCACGCTTCGGGCTCAGTGGCTCGCTGCGCTCGCCACACTACAGTATATAAAATCAACTCCACGCCGACATGGATAGTGGGGGTATGAAAAGGTTGGAAGACGCGTGCCGCCGCCGCTCGCCACGCTTCGGGTTGGCGTGATAGTGGGGGTGCATTTAACATTGTAAGCACCCATTAGGGTGCTTATACAATTAAAAATCTTATAGGGGGGCCAATTGACCTTGAAAGCACCCATTAGTGTGCTTATACAATTTAAAATCTCATCTCATCGTATGCCATATACGATGGTATACAATTTTAAATTGTATAAGATCCCATAAGATGGAAATCGTGGGAGCCGTGATAATACACAAGTACCCAAAAGAATTGTCAAAGGATCTGCGGGGAAAGGTAACTGAACTGTATAAAACAGGAAAGTGATATAAAAAGATATCCAAGCAATTGAGAATACCAATCAGCATTGTTCAAACTCTAATTAAGCAGTGGAAAATGAGGGATTCTGTGGAAACCAAATCACGGTCAGGTAGACCAACAAAAATTGGTACTTATGTAGTATCTGGGCTGCCGATTTTTTGATTGTATGCCTTAAGTTAAGGCATACAATCAGATGCGATGCGATGCGATATCGCATCGCATCGCATGCGACCATCGGATGCGATGACCCGATTTTTCCATAGGAATCAATGTTAAAATGGACTGAGTCCATTTTAACATGGAATTCAATGGGAAAAAGGGGTCCTTTTCATACCCCTACTATCCAAGTGGGCATGGAGTTGGATATAAACCTGTGGCGAGCGCAGCGAGCCACCGAGCCCGAAGCGTGGCGAGCGAAGCGAGCCCCGCGAGGGGACGGTATTCTGTGTCCCCTCGCGGGGCTCGCTACGCTCGCCACGCTTCGGGCTCGGTGGCTCGCTACGCTCGCCACAGGTTTATATCCAACTCCATGCCCACTTGGATAGTAGGGGTATGAAAAGGACCCCTTTTTCCCATTGAATTCCATGTTAAAATGGACTCAGTCCATTTTAACATTGATTCCTATGGAAAAATCGGGTCATCGCATCGCATCGCATCCGATGGTCGCATGCGATGCGATGCGATGTACCCGATTTAGAAATCGGCAGCCCAGATACTACATAAGTACCCAAAAATTTTAACCACAACTGCCAGGAAAATTTGTTCGGGATGCAAAGAAAAATTCACAAATAACTTCAGCTGAAATACAGGAATCTCTGGGAAAAAAAAAGTGGTGTGGTTGTTTCAAGATGCACAATAAGGAGGCATTTGAAGAAAAATGGGCTTCATCAGGCATGTCCAAACTCAAGCTGTTGTGAAACTACACATCCCATCATGCCATTCCATATTTTTAGCTTCCTTAATAGCAAAACTATAGCAAGGCATGATGGAACTTGTAGTTTTACAACAGCTGGGGGGCCATAGTTTGGACATGCCTGGGCTACATGGTCGAGTCTTTAGAAGGAAGCCATTACTACGCAAATGCCACAAAGCATCATGCTTACAATACTCCAAACAGCACAGAGACAAGCCTCAAAACTTCTGGAACAAAGTCATTTGGAGTGATGAGACCAAAATGTAACTTTCTGGCCACAACCATAAACGTTACATTTGGAGAGGAGTCAACAAGGCCTATTATGAAAGGTACACCATTCCTACTGTGAAACATGCAGGTGGATCACTGATGTTTTGGGGATGTGGGAGCTACAAAGGCACTGGACACTTGGTCAAAATTGATGGCAAGATGAATGCAGCATGTTATCAGAAAATACTGGAGGAAAATTTGCACTTATCAGCCCGGAAGCATGTCGGAACATCCAAGTACGTCCCATGCGCAGACAATGATCCAAAACACAAGGCCAAGTCGACCTGCCATTGGCTACAGCAAGAAAAAGTGAAGGTTCTGGAGTGGCCATCTCAGTCTCCTAACCTGAATATCATTCAGCCACTCTAGGGAGATCTCAAACGTGCAGTTCATGCAAAACAACCCAAGAATTTACAGGAACTGGAGGCTTTTTGCCAAGAAGAATGGGCAGCTTTACCATCTGAGTAAATAAAGAGCCTCATCCACAACTACCACAAAATACTTCAAGCTGTCATTGATGATAAAGGGGGCAATACACGGTATTAAGAACTGGGGTATGTAAACTTTTGATCAGGGTCATTTGGGTAGTTTCTGTTGTCATTATGATTTAAAAAGAGTAAACACAGTTGTTTGACAATAAATGGCTTCACCCAACCAGTAACCATGAGTGAAAGACAAGTTTGTGAGTTATCATTCATATTCTCTAATAAATGGCCAGAAAATCACAAATTCTGCTAGGGTATGTAAACTTATGAGCTGAGCACAAATTATATATATATATATATATATATATATATATATATATATATATATATATATATATATATATATATATATATATATATATATATATATAGGGAGCTTTAGTCCGGCACACACAAATAAGCGCTACCGCGCTATAGTAGTCGGTACTTAACCCGGTGCCCTCACTTGTATTGTAGATAGCAGTTTGGAGATGCGGCACTCTGGGCTGAAAAACGAGACAGTACACCAATCTTGTAGCAACGTTTCAATGACCTTTATCTAATGCCTGACGAAAATGACCAAATAAAGGTCATTGAAACGTTGCTACAAGATTGGTGTACTGTCTCGTTTTTCAGCCCAGAGTGCCGCATCTCCAAACTGCTATATATATATATATATATATATATATATATATATATATATATATATATATATATATATATATATATATATATATATTTTCTCTCTCTAGGAAGAAAACATAAAACACATGTAACCAGCTCCCCAAAAACTCTACCCCCTTCATCAAAATAAAGAATTCTAGGGCCCGTTTTAGCTATTCAAAATGTGTCGCCTATGATAAAATGGTGCTTCATCCAATCGGCTCCAAGCTATTATGCATTTAAAAACAAATAGTTAAGAGCCGATTGGCTGGAGCACCATTTATCATATGCAAGTTTTAAATAGCTATCACATAAAGGGACCCATTTATCGACAAGTTTTAAAGCGAGAGCCTGGCGTTGGTACCATGTTAACTTGGAAAAAAGCAGCACCACAGATGTAGCCAAGTTCATTTGTTTGATGCAGCAAGCTGCATTGGATGCTGGGCAGCAACTATTCGCAGCCGGCGATCTTAATTCCATTTGGAATGAATGGACCGATCACTGGCTGTGAATAGAATGTAGCATCCAGCACCACAGCAAAGATAAGCATGGCTATATCTGTAGGTGGACCTTACAGACCGATGACATGGTATTTGGCAGGGAAATTGCCATTTTCAAAAACGTATACATATAAAAATGACATATTAAAAAATGACATCCCAATGTCATGCCAAAATGAAATACCAACATCACATCTTTAACAGATTGTATTATGTATCCTGCGGATTTCTGTATAAGCAACATGCGTCTTATTCCTGCACACAAGATAAAAGCACTTGCTTTGCTGCATTTTAATAAAATAAAACCTCTTGCTGTGGGAGTGAAATTAGAAGTATTTGTATGCCTGTTCCTCAGCGATAGCGTTATTGTGTTTCTTTGTATTATAGAGATAATAACGTAGCAGTTGCATAAGTTGTGCCGAGTGCACAGAACAAGGTTACTGCAGCAATAAACATATTGTGTAAGTCACTGCGGGTACCAAGAATCCTCACTCTGATGCATATTTGTACAGAAACTCACATTAAACAACTGAATATTGCTTTTAAGAGGCAGGCCACCTGTTGTTTATGTTTTAAACGTTATATAATTGGCCTAGGCACATTATATCTATAATATGCTCAAAACAGCACATATCTATAGTCACTTAATCTGCTTATATAAGCCTAAAGAATGTATTATTTATTGAAATGTATTCTAACAATGCTTTAAAGTTATCATTACGACACGGTGCCCTCAGGTTGTCTTTACTTATGACACCTTCTATTCAGCAAATGTTATTTACCCCAATAGAAAACTGTACTTTGAAATACTACTGTATAGACAATTTAGATAGAGGCATTTTAATTGCTGGGTTAGCGCAGTCAGTCGCGTCAAAAGCATCATTGTTTTACATGAAAAGTCAAGAATAATCAGAACAAATATATTTTTATAGTATAAAAGAAAAATTGCCAGTAAGCGCATAATTAAGTTATTTAAAATGTCTTGCATTTTTCATGTTATTTTAAATGACAAATAATTGTAAAGGTTATAAGGCATTGTTTATATTGGGTTACAAAAAGAAAAGAAAAAAAAACTGTGTATAAAATTGCATCAGTGCCAAATAATTAAAGGAGCAATATATTATTTATAAAATATTAGTCTAGTATATAAAACAGGCATCTGGAAATACATATATATTTTTTTTTTTGTATAACAGTTTTTATTATTTTGTAGCAAACGAATAAAATTGTAAAATAACAGTGATATATTGAATTCAATAAAGAGACATATGGCAAACACGCCATTCTGGGTATCCATACATAACATCCTTGTTTTTTTTTAACAATAAAATAAGATTGTTCAATATATAATACTTTATCAGTATATCGCATCTACTATTCATTCATACCTCAAAATAATGACCCCCCCTCCCCCCTTCCGCAACAAGCTTAGGATAGTTCGGTGTGGTGAACTACATCAATAATGATCTATGTAAGTACCATGTTGTACCTTCAAACACTTTATAAATATGGGTTCGCTCCGCAGGCTCAAAGTAGTCAATATATGTTCCCCATTTCTTGTAAAACTTTGCTACACCCCTTTAAATATCAGGAAGAGCAGCCTTCGTATCCATATACATTAATTGCAGCAGTGTGGTTTTCACGGCCGACAGAAATGGTGGGGTCGACGATGTCCAGCATCGTAGAATAAGTCCCAATTGGTAAAGTTCACTAGAAGCATGGCTAGTGGGTCTTTCTGGAGTTTTAAATTACAGACACTATTGATATATACTGCAACCTTGTCCCAAAATTTCCGGATCCTCCCACAATCCCACAAGTTGTGATAAAAGGAGGAAGACGTGCTCTTACATTTTAGACACAACCCCAAGTGACCTGGTACAAAGTACCTTCTTTGTGACTGTGAGATGTATGCCCGGTGTATAGTTTTCAAGTGGACCTCTTGAAGCATTGCTGAGTGCAAGGTTTTTAGCGTTTGCTCTAACATTCGTGTGAAAATCTGGTGGGAGTCTATCTGGGGGATATCTATTGCCCATTTAGAAGCCAACGCTGTCCAGATCCTTTCATTCGCCACCGGTAATAGATCGTTGTACAAGTATTTGGTTCTATATGGGCCAGTGGAGCTGAGGACAAATATTGAATGAAGTGGATCTGGCATATTTGGTTGGCTCATGAGTGTTTGCATACTGTTAGCATAGTGTCTAGCCTGGAGGTACATATAGAACTCCTTCTGAGATAAGGAGTATCTGGTAACTAAGTCCTGGAATGTGAGCAGGTTCCCCCCCGGGTCAAAAATGTTACGAATAGCAAGTATCCCCTTCTGTTTCCATCTAAGGAATCCCGCATTTAATAGGCTTGGTTTAAAGGCTGGGTTTCCCCAAAAAGGTGCATATTTTGTGAACTGATATTTGCGTTTCAGTTTTTTATTGATGGCTAGCCACGTCAGGTATGTATCTGTAAACAGAACATTGTCCATCACTCCTGAGGGTAGACTAGAGCGCGGAACATGCAGAAGTGCAGATGGCGGATAGGGAGCAAATACACTTTCCTCCAAGGACTTGTGGGTGTACAGTTCTGTACCATGGAACCAATCCAATATATACCTCATAAACACTGAATTCACAAAGGCTGGGATATTGGGGATTCCAAGTCCACCCTCTGCCTTTTTTGCATATAGTTTGTGCCTAGCAATGCTGGGCTTTTTGCCCTGCCATAGGAAGCCAAAAATCCCCTTGGTGAGTCTGGCAATATCAGATTTGGAGAGGTGCACGGGGATCATCTGAATACAGTACGACACCTGTGGAAAAATAATTGACTGCAATACCGTCGCTCTCCCAAGCAGGGACAATGGCAGTGTTTTCCATGCCTCAAGTCTCGTCAGCACTTTATTGATTATAGGCGTATAATTAAATGAGTATAATTTTGATATGCTATAGGGGATATATACTCCTAAGTATTTAATGGATTAGGTTTTGATCTTAAATTGGTTTAGAATCGGGAGGGAGTCAGGGGATAGTTGTATCCCAGAGACCTGGAGAATCTCTGCCTTTTGTATATTTATTCTGTAGCCTGCGAACGTTCCAAAATCTTGCAACATATTCATAATGGATGGGAGTGAGGACTGTAAATTGGAGACAAAAAGCAGCATATCATCTGCGAACAAACATAATTTCAAAGTGGTGGATCTTATAGTAATTCCTGTAAACTGATCGCTATTTCTAAAGGCCACGGCAAGGGGTTCTAAGGCTAACGCGAACAATAAAGGAGATAACGGACACCCCTGCCTGGTCCCCTTTTGAATCATGAAGGGAGATGAGATGTATCCATTGCATGCTACCCGAGTCATCGGGGCGTTGTATGGATTCCTCAGTAATAAGACGAAGGCTTCAGGAAACCCGAATCTAGTTAAGGTTTCGAATAGGTGGTCCCAGGTGACCAGGTCAAACGCTTTTTCAGCATCCATTGAGATAATTCCATGATCACCCGGGCCACCCATCCCTTCTAATTCCTGTACCGCTGCCAAAACCTTACGCACATTAATAACTGAGTGTCTCCCATGTATAAACCCCATCTGGTCAGGGTCAATTATCCCTGGCAACAAGTACTTCATCCTATCTGCCAGGATTTTTGTCAAAAGTTTATAATCAACGTTGAGAAGCGAGATGGGCCTGTAAGACCCTGGGTTTTCCGGGTCCCGGCCTGGTTTAGGAAGAACTTTTACAATGGCTGAGTTGAAATGCGGGGTAATTGTGAGCCAGTCATTAATTTATTAAATAGGGCGGTTAAAGTGTCGCTAATTTGATCCACTAGTAACTTATAAAATTCTCCTGAGTAGCCATCAGGTCCCGGCGCCTTTAATGGCTTCAATTTTGTGATTGCCATTTTGACCTCTTCCACATTAATCGGGGCCATGAGAAGCTCAACAGTAGAACTGGGTAACTGGGGTAAGGTTATGGAAGTCCAAAATTGGTGCTTTTTACTTATTTCCAATGACTCCTGCGTATATAAGTTTTTATAAAAAGTATGAAATATGTCAATAATTTCTGTACCTTTCTGTACCTTTGCGTGTCCTACCACCGCTGGGTGAGGCCAGAGCTAAGATAAATGCGGAGGGCCGTTCTCCTCGGATTAAGTTTGATAAAAGCCTACCATTTTTGTTGCCGTGACGGTAAAATTGAAAATGGGAGTTATTGGAGTTATTTATTGTATTGGGCATCTAATATAGCTTCAAAATGTGTTTTCGCCTGGGTATAAGCTATTTTATTGTTTGGAGTATTTCGGGCCTTGTATGTGGCATACGTTCTTGTCAGATCCGCTTGTGCTGACAATATATTAGCTGATCTTTCCTAAGTTTGCTCACATATGATAATATTTCCCCTCTTAACACCGCTTTCGCAGTTTGCCATAATAATATAGGTTCCTCTATATGGCTTTGGTGGTTTTGTAAGAATTCGGCCCATCTCGCTTCCAAGGCCTGTCTAAATCTTTGTGATGTGGCTAGATATGATGGAAATCTCCACTGTTTATGCTTACCAAAATCTACCGACGTTGCCAGGGTGCACCAGACCAGTGAGTGATCGGAGATACACATGGGCTCAATCATCTAATAATGCATCTAATAATTTTATAAATAGAGCCTCTGATGGCAATAAGTAATCTATTCGGGACAGCGTGCCGTAGACAGGCATGTATAGTCCCGGTCTGTGGGGTGTAAAACTCTCCAGCAGTCAATGAGTTGCAGCTGTGAGACTATTTGAGGTATCCCTATCGGTGGGGGGGCAGGGGTCTTTTTTGGCATTGACGACTTGTCCATAGAGGGCAGAGCCACCATATTAAGATCTCCTCCCATCAATAAATTATCATTCACATATGGGTAGAGTTTAGATAGTAGTTTGCCTATAATTTTTTTAGAGTAATTATTGGGAGCATACACATTACACACTGTATACGTCTCTTGGAGCATGGAAATTTTTGCAATCACATACCTCCCATTCGGGTCTGCACTTATCAGGTTCACCACTGGATTTAAACCTTTCCTTACCAGTATTGCCACTCCCCTTGCCTTGGAGGTTTACACACTGTATACGTCTCTTGGAGCATGGAAATTTTTGCAATCACATACCTCCCATTCGGGTCTGCACTTATCAGGTTCACCACTTGATTTAAACCTTTCCTTACCAGTATTGCCACTCCCCTTGCCTTGGAGGTGTACGAGGCAGCTGCTACCATGTTGAAACCCATCTGGCTTAGCTTAGCATGCTCCGTTTCGGTCAGGTGGGTCTCTTGCAATAATGCTATATCTGCGTTTTGTTTCCTAAGAAACAGGAGGATTTTTTTCCGTTTGATGGGGGAATTAATCCCGCCCACATTCCAGGAACACACCTTAATCTGCGCCATAGATCACAACAGAAATAATCTCATCATGTACTCTTATCCCGAACCATCCACCCTCCCCCCTTCCCTGAACCCCAACCCTAAACTGAGGGCTTTGTTGTATGTAGATAGACCAATTACAATAAAGAAAAAAAACTAAAATCTTTAACAAACCAGACATAACTAGTCAGAGGAGCTATACCTCTGAAGCGATTTATCGCTTTCTCAAAGAACTTCCGTAAATCGTGCAAATAAATGGGAGAAAGGAATAAGGAAGGTTCTCCCTCCCACCCTCCCCGTGCTAGCTCCTCGGGCAACGTTCCTGGGTCGGCACCCCAATAATTTTTCAATGATTCTATATAACTGACAAAACATAGCATACATTTAAAAGATTTAAACCTTTGCGGTATAGATATTTTCTTATCACATAACATTAGATTAGAGATTCTTAACTCACGCCTCGAAGAACATAGGTCCTTTCAGTAACAAAGGCGTGTCCCTTGTGGCTGGTCATAGCCGCTGACCAAAGTCATTACACCTAAAAACTGAAAAACTTAAATGAGATCAGAATAGGAAGAAAAAATTTAGAGATTCCTTTATATCCTCCAAGAGCAGGAGTAGTCATTGTAGTTATCATCCATCGGTGGAATTCCCCTCGGCGTGATAGCGTAGATAAGCTCGTGCGTCTCCTGCAGTGGCGAAGTCTTTGAACGAGTCATCCTCAAATAAACATAGTTTCGCAGGATAGAGGAGAGCAAATTTCCTCCCATCTGCTATCAGTTTGGCACATATAGGCGAGAAGTCTCTCCTGGCCCTTGTGACTTCCGCCGAGTAGTCTTGAAATAGATGCAATTTCTGTGACTCCCATTGTATGCTCCTTTTGCTGCGGGAAGCATATATTTCCTTGTGGAGATAATTTAAACACCTGAAGATGGTTACTCTGGGTCTTGTGTTATTTTCTCCTCGATCTGGGCCTAGGCGATGCGCCCTCTCTATCACCATGTCGGTGCAGTTGGCCTTAACCCCCAGCAGTCCTGGCAGTGTATTC
Organism: Crinia signifera; assembly: GCF_055691185.1. Classification (NCBI taxonomy): domain Eukaryota; kingdom Metazoa; phylum Chordata; class Amphibia; order Anura; family Myobatrachidae; genus Crinia; species Crinia signifera. The sequence continues at coordinate 160,457,963 of NC_139220.1, read as the reverse complement.
TTCAGGAAGAAATGTAGAGCTGGTCCTTTAATATTTTCTGGCAGCCCTACCAGTCTCAAGTTATTCCTCCGCGATCTGTTTTCTAGATCGTCAACTTTATTTGTTAATGCATACACAGTTTTCTGCAGTGCAGCGTTTTCAGCTTGGATGTCTGAGACATCATGAAAAATGGCTCCCAGCCTTGTCTCATTTTGTGTGACCCTTTGGCTGAGTTGGGACATGTGGTCTTTTAGCTCTGTGACCGTTACTTTGAAGGTATCAGCCTGCGCTTGAAACAGGGGCTCTATGGTGGCTTTTATAGCTCTCACCATCTCTTGGTAAGAGTTTGTGGCTTGGGAGTGATCTGGGGTGTCCGCAAGGGGATCAGGTGGGCTAGCCTGGAGGTGAGCACCAACCTCATGTGATTCGGCCAGGGGGGGCTGAGAAGTCTGAGTGGCGTTTCTCCTCTGTGAAGCTGCGGACGCCATCTTGGGACCTTGCTGCCTCTGTGTGTGTGAGCTCCGGCGTTTCGTCATATGAGAGAAATATCTCTCCATACAACGCTGGAGGGTACTACAGGTCCGTCTGGTGCCCTCCGGTCAGCGGGGACCACGATGCAGTGATTTTGGGGTGCCGCCCGATCACTCGCACATGGAGCTCCGCTAGCCTGCGGCTGTTCCCATAGACGCCGGAACCGGACAATACATATTTTTTTTATCGGAAAATCTCAGTAACGGCGTCAAAGCCGGAACTACCTTTGGTGCAGCAGGTGCAATGTATCAGGGCCCTGAGGACTAAGAGGCCCACTACTGCCCTTGTCACCCTCTTCCTGTCACCCACTGCAGTGTTGCAGATTGTGAACTTGGGTTGGGGTACAGGAGGGGGGCCCAAATTATAATTTTGCACCTGGGCCCACCACCCACAAGTTCCACCGGTGAACAGCATCAAGGTTTAACATGATGTTTAGGGTGTAAGGTTTTAATTTTCTTTTATCTGTTTCAAAAGCCTCTTCAGTGTGAAAAATAAATTCCACAATCAAATAAAAAAATTGATTATATGCATTTTTGTTAACAGTATGTTACCACTATCTAACTTAAAACTACATATACACTGGTGTCTGAAATTTTATTTTTTTATCCATGGTTATAATGACAGTATAAAGTCTTAAAGAGCATTGGATTTATGTAATTGGTTATTTTGACCATACATATGCATTAAGTCTGCTATAAATCAGAAAGATTTCTTGTTGTATCAAACACACATGGAACTGCTTACATACACATACACACACACACACACACACACACACACACACACACACACACACACTGCATTTCATCACGTGTACAATGTATTCCCCTGAGGATGAATGTAACGTTTTACCTGGGTTGTTAATGAAACAAGAGCACAACACAAAAAGCCAAGTTCTTGATTAATGTTACGCTAAAAGACACCTAAAATTGTAACATTTTATATGGCATTGGATACTCATCTTAAACTCAGACTGCTACGAAGAGAGTGTACATTGCCTTATTGAACTATTACATGACAACACAGTAACAGGATTTTATTTATTAGTTTGTTTCAAAGGAAAAATAAATCCAGAGGGGCACTTATTTCAGACCTGTTTACACATGTCAGGCAAGTCGCTAGAAACAAATTAGGGAATTCAAATAAGCACGATGTTCCCCAGGGCGTCACTGTAAAGTCCGGCTGCGCTCTTATTGCTCAGCATTGTAAGGTTCCCTGTGCTCCTCCATGCAAAGTATTGAATGTAATTTGAGATTTCGGGAAAAATAAAGAGCACTGAATTTCTCTAAAAACGTCTTTGTTCGAAATCAAGTATTTAAATACAAAAACAAACTAAATAAAATCATACCTCCCAACTTCAGTCCGGAGGAAATAGGGACACTCGCGCGGCGAAGGGGGCGGGGCGTATGCAAAAAGGGGGCGGGGCGTATGCAAATGAGGGTGCGGCTTATGCTAATTAGCCGCGACCTCATTTTCATACGAGAATAGACGCTGTGCGCATGCGCACAGCGTCTATTCTACTAGATTGGGGGGTCTCCCAACTGCCACCCCCCGCAGCGGGACAATGCCTGCCGCGGGTGGGACGTTGGGACAGGACCCGAAAATCGGGACTGTCCCGACGGAATCGTGACAGTTGGGAGGTATGTAAAATGACAGGAAAAGCAAATGTGCCTCGGAAATTATTATTAAAACCACAAAGCAAGATATAAAAATATTTAAAAAGGACTCTGAGCGGAGTTGTTTCAAGGAAGATTTTGTGGTGAGCGCAGCATGCAGAAATGCTGTGAAAGTGTTGGTGGAAGGTGTGTGAGCGGGAATACCAGTTATACCCCTTTTACATTACCGGAAAAAAACAAAAAAATTTTTTGCCTCGTGGATCTGGTCAGTGGCGGAGTAAAAGGGGCCAAACCGGGTCCATTTAGATGGGAATCCTACCCAGGTACTGACCAGGGTGGAACTCAGCCAGGGAAATTTTTATCAAAGTAAAATAAGGCCCCTTGGAATTGGGTGTTTAGTCTAGCGCAGTGGTGTCAAACTCATGGCCCTCCAGCTGTTGTGGAACTACATGTCCCAGCATGCCCTGCCACAATTTTAACAATCCATTATATAAAATCTGTGGCAGGGCATGCTGGGATGTGTAGTTCCACAACAGCTGGAGGGCAAAGAGTTTTGACACCACCACTGGTCTAGCGGCTATACTCAATCGAAGGTAATTTCCCAAAACAAGATACACAAGCAAAAGAATAAAGGGTACTTGTGTAGTTTCACGGCGCCACTAGATTGCATACAGTTGATTTTATATAGCATGGCGAGCGCAGCGAGCCACCGAGCCCGAAGCGTGGCGAGCAGACACGGAACGTATTTGATGGAATTGCATGCAAATGGCATGCGATATCGTCATTTGCTTTGAAACAACATCCGTGTGTGCTCGCCACGCTTCGGGCTTGGTGGCTCGCTGCGCTCGCCACGCTATATAAAATCAACTCTATGCCCACTTGGATAGTGGAGTAATGAAATTGATAGTAAATCGCATGCGATATCGGATGTCAAATCGCATGCGATCTAGTGGCGCTGTGAAACTACACAAGTACCGAATAAAGAGTAACGCTAACAATATAAATAATATTGTATAATTAATTTATTCATGCATGATTAAAAATAGTAAACCACATGATGAATTAAAAAAAAAAAAAGAGAAGGAAGAAATGTTCTCATGAAATCATAATAATCAAATGGGACATTAAGACGAATCTTTAAAACAATTGTTCCTATAATGCTTAGTCCACATATAGGGCCTTATCCTAGTTCACTCTTTCTGACAAAATCCTTCTTAAATGGACAAAGACATGTGCACTGCAGGTGGGGCAGATGTTACTGGTGCAGAGAGAATTCGATTTGGGTGGGTTTTTACTTCAAAGTGAGATCTATATTGCAGTGTAAAAATAAAGCAGCCAGTATTTACCCTGCACAGAAACAAAATAACTCACCCAAATCTAATTCTCTCTGCACATTTTACATCTGCCTCCCTGCAGTGCACATGGTTTTGTCCATCTAAGAAGGATTTTGTCAGAAAGAGGGAACTAGAGTAAGGCCCATATTGTGTAAGGGTACTCTTTACCTAGCACGGTGCCCATCGCGGGCATTGAATGCACTAAAAAAATCGGGTGCGACGCGACCGGCGCGATGCCCGCGATTTCCCATAGGGAACAATGTTAAATGTCTCAATTGACCCGATTTTTCTGTTCAATGCCTCAATTGACCCGATTTTTCCATAGGAAACAATGTTAAATGGCCCACAGAGGCCAAATAGGCACCCTAAAGTGTGAAATGGCCCCCACAATTGTTAACGCCACCCCACGATCAACGTGAACCCGAAGCGTGGCAAGCGTAGCGAGCCCGCGAGGGGCGGCGGTACGCGTCCTACGACCTTTTCATACCCCCACTATCCACGTCGGCGTAGAGTTGAGAATAGAATAGTGTGGCGAGCGCAGCGAGCCCCGCGGATACCTGTGAAGCCCGCGAAGGGATGCGTTTACCTGTGAAGGTATCCGCGTGCGCTCGCCAAACTATTCTATTCTCAACTCCACGCCGACGTGGATAGTGGGGGTATGAAAAGGTCGTAGGACGCGTACCGCTGCGCTCGCCACGCTTCGGGTTGACGTTGATCGTGGGGTGGCGTTAACAATTGTGGGGCCATTTCACACTTCAGGGTGGCTATTTGGCCTCTGTGGGCCATTTAACATTGTTTCCTATCGAAAAATCGGGTCAATTGAGGCATTGAACAGTAAAATCGGGTCAATTGAGAAATTTAACATTGATCCCTATGGGAAATCGCGGGCATCGCGTTGCACCCGATTTTTAGTGCATTCAATGCCCGCGATGCCCGCGATTTTTTTACCTGTGATGCCCACGATCAAAATCATGGGCGCCGTGCTAGGTAAAGAGCACCTGTGTAAGTTTGTAAGGGGCGCCCACAATAGATGGTATATTACTACTTATGTTAGTATACACCACCACTGTCTTCTTGATACGTATTTTGATGGTAAGTGCCACTGGAGGGATAGAAATTAGGCTCTAAATGAGCAATCAAAGTCCTCACGATTGTGTGGAATGGCAGAGTATGGTATTGGCTGGAGGCAAAGGGTGAAGTCCAAAAACACAAGCGGGCCAAGATGAGGTCACTTATTGTAGGGTACGGAGCTGGTTCAAGCAGAAATGTTGGATTCAAGTCCTCTAGAGTCGTCCCAATGAGCCAACAGACATGTTTTGTTGCCCTAGGACAACAAAATGAGTCAGTTGCCTGAAACTGCTAATGCTGAGTAAGTATGGCAAATTGGTGAAACCACTTATGTGACTGAGCAATGGGGATATGCAGCTATGCATCTTGGATATCTAAGGACACCATGTAAGCCCCTGTTTCCATTGACAACACAATGATTCTCAGTTTCCATACAAAATTTTGACACCTTCAGAAATTTGTTTCGATATTTTAAGTTCAGTATGGGAGTGTATGACCCATTCGGTTTGGGCATCACGAATAGGGTTGAGTAATACCCCTGACCTCGCTGGTGTGGAGGCACTGGTATAACCACACTGGACTGTAGTAAAGATTCCAATACCTGTTTTAAGCAAGCATTCTTATGTGGATCGTTTGGAAGGGTTGTCGGGAAGAACTGTTGAGGGGGAAGAACTGTTGAGGGGGACGTCCCTTGAAGGACGCAACATACCCATGGGTCAACTTCTCTCACTCAGGCATCGGACGTAGTCCTGAGCGATTCCTGTGCGTAAAAGAAGTCTGCCTCCCTCCCTGGGGTCCTCAGAGGGAGGCCTGCCCCATCAGGTGGCGGGTTTGTCAGGTTTAGGCGTGACCAGTCTGTCTAACTGCCCAGGGATGCAGAGACTTGGATGACTTTGCCGGACTGGCACCTGACCCTTACTTTTTCCAGAGGGACAAAAGGAGCAAAAAGTAGTACTTTTTGCCTGGTGAATAATAGTTTAGATGGCTAAAATCTTATTTAACTCCTCCCCATAGACTTTCCCTGAGAAAGGTAACACCTCTAAAACACACTTGGCTTCTGTGTCCACCTTCCACGAACGTAAACAGAGCATATGTCTAGCTAGTACCGAGAGCGCTGAGGTCTTGGCTGCCAATTGACCAGCATCCCATCATGGCCTCAGTGATGTATGCAATGGCCTCCTTAACATGGCTGGTCATAAGGTGCGCTGCTAACTGTGGCTGGTGAAGGGATAGTCAGTCCCTGAAATTATACCAGCGCAGGCTTTGTTTCTCAAAGAATTAAAATATGACGGTTTCTTACAAGTTAAAAAAGTTTTTAATATAGGTGTATCATACACAGAATAAAATTATTAGTACATAAACACCAATAATAGATAAACCCTTATTGACACTAGAGGTACTCCTATATCTAGGATCATGAATAACTGGATGGGGTTAGTCTCTAATATAAGCAGCAATGATTTACCAGATGGCTTGTGCCAGATGGGTGATTGTGTAGAACAGTTGTTGTCTGGTATATATCCGGTATAACTGGGTAAGCTGAATGGATAGCTGCAGTTCCAATCCTTCAGATGTGGTTTGGGACGACCAGGTAGAGAATGGTGTCCCATGTCCAGTAAACATGTGACATACACATATTGCATTCCTCTGACACATCCTCCAGTAGCTCAGCTTCAATGCACTGCTCTTGCTGCCCAAGATGCTGCAATAGTAGGCCTATTAACCGCACCGGTTAGGCTAAATCCTGACCTTAGACAATGTTCCAAAAGTCGGTCAGTCATGTCCTTAAGAGAAGCTGCAAAAGTGACAGGTAAAACAAAGGGTTTAACCAGGTGAGTCACATGCGAGTCCACCAGCTGTGAATTCTCCCATAGCTTGCAATTCTCTACTGCGAGATGACACCTGGACACTACCCTTTTAGTCACTGGGTGTTTCTTCCCTGGGGTTTTCCAGATTTCCGTTCTGACATCCATAAGGTGACAGAGTGTGGAAACTTAGATCTAACCACTTTACGTGATTAAAACACATCTACTCTTTTTGCTACAGGTGCCGGCTCATCTTCTTCAAACAGGAGCACAGCCCGTATTGTGGTTATAAGTTCAGTAACATTTACCACAGTAGATCTATCCTCTTCTGTCCTAGGTTCCCCTTCAGGTCTCTGCCTCATCATCCTCGGCCTCCCCCTGGACGACTCAGTAGCGTCCATCATTAAAGTTGACTGAGAGGACTAGATTAGTTTAGGCCATTTTGAACCATGCGCAGTAGCTGAGGGTATCTCTTGATAAGCCAGAGTCAATGATTGCATCGTAGTAGTCAATCCACCCACGGTGGGAAATTTTCGCAACTGTTGGGGGGTGGGGGAGGGGCAGTGGGTGCTGGACCTGCGACGGGTGTCAGACAGACCACCAATGTACACAATAACTGGGTCAAGGCCGCTCATGGAGGCTCCTGCTGGGCGCAGATGAGTTGCCTACAGGAATGTGACAATTAGCGCAAAGGCCATCATGCACAATGTCCTGATCAGATAGTCCCACTGTGCATGAAGTACATGAACACAGTAGTGGGGAATCTGCTTGTTGGCATTCCGGTTTACTAAATATGCCAGCTACAATATAGGAACTGGCCACATGTGAAGCTCTATGCCCTGTGAGTGACCCGCACTGTGTGACTAAATAATACCGCTCCCCCAGTACACCTGGTCTCAGATGAACACAGCGATAGTAGAATATACACAGGAGAAATGCAGTACAGTAAATCAGCACAAGCAGTCACACACAGTAGACATAACAGTACAACACAAAGTACAAACTACTGTAAATGGCACTATGTCAATTACACCATGAGCCAGAGGCAGGGTAGGACAGTGAGTGCAGTAAAAACCTGTCAGCAGGCGACTTTTACAGGAGAGTTTTACTCAATGTTTTTATTATTAGACTTTTTTTAATGTAAAGTTTATATATGCATTTTTATAAAATGACTGAATGCCGGGTTTTATACCCACCTAGTGAGGAGAGGTTAACCCCTCCCTCAAACAAACTCCTTTCTGGGTATATAAACCCCAAATGGCCACAATGTTATTACACCCTGAGGAAGGACCTTACTGTCAGAAACGCGTTGGTGTTTAGGGACGCCAGTGCCAGGGATGACCAATATACATTTTTGCTATTTGAGTAACAACTGCAATTCATGCTCATCCCGGGTGAGAAGAATTGGAATGTCGTGTGTTGGTTCTAAATGGTAAAAGCTCCCAATTTTTATTGTTATTAATTTTTTACCGCGCTTTGGATTTTATACGTGTTTGTGGAATAAACTTTTGGAAGGAAATCGCAATCTCTGGTATCCTGATTGGGGAGAATCCATATCCAAAATAACCTGTTACGTGAAGATAGGGACCATTATTCAGGTCAGTAACGCCAATAATGCTACTTTTACACCGCAAAACCTGCTTAGACCAGGTATTTAAAACATTTTTTTTTTTTTTTTTTAAACGGGGTCAGAGCAAGTTTAACCCCTTTCACATGGCATGTAAATACCTGGTCTAAAGCAAGTTTGCGGTGTGAAAGCAACAGTTCTGTGCTGCTGTGCCCCCCACTCTTTGAAGTCTCTGTCTGGTGCAGGGGGATACTGCAGGAGATCCGTGCAGAGAAGTGACCTGGCCGGCGGTAACACGTTACACGGGGAGCCTGACAACCAGCATGGGAGAGGGAGGTGCACTCACGGAGTGAGCATACTCAGGCCAATAGCAGAGAGAGGAATGAGGGATCTGCTGACACTCGCTGGCTGCTGGAGGTAAATGGGGGGAGGGATAATACCCCCCTCATCCCCCAGTACCTGAGGCAGGGTACACAGAGCATTAGCTTGTCCTCTCTGAGCCAGCGCCGTGCATATTTAATGAGCTGGCCGCTCATTACATATGCACATATGTAATGAGTGGCCAGCTCATTAATATGCACGGCGCTGGGGACCAATAGTGCTCACTGCTGCCTGCGTACCGTTTCAGACCCGTTCAGATAGCTAAAAAAAACAGGTCTGAAATGGGTAGGACCCTGCTTTTTTACCGTTTTAAAACGGTAAATTCACTCTGGACCTTTCAGACTGCACATATTACCGTTTTGAAACGGTAAAAAAACGGCAATATACCGGTTAATATGTGCGGTCTGAAAGGGGCGTAAACTGTTTCCTGTGCGATATATGGCCATTGAATGGGACGTTACGGAATTTGAGGGAATCTGAGGGAGCTGAGGGCGTGAATCTGCAGCCTAAAGCTGGGGGAAGGAATTGCAGGTCAGCTGACTACCAGCGCTACCTGCTCAGTGCAAAAAATAGAAAAATAAGAAGTAAAAAGCTTGGGATTGCTCCAGGCAATCCCAGGAGAAAGGTACTGATGCACCATCTTCCAGCAGGCACTAACAAAAACTGAGTAACCTAGCATGAAATCAGGGTTATAAGGGAGAGGAGCCAGGCATGCTGGGAAGCCTAAAGCTTTGGAGAATTGGTGCCCAGTCCTCTGGAACCGCCAACAACCCCAGTGTTAGCACTGTGGGACCCGAAAGCATGAACAACAAAGGATGTGCACTACCATTTCAGGTCATAATACAGGATATCATCAAACAAGCAGGTTTGCTTTATGAATAACAGTGATATGTTACTGTGCATTAGTGTGGGTTAATCAGTAAAGCTAGATGCTGGGGTTACCCTCAACCAATAGAATAGTTAGGTGCTGAATGTGGATTGGCTCTACTGACTCATCCAACCTATAGTGTAAGAGTAGGGATCCTTTAGTCTAAACAATTGTATGTCTAATAATTATATTTATTTAAACAAATAAAATAGTTACATTTAAATCGCCTCCTTTCAGCTAAATAAAGGTTATATGTGTTATTTACTAAATTTTGTGAATCACTGCGCTCTATTCCGCAGTGTAACATATACCCTGTATAGCAATGGCTTACTAATGTAATGTGTGTAACTCTAGTAGCCAGGACCATAACTAGGTGTGTGCCAGTAGTGCCTTGCCAACAGCGCATTGTGGGTGCACCCGCTGACACATACCTAATCTGCAGAGCGGTTAGCACCGGGCAGGAGAGGCGTTCTCCCGCTCTGCATCCTGCTGTGACAGAGAGAGCAGCACCCAGGAGAAGTGAAGTGCAGGAAATAGACAATGACAGTGGCGAGAGGGCTGCATAGTTAAAAAATCCCACTGAAATCAATGGGCGGCTGCTGATTGGCATGATTCCCATAGATCTCAATGGGACTTCTGAAATCTGTGGCTGCCGCTGCCTGTTCCCTGCGCTTACCTACACTTGGGCCTCTCTCTCTCCTCAGCAGCTGATGGCACCACCCTCCCCTCCTTGCACTGAAGACTACACCACTGGTACCTGCATGCTGCCAACTCTCCCGCATTGCCTATGCTGCCAACACAGCCACCCCCTGCAGTAAGGATGCAAATGGCACTGCTGACACAACCACCACTTAATGCCGACACTGCTTTCACCCTCAAGTACACCATCGGCACAGCACCCCTGCACTGCCGACACCCTTTCACAGTAAGCGTACTGGTGTATCTGACCCATACTGTATTCAACCTACACTATATATACAACCTGCTCTATATCCCGCACTGTAACCAATCCAGACCTTCTGATGAAACTGCTGTCAATTTGAGCATAGAAACTAGTTAAGGCAGCTCCATGCTATACTTGCAGACATTTTGTCCACCACTTGATCCAACTGTGTTTTCCACCCTGGGCACCTGCTGCTGACCAGACTTCTTTGTACCACCGTTGCTGGCGACCAGTCTCCGTCCTTAGGCTGTGATCGGCAGAGGAGGTCTTTCAGGAGAGGAAATAGAGAGAGACTGCAGATTCCCTATTTTGTTACCATGCCTCCTGACACTAACCACCGCTTTCTGGTAAGACTTTCACCTTAATAACACTTATTTTGAGGATATTGGAATGCTATGCCTTTGAATGTCAAAAATAGGGAGTAGTCATTGGATCCCTATACTTTCCATCATCATCCCTTTTGACACTCACCACCGTTGTTTGGTAGTATGTCTCCTATGCCTTTTTAGCACCAATCCATCTATCCCTTTCTAGCACAGGGCACCAAAATGTCTACATTATGGAACAAGTATCAGCCTTCTAATTCCCCATCTCTGGCTTTAAACTCACTAATTCTATAAACGAAATACAAAAAAGTCCAAGTAGCAATTTCCTTCTGTCTGGCCACAAATTGAGGACCACCACACAGTCATTCACTGCTCTTCCAGTACCAGAGTATTACGTAATGAGGAGGCCGATAGGTCAACGCTAATTAAAGATACCTGTATGTGAGAGTTCCAGTCTGTAAAATATTGAGTACGGTATGCTATCATCCAAAAGTGCTGAAACCTGGGGGACAGAGATAATTATCTTGAGCACGAAGTGTGACCCTGATGCATTTAAAGAAACCTTTATGTGCACGTCTGTTCTTCCGCCAGTGTGTGTGAGGGTATGCATTGTGGTGCCCAAATCCCATTTTAGGGTCCCAAATTAAGTGGAAAGTTAAAGCCTCTTACCTATTAATCAAGGAGCATAAAATAAAAATGTAATTTAAAAAATAAAATAAAAGTGTGCATATACAAGGGTCACTGTTTTTTTTTCCAGTGACAGAAGTAGCAGCTTTATAGGAACAAATAGTTTGATTTTCCATATATATGTGGATATATAGGGGTGTATTCAATGCCGCAGCGAGCGGCCAGCGAGGGGGTTAAACAGCGAGGATTGCAGAAAACCAGCGATCCGCGCTGTTTAACCCCCGCGCCGGCCGCTCGCTCTATTCAACGTTCCGGGGAAATCCTCGCGTCACAGGATGGCGAGAATTCCCCAAAACAGCGAGACCCGCGGCTAATGCAGGAAACTCGCTGTATTTAGCCGCGAGTCTCGCTGGTTCAGGAGCCGCATACGCTTAAAAAATGGAGCGAGGGGAAATTGGCGTATGAGTGGGGTGCGTTGAATACTGTCAGGGTGAGTGGTGACAGCGAGCAGGAAGCTCTGCTCGCTGTCACCACTCGCCCACAGCATTGAATACCTGCCATAGTTGTATGATTTTTTTTTTAAATTAAAAGTATAATTTTTGGTACTTATGTAGTAACTGGGCTGCCGATTTTTTGATTGTATGCCTTAAGTTAAGGCATACAATCAGATGCGATGCGATGCGATATCGCATCGCATCGCATCGCATCGCATCCGATATCGGATGCGATGACCCGATTTTTCCATAGGAATCAATGTTAAAATGATTCCTATGGAAAAATGGGTCCTTTTCATACCCCTACTATCCAAGTGGGCATGGAGTTGGATATAAACCTGTGGCGAGCGTAGCGAGCCACCGAGCCCGAAGCGTGGCGAGCGAAGCGAGCCCCGCGAGGGGACGGTATTCGTCCCCTCGCGGGGCTCGCTTCGCTCGCCACGCTTCGGGCTCGGTGGCTCGCTACGCTCGCCACAGGTTTATATCCAACTCCATGCCCACTTGGATAGTAGGGGTATGAAAAGGACCCATTTTTCCCATTGAATTCCATGTTAAAATGGACTCAGTCCATTTTAACATTGATTCCTATGGAAAAATCGGGTCATCGCATCGCATCGCATCGCATCGAATCGCATGGTCGCATGCGATGCGATGCGATCTCCCGATCCGACCCGATTTAGAAATCGGCAGCCCAGTTACTACATAAGTACCTAATTTTTATATCTGAGGATTTAATCCAAGCAAATGTAGAACATAGCAAAATATATGCATTTTTTCTTGCTGCGGGAGTTCTTAGTCGGTTCAGCTGACATCTAAACCAGTAAGCGATAATAGCACTAGTATTAAATGGTGATTAAATCATTGACTTTCATATTATTATTGTATGAACTACTGAATTTATGTGGTGTCATCAATGTGTAAGCAGCTTCGTCTGTGATCCAAGATACAGAATAACCAGAGCAAGTACAGATCATGTTCTGTAATGGCTAGAAGGAAGAATAACATTTACAGTGTTTACTCGCCTTTGTGTAAACAGGAGAAAAGCACATTTCAAAGAACACAACCAATATGTCAACTATTCTAGTTGGAAACAAGCCAAACCTCCATACCTGTCTGTGTATAATGCATCCAATTGAGAATAACTTCTGGGGCTCGGTACCATCTGGTCACCACATAACCTGTCATCTCACTGTCTGTGTGCCTCGCCAGTCCAAAATCCAGAATCTGTGAGAACATATGTGAATGGTAATTATTAAGATACCAGCCAGCAGTGATGTGTGGGAAGGAGAACTGAACAGTCTTAAGTATAAGGCTATAATAGGAACACATTAGGCATACAGTATGTTGCAAGGCAGTCAAGCTTCTTTAGGAGTTCTACCTCCATTATAAAAGTCCACAGTAATTATCCATAACAAAATATAATTGTATTTATTATATTGAAAGATGCTGTATATTTCTACACAACATAATGTAATCTCACAATAGATCACTCCATTTTAGGAGGGGTTATGTTATCCAATTAGCAGACATCATGCAAAGCAACATTAGATTTGGTTTACTATTCAATCACGTTGAATGAGTTACTGTAACCCAAGTGGATCAGAGTGCAGTTAAATTATTTTATTACAAGCCAATGTAACTTATAAAAGACTTAATGAAAAAGAACATTACATTACATAATCTCAGCTGATAATCACAAGACACAGATAGCACTGGTTTGCAGACATTGGATAAGTAGCATAAGTAAAGTAACTATCCCTAATATACAGCTCAAGTAATGCCACAGACTTTTACATCTGGTTTGAGGACATAAACCTTTTAGTTTTTAATTTAATATAGAGGATGGAACCACTTTTCAGAATGCAGCCAGGAATTCAACAGTAGACTCAAAAGTGATTGGGCAGCAGCCATCTTTGTGTTTGATGGACTTTAACAGTTATGAACCACTTTTCTTTGCTTACTGTAAGTAAAATTGCTTAGCACACATCTCTGCATGTGTATGGGCTCTCTTTGGGCGATCTAGACACCGGGAAATTGCCTAACCTAAATAGAATGTTCTTGCCCTCTGTGCCTAAACCCTTTTACCAGTGCTGGTGGACAGGTGGCCCTAGTGCTGCAAACGGCCAGCCAAGCCCTCATTTAGCAGCCTCCAACTTCCTCCTACATAGTTGTCATAATTGTTTGTTAGCACTTATAATACTTATTTAAAATGCTTCCTGATGTTACTACAGGTCGCTAACTCCATCACTGAATGAAATGTATTCAGTTAACTAGCGACATATAAGGTGGCCATACACATGCAGATTTATCTTCAGATCTGGCTGGTTGGAACAAAAACATTGTTATGGATGAGAACAAATGACAGTTGACCATTTGCTTGGAAATGCTGGAAAACTGACAAACTGTCACTCATCCATAACCATGTTTTTGTTCCAACCAGATCTGAAGATAAATCTTACTAGTGTATGGGCGCTGGAGAGTAATAAAGGGGAGGGAGAGGGAGAGAGAGAGAATAAGTATAATGCTTTTTCCAACTAAAAAGATGCACACAAAAAAAACACAAAAAAAGGGTCCCAGTAACGTTATTTTAATATTCATAAATGAATATTGTAAGGGTTACGACTGCCTTCTAAAAACAATTAATCTTTTGATTCTGTTGGTTGGTTGGTGATGGGATTACATACATTTTTTCAATTATAGTTTCCTTTCTGACCGTGTAATATTACATTAATTTACCCACCCAAGAGTACACATCAGAGCTCTAAAAAGTAGTGATCAAGACCACATACCAGACCTCCATTACCAACTTGAACAAAATGGTTTCCATTGATTTTGGAATAGATACATTTTCAAACAATGTGGCCATTTGCAGGCCATGCTGACCAGGATATCAGGCATATTGCAGACCTCGAAACAAGAAAGACTGCCCTAGGGTAGTCTGAGGGCGCTGTATATGGGGTGAGTGTCAAAAAAGCTGCTACTTAAAGGGACTGAGTAGGTCCCTAAAAAAGAGGAGAGACAATGGAGAAATGAAGTAGCGCTTACCAATGAGAAATAATCAAAGTAAAAAACATTTAATTGCATATATAATAGACATAATTCTTATACACATTAGAACAATAAAATGGTACCATAAAATATGGGGGGAATAAAACCTCTCAAAAAGGCCCTCAATGAAATGCCAATGTAATTGGAATAAAGATGGATAGGATCCGCTCCTATTTGTGCCGTCTAGATACAGTCCCGAATGGAACGATGAAGTCCTTTTGGACTGGGGATGTTAGGGGTTTTCCACTGGATTCGATAGTACACAAAAGATGAAGGTATAGTTACCACTGTGTATCCATATAGGACTGCTGTAGCAAGCTGTTTTCTCCGTTTGAAGGGAGGAGGTAGATGAAATTTCCTTCTGGGTAGGAATCACGATGGATGTGGAAAAACAAGGTGGCAGTGTCCCGGACAAAAGATTTTCCAACAATGGGGATTGGAGACGGCTGGTAGGATCCTGATGCATGCAAAATAACGATGGCAGTGAGGGGCTGTGAGAGGGAGCAGCTTCCAACGCGTTTCACTGCCTCTAGGGGCAGCTTTTTCAAGGATATGCTGCTCTTTGTGCAATGGGGGTATTTATACCTGCATTTAATTATCTAACATGATGCACCTGTGTGCTAAAAAACATCTCATTGGTTATTACAAATATAATTTTCGTTTTTAAAGAACAATAGAAGGCAACAAAACGAAAAAGCAATATCTCGATAGTATTTTGATATTAAAATAACAGATATTGACCCAAACATAGAAGGGACACATCTCCTTGATTTAATGTGTCCTTTCTATGTTTGGGTCAATATCTGTTATTTTAATATCAAAATACTATCGAGATATTGCTTTTTCGTTTTGTTGCCTTCTATTGTTCTTTAAAAACGAAAATTATATTTGTAATAACCAATGAGATGTTTTTTAGCACACAGGTGCATCATGTTAGATAATTAAATGCAGGTATAAATACCCCCATTGCACAAAGAGCAGCATATCCTTGAAAAAGCTGCCCCTAGAGGCAGTGAAACGCGTTGGAAGCTGCTCCCTCTCACAGCCCCTCACTGCCATCGTTATTTTGCATGCATCAGGATCCTACCAGCCGTCTCCAATCCCCATTGTTGGAAAATCTTTTGTCCGGGACACTGCCACCTTGTTTTTCCACATCCATCGTGATTCCTACCCAGGAGGAAATTTCATCTACCTCCTCCCTTCAAACGGAGAAAACAGCTTGCTACAGCAGTCCTATATGGATAAAAATTTCCCAAGGGATACACAGTGGTAACTATACCTTCATCTTTTGTGTACTATCGAATCCAGTGGAAAACCCCTAACATCCCCAGTCCAAAAGGACTTCATCGTTCCATTCGGGACTGTATCTAGACGGCACAAATAGGAGCGGATCCTATCCATCTTTATTCCA
The DNA here is from genome assembly GCF_055691185.1 of Crinia signifera. Lineage (NCBI taxonomy): Eukaryota > Metazoa > Chordata > Amphibia > Anura > Myobatrachidae > Crinia > Crinia signifera. The sequence continues at coordinate 160,441,965 of NC_139220.1, read as the reverse complement.
ATTACATTGGCATTTCATTGAGGGCCTTTTTGAGAGGTTTTATTCCCCCCATATTTTATGGTACCATTTTATTGTTCTAATGTGTATAAGAATTATGTCTATTATATATGCAATTAAATGTTTTTTACTTTGATTATTTCGCATTGGTAAGCGCTACTTCATTTCTCCATATTGCAGACCTCTGCTATTCATGAATGTATGGCCAGCATTAATCATAACTTATCCATTGTACCATACCTTTAGCTCACAATCTTCATTCACAGCAAGGTTTCCAGGCTTTAGGTCCTGAGGTAAAAATATAGGTAACATTTGATTAAATATAAATATTACCAAAAACTTCATAAATTGAATTTGTTCCAAGTATGCCAAAATAAATAAAAATATGACTGGTTCACAGTATTTCTCAGTAGTGTCATTACTGCTTGTCATCCAATACACACTTTATTTTATTTATTTATTAACAGCTTCTTATATAGCTCAGCATATTTCGTTGCGCTTTACAAAAGGAGACAGTTATACAACAAACAGGGTATTTACAGACAGTCAAGTCAAAAGGTAGGAGGGCCTTGCTCGCAAGCTTACAATCTATGGGGCATTTAGACAGAATAGGCAAGCTCATTGGAGAATGGGTCCTGGGCAATATTCTTCCCAATCTTAAACGAACTAGTGAACAAAATGAAACTACCTGTGCCCCCATCATCCACCCACACGGGTTGGCAAGCAGGTTCCATTACAACCTTAATTAAATCTAAATTCATGAAACCCAGCAATGATAATAGCTGCCATGAATAGGAGAAAGGATGACAGTACTGATCATAACAATTCTAAAACAAACACATACCGGAGAAAGACACATATGGCATTCAGGTCTGCACAATCTCAAAACTAAGGATTTATAAGATTGAGCAGTATTTGTAAGCAAAGTAATGGTTTTATAAGTGCCTGTCTGTTGTTAGTCAGCTATTTTAAAGGCAGTGGTTCTTCACAAGTTACGAGTACATAGAGTGATATCTGAATGAAAATGATGCATTTATAACATTCCTGGCTGTTATGCTTTAGAACGCTAATACGACAGGAGTCAGGATTCTGCAAATGGATCATTTCATTTCAGCTTAGCATACATGCATGTGACCTGCAAATAAAAGTGGATCCTAAAATAGCCATCTGTGCAACCTAGTAGGAATTAATAAATTAGATGCAAACCTACCCTGAACATTCATTTTCAATCTGAATGTAGGTTATCTTGTAACTTGTTAAGGGTAACGTCTTTCCTTAAAGTTAATATGGGGCAATTACAGGCAAAACATGTCATATTAGGCAAAAGACACAGAAATGAACAGCCAATTTGCAGGGTACCCTACAATAAGGGTATACGGTCGTATTATCGACCACACTTAGGTCGAATCTCATCAAGTCGACACCATTCGGTCAACATGCAACTAGGTCGACGTGGTTGAAGGTCGACAGGTGTCTAGGTCGACATGGGTTTTTTCACTGTTTTTTGAGCCGACATGTGCCGACTGGCGGTATGTCTTGCCTTACCATCCACTAGGGCGTGGTGGGAGAATAAAATAGTGTGCCGAGCTCAGCGAGGGGCCGTGGTTGACTTCCAACTGTGTCCATGTCAACTGTGTCGACATTCGGGTAAAAAAAACTGTGAAAAAACCCAAGTCGACCTCACACTTTGTCGACCTAAAACCATGTCGACCTAGTTGCATGTCGACCCAACGGTGTCGACCTAAGTGTGGTCGATAAAACGATCCACAACCACAATAAGAATACAACAGTAATATAGGAACACACATCTCTCTTTCCATAAAGCAGCACCATAATAAGGTAAGGTAATCAAATATTTAAATTACTTACCCTGTGGATTATTCCCGCTGAATGAATGTACTGCAAAGAAAGCAGAGATCAATGCTTTAAAAAAGGACATGTACAAAATAGGGCTTACAGTACATAGCAGTGATGTTGTAAGACACAAGTCTATCTGATGACCATAGATCAGGCATTTCCTACCACGGTCCTCAAGGCACACCAACAGTGCAGGTTTTGTAGATATCCAGGCTTTAGCACAGGTGACTTAATTAGTATCTGAGGGATTCTGATTAAACCATCTGTGCTGAAGCCTGGATATCACTAAAATCTGCACTGTTGGTGGGCCTTGAGGACCGTGGTTGGGAATACCTGCCATAGACCATACTAAATTTTTGCTGTATAGTAATGCAATACCTCCTTACTTTTATTAGCAAGGAGCTGGAGCACAATAGTAATAGGAGACTAACTTTAGACTGAACACTAGGGGGTGTATTTACATATGAGGAGTTTAAAATAACAGACAAATCAACAGATTTTCAGACTCTTTGAATCTCTTCCTGATCAGCCTGATGGTCAGCAATATGGAGTCGAGACTGTCACTACTGTATATCATTTTGAAATACTGACACTAATAGTTACCTGCACGTCACATTATCAATGGCTACACCATACACAGCCTGGCAGCCATTAATGATCATGATTGTAAGCTTGCAGCAGGGCTCTCCTACCTCCAAGTCTGTCTGTTGTTACCCAGTTTGTCTTATCACTGTCTACTATTGTAAAGCGCAACGGAATCTGCTGTGCTATATAAGAAACTGTAAATAATGATGAGGATGATGATTACCATGTATGGCTGTATGTGGTACAAATTTTGTACCACACACACACACGGTAATCATCCATCATCATCATCAATGGCTGCCAGGCTGTGTACTGTACTTACAGGATAGATTATCAAATTCTGGGGGTACAGTGTGCACTACCATTATAGGATTTCCTTCCTTTAAAATCAAGGGGGTAACGTTGGCGTATCTAAATATATTTTGGGGTAAAAAGGAAAAAGGTTCCCTGACCATTGCTATAGTTGGTCAGGTTACAACCCATCTTAAAGTCAAAACTAAAAAAGTATAAGTGCACCACCTTGTGGCCATAAATGTTACTAAAGCTTTAGAAGAGTAGGCAACACATAAGGGAAGATCCAATTTTATATTGTGTACTAAAATGGGTGTTATCAGATGATAACGCATGGGATCTGGGTTACGTTCTCGGACCATTGCGTTATAGGCCAAAAATTGGTCTCCTGGGGCTGCAGAATCCACATTACAGTGCTAGTTCACAAGGGCTAATTGGACAGCAAATTCCTGCGGTCATTGACAGTGGTTAATTGGTTAATTGCTTTGCTGGGGCTATCCAATTGGATACTGGCCCATAAATTCCATTATTACAGCACCAATGATATCTCACAGCACTGAATAGAGAATATGTAATCATTCAATGCAGTATTTGCCACAGTGGAGCTCACTGTACCTGTTGTCACAAAATGAATACATTGGATTGCTTTGCGTAATTGTATCAGGGTCTATATCTGTATTGTTTATGAATTAACAGTTATTTATATGTCACACAGAAATGCTTCAGTGCTTCACAGAGAGAATATTTGGTTAAGCATTACTAGGGTATGGATCATAGGGTCGACAGTACGCTCGGCACACTATTATAATGCAACTAGGTCCAGTTGGATAGTAAATTATGAAAAGAAAAAAAATCATGTAAAACTTTTTATGTCGACCTAAGGTATGTCGACATATGGCCTGTTGACCAATAGCAGTCGACCTATTGACAGTCAACCTTATTACTGGAGATGAGCGGGTTCGGCTTTACTTGGTTCTGATCGCAATTTTGATTTTCCAGATTGGCTATTGGCTCTCACATTTTTTGGAAAGCCAATAAGATCCTGCTTTGAGATCAGATTAAATCCGAACCCGCTCATATCTAGTTACGGTTGACCTGCCGACGCATCCCATCTATACACACACAGGATTTATTTTTTATTAGAATCCAGTTAACTATGATTCAGAAATGTTTGGGAAACACTGCTGTAGGCATTTCAGGTATTATGTATGTGTGGGGATATTGACCATAGGTATTTTCACCCTGTCGGCATAAAAGCATCTGTCAAGTGATTGTCAGTAATTCAGTTGTAGGTAAATCATACTGATTCCATGATACCCTGTGGGCTGCAAAAACAATGGAATGGCTGATCCCATATCGGATGGAAAAGAGGACTGTTATTTGGGGCGCACGCTTCAAAGTAATAACACTTAACTTTTAATACAATTTATTCAAATTCCCTTCTAATATTTTTAGGGAAATCACAGTGAAATAAAAAAGTTAAAATCACAAACAAAACATAGACACATATATTGTGCTCGAATATTTAAAGAGATGTATTAAAACCATGTATTGTTGGCAAAATGTTGTGTCAATTTTCGCATAACCTCTGCAAAATGGCAGTTGTACCAATATCACTTGTGTGGTGATCCCATACTGGGCCTGATTTAGAGGGGGATGCAGAAGTGGCATAACTGAGAGTCTTTGGTCACCAGTCTGTAGCTATAGGAAATTATGGCTATGAAGCCCTTCCCCAATATACATCCATGCACAGGACTGTACAAGGACGAAGATGCCCACTTCAAGCACCTATAGGTGCTGTCATACTGCCTGGTGCTTCTTTAGATGGAACATTTGGTTGTATCACTGAAACATTCATGAGCCCTGTGGAATGAGGAACGTGTGTATGTACACACACACACACACACACACACACACACACACACACACACACGTCAGCAACAAAACAGTGACACTCCTATAACACAGACCATGTTGATGCATCTGCAAAACCCCCTCCTGCAAACACACAGCACTTATCCTTATTGGGCCTACATATGGGGCGATTTCAGGGCATTTTCTAAGCGATCTGTGATCTGGGCAGATTGCTTAGAAAATGCCCCTACATTACTCTATGGAGATTATTCTGGTTGACTCATAAGGATGTGAATTTCGCAGCCTTGCGAATCCCCCAGATGCCACCCGCAATGCTGCTGCCCCACCCTCACACGCCGCGATCCCCCACAGGCATGCGAATGGATGTTAAGCGTAAACAATCCCCGGGCCTGCCACCCCCAAGCCCATCATCTGCACCGTTGTGTGCCAGTGCCCGGCGAATAATGTATTTGCCATGGCCACTCACATACAGCAGCTGCACATGCGCAAAACTCACTATGCGCAGTCATGAAAAATCAGTCCTCCATGTGAACTTGTGGGGGACCAATTAAACCAGAATCACCCCCTATGTGTAGGGGCCACAGTGATGCGCTGTCCTGTGCGTCGCTATCGCCCGGCAATTAATATCCAGCATGCTGGATATTACTGGATTCTCACCGGAGAACACTGGCCCTGACCATTCAGATCACTCAGCACAGTCGCCAGGTGTGTAGGACGCTTTAAGGCATCTCTAATACTGGGCGTCGATAGATTATACATACACACACTCATGTGTCCTTGACCTGTAATGGATACCAAGATTACACGCTACATAACATAATTCAGAAAGTCATAATTTGAGCTTCTGCTTTGAAACTGGCCTTAATTTTTCAAGTAAGGAAACCTGTAAGTTGTTGTTGCTTACAGTAAGAGACACTGGGTAAGATTTAGACATTTCACAGCATGCTCCTCCTAGCCAAAAAGAACAATAGTACATTACTGACAGACATGCAGACCTCAGCCTGTGGATATTAATCAGGACTTAGCATAAGGTCACAGATAGTGACATAAGCACGCCACAGCATGCACATCTATGTACAGATGGTTCATTGTGTAATTCTGGGCAAGTTACAATGACCAGCTTTCTCAAATGCCTTGCTAAGAGCTTCCAAGACAGATAACAGCAACTGCAGAATAGAGGACAATAAACACATAATGCGAAACAAAAAGGGTAAATAATAATAATAATAATAATAATAATAAAATGCTAGAATAAATAAAATGGTCTGTATTTACAATATTTGTAAATGTTTTTCATTTTAAATAATAAATGTGTCAAAAGATAATCTGCAATCAAATGCCAACCAAGTGCAATGAAAAAAATATATTAAACAGTAGTTATTATTAACAGTTTCTTATACAGCACATAAAACTCCATTGTGCATTACAATAACAAACAGTGATAAAACAAACTGGGTAGTAAACTGACAGTGGTAGGAGGGCCCTGCTCATAAGCTTAAGATCTATAGGGATAATAGTAGGGATACATAAGCAGTGGCGTAAGTTCGTCCATGTCGCCCGGAGGCAAGAAAAAAGTTGGTGCCCCCCATTGATAGATAGCTAGAGAGAGGGAGAATGAGAGATAGGGAGAGCGAGGTAGAATGAGAGAGAGATAGGGAATCATGGAGAAAGAGAGAAAGAAGGGTGTCAGAGAGAAATAATCTCAGGGAAAGAGGGGGGGGGGGGGGGTGCCAGCATAAAGTGTGGAAATGAGAGGGGAGAGTGAGATAGTGTCAAGAGGGTGTCAGGGATAGAGAGAAGGGGATGAGATTATTTAAGGGATAGAAGAGAGGGGGGTTATAGAGACAGAGAGTTCAGGTACAAAGTGAGAGGGGGTGAGAGGGGAAGTCAGGCATAGAGAGGGATGGGGTGACAGGTGTATCACGCAGAGAGAGAGCGGTGGGGTGACAGGTGTATCACGCAGAGAGAGAGGTGTGGGGTGACGTGTGTCAGGCAGAGAGGGATGGGGTGACAGGGGTGTCAGGCAGAGAGGGATGGGGTGACAGGTGCGTCAGGCAGAGAGAGGGATGGGGTGACAGGTGCGTCAGGCAGAGACAGAGGGGTGGGGTGACAGGGGTGTCAGGCAGAGAGGGATGTGGTGACAGGGGTGTCAGGCAGAGAGAGGGATGGGGTGAAAGGAGTGTCAGGCAGAGAGAGGGATGGGGTGAAAGGAGTGTCAGGCAGAGAGAGGGATGGGGTGAAAGGAGTGTCAGGCAGAGAGAGGGATGGGGTGTCAGGCAGAGAGAGAGGGATGGGGTGACAGGGGTGTCAGGCAGAGAGAGAGGGATGGGGTGACAGGGGTGTCAGGCAGAGAGAGAGGGATGGGGTGACAGGGGTGTCAGGCAGAGAGAGGGGGATGGGGTGACAGGGGTGTCAGGCAGAGAGAGGGATGGGGTGACAGGGGTGTCAGGCAGAGAGGGATGGGGTGACAGGGGTGTCAGGCAAAGAGAGAGAGGGATGTGGTGACAGGGGTGTCAGGCAGAGAGAAGGATGGGGTGTCAGGCAGAGAGAGGGATGGGGTGACAGGGGTGTCAGGTAGAGAAAGGGATGGGGTGACAGGGGTGTCAGGCAGAGAGGGATTGGGTGACAGGGGTGTCAGGCAAATGGAGGATGCAGTCACTCAGGGCTAGAGTGGGAGGTGGGTGGCTGCACCGACCCGCACAGGGTCCCATGGTGCTGATCTATTCTGGACCGTCCACACAAAACCTGGGTGTGAGGTGATGGAGAGGGATGAGGGGGGTGACAGGTACCTTGTCCTTCAATCTCCATGTCCTCGGGGGCTCGCTGGGCTGCGGTTTCCTGGGCTTCTTGAACAGTCCTGATCGATGTGCAGGCTTCGATTTGGCTTCAGGCCCGGCTGAGCTGGAGCCTAGAGTGGCCTTGCAGGGGCTGCAGCCTGGGCCTTCCCTGTGGGCAGTGGCAGAAGCGCTGCTGGTGGGAGAGCGGAGGAGTCCGGGGGCAGGCCTGTGCGCCGCATATTAGATGCCTGTTGGAGGAACGGGCGGTGGGGATGTTTCTCCCTTGGGGCGCACCCGTCCTGCACTGACTGCGACTGCGAGTCTCCCACCCGGGCTGCCTACAATCAGGGTATGGGGGGGGAGGAGTCTCACAGACGCGCTGCGCCGCTGCCCACAATCTGGGAACAGGGGGGGGGGGAGTCTCGCGGACACGCTGCGCTGCTGCCTGCAATCTGGGAACAGAGGGGGGAGGGGGGGGTCTTGCGGGTGCGCTGCGCGCCGCTGCCTTCAATCTGGGTATTGGAGGGGAGGGGAGGGGGGTCGGGATCGCGAGCGCACTGGGTACCTAAATGAGCAGAGCTTTGGGGGGCAATGGAGCCAGTGCCCCCTTTAAGGCAGGCGCCCGGCGGCAAATGACTCCATTGCCTCCGGGAGTTCCGCCACTGTACATAAGGATAGGAATATATACAGTAGCATGGCAGTCCCACCAAATAGCAAGACAGACCTAATGGGATGCAATTAAAAATGAATGCTACCGGAGGTTATGTGGGGGTTCAGACATAGGATAAGTTTGCCTGAAGAGGTGAGTTTTCAGGGAACGCTTGAAAGTTTGGAGGCTGAAGGAGAGTCTTAATGTGCGTGGAAGGGCATTCCCTAGGGTGGGTGCTGACTGAAGAAAGTCCTGCAATTGTGAATGGGATCTGTAGATGTAGATCTTGCGATGGGGATATATTTTGAGATAAGTGAAGAGATATAGGATGGTGTAGTCATGTTAATGGCCTTGTACGTGAGTAGAAGTATTTTATATTGAATACGGTAAAATGCTGACAACCAGTGGAAGGACTGACAGATCAGCAGATTATGAATGTCTAGCTAGGAAGATCAGCCTCGCAGCTACATTCAAAATGGATCATAGTGGAGAGTCTTTTCTTAGGAAGACTGGTAAGGAGGCTATTGCTTAAATCAATGCGTAAGATAATGAGTGCATGGATTAGAGTTTTTGCAGTGTCTTGTGTATTGCTGTGTATATACACAAGACACTAGTGATTGGAGTGTGCACCAGCGATAAATCGCCGGATGCGCGCTCCCGTTTTCAGCCCCTGAATGGTCGCTGGTCAGAAGGAACATGCTCCTCCGACCAGCGACATCCCCTGCCTCTTCACCCAGCAGTGTTTAAATTTTCATCTGCGACCATCTCTGGTCGCAGATGAAAACGGGACACGGTGCAATATGATTGCTGAGCAATATATTGCTAGCAATATATTGCCAGCGATCATATTGTCCCGTGTGTACGCACCTTAAGATATGGACACATTTTGGATATGTTTTTTAGATGCCTTTAACACGATTAAGAGACAGATTGAATGTGAGAAATAAAATACAGTTCAGAATAAAAAGGAGGACCCATAGGTAGCGAGCTTGTGGAGTAGGATTGATTGTCATGTTCTCAACAGTGATAGAGATATCAGGTTGGTAACTACTCTTGACTGGTGGGAAATAATTCTGTTTTGAAATGAAATAAGGTGGCGAGATGACATCAAAGATGAAATGGCAGAAAGGTATTCAGAGACACAGAGCAATACTGATGGTGACAATTCAGGGTAGGATAGATAGATAAGAGTATCATCAGCATACAGATGATCCTGACAACCGAAAGAGTTGATTAGTTTGCCAAGAGAGTAGGTATAGACTGAGAAAAGCAGAGTATCTAAGACTGAGCCTTGTGGTACTCCAACTGACAGTGGTAGCGAAGAGGAGGTAGAATCAGAGAAGTGAACACTGAAAGAGCTATTAGGGAGGGGAGAACCAAGAAAGGGCTGTATTCTGAAGACCTAAGAATTGTAGTGTTTGTTTAATAAGAGAATGGTCAACAGTTTTGAAGGCATCCGAGAGATCTAGAAGAAAAAGAAGTGAGAAATGGCCTTTAGATTTAGCAGTGGACAAATATCATTTACTACTTTAGTCAGTGCTGTATCTGGACTGTTGAGAGCGAACTCCTGACATAAGCGAGTCCAATAAGTTGTAGATATTAAGAAAGTGTGTGAGCCCATCCATGGACAGATCAGGGGTAAGTGTTGGTAAATCTCAAATACTCAATCTAATCTGCTCTCCCTTTTCTGCTCTCAAGCGCATATTTCACCCTCTACAGAAAGACTTTTAATTTTATGCACACCCACACTCTACACACTCCAGAATCGACTATCTCTTCCTCTCAGACCACCTCCTTCCCAAGGTTACACATACGTCCATACATAGGATAATAATATCTGATCACGCACCTATATTATTGACCATACAACTAAAACTGCCTCAAATATTTACTAAATGCTGGCGATTCCCTGCACATTTATACCACTCTGAGGATTTTCTTTTACACCTCAAACATGCTTGGTCTAATTTTGTCACTGATAATTCAGCTTAAGCTGATAATCATTCTATATTTTGGAATGCCTCAAAAGCGGTCCATAGGGGCCATATTATGTCATACATCCCACTCCAAATGGAAAAAATGTACGTCCCAAATGAATACCCTTAGTACTACACTGACCTTAGCCTACAACACTTTTAAGAGGAATGATACCCCTACTCATAGAGAGGAATATCTGTCTGCAAAAAGATATACAACACCTTCCTTACTGAACAGGCCCAATCCTCTCATGATTATTATCGTAATAAACTACATAGATTTGGCAACAAGTCAGGGAAACTCTTAGCGAACCTGATAAAGGGACCTCCCTCCCGCTCATGGGTTAAGGCCATTAATCATTCAGGCACCCTTCTCACTGATCCTAATGACATCTGCAGCAAATTTTCTAACTTCTATGGCTCCCTCTACTCTCTGGAACCCTCTGACTCGTGTGAAAGTGAGGCATTCCTAGCAGCAACTGAGCTACCTACATTGACTCGGCAGGAGAGGGAGCTTTTAGATCGCCTGGTCACAGAGGAGGAGGTCTTAGACACCATTAAATCCCTGCCTAACAGCAAAAGTCCCAGCTCAGACGGCTTTGGGGCAGAATTCTATAAATTATTGAAAGGAGAAATTGCGCTCACTCTATCATCTAATAATGACTGGGGATATGCCACTCAGATTTAATGAAGCTAGGATTATAGTCCTATTGAAACCAGGCAAGGACCCTACCTTAATGGGCTCCTATCGCCCAATCTCCCTCTTAAATCAAGACTTTAAAATATTAAACTAAAATTAATGGCTAACCGTCTACAAAAATATTTGCCTCACCTGATCTCGCCAGCCCAGTTGTTAGGCTTTGTGAAGGGTAGATAGTCTGTGATGGGCGTTCGAGCAGCCATTGCAGCAATAACACATACCCGCCTTCACAACCTCCAAAATAACATACTTATTAACTTAGATGTCGAGAAGGCTTTCGATAAAATCTCCTGGTCACATCTTCATAATGTGCTTTCTCGACAGCTCTTAGGTGGATCTTTCTGGGGGCTAGTTCAGGTGATGTACACTTCCCCCACAGCCCAAGTGATGGTCAATGGCATTGCTTCTCCGTCCTTTTGTCTTGAACGAGGTACAAGGCAAGATTGCCCCCTCTCGCCTTTACTCTTTAATTTAGCGCTTGAACCACTTATTAGGCACATTCTTCCTCCCCCGACCTTTCAGGTATAACAATAGACAGTAGAGAACTAAAGGTCATTGCTTTTGCGGATGACATTCTTCTCTTTTTGTCTAACCCAAAACACTCTGTCCACTTCCTCATAGACATCATTACACGCTTCTCCTCATTTGCCGGCTTCTCCATTAACTTTAATAAGTCAGAGGCTCTGGCCATCTATGGTCAAGTGAGATCAGATTGGATCACTCCTTTTTTGACCCCCACCTATATCACATATCTGGGCATCGCTTTGCCACCCCATCCCCATAACATATATACGTATAACATTACTCCGGTGATCCTTCAGATTCAAACTGAGCTTAATCTATGGCAGAACCTGCCACTAAATCTGTTGGGAAGATGCAACTTGTTTAAAATGGCCAGCTTTCCGAAGTTGCTTTATGTGCTGCAAATGACTCCAGTTCTGCTTTTTAAGTCTGATATATATTCACTTCATTCTATGCTCTCCAAATTTAGTTGGAATTCTAAAGGCCCCCATACACCATCCTTAGGACAAGTCGCCCCCGACTTCCCCCTGAGCTTCCCCGGCTGCTCCCCGGGGGAGCTTGATTAGATTGGCACTTGATGTGCCATTTTTTACATGTGATAAATCGTCTCGATTTATCACATGTAAAAAACCCGGGGAGCAGGAGGGGGGGGGGGGGGGCTACAGAGCAGGGCTGCTGGTGGGAGCAGGGGGGGCTGGGGAAGCTGCAGGGGGCACAGGCGGCATAGAGCCGGGCAGAGGGAGCCGGGAGCTGTCAGTGCTAGAAAAAAAAAAAGCCTATACAATGAATGGGCAGCCTGTGATTGGCTGAGCGCTCTCTCAGCCAATTGCTGACTGGCTGAGAGAGCGCTCAGCCACTCAGCCAATCACAGGCCGCCCATTCATTGTATGGGCTTTTTTTTTTTTTTTTTTATTCAGTACTGACAGCTCCCGGCTCCCCCTGCCCGGCTCTATGCCGCCTGTGTCCCCCGCAGCGTCCCCAGCCCCCCCTGCTCCCTCCACCGCCGCGCCGCCCCACTAGGTCCCAAGTCGGGTGGTCGGACGTGCAGCAGGTCTGACCACCCGACGCAGATCCGATGCGCACGGGACCGCGCATCGGATCTGAGGGGACATCAAAACTAGCCGATTTTGGTCCGATTTCGGCCAGATCCGACTGATCTGGCCGAAATTGGACCAAAATCGGCTAGTGTATGGGGGCCTTAAGAGACCCATAATTAGCCTCTATAAACTGATGCAGACAACTTAACGAGGTGGTGTCAATTTGCCTTATAAAAAGTACTATAACCTGACCTGCATTCTCCGCTTTGCGGTAGATTACCTCAATTTTATAATCCCTTATTATCCTCTACCATATATGCTTGGAGATGTGCAAGAAAGTCTTTAGGCATACAACATTTTTATTCCCTGTCCCTCCCTTTGATTGGAAACCTGGAGTTTCAGAGGGGTGAAGCCGGGTCACCTTTCACGATGTGGCAATCCTCTGGAATTTCATGTCTAAGACATTTACTTAACACCTCTAACACCCCACATTCGAGGAGGCGATGCAACAATTCAATCTCTTACCTAGTCACGCATTCTCCTACCTTCAAGCTACTCATTACCTACAATCGATCCTTACCAAATTACGGCCTCAGGACATCACGAATCCATTAGACTCGGTAATTCGCACTAAAACACATTCTATCTCTACTATATGGTCGTATACGCCCGGAACTAGATCCTGATACAGATCTCCCAGCACTTAATAAGCGGGCTTCGCAGTCCTCTTCTCTCGACTCTGAAGCCATATTAGACACCTTCTTAATAAATCTTAAACTCATTCCGGCCAGCTCCTACCAAGAAATTCTATATAAAAATTTTCACAGAGCCGCTCTCTCTCACCTAAACTCTGCTATCTGATGGGTACAGCGGAGAGGTCGGATTGTTTTAAATGCCATACACCAGAGGCTGATATATATCATTGTCTCTATCAATGCCCTCATGTGCAGACTTTCTGGCAAATGCTACAAACATACTTAATTGTCATTTAGCTGCACTGACTCCTGGGCGCTATTTGGACATATCGCCTATCAATCTAATATCCCTAAAAACGTTAAAAAAAATTGGATTGTGCTCCTCTTAGCAGTAGGCAAAAAAGCCATCTTACAGCAATGGATACAGACCTCACCTCCCTCATTAGACATGGCGACCTCACGCCTCCTTTTCCTGTTCACCATGGACTGGCTGGAGACCTCACTCCACAAGGAACTCCTAACCCCTAAGTTATTTACCTGCTGGAACAAATTTATCCAGACCCTTCCCTCTCGAACCAAACAGGCTATCCAAGGCTGTTTTCAAAGTACATCATTGTATTCCCTCCAACTTTTATAGAATGCTCCACCTATCAATTCAGTTCCTAAATACTATCTTATCTATACTTAATTTTTCACTTCCTCCCCCCACCCCTCCTCCTATTCCATACTTTTTGTCTTCCTTATCCTCATTATCCGCATACTGACTGGATCTCTCCGTGGATGGGTCGGCGGTCCTGGTCAACTGTTGGGCAGGTACTTTGATTCATGATTCATCACATTCAAAATGGTTCTTGAACCTCATTGTCATTACTTGTATGTCATCATCCGTTGTTGGATGTACTGTACTATTATTTTGATTTATTAAGGCTCAATAAAAATATTTTGAAAAAATAAAAAAAAGAAAGTCTGAGACGAGTGTAGGGAAGTCTCAAGTAGCTTTGAGAGGCATGGGAGCTGAGAGTGATGGTAGTTAGTGAGACAGTTTGGATCAGAATTGTGTTCTTTCAAAATGGGAGTAATAAGTGCATGCTTGAACAGAGAAAGATACCAGAGAGAGGGCCAGATGCACTAAGCTTCAAAAGTGATACAATGGAGAGTGATAAAAAACCACCCAATCAGCTTCTGCCTGACATTTTTCAAACACAGCTTGTGCCGTAGCAGGTAGGAGCTGATTGGCTGGCTCACTGTCAATCTCCATTTTGTAGCAAGAGGAAAGTTGACGATGAATGCATTCCCCCTGAGGATTGAAGCTTAGTGCATCTGGCCGAAAGAGAGCGAGCGAGAGAGAGAGCGAGAGAAAGAGAGAGCGAGTGAGAGAAAGAGCGAGAAAGAGAGAGCGAGAGAAAGAGAGAGCGAGAGAAAAAACGAGAGAGAGCCAAAGAGCAAGAGAGCGAGAGAGAAAATGGGAGAGCGAGAGAGCGAGAAAGAGCGAGAGAGAGAGAGGAAAAAAGAGAGAGAGAAAAAGAGAGGAAAAAAAGAGAGAGAGGAAAAAAAAGAGAGGAAAAAAGAGAGAGAAAAAGAGAGGAAAAAAAGAGAGAGAGGAAAAAAAAGAGAGGAAAAAAGAGAGAGAAAAAGAGAGGAAAAAAAGAGAGAGAGGAAAAAAAAGAGAGGAAAAAAGAGAGAGAAAAAGAGAGGAAAAAAAGAGAGAGGAAAAAAAAGAGAGAGAGAGAGAGAGAGAGAAAAAGAGAGGAAAAAAAAAGAGAGAGAGAGAGAGAGAGAGAAAAAGAGAGGAAAAAAGAGAGAGAGAGAGAGAGAGAGAAAAAGAGAGGAAAAAAGAGAGAGAGAGAGAGAAAAAGAGAGGAAAAAAGAGAGAGAGAGAAAAAGAGAGGAAAAAAAGAGAGAGAGGAAAAAAAAGAGAGAGAGAGAGAGGAAAAAAAGAGAGAAAGAGGAAAAAGAGAGAGAGAGAGAGAGAGAGAGAGAGAGAGAAAAAGAGAGGAAAAAAAAGAGAGAGAGAGAGGGAAAAAAAAGAGAGAGAGAGAGAGAGAGAAAGAGAAAGAGAGAGAGAGAGAGAGAGAGAGAGAGAAAGAGGGAGAGAGAGAGAGAGAGAGAGAGAGAGATTACAGATTTTAGTTAAGTTTGAGATGAGCACAGGAGACAGAAGCCAGTATTCAATTCTCCCAATTCACCGGGGTTTTTTTTTTTTTTCCCGGTGAATCGGGCGGTTTTCACTCCATTCAGTGAATCTTTTTCACTGAAAATGTGATTCACCCTATTCAATGTTCACTGTTCGCTTTTGGCCTGAACGCCCTGATTTTTGCCATGATTCACCGTTTTGCATTCGACATCTTTTTAAGGTGAACTGGAAAGTGATCTTGTGCTTGTGTCCCCTTAAGCCCTCCTTCTCCCCCACAAAAATTCTGGGGCAGGCAGGGAGGAGTTTCCTAGAAATAAAGCAGAACTTGAGCGCTAGGGATGGTGTGTTGTGTGTATACACAGGTGGCTGCCTTCTGGAAGAGGGTTGGCGCCTTCTGTATATCAAAATACAATTTATTACAAAAACAATAATTAATATATGACAAACATGAAATAATGGATAAAAAGTATTGAATAAATTGCATGCATGTACTATTAATTTAAAAAGGCCATATCAATGCGTTTTAGCATGAAGGTAAGAAGTGTAACAGATAGTTACCGGGTCCTAGATTGGACAAATTGGGCGGAGGTGGCAGTCACACGTTGGGGAGTGATCCCAAAGTACAGTCGTGATATTCAAAATTTTGTAATCCTCCCGGGGAAGGTGGATGATGGAAAGGTGGAATATTCCCTCACAGATGCAGGTGACAGTTTAAAGACGGTGCCTTGGTCACTTTACCAGAGGATTGACACTCACAGGTCTGTAGACTTGTACTGCTGTTTGGAAGCAGGCTGGCTGATCACGGTCCTGCCTGCCTCCGTCCCCCAGCTCCCTGTGGCAAATAAAAATTTGCCGTCAGGGGGCAGAGAGCCCCTGCGGCATTGAATAGAGTGACAGGGAGGGCTGGATTCGCTGCACATGGAGAAAAAAAAACATTGAATACTCCCCAGAGCTTTACTGACTTGTAAGGGTATAGGATCAAGAGGAGAGATAGTGGAGTAGGAGGCTGAGAGTTGATACTTCATCCTTCCTTGTGGGGTCAAATGAGGAGAAAATGCCAATGGACTCAGGAAAGGAAGTGAGCAGGTTACTGGCTGAGGAAAAGCATGACATTTCATCTTGGATTTTATCACTTATCCTTGAAGAAGAAAGCAAGTTCTTGTGCACTGATAGTAGCTGGTGGGGATGTGCGGGAGGTGAAGAAGGCATTTAAATGTATTAAAAAGTCACTTGAGGTATGAGATGCGAGATTGAAAATATGTTTGCTTAGAAGTGTCCAGAGCATTATGATTGGAGTGCTAGGTAGTCTTGTATGTGAGGAAGTCAATGGTTTTAGGTAATAAGGCAATTTTATTTCTAAAACAAAATGTTAATATATACAGTATACATATTTTTAATAGGTATCATTTAATTCTACAGAGGCAGTAAAAGGGGGAAATATTAATAAAAATGTATGGGCTAGTGAAAAGTCCAGGACCTTGTACAAAGCACAAAACTGCCAAACATATGTACTACTGCAATAATTCCACATGAATAACAACTATTTTTTCCTATCAAACCCATCATTTATTTTAGCTTCGAACACCGACTTATCTAATCACAAGGCTCCTAGAACATTATTATCACTCTCCAGGATTTTAAGCATTTCAATGATTTACATTGTTCATGGACTGGTAAAGATATTTGTATTTTAAGTTACATCAGTTGTTCCCAACCTGGGGTACTAGTACCCCTGAGGGTACTCTGCAGACCAGTTGGGGGTACTTGAATATAATATTGGTAATGGCGGACGATGAAAAGGTCTTTTGATGGCTGAAAGAACCATTGCCATGGAGACAAACCATGTTGTGTCATATGCTTGACCAGCAATCCACTGGGAGCTTCCCGCGCTGCTCTCAGACATCAGCAGTCATCTGCTTAGCACTGACAAAGGTGGAGGAAGCAGCGGCATTAATCCTACCGGTGTTAGCGGGAATCCTGGAGATAATACACAACCAGTGTCTAGACACAGAAGGGCATGATACCTTGCTGTATACTACTCCTCCTAAATATAAGGACATGCATAAGGATCCGCATACCGCTAAGTACTGTCCATATTTCAAAATGAGAGGAGGGGGTACTTATCAATGAAAAGCCTAATCAAGGGGTACAGGAGAGAAAAAAGGTTGGGAACCACTGGGTTACATAATAGAACTAATTTCAACCTTACAGAAAAAAGGGAGTATGAAGACCATCAAGTGGTTACTCTCACATACAATTACATTATACGCTATGGAAATAATCACATGATAAAGAGACGGTGATGCTAAAAATTCTCCAAATACATATATTTCAATAAACCTCTTCAGTGGTATGCCCAGAATTTTCACAGGCTGAGCTGCGCTGCAGGAGTAGGCTCTCCAGAGAAATTTCAGGGCATACCACTGATTTGTAGGTGTGCATCAGTGGTGCCTCCACCCTTACATTCCATGCCCCCCCACTTCCATACCCAGCTGCCTCCTTCCGATAAGCCCCACTCAGGATATTCGGGGCCGCTCCGGCATTCGTGTGTTTGGGCGCCTGAACACATGAGCGCCCAACGCCTGAGTCCTTCTGCAGCAGCACCAGGGGAGCAGGGGCTGCTGCAGATGGCAGTGGCTGCCCTTCAGTGGTGAGTATTTCCGGGGCAGGACAAACCTGCACTGGTACGATTGTCCTGCCACAGGAAAACCCAGCACTCAAGGGATTAAGAAGCCATTAATAAAAAGAACAAAAAAATATATACTTTCTGAATGACATACAGGGGGCTGTGTTGTTTCCAGTCTCACAACTTGAATGGTGGAAGCATCCTCTACAACTTAAATCCATTTTCATTTGAAAAATGAGCTCTGCAGTTCTCCAGTGAATTTTCAACAGAATTCAGCGAGTAAGAACAGGACTTGGAAATTCTTAGAACACTCAGTAAATTAGTATACCAGACAAGCCTCAACAATTCAAGGTTATACAATTAGTACCTGGCAATTGATGTTGCTTTTACATTGATGAGTGAAATGGAGTTCAGGTGAGCTTGCCTAATGCAAAGGGTTTTAACATTTACTTTAAGAAAAATTACTGTATTAGTACAATAAATAAATAGAAAAAAAAAAAAGTTTTACATTTGCATAGCCTTATTATATCCTTACAGCTATTTCCAGCAATGAATCATTCCGTTATTGTGCAATTAGAAATGTAAATCTTTAAGGCCTAACACACACTATTTTGACAACAGTCAAATTACATATCTGTGGAAAGTTGCAGGACATGGAGGAAATCCCCAAAACATGAGAGAGAAAAAAACAAAAACAATCCCGGCAGTCACAATTCTGTTACCATGCCAATAGCGGCATCCTGGCGGTCAAAATTGTAAGTATTTGCACCCTATCCCTAACTTCACTGCATTTGCCTGACTAATGCATTATGTAGCACTGTAAGGCAGCAATATTCTAACCACTGTGCAAATCAAATGCAATGCAACCATCTCATTGTGAATACATTTTTCCCAACTGTCCCAATTTTTGAGGAACAGTCCTGCTATTCCACCCGCGGGGAGCAGAGTGAATAGATTCTGTGAGCATTACAATTACATTTTATTTATAAGGCATGACATGGGGTTTTGCAGCGCCGTGCCAAAGGCAAACATAAGAACAATCCAGGGTACAAATACCTAAATAGAACAATAATTGAAAAACTAAAACAGAGCACAGATAACAAATCTAAGTACACCATACTGCTGAGATGTAGAGAAGCAAAGTAATTGTCCAGGGGCAGGTTGTCATAGGAAGAGATGAATGATTACAAGTGAGAAGAGATGCAAATGGCTTTTCCTCACCATAAAAAAAAGCCCTCCTCGCTGTGGAAACCCCCCTTGCCACAGCATTGAATACTGCCCCTGATCTCTATCATAGATAAAGGTGTTTTGTGCACCAGTGTCCATTAGGTGGTGCCTGACAAAAGTGTATCTCCTTCTTGCTGTCCACAGCCACTGATGTTACGCTTTCATTGTTTCCCAATTTTGACGAGCTGGTAACTAGTTTTTTTTTTAGATATATATCCCACTAAAAATTCACTGGCTGGTAAAAGTATAATAAAAACAAAAAGAACATAGCAGAATACAGGATCTTGGTGTTACTAGTGTAGATAGCTAAGGACAGTTTTTTTGGTACTTGTTTCCTATCTGGGCGCCCAGGTTTTCTACGTACGGCACCGTACTGAAATCGGATCGCATCGCATCGTACACATACACGATATTGAACGATGCGATGCGATGCGATGCGATGCGATCCGATTTCCCATAGGAAACAATGTTAAATGGCTCAATTTAGCCAAATTATCATAGGAACAATAGTAAATGGGCCAAAAACACCCCTGAACATTGAAATGTCCCCCCAAAAGTAGTTGACGCCACCCCGCCATCAACGTGAACCCGAAGCGTGGCGAGCGCAGCGAGCCCGCGAGGGGCGGCGGTACGCGTCCTCCGACCTTTTCATGCCCTACTATCCACTAGGGCGTGGAGTGAGAATAGAATAGTGTGGCGAGCGCAGCGAGCCACCGAGCCCGAAGCGTGGCGAGCGCAGCGAGCCCCGCGAGGGGACGCGGATACCTTCACAGTTATACGCGTCCCCTCGCGGGCTTCCCAGGTGTCCATGGCGACGCGGACACCTGGGAAGCCCGCAAAGGGACGCGTTTACCTGTGAAGGTATCCGCGTCCCCTCGCGGGGCTCGCTGCGCTCGCCACGCTTCGGGCTCGGTGGCTCGCTGCGCTCGCCACACTATTCTATTCTCACTCCACGCCCTAGTGGATAGTAGGGCATGAAAAGGTCGGAGGACGCGTACCGCCGCCCCTCGCGGGCTCGCTGCGCTCGCCACGCTTCGGGTTCACGTTGATGGCGGGGTGGCGTCAACTACTTTTGGGGGGACATTTCAATGTTCAGGGGTGTTTTTGGCCCATTTACTATTGTTCCTATGATAATTTGGCTAAATTGAGCCATTTAACATTGTTTCCTATGGGAAATCGAATCGGATCGCATCGCATCGCATCGCATCGTTCAATATCGTGTATGTGTACGATGCGATGCGATCAGATTTCACTACGGAGAATAGCATGGTGCTCAATTAACTTAGTGGGCGCCCAGATAGGAAACAAGTACCGTTTTTTTTTTTTTTTTTACAAACCTGTAGTGTGCTAGTAACTAATAAAATTAATTGGAACTTATTTTTAATTATACAAATCCCCAGTTTTCTATTCATCAGAGGATTTAACAGAAGCGCATTGTTACAAATTGAACAATAGGTCATGATGTTTAGTTACGGCTTTGTTTTGGACCCCAGAAAAAGTTTAAAAGATGCTTCTGTAGATTATAAAATTGTTAGGAAACTTGAATTTTATGTACACAAAACTGTGATTCAACATGTAGAACAATGTATGCTATAGTGGCAGCAAACCTTTATGTATTGCTATGGCAACCATCAACCTGTGCGTTTCACTTGACTGAGCATTTATCATCACAGGACAAAGGCAAAATTAGAACTGCAAAACATAGTTACAACATAAAGCATTAACTTCATTTTTGCATAGTACATTAAACCACTGTTAGATCTGATAATATGGGATATGCAAGACAACCCAACGCTCAGGATACTGGAGGTCAAATAACTGACCCCAGCCTCCCAATTCAGAAATTCCCGGGCATGGGCTCCATACGTACCCTAACCCTATTCCCCTGCCACAACCTAACTCGAACACTCCCCCTCTCACAGCCTGATCCTAACGCTCCTGCTAGTGCCTAACCCCCGTACCCCCCACTCCATAACCCTAACCCACCATGTAAGTGGCTAACCCTAACCCCCCTTCCCACAGCCTAGCTCTTAACTCTCTCCCCCATACAGGCTATCCCTAAGTCCCCCACTAGTGCCTAAACCTAACCTACCTCGGCATACTTAAACTCAGGATGTTGGTAATCCACCATCAGCATCCTGATGTATTGGAAGTTCCAACAGTTCTGGACAGTAGTCTGGATGCCGGCATAGGTATACTGAACGGTATACCGGCCAATAAAACAGTGAAATCAAGCCACATGTTATTGCAATTTTCACAGAGAGCTTCATCTGCTTATCTTGACCCACACATTTCATATAAATTTAACATGTTATTCTAGGTCAACTACAGAATTCATATAAAACATTGTCAAAATATATCGATTTCATGGCCATTTGTCATCCATTTAATAAGAATCATGAGACAAGCGTCCTCTTGGATGATAATATCCTGCGTGATCTGATAAGTTCACAGTAAACTAGTTAAAAAAAAAAATAATAATAATTACAATGATAGAATGTTGTAATCACAAAAACCTACTACATATGCACCATCACAACTCCTGACCTCCTTTTGGCCAGATCAACATTTTCAGATATAATTTGGTTCAACTCCTTTAGGGAACCTTTAGTATATCTTTGCTTTTTATAATCTAAAAAAGTGAAAATTTGTCTCTTTCTTTCTATACAAATCCACAGTTTACACAGGAAGATCGTGAAATTTTACATACAAGCTTATTAAAACATGGCAGAGGCGAAGGACAATACCACAAATGTACTCAGCCTCATCCACTTAGCTTCTTATAGTCGAATCCCTACCATCTTATTGTCAAGTGACGCAGTGGCGTAACTATCGTCCCGCAGCCCCCGCGGTGGCGGGGAGGCGCTGAGGGTATGTGGGCACCGGGGGGGCTGCGGGACGATAGTTACTCACTTTTTGCCTTCTGCCGCGGCGCCGGTGGTTTTATTTGCAGTGCACCGGGTCCCAGCTCTCCCGAGTCCCGGTAGCCGCAGCGCTGTTCTAATACAAAAAGGTGACACTTGGAAAATGGCTGCCCCCATACCGCAGACAGTTTTTCGTCTGCAGTATAAGGGCAGCCATTTTCCAAGTGTCACTTTTTCATTAGCAGCAGTAACGGGAGAGCCGCCCGGGACCCGGCGCAGACGGATGCGGCCACGCCGGCCAGAGGTAACACACACACACATACACACAAACACGTCACACATACATACAAACACACACACACACACACACACACACAGAAACACAACCCCCCCCCCCCCCCCCCGCCGTACCCCGGCTCCGCTCCGTTTTTTTTTTACCGGGGGGCGCCTCCTGCATTGTCGGCAGGGGGGCGCAGAAAATCTAGTTACGCCGCTGGACTGACGCCGAACAGGCCTTTGACAGGGTCAATTGGGACTTCATGAGGGCTGTACTGGAGTACATTGGGTTAAGACTACAGACACTTCATGAAAATATTAGCTCTCTACTCACAACCCTCAGCATAAGAGCGGGTCAATCGGGTTCTATCAGACACCTTTCTTATAAGTAACGGTACTTTGTATTGAAGCTCTAGCCAGGGCCATCAGAGCGAACAACCAGATCACAGGTCTCCAAGTAGGCGACACCAATTATAAATTAGCAATATTCGCAGATGATTTGTCAACAATCCTTACACCTACCTGCTCACTTCCACATTTCATGTGTGAGCTGGATATCCTTAGCTCACTTTCTAAATTCAAGGTTAATACAACCAAATCATATGCCCTTAATATCTCCGCACCCCCTGGGGCTATAGCCACTTTAAAAGCTTCTTGGTACTTGTTTCCTAGCACGGCCACAATCGCGGGCATCGTGTGTCATTTTTAGTGGTATACGACGCGACGACGCGATGCCCCCGATTTTCCCATTGAAAATAGTCAAAATCACGTCAGTCGCGTCGTATGCGGCTAAAAAAGCCTTAAATGGTCCAGACGCGATGCCCACGATTTCCCCATAGGAAACAATGTTAAATGGCTCAATGTACCTGCGATGCCCCCGATTTCTCATAGGGAACAATGTTAAATACCTGAATTTCACCAAATCATCATAGGGAACAATGGTAAATGGGCCAGAAAGCCCCAAAAACACCCCAGAACAGTGAAATGTCCCCCCAAAAGTACTTTACGCCACCCCACGATCAACGCGAACCCGAAGCGTGGCGAGCGCAGCGACGGTACGCGTCCTCCGACCTTTTCATACCCCCACTATCCACGTCGGCGTGGAACTGAGAATAGAATAGTGTGGCGAGCGCAGCGAGCCACCGAGCCCGAAGCGTGGCGAGCCCCGCGAGGGGACGCGGATACCTTCACAGGTAAACGCGTCCCTTCGCGGGCTTCACAGGTATCCGCGTCCGCTCGCCACGCTTCGGGCTCGGTGGCTCGCCACACTATTCTATTCTCAACTCCACGCGGACGTGGATAGTGGGGGTATGAAAAGGTCGGAGGACGCGTACCGCTGCGCTCGCCACGCTTCGGGTTCGCGTTGATCGTGGGTTGGCGTAAAATACTTTTGGGGGGACATTTCACTGTTCAGGGGTGTTTTGGGGGGTTTATGGCCCATTTAACATTGTTCCCTATGATGATTTGGGTAAATTGACCCATTTAACATTGTTTCCTATGGGAAATCGGGGGCATCGCGGCTAAATTGAGGCATTTAACATTGTTCCCTATGGGGAAATCGCGGGCATCGCGTCGCGACCATCGCACCCGATTTTTTTAGTGCTTGCGATGGCCGCGATGCCCCCGATTTTTCCTCACGATGCCCACGATCATGATCGTTGTGGCCGTGCTAGGAAACAAGTACCAGCTTCTTTCCCGTTTATATGGAAATATTCCCATATAACATACCTTGGGGTTCAACTTCCCAGCGAAATGTCGCATTTACTATCCCTAAATTTCTGCCCTTTGCTTAAAACAATTAAAAATGATTATTGTAAATGGCAATACAATAAGATATTGTGGCTGGGTAGAATCAATGTTGTCAAGATGAACACCCTCCAAAGAGTGGTTTATCTTCTCCAAGCATTGCTAATCAGTATTCTGGACTCCTGGTTCAGATCCATACGATCCCTGATCCAAAAATTGTTTCAGAGAAACCCCAGGACTAACAGATCCATCCTGACGAGGACGTCTCGACAGGGTGGCTTTCAACTCCCAGATATAAAAATATACTATCATGCTCAGTAGGGTCTTGGACTGGACGTGGAGTTGGGCGATTAAGCAATGGGTGGTTTTGGAGAGCTTATACGTCCAGCAATACCCTGAAATTTTCCCACGGCTCCTGACCTTGCCCAAACTCCCAACCGACTATCTCCCTTACACTATAGTACTGGAAATTACTACGCAAGACACTGTGTGTTTTCTCAGATTTTGGCCCCTTAATTCCTTTTTAGGTATCCCTGACTTCCCACCCGGTCTTACTCGACTTCACTATAAACAATGGCCTTTTCAGAGTGGGCCAGTTAGCACAGCCATCTGGGGTAATACAATTTTCAGATCTACGGACAAAATGGAATATACTACAGGCTGATTTCTGGAAGTACTTATCCGTGTGATATGGACTCTTCAATGTGATTGTATTTATATTGGTACATGCTGTTATGTTGCAATTTTATTAAGAAAAGATGTCCTATGTATGAATGTATATCTGTGTTCACAATAAAAACAGAATATAAAAATAAACATGGCTAATGCAACTAAAAAAATAAAATAAATATTACACTCTAGTGGTGGAACAGCACCACAGAGAGTACATCAGGAGACAGCATAACTCCAAAGAGCGTCCAGCAATTTACAGCAAACTTGGTACACATATTACTTACAATCTGGGAACAGACACAGTGGGGGTAACAAACTCCTAGCACCCCTAGGGGCAGCAGCACAGACTAGATTAGGACATGCATGATATGTCAGCAATGACAGGGATGCATGTGACAGGGACATGATATGAGGAAGGAAATGGAGACAGCAGGAAGCCACAGACATAATTGTATATTGGTGAGAGCAGGGTCCCTTGGGGGCCCAAAAAAGGGGTCTGGTCACTACACATAAGTGGGTCAGGGAAGCAAGATATGTTATAGAATAGAATGGGAAGACATGGGTTTAATAACAAATATGGTTGATTGCGGCTCTAGAGGTACCCCTCCTCTCTCACCGCCTGCACCTCCACCACAAACTTTTGCAATTCTATCTACATGTCCCTATGTGTGAACCAGTACTCACCTTCAATTGCAAATGTAAGCGTGCATGTAATTGGTACAGACTATTAACATAGGCATGCGCAGCCCATTTATTTAGGGGGTGCACCATTGGAGGGGCGTGTCCATCAACGCCTACTGGGTGTGTCCATTACAGCCTACTGGCATCAATGCAAACTAAATAAAACTGACTTATTTATATATTTGCACTTCAGAATGAATCATTCCCCCCACATATACTAGAAACAGGGACAGTGCGCGCCACATACTGTAATGCCTAATGCCACACACAGTAATGCCCATTCCACATTATGCCACACACTGTAATGCCCATTACACATTATTCCACACACCATAATGCCCATTAAGCCACACACCATAATGCCCATTACACACTGTGCCTCACAAACGTGATGCCCATTAAACATTACACTTCACATTGTTATGCCCACTACATGTTGCACCTCACACTGTGATGCTCATTACGCCTCACTCCGTGATGCCCATTACACATTATGCCACACCGTGATGTCCATTACACATTATGCGACACTCTGTTGTGCCCATTACACAATACTTGACACACGTGATGGCCATTACACATTATGCCACATGCCGTAATGCCTATTACATATAATACCACACACCGTACTGACAATTACATATGATGCAACATAAGTATTGCTTACCTACATGGTAATTTCTAGCGGTTTCATGCTGGATGCCAGGGCTTTTATGCTCGATGTATATATCATGGTATGTAAAATGTAGATATAGTTGCATATCGAAATAAATGTATAAAATGCAGCTATTTCTTATACACATTCAGGCACTCTATATACACTGTGGTTTACTCACTTTATAGATTTAATTGAGTAGGTGCCTTCTTCGGTTATAAATCAAGGCAGCATGCAGCTTTTTTTTCCCCCGCTGGGGGTAAAGTTAAAGCCAATGGCCTGTGGTCTGCAATAAGCTGGTCAGCCGTACCAGTGGTGCCTAAGCAGCTGCACAACACCACTCCCTTGCCTGCCCGCTGCCGCCATTGGCAGCCCATCATTAACCGAGAGTTTTTGCGCATGCGCAGTCTGTCCAACAGAGGACATATTATCTTGGTCTTCATTGATTAGCGCTGACGATGGCAGCAGCGGCCCAGCAGGTGAGTGATGGGAAGCTGAACCGCTGTAACTACACAGATGACCTGCGTCCGGGTAAACTGTACCCGCCCCCCTCGGCGACCTGTTAGGACGTGCTGCAATCGTTTGGGGGTGTCGGTCATTTGGAGGTGCCTGTGCACCTCCGGCACCCTCCTTGCGCACGCCTATGATTATTAATAGCATTTTTGGTCACAATACCATTTTGGTCACCACCTGCACTCTTAATGCAGACTGGTGACACCGGACCATAGGATTGCAGGTTGGGATGGAGTTTGGCATTTATACGACTGTAACAGTGTCACCAAGCCTGCTAAGAGAAAATGATTCAACAGTAATGGACAAAAAATCCTGTTTTATCCTGCAGAAAGTCTGGGGGACACTAGGCCATGAGCTGTCCCAAGGGGATGGAACACTCAGGATGCTTGACCCATCTTTGCATCTCCACCACTGTCGCGAGCACCCCCCTAACCCTGCCAGTCTCCCTGAAGTGGAGACGGGCAGGGACACGCAGCGCCCCTGCCGAGAGACTGGGACGCACACACGTGTGAGACGCACGTGTATCCCAGTTCAGTGTAGCCCCATCCGCTGGCGCTCGCCAGCGGGGAAGGTCTGGCGAGACACGGCCAAGGATGGCAGGGGCAACATCTGTAGGAATGGGATTTGGGGAGCATATACATGAGCCAGAGTTTTGAACAACATACATCTTTTTTTCCTAGCCACACACACTGGCAGTAGTGCCTGGACTTTGCTTATTGACCTATAGCTTTATAAAGACCATAGGCTGTTTTATTTATTAACGCTTCTAGCCTGAGCTCCACAACATTTTTGCTAAGACTCAAATGAGAACGGGTATGGATCATATGGTCGATCTAAAGATGGTCGACAGTCATTAGGTCGACACCACTAAGTCGACATACTGCAAGGTCGACGTGGGTCTAGATAGACATGGGACAAGGTTGACACATCATTGGGTTGACACAAGCATTAGGTCGACAGTCAAAAGGTCAACATGAGGTTTTTCACTGTTTTTTTTACCCAAATGTTGACATGGACACAGGATTAAGGGCCTTACTCTAGTTCACTCTTTCTGACAAAATCCTTCTTGATTGGACAAAACCATGTGCACTGCTGGTGGGGCAGATGTTACTTGTGCAGAGAGAATTAGATTTTGGTTGAAATCTAATTCTCTCTGCACAATAACATCTGCCCCACCTGCAGTGCACATGGTTTTGAACATCTAAGAAGGATTTTGTCAGAAAGAGTGAACTAGAATAAGGCCCAAGTGCACACTATTTTATTCTCCCACCTTGCCCTAGTGCAGTGGTTCCCAACCTTTTTTCTCTCCCGTACCCCTTGATTAGGCTTTTCATTTAGAAGTACCCCTCCTTTCAATTTGAAATATCCACAGTATTTATGAGTGGAAGTGAGCATTATGCGTGTCCTAATATTAAGGATTAGCCTCAGGAATCAGGTCCCTCTTTGTCTGGCCGCTGGCTGTGTATTGTCTTCAGAGTTCCCGCTAATGCCTGTAAAATGAATGCTTCTTCCACCCATGTCAGTGCGGGGCAGATTTTTGCAGGTAGCTCTCAGTGGATTGCTGGTTGGGCAAAAGCACGAGGAGACACCGATGACGCTGCAGATGGAACCGGAAATGACACAACGTGGT
Source organism: Crinia signifera (assembly GCF_055691185.1). Classification (NCBI taxonomy): domain Eukaryota; kingdom Metazoa; phylum Chordata; class Amphibia; order Anura; family Myobatrachidae; genus Crinia; species Crinia signifera. The sequence goes on along the minus strand of NC_139220.1, from coordinate 160,413,980 downwards.
TCGTCTCCATGTCAATGGTAGACTTCTTTTGCCATTGGGAGACTTTTTCTTCTTTCGCCATTACCAATATTATTTTCAAGTACCCCCAACTGGTCTGCAGAGTACCCCCAGGGGTACTAGTACCCCAGGTTGGGAACCACTGCCCTAGTGGATGGTAGGGCATGAAATACCGCCTGTTGGCACATGTCAGCTCAATGGTAACATACCCAAGTATATTAAAAAGTAATGTATTACTTTATTTAGATTATAAATACTACGTGACTACTATGAATAGACCAATAATTGATTTAAAAGTAACCTGTAACCCTGACCAAGGGAGAATTACATTTTTAATACACCCAATTACTGTGCAGTGTGCAGGAGTACTTGCATACCCTCCAACATGACCCATCCCATTAGGTACAAAATGCTCTGTTCCTGGACTTCCCTGCCAGTGACAGTTACAGATGTGAGCCTACAGCACAGTCCAATATTCAAAGAGGGGGGGTCACATATACTCTTAGTGATGTTTGGGATGGCAGCTGGTGTGGCTCCCCTTTTTGAATATTGGACTGTGCTGTAGGCTCACATCTGTAACTGCCACTGGCAGGGAAGTCCAGGAACAGAGCATTTTGTACCTAATGGGATGGGTCATGTTGGAGGGTATGGAGTAGTATTATGTGATTTATACAGCAGTCTCTGATTAGCAGTGGGTGCTGTAACATGTGCCTTGAGAAGTACAATATAGTGGAGGCTATAGTGCAGTCAGGTCTGTATTATCAACGTTTCCTAGGTAACAATCTCCACAGCAGTTATAAACATTTTGTCCTATGCTTCCAGATTCCCACTACCTACATTAGGACAGAGGGTGGAGATGGCAACATTTCAGATGAATGTACACATAGCATGAAGAGGATTATTCAGGAAATATTGAGACATAGGGGGTTATTCTAGTCTATTCTTTCTGACAAAATCCTTCTTAGATGGACAAAACCATGTACACTGCGGGTGGGGCAGATGTAACTTGTGCAGAGAGAATTAGATTTGGGTGGTGTTTTTCTTCAAAGTGAGATCTATATTGAAGTGTAAAATCATGCAGTCAGTATTTTCCCTGCACAGAAAGAAAATAACTCACCCAAATCTAATTCTCTCTGCACATGTTACATCTGCCCCCCTGCAGTGCACATGGTTTTGTCCATCTAAGAAGGATTTTGTCAGAAAGAATGAACTAGAATAAACCCCATAGGGCTAGATGTATCAAGCTTCAAAAGTGATAGCTTGGAGAGTGATAAACAGCCAGCCAATCAGCTCCTACCTGTCATGTTATAGGGTAGGTTTGAAAAAGGACAGGTGGAAGCGGATTGGCTAGTTGATCACTCTCCACTTTATCACTTTTTGAAGCTTGATACATCTGGCCCATAGTTAGAATGGTTATATTGATATTCTTGATCAATCTGGTTTGAAGTCCAGCAGTCTACAGAGGACTATGGGCCAAATGCACTAAGCTCCTGCCTGACATTTTTCAAACACAGCTTGTGACATGGCAATTAGGAGCTGATTGGCTGTCTGTATATCACTCTCCATTTTATTCCTGTTGAAGCTTAGTGCATCTGGACCCCATGTAAGAAGAACAAAAATAGTATGAAAGCCAATGAGACTTCTATGACTGCATCCAGCATAATACTAGGGAATGTGAACTAGTCCTAGAAGTCGTCGTCTAAATTGAAATGGATTAAACAGGACTCCTTACAAAGGGCAGAACCCTGTATGCCACATGTGCTCCTACCCTTGGGGGTCCCATGACTCTCCAGTAACAGGAAATTGACAGGGCACAACACTTTGGAGTAGTTTCGATGAACACAACACTTATTACTGTGCTTCTATCATGTTCGTTTGGCAGCTGCTTCTGGATAAGCAAAAAATCCAGGTAATTTCAGACAATCTTTGCGTGTTGGTGGTTTTTGTATATTATGATCTTAGAATGCAATGACAAATCTTCCACCAATTCAATACAGTGTATACAGTCTGGCAAGATAATGTTCCAAACAACGGTTGAGTTAATACATTAGTAACACATAAGTATCGATTTTCAATTCAAACTTCAAGCACTGGCACATATTAGAAGCGCCTACATACACATACTGTATTTGTATTCATATGTGTGAGCTGGTTTTAAACAAAATGAAAAGAATGAGGTTTTCAACCTCTTTCTTCTTAATCATCAACATTTTTAATAAGTTACACAATAATTAGGAGGTGCATAACTTTAGACACTATCTTATCTAACTGGTGTTTAATTATGCTAATTTACAATTGCACTTGCAAACATTTGGGTTGCAGGTGTATAGACACTTACATTTTTCAACCATAGTTTTAAATAGACTGTCTCATTTACTTGCAAGCCAAGTGAATAGAGACTCTGTAATGAACAGATTAAGGGTAGATTACGGCACCATTTACCATGTTGGCATGGATGATATTAAGACATTCAACTAGGTTCACTAGTTTTTCTCAAAAGTGGTCTTACGACAACAAATTCATATATCCGCTTACGCAGTGAGGATATGGAACCTATGAAGGAGATGTGACACATAAATCCCAAAACTCAGGTTACTGATGACAATGGAGCTGAGAATCATGTTTTTACAAAACATTTTTAAATGCTAGTAAAAAAAACAACAACAACAAAACACAGACATGGAAGTAGGAGCCGGATTCTGTAGGTGCTTGTTGATTGGATGCGTATGGCAGCATTATGGCACTGATTGCTCTTTTGACAACCCCCCCAAGCGTATGTCTACATGCATTTTCTATGTGAGGACACTTGTCAAGGTCAATGAGTAATCACCTATATATTCTTGCAACTGTAACTACAAAATCGAGCTATAGAACAGGAAAAGCAAATCAAGTCATTCACTGGAAGCCAGAACCGCTGCATTATATATGTGAAGAAGCCAGGACAATCAAAATGTGTACATTTTATTCATATTTTGGAAAATGCTTATTTTTCTTATGTCGTTTCAGACAAAACATATCTTAAAACTACTAACCTTTAAGCCTCTCAAAATCTGATATACAAGAAATTGTATTCGATCTTCAGATAGTTTCTCATGCTTCATTATCTTGCCCAAGTCAGTGCCCATGAATGGCATAACCAAATAACTGAAAAAGAAATAGCTTTTCAGTGGCACTCAGACTCAATAAGACAACAATGTTTCCTGTTTAAAAAGACAAATTAATCAAAAATACAAGGTGGTCGCTAATATCAGCAAACCCTACTAAGTGTCCGAGGGCTTTATAAAAAGGATGGAGATATTTAGAAGGGAGATTCTCCATACACACACACACACACGCATGCACACCACTTTGTAATCATATTGAGAGACATTGCAGTCAGGCTCTTTTAGAAGAATATGGAGTAGCACAAAAGGTACAAAGATTAACACTGCCTTGCAGCTTTGATTCAAACCAGGCCTCTATCTTTGTTGAGTTTGTATGGTCTCCCTCACAATCAAAACAATACTGCCAACTTAAATGGCTTCGGACGAAGAAATTGTGTGTAGAGGTCTGTTTATGTAGCAGGAGAAATAGAGAAGCTTCACTGGGGCAGGGAATGATCATAAAAGACTAAATATTTATATAGTGCACACATTCCACAGTATTTTACAGAGAATAACTGATAATAAAAAAAAAACAATACTAGCCTGCACAGCAAGCATAAATGGATTATATACCACAATATGGGAGTCGGCCTTTACACATTCAGATATGTATACATACATTTATACAGTATAATGCAATTCAGATTTAATCAGTTTTATATAGTGCTGCACACATCTGCTGATCACACAAGCATCATCTTTCAGAATTTCAAACTGACATGCAATTTGGTATTTGTGTATTAGCAGGGCACCCACTAAGCAAATTACTTAGTGGGCGATTCTGTGTAAGAAAATCGCATCGCATGGGCCATTTTAGTGCCATGTGATGCGATTTTCCTATGTAATTTATTCACTGCTCTCTTGGCCCCCGGCGAATCGCATCGCACCTCCCGCAAAATCGCATGCAATTTTATAGGGTGCGATGCCATTACATTAGCTATACACTTGTATGACATGCAATGAGGTTTTAGGCACCTCCCCACTATCCACACCACCTCGAAGAGTGGCGAGCCCCGCGAGGGGCGGCAGAACGCGTCCTCCCAACCTTTTTATACCCCCCTACCTAGTCGGCGTGGAGTTGATTTTATATAGTGTGGCGAGGGCATCGAGCCCCACAAATTACTTTACATGTATTCCGCGTCCCCTCGCTGCGCTCGCCACACTATACAAAATCATCTCCACACCGACGTGGATAGTGGGGGTATGAAAAGGTCGGGAGGACGCGTTCCGCCGCTGCTCGCCACTCTTCGGGGTGGCGTGGATAGTGGGGGGTGCCTAAAACCTCATTGAATGTCATAGAAGTGTATAGCTAATGTAATGGCATTGCACCCTATAAAATCGCACGCATGCGATGACATGCGATTTTGCGGGAGGTGCGATGTGATCCACCGGGGCCAAGAGAGCAATAAATAAATTACATAGGAAAATTGCATCGCATGGCACTAAAACAGCCCATTTGATGCAATTTCCCTATGCTAGCGGACGTATGCTAATTGGGTGCCCTGCTAATACACAAGTACCAGCAATTTTAGCGAATCAAAGAATTAAACAAAATTTTAAAAAGATTTTTTGAGATCACTAACCACTGAGCGCACAATATAAAATGTGAGAATTATTCCATTCACGCAGTAGGATTAGGGTGAATTATAAGGGTGAATACTGGCAGTCTTCCATAAGGTAAACTGGCATGTGTAAATAACAAAGACACAAAGAAGCTCATTCAGGCGCGGACACAATGTCAGATTGTGCATATATTGATTAATGTTATTTTACTGCACATGCATCCGAGTCACAGTGCGCATGTGCAGCGAGTGAATTACGATCACAAAGTAAGTGATGGAAGACAATGTTTGGAGGTCGTAACGGAGTGATCGGTCAAATGCAGGGGTGTCTAAAATTGTTTTTCGTTGCAATCGTACTTGCCACAGGAGAGACCTCTGCATCTCAGGAGAACAGCTCAGATTGCGCATCTACAGAAGCACTGAAGACTCTATGACATGACCGATGTTTCAGCAATTATACGCTGTTGGATGGAAATGTGATAGCAGTGGGCATCCCTACGCCCATATCAGCATATAATCACAATCAAAAGGTAGCGACAGCAAGAACAACTGCACCTTAATAAGGCTGAAGGACATCTTTTTAATGTAACCTCACAATTGGTACAGAGGAAAATGGAGGCAAACATACAAGGCATGAAGAACTGGGAAAAAAGACTTAATAACCTCTTTAATAATTTGATGGTTAATGATCAGTAATGAAAATAATGCCCACAGCTGCACATGTACCCTGAACCTCCATCCCCCTCCTTTTGTGCATTATTATTGGTTTCTCAGCAGGAGGCTGTTTTATTCTCCTCTCCAAGGCAAAAGATACATAAATCTATAGTGAATGGAATATTTAATTTCCCTTTACCTAGGCTTAAGGTGCCCATACACTTGTACAACTTCTCAGAGGGGATAATCAATCCCCTTGAACCACCCTGCAGCAGGATCACATCCGATCCACTGTATGTGGTTCTTTTGCATACGATGTATTGTATGCAAACATAGCAAGGGCACAAAATTCAAGAAATCTTGGGAGCAACACTTATGGGCCCTTATTCTGGTTCTCTCACAAAGGCATATTCGTTCTCAAATGGACAAAACTATGGGCCTTATTTCTTTCTCTTACAAACAAAATCCTTCTTAGATGGAGAATTAGATTTGGGTGAGTTATATTGTTTCTGTGCAGGGTAAATACTGGCTGCTTTATTTTTACACTGCAATATAGATCTCACTTTGAAGTAAAACCCCACCCAAATCTAATTATATCTGCACAAGTAACATCTGCCCCACCTGCAGTGCACGTGGTTTTCCATCTAAGAAGGATTTTGTCAGAAAGAGTGAACTAGAATAAGGCCCCATGTGCAGTGCAGGTGGGGCAGATGCAAATTGAGAGAATTAGGTTTGGGTGGGGTTCTACTACAAAGTGGGATTTATATGGCAGTGTAAAAATAAAGCAGTCAGTATTTTCCCTGCACAGAAACAAAATAACTCACCCAAATCTAAATCTCTATGCACATGTTACATCTGCATCCCTGCAGTGCACATGGTTTTGTCCATTGGAGAAGGAATTTGCCTTTGTGAGTTAACCAGAATAAGGGCCATGATCTCCGGCTCCAATCTGATGTGCACAGGACCACAATTTTGTAGCTTTCTATCTGATTTCTCAGCCAAATGCATGAAAATCAGATGAAAAAGGCCAACATCTTACCAAATGTATGAGCATCTTTAGGTTGACCATTAAAGTTACCACTAATATGCTCCTACTGGATAGCGATCTAAATAGGGCAATATGGGCCTAATTCAGACCTGACCGCAGGACAAATTTGTTTTCAAAATGGGCAAACCCATGTGCATTGCATGTGGGGCAGAGGTTACATGTGCAGAGAATGTTTGATTTGGGAATTATTTTAATTCTGTGCAGGGTAAATACTGGCTGCTTTATTTTTACACTGCAATTTAGATTTCAGTTTAAACACATCCCATTTAAATCTAAAGGCCCGGGGCGATTTTAGGGCTATTTCTAAGCAATCTGACTAGATTGCTTAGAAAATAAGCACACATCGTCCCGTGAGCAGTGTTCCCTCTAAGCTGTGCGCACGTGCGCGCGCACACAACTCGACGAGCGTGCGCACAGACATTACAACAGAGCGCACAAAGCAGCTGTGGTCCCTTTTTGCAGTTGTGGACTCAATTAATGTGTGTTTCACCCATTAACTACATTGTGTGCTGTGTTTTGAATGTTTAAATGTTTAATATCATTTTGAAGTAAAGTTAACACAAATGCTGAATGTAATTTTCCAGTTATATATAAGTGACGCACAAAAATGTTAATTTCCTTCCAAAGTTGCACAGCCAAAATCCTTTGCCGCACACAGCCTTCGTAAAATTAGAGGGAACATTGCCCGTGAGCGATGCGGTCCCTCGCATCGCTATTGCCTGACTAGATTCTGACTGCATGCATTTTAAGGACAAATATGCCCTACAATCAAGTCTGAATTAGGCCCTATGTCAATAACATGGAAAAATAATTTTAAGAATGAATGATGCAGCTTGTACTGCGTTTCATAAAAATCACAGGGTGTTATCGGGGGTATTCTCGGCCCGATTGACGCTCATTTCGCAGGCGGGATTCAATGTCCCGCCAGCTGAGCGATGAGGAGGGGCCATGGCTGCAAGAAGCGACCGGGAATCGGCGAGCTGCGGCCGGGAGCTCATCAATTCCCGGCAGAATGGCCCCGGCTGTTTGTGAAGTCGGGCTTGTTCTGCCGAGATCCCCTGTTCAATGCTGTCAAAGACAGCAGCATTAAATAGGGCCCCGCTGTTAGTTCCCCCATGAGGAATGGCGGCAGGAAATTGAATATCCCCTTAACTCCCACTTTGGTATTTGTGTATTATCACGGCGCCCAATTAGCATACATATGGCACCTATTATTTATTCACTGCTCTTTTTTTGCCCTGGCGGTGCGATGTGATCGCACCACAAAATCGCATGCGATTTTATAGGGTGCGATGCCATTTACTTTACTATACACTTATATGTGATGCAGTGAGATTGAGGCACCCCCCCCCCCCCCCCACTATCCACACCACCCCAAAGCATGGCAAGCACAGCGAGCCCCGCGAGCGGTGGAGGAACGCGTCCTCCCGAAATTTACATACCCCCACTATCCACGTCGGCGTGGAGTGGATTTTATATAGTGTGGCAAGAGCAGCGAGCCACCGACCCCGAAGCGTGACGAGCCCCGCGAGGGGACGTGGATTACGTTACATGTATTTTGCGTCCCCTCGCCACGCTTCAGGCTCGGTGGCTCGCTACACTATATAACATGAACTCCATGCCGACGTGGATAGTGGAGGTGTGAAAAGGTCAGAACGTGTTCCGCCAAGCATAGGGGTGGCGTGGATAGTGGGGGGTGCTTCAATCTCATAACTGTATAGTAGAGTAAATGGCATCGCACCCTATCAAATCTCATGTGATCGCATGCCATTTTGCTGTGCGATGCACCGCCCTGGAGTAAAAAAAGAGCAGTGAATAAATTACATAGGAAAGTGGCATCACATGCAAAAACCGCATTCGATGCAATGCGATTTTTTTTACGCAGAATCGCCCACTAAGCAATTTGCTTAGTGGGCGCCGTGATAATACACAAGTACCCTCACTTTTCCTGAATAGCTTTTATTAGTCTAATCTTACACACATCAAATATGAACAGCTTTAGTGCATCACCTTCTGATCCATTGTAACATCCCTTTTATAACAACCACAAAGATAATTACAATAGAGAGCACTTATACAAAAATAAATGTATTACCAAGACATACATAAACCACTTAAACACATTATAAATTACTCTAAAAAATAATAAATGATCAGTTAAAAAGCCAGAATTTGGTCAATATTGCAAATCTGGTGAATATAAATTCTTTTTTAACAACCTCTGTCCCTGAGTGGTATATTTATGGGTAAAAACCCAACACCAATGAGCGTGTTTATGCCCAGTATTTAAAATGGCAATGTTTTTACCAGCAAGCCCCAAACTAGTAAAATCACTGCCCTTGTAAATACCAGTCATAAACAGTCAAAAGTGTGGCGATTTACAACATTATAAACCTAATAGTCTAAATGAAAATATTATTTGTGCTCATGACAAACTGTACATTATATTTGTCTATGTTCACCTACTGACCATTAAACAATGATATGAATGTATTATTAATCTTAATAAACTGTGTATAAATGTAAAGGAATAAGGCAGATCAAAAAAAATAATAATAATTCGGTACTTGTTTCCTAGAATGGCCACACCGATGTTGATCGGGTCGGTCGCATCGATCGCATCGCATGCGACCAAATCACATGCGATGCGACCGACGCGATGGTCCCGATTTTTACATTGATTGAAATGTGAATAAGGTCCCTGGGACCCTATTTTACATTGGATTCAATGTAAAAGTCTCCCCAGACCCCAATTTTAACCCCCTCAACGGCACCTCACGATTGACGCCAACCCGAAGCGTGGCGAGCCCACGGTACGCATCCTCCGACCTTTTCATACCCTTACTATCCACGTCGGCGTGGAGTTGAGAATATAAAGTGTGGCGAGCGCAGTGAGCCCGAAGCGCGGCGAGCCCCGCGAGGGGACGAGTATAACTTCACAGGTATACGCGTCCGCTCGCCACGCTTCGGGCTCGCTGCGCTCGCCACACTTTATATCCTCAACTCCACGCTGACATGGATAGTAGGGGCATGAAAAGGACGGAGGATGCGTACCGCCGCCCCTCGCCGGCTCGCTACGCTTCAGGTTGGCGTCAATCGTGGGGTGACGTCGGTCGCGTCGCGTGCCATGCTAATGCACCCAACCGACGCGATGGACCCGATTTTGCCTTTGCCGGCAAAATTATCCATCGGGGGTAATCGTGTACCTTAAGTTAAGGTACACGATTACCCCCGATTGTGGCCGTTCTAGGAAACAAGTACCAAAAAAATCTAAGGGACTCAAACCATTCATTATTATTATTATTATTATTATTATTATAGGCACACCATTATTCCCATTGAACACAGACATAATAAACTCAATAAGTAAAACATAGTACATATGGTTTTGGCAGAGTGCTGTGCAATCTCGTATTTGACTACTGTACTGTGTTTTTAGAGATGAAATAGTAAAAAAAAAAGTATAGTAATGAGTGATCTACTATAGAAGCAATGACTAGCCTGACATTTGCGCACTTTTGGTGACATTTATATCTTAGCTTTTAGCAATTATGCCTTGTGCCGATAGGTTAATAGTGTAAACAAACAAAATGGCTATTGGACAAGGTTAATACTTAGTTATATCACAACTGGTAGCATTTATTAGACTAAAAAAGTGATATTAGATTATTTTAGTCAAATTAAGGGTAGTCTTTCAGGATGTCCTAGATGTTAGAACATGGGGTGTCAACTTCATAATATACTAATGTAGCAGCACTGCAGGGCAGGAATGGGCTGTATAGAAACAATATACCGTAGGTTCTTTTAAAAAATACAAAGAATCCTGAGAAGTATGAATTTTATTTTAATAGCTTTTCTGTTGTTTGTTTCAGGACGTATAATAGCAAGAAATGATAATTCTTGCCACCAAACTAACGCCTCTTTTGTGTAAAACACATAGAAATCACAGTCATTTAAAAAAAAAAAGGGTGTGTAATGCAATAGAAGTTGGAAAAGACAGGGCTATTTACCAGTCTCCAGTGTCTCAGTAGATCTTAAACCCTGTCACAACTTGCTTCTGCAAAGGAGGATCACTGTAGGCCTAACTGAAAATATGTTAAGTATGTAACCAGAAAGGATTGCAAATGTTGTCATTTAATAGCCAATAGTAACACATCGGAGAGAGGCGTGAACACAGTCCAGCACATCTTATTGCATCATCAGGTTTACAGGAAATATCTGGGAGAGTTTCACTGCAACATACTGTACACATTCACATGCACATACCACCACTACAGCAGTCTATTCAGTCACTAGGATTTCCTAAACCAGATTGAACACTTATTGGTATTAAATAAGGGGAAACTTACAAGTCATTGAACTTCTCTAGCGACATGTCAGGTGTAAATACATCCAGCAGCCCGATAACCTGCAAACGGTATGGTACAGGGAATTAGCATATGTTATTAAGAGGTGAGTTACACATACCATTTTCACATTTATATACACATACTGTATGTATTTTTATATTTATGTGTGGCTTCCATCAATCCCTTCCTTTGCTTCACAAATGAGGCAAGAAACATGGGGAAGAGGGAGCGGACAAATCACACATTGAGGGCCTAATTCAGGTTTGTACACAGTGCTGATGCTCATTACTGGCAGATTTGTATTTCTGCTCACAGTGAGCATTTCATCAGAGTGACTTACAGGAAGTGACAGTTGGGGGTGAAAGTAATACCCCTGTCAGTCGGAAAATGTTGTGTCACACCTGGGATTAGGACACAGGTACGTCCTCCCAGAAGCGTCTCAGCATTTGCAGTCTGAAAGCTCCACATCTGACCTGCTTATTGCGTAATGGGACCTGGGACCTGGGTTGCTCGTTTGCACTGCACCTCAGAGTCACAGTTGTGTTCAACCCTGGGTCGAAATCCCGGGTTACTCAAACCGGGATTGCCCTTTCACCACGCACCTCGACCAGGGTTGGTGATGTAACGACCCAGCAATAATCTAAGTTGAGATTGTGGTCTGAAAGGGGTACAACAGGAAGGGGCAGCTGAAACACAGGCATGTCATGGCCATTTTCACGGCATGCATATACCATCAGCTGCGATCATGTATGTACAGAAACGTGGAGCCAGTAAAGCTATAGGGCTAGTCTAGCAGTCAATGTTCCTCCTTATTGTTATAGACTGCATGTACACAATTGTGAAGGAGTTTGTAATGGCTCTGGTAGCGACTGCCCTCTATTTCGGGGAATGACAAGAAACTCCGTACCCCAAATATATATATCATTTTTTTTTAAGTCAAAGCTTTGCAGGCTACAAACATGTATGAGGCCCTGAATGCAGAATTGAATGTTAAATAAAGTTAAACCTGCCTGCCAAAGCTAACTTTACTGCTCATCTTTATGATTTATGTACATGAACAGTTTTGATCCAGTGCATTGGATTAGTGTTTATCTTCATGGTTTAATACAGTAACATTCCCCATTTGAGTGGATGAACTTACAGGTCTGTCAAATCATGCTGCACGATACAGCTGCTCTTTTTTTTTGGGGGGGGGGGGGGGGTAGGGTTAGTGAAGTACGAAAAGCATAAAGTTGCTTTCTATAAAAAGACCAGTACTAATACTATTGTAGACCTTTTTTGTAGAACTTAAGACAATGGTAAAACTCATTAAAAAAAGTGCATTGTTGCTCCTAGATAAAAAAAGAAAAACAAATGCAGAGAAGGAATAGTGCTTCTGTGCAGATCATACTCTTTGTACTAGATTCTATTTCAAGGTTGCAGGATGCTACAGAATTCAGTCATTATGCTGTCTTATGTGGTGTCATTGTTACCATGGTAACACTATGTAAAAATATAAAAAAACATTTCACAAAAAAAAAAAAAAAAAAAAATGTCCTTAAACTTTAACAAGGAGCCAAGGCATTTCATTATCATTAAAACGAGTGAAAATCATTTTAGAATTATATTATATAGCACAGGGGGTCTGCGGCACTCAGGACTTGCGACAAAATAACTACTCTGGAGATGTTCTCTGGTTCAACGTTTCAACGCCTGCAGTGTTTTTATCAAGAATAGCATAGCAATGCTGCCGTTGAAACGTTGAACCAGAGAAGGTCTCCAGAGTAGTTCTTTTGCTGCAAGTCCCGAGTGTTGCCGACCCCCTGTGCTATACACATTGCTCCCTTTGCCGACAGGCAGCCCTAGAGGAAGGCACCAGGCAGGTTACCTGTGTATTCGGAGTGCCGGAGTTTACCCAACACTTATATATATCTATGGTACTTGTTTCCTAGCACGGCGCCCACGATATTCAGTCGTATGGCATTTTTTTCATCGCATCGCATGCCATTTGCCTGTCTGCGATGCGATTTTAAAATGTATAAGCCCCCTAATGGGTTTATTCAATGTTAAATGTCCCCCAAATACGATTTTAAGTTGTATAAGCACCCTAATGGGTGCTTACAATATTAAATGCACCCCCACTATGAACATGAACCCGAAGCTTGGCGAGCGTAGCGAGCCCGCGAGGGATGGCGGTACGCATCCTCCGACCTTTTCATGCCCCCACTATCCATGTCGGCGTGGAGTTGATTTTATATAGTGTGGCGAGCGCAGCGATCCACCGAGCCCAAAGCGGGCTCGGTGGCTCTCTGCGCTTGCCACACTATCTAAAATCAACTCCACACCGATGTGGATGGTGGGGGTATGAAAAGGTCGGAGGATGCGTACCGCCGCCCCTCGCTGCGCTCGCCACGCTTCGGGTTGACGTTCATAGTGGGGGTGCATTTAACATTGTAAGCACCCATTAGGGTGCTTATACCAGTGTTCGCGAAAACCACCCAAAAAAGTGGGTCCCGGGGACCCTTCACTTCTAAAAATTGGGGTCCTACCTGACCTTTTCTGGGTCCCAACAGAATAAAGCCTCCTCTCCCCTTCTCCCCAGCATGGCACATGTGGGTCGGGGGGGGGGGGGGGGGGGGAGTATCAATTGGCCCACTCGCATAAAGATACATACAGTATACACTAGAAACTATATAAACCTAAAAATTTAGGGCATTTTTTTTGGGGGGGGGGGGGGGGGGGAAGTGGTGTGGTCACATAGTAGTACCAATTCACATTACGATATGTTAGGACGTTATGACTCTCAATATGACTCAATATGACTCTCAAATTGCAGGGCACGCGGCTTTAGGGTGCGCAGCAACCTGTAAAATGTACAGTGATTGGCTGCCAGGCGGCCACTGTACAATGATTGGGTCCCGGCGGCCGCCGCAGTGATTAGCTCGCCGCGGCTCACGCCGGCGTCTCAGTCACAGGTACAGAATCTGCACAGCGCGTCCTCGGGGACCCCTTTAGTTTTGACAACTGAGTCCTCGGGGACTGTTTTGGGGTAAAATACGCGCTAAAAAATCGAACCTCGCATTGTATATGGCATACAATGGTATACAATTTTAAATTGTATACCATCAGGTGCCAATCGCATCGCATACCATTGTATGGCTTATGGTATGCGATGGGCGCCGTGCTAGGAAACAAGTACCATATCTATAGACACATACATACACCACCGCAGATGGCTTGCTAGGGAGAAGTCCTTAATGGTAAAGTGCTGGTGCGTCCATAAAGTGTCCAGTGTCCAAAGTGCAAAGTGTGAGGTGCACTACAGGTGACAATCTGTATCCAATAGATGGCTGCTAGACTGTTGGTAGATCTCGAGGACCGGTTTGGCTAGCCCTGTTCTAGGTTGGCGACCTATGTATATAGTCAATTTGTAAAGTGATTCAGTCTCTCCTTAAACTGGCCATACATCTACTGATTGATTGTCAAATCTGTCTGGTTGGGGGAAAAAAATGGTAGTATCTGAAGTTTTCCAACATTTCAAAGAAAATGGTCAACTGTCATTTGCTGTCATCCATGACCAGGTTTTTGTTCCAACCAGCCAGATCTGACAATAAATCTTTAGGTGTATGGCCAGCTTAACAAAAGCCAATTGTTATAATCAGCCCATGAGTGACCAGTTTTCAAATACCAGTATGTAGCCATGTTCCAGTGGTTACGAAGGCGACATCTTGGGCAAAACAGGAATTTATCTGAGCAGGTTAACAGGAGCTTTAAGAGTTCACCACTGAAAATAATTACTCTCATACAGGAAAAAGCTCAGTAACACTTTATTGTTGTAGTCAGTGTATAATTCCACATGGCACAAGAATCTAAAGCAGGATCTGCTAATTAGATACTTACATTCTCATGTTGCATATGCTTCAGAAGCCTCAGCTCCCTATATGCTCGTTTTGCAAAGAGCTCAGACTGAAAAGGACGGTACAGCTTCTTGATGGCTACTTTTATTCCAGTTCTATTGTCAATAGAAGAGCTGTAATACACAAACATGCAATTACACGTCAGATTATGTAACCACTGGAAAAGTACGCACAAATACAATGACTCTCCGGCATATATTTGTGCTATACGTAACATTCTCAACCATGTAGGATTTGCATGATTAGCTGCATTTCTACTTTTTTCACTTTTACCCACTAGTTTCATGTCAAACAAAAGTTTTTGTTTACAACTGGTCCATACAGACCTGCTCCAGCTCCTACTCCTTATACCACAACCTGTGTGCTTCATGTAGCAGAAGAGGGGCCTTGGAAATATACAACCACCAGTGCTACAAGCCTTTCTATATTCCTGTACTTTGTGGCTACCTGATATCACAGCTAATATGTATAACTCGCAGATCCAAACAGAACGCTTTGGAATAAAATGTGCAGATTATTCATGTATTCACCCCTCTAGTGTTATGCTGAGCATTAGTATATCCCAATTACCACTTCTGAGACACATATGGATATATTTTGCAGTTCGGAGGAATCCTTTGTGCCACTTCAGATAACTTCTTAAATGCACCACAAGTTCAATGACATAAATTAGATGGCTAGATTGATAGAGGAAATCTACTAATCTATAGATCATCTGAATAACTGACATTTTCTTTAAGCTCCTCTGTTATGTAAAGAACATGCTCTATTCAATACACAGCCATTGGCAGCAGCCTATGTTTGTGGCATACTTGCTAGGTGTCTACAGGTTTTCTAGCCAGCTTCTCAGCCTTACTGCCCTATCTATCTATTACTATGGTTGAATAGTACACAAGCTGGAAACCCAGAATTTAGGGCAAAGTGTCACGGAATAGCTTCCTTGGAGACCTGCTATTCTGGTAGGTAGACTGTCTTGCTGTTTCCGTTAATGCACTGGCTCTTCTGATACTGCCAGCATCTCGGTGTTCAGAATGTACCCTACTTATGATATTACACAGATTATAACATTTTCTGGTTACTATACAGGAAAACCAATAACCATTGTGTATGCAGTTAGTGAGTGGATTCAGTATGACTGGCAGGATAAATCACAACCCAAGTCACTTATTGGCATACAGAAAGGTGTCACGGGGTCAGGTATGAAAGGATGTCAATAAGGAAATAAAATGGTTTACTTAATAATTAGCTCTTAATGATAACACCATGTAAACTCTATAGCAGGGTTATTCAACATGTAGCACACCATCCTTTATTCCCTTATATGTGATGATAGGTTATAATGATTAAAAGGTTATACCACATTGTTTCACTGTGGCATTATCCTAAACTGTAGGGGCCCTCGTTGAAGACCTCAACATGCCTGCACCTGTGTGCCTGTTTCAAATGCAGTGCCTTTTTTTGGAACATTCCAATGGTAGGTTGTACTGGGCAACTGGGATCATCCAGAGAACCTGCTATATCAGGTAACACTACATCAAAGGCTATTAGAACTTTATCCAAAATTAGAATGGATATACATTTTTTTTGGAGAAAAATCCCATAAGTATATAAAATTAATGGCTAATTACCCCTTAACATATGTACATCCAGTATGTAGCTCTGGGATTTTTTTTTTCACTAATGGAGACTTTTAGAACCTAAGGGCACATAGAACATGCAAATGAAATTGAAATCCAGTGGGTCTATGTACATTAATCATGGAGATGAACAATATTATTTTTGCATACTGTATACTCAATAGTAGGTCACACTTTGTCCCAATACAGTATTCTTCAAAATACAATATCTGTCCAGATTTTTTAGGATAACAAATAGTTGAGCGCAGTACCTTAGTTATTGGGGAGTATTCAATTATATATTTTTCCATGTGCAGCGAATCCTGTTTAGGATACGCTGCACATTCGCAGGGTTCAGGAGGGCTGCAGCATTCGCTGCCCCTGCTGGCGAATTTTAACCACCGCAGGGAGTCGGGGGACGGAGGCAGGCAGGGAGATGTAAGCCTCCTTGCTTGCCCCGGGAGGGGCAGGGTTAGGGAGCCGCTCCTCTGGTCCCGCACGTAACAAGCCGGGACCAGAGTGAAGTGAATAAATTAATATTAATAAGCGGCTCCCGGCTGGCGAATGTGTAAAAAATAAATAGTTTAAAAAAATAAAAATATATTCATGTGCTGCAAGCGCATCAATAAAAATAGCATGCCCCTTCAAAGAAAAACAAATCTGATTTTTTGACACGAAAAAGCTTTAAAAAAAAAAAAAAAAAAAAAAAAAGGATCACATTCCAGTTCACCTAAAAAAAGATGACAAATGTAAAACGGAGAATCAATGGAGAAAGCAGTTCTCCATTTGAGCATTGAATACACTCTCGGCGAATCCCAGTGGAAAGTCCATTTAAATACACCAGTAAGCATGAAACGGAGAACTGGCCGGCATTCACTGTTCGCTTTCGGCGAACAGTGAACATTGAATAGGGTGAATATCTATCCAATTTCCTTTGAATAAATCACATGCGGTCATGTAATATATCACATGCAACCCCGCTCCCTGCCACCAGGAGAGGGGAAGAGTCAGAGGTCGGACGGGCAGCAGGTCTGGGGGGGGGGGGGGGGGGGGCACGTCAAACACATCTGATTTGGGCCAATCCGTCGGGATCGGGTGAAATCGGCCCATATCGGACTAGTGAATGGGAACCTTTACATTTGTTCAAGTTGTGTTCAAACTGAAATCTAATTGCAATGTAAAAATAAAGCAGCCAGTATTTACCCTGCACAGAAACAAAATAACTCACCCAAATCTAAAGCTTGGTACAAACCTAAAAATTTACCTGTTCAATCGGTCTGGTGAGAACAAAAATTTGGTAATGGACCAAAGTAAATGACAATCATTTGTTCCTAAATGCTGGAAAACAAACAATAGTCATTCAGACAATGACAATCGTTTTTGTCTGTTTTCTATTGTTTGGAAGCAGAGGCATTCTACTTGAGGAGAGCACCTGCGTGCAGCCTCCGCTGTGGGTCCTCTCCTCTCTGATGAATGGAATCTACTGAGCACTCAAATGGCTGCATCAGCAATTTTTTTGGAGTAATTTCTGTGAAGCCACAGAGTCGCTCAGAAAGCCGATGGTGTGGTCAGTACTTTCCATGAGTGTCAGTGCTGAGAAATAAGGCATGGTTTAGGGAAGAGGGCTTGCACCATGCAGTCATTTTTCAAAGAGCTACGCAGTTTTTCTCACAGATCTGGCCAAATAATGACCAATGGGTATGGGTCATAGGCTTGACAGTAATTAGGTCGACAGTGAAAAGGTCAACATAAGCAATCAGTCAGCATGAGTTTTTCATGTTTTTTTTGGTGTCTGTTATTTATTTATTAACAGTTTCTTATATAGCGCATACAGATTCCGCAGTTGGAATCAGTTCCTGCCCCAGTTGAGCTTACTGGGGCAGGAACTGCACACACAGACATTCTAGGGTTAATTTTTGTTGGGAGGCAATTAACCTACCAGTATATTTTTGGATTGTGGGAGGAAACCGGAGTACCTGGAGTAAACCCACGCAAGCATGGGTAGAATATACAAACTCTGCACAGTTAGGGCCATGGCGGGAATCGAACCCATGACCTCAACACTGTGAGGCAGTAATGCTAACCATTACACCATCCGTACTGCCCCTATGTTGACATAAGCACCGTATAAGTGTACTGCGTCCAATGGCATGGCAAACTTCACTCACTACACTATTATATTCTCCATCTATGTCCACGTGGATAGTTGAATACGGAAAAAAAAACACTTTTTTTTTTTTTTGTTAAAAACAAAAAACAACAACATGAAAAACTAATGTTGACCTTTTTCATGTCGATGTATTGCTTGTGTCAATCTTTTGAACATGAAGACCTAACGAATGTTGACCCTTTTCATGTGCTGACCTTTTGCCTGTCAACCTAATTACTGTCGAACACATACAGACCAACAAGAAAATGCAGTCACAGAGATTGCAGCTCACTGCTGATCTAGCTTACACCCACTTCTGCAGCTATTTTAAAAGTGGCAAGTTTCAAAGATATGTGGGTGCTCTACAACAGAAATGAAGGAGCACAGTGACCACTGTTGGAGCAGGCAGTTCCAATGTTACATGAAGTGGAAAAATATCTACACAGTAGGAATGCATCTCATGATGGTGAAGCATAAAGCTCATACACACTAGAAGATTATCTTTTCAATCTGGCTGGCTGGAAATGAAAATCTGGACATTTTGGGAACAAATTACAATCAACCGTTTGCTCCCAAAAGTTGGAAAATGGACAAAAGCAGTCATCTGCATAAATAGATTTAACCAATTGTCTGAAAGACCATTTTAGTCTATTTTCCATGTTTCATTTGTTCCCAAAAATTTCCAAATTTTACTATATTTAAGAAAATTTCAAAAACTATTTTGAATGATTAAGTAAAGAGATGGAAACAGAAGAGCAGCAACACAGGGGCTACGAACCTTAAAACTTTAAATACCCACATATTGAACCTGCTGTTAACATACACTGTTTGTCTGCACACAGCAGACGGTGTAAACAAAGCCAAGTTCCTGTCACACTAGAAGATATATGTATGTCTGTGAGAAGCATTTATAAAGTATATGAATGCTAATTTGACAGGAAGTTGGTGACTGCAATGTCTGCTACGTATGTACAGGCTAAAAAAGCATGAAAACACCAGATATATTGGGTTAATTTATACAAGTGCCACAATCATTACAAATATATACACTACCATTCAAAATTTTGGGGTCACTTCGAAATGTCCTTATTTTTTTTTAAAGAAAAGCACTGTTTTTTTCAGTGAAGATAACACTAAATTAATCAGAAATATACTCTATACATGTTAATGTGGTAAATGACTATACTAGCTGCAAACATCTGTTTTTTTAAAAGGAATATCTACTGTACATAGGTCATAGGTGAATAGAGGTACATTTTAATCAACCACCACTACAGTGTTCTAATGGTACATTGTGTTTGCTAATCGCGTTATAAGACTAGATGATTAGAAAACCCTTGTGCAATTATGTTAATCACAGCTGAAAATGGGTTTGCTTGTTAGAGAAGCTATAAAACTGGCCTTCCTTTAAGCTAGTTGAGTATCTGGAGCATCACATTTGTGGGATTATACTCTCGAAATGACAAGAAAGAGAGAACTTCCATGTGAAACTCGACAGTCTATTCTTGTTCTTCGAAATGAAGGCTATTCCATGAGAGAAATTGACAAAAAAAACTGAACATTTCCTAACACGGTGTGTAATACTCCCTTCAGAAAACAGCACAAACAGGCTCTAACCAGAGTAGAAAGAGAAGTGGGAGGCCACAGTGCACAACTGAGCAAGACAAGTACATTAGAATTTCTAGTTTAAGCAAGAGATGTCTCACAGGTCCTCAACTGGCAGCTGTATTAAATGGCACCCGTAAAATGCCAGTGTCAACATCTACAGTGAAAAAGTGACTCTGGGATGCTGGCCTTCTAGGCAGAGTGGCAAAGAAAAAGCCATATCTGAGACTGGCCAATTAAAGGAAAAGATTAATATGGGCAAAAGAACACAGACATTGGACAGAGGAAGATTTGAAAAAAGTGTTACGGACAGACAAATCAAAGTTTCAGGTGTTTGGATCACATAGATTAACATTTGTGAGACGCAGAACAAGTGAAAAGAGGCTGTGATGGTCTGGAGCTGCTTTGGTGCTGTTAAAGTGGGAGATTTGTACAAGGTAAAAGGGATTTTAAATAAGGAAGGCTATATACACTATGCGATTTGGGCACGATTTCACCCGATTCGGATGAATCGGGGCGTGAAATCGACCGAAATCACACTTGTAGACATACCGTCCGATCCACGGTCCTGTGCACATCGGATCGGGGTCAGGAGGTCGGACGGGCTGCACATAAGATTTGCTAAATCTTATGTGCAGCCCGGCCCCGGAGCCATGCAGGGGACGGCAGCAGCTGGGAGATACCGGCTAATAGAGAGCTGAGCAGGGGGTGGGGGTGGTGTGTTTCATAGGGAGCCGGGTAGGAGGAAGCTGTTGCGGTGAAGTGACAGCAGGAGCAGGGCGCCGGACAGGGAGAACGTGAAGACGCTGGCTGCCGGGCAGCGGCAGGAGACGGGAGGAACAGATAACTTGAAAAAAAACAAAAAAACGCCCATACAGATGACTAGCAAGCCATTGATTAGCTGAGACCTCTCTCATCCAAACAGAGATTGTGCAAACCTTGGCACATCAAGTGCCTAATCGTGTGTCCCCCTCCCGGGAGCTGCAGGGGAAATCAGGTCCGACTTGTCCCTAGGACAAGTCGGACTAATGTATGGGGGACTTAACACTCCATTTTGCAACACAATGCCATACCCTGTAGACAGCAATTGGAGCCAATTTCCTCCAACAGGACAATGGCCCAAAGCACACCTCCAAATTATGCAAGAACTATTTAGGGAAGAAACAGGCAGCTGGCATTCTATCTGCAATGGAGTGGCCAGCGCAGCCACTAGATCTGACCCCATTGAGCTGTTGCAGGAGCGGCTTGGCCGTTGGGCAGGCAAGAAGTGCCCATCAAGCCAATCTAAACTGTGGGAGGTGCTTCATGAAGTGTGGGGTGAAATTTCTTCAGATTACTTCAATTTAACAGCTAAAATGCCTAAGTTATTGAATGCTGTAATTGCTGCAAAAGGAGCATTGTTTGACGAAAACAAAGCCTGAAGGACAAAATGATTATTTCAGATAAAAGTCATTACTGCTAACCTTGCCAATGTCTTGAATATATATGCTATTCATTTTGCAACTCATGATAATAAAAGTCAGTTTTCATGTAAAAGAAGAAATGGTCTGGGTGACCCCAAAATTTTGTGTATGTGTAAAAAAGTAAAATAAAATAATAATAAATATATCAGGGATTGACAAATACCGGGCGCCAGGGTGCCATGCCGACCAGATTCTGCTTCCTGGCGACCCCCTCCTAAATGAGCCAGCCACGGCAGCGCAGGCACCAGTGCCCACCTCCCCTCTCCCCCTCCTAAGTGACCCGCGGCAGTGCAGGCACCGGCATCTGCCCTCCCCTCCTAACAGACAGCCAGCAGCATAGGCACCGACGCCTGACCCCTTCCTCTCCCCCTCCTAAGTGAGCCGCGGCAGCGCAGGCACTTGTGCCTGAGTCCTGACTCCCCCTCGTAAGTGAGCCAGCCGCAGCAGCGTAGGCACCAGCACCTGACCCCCTCTCTTGCTGGAAGTCAGCAGCAATGCCGGCCTCATCAGCCTCCTAAATGGCACCAGCGCCTGACCCCCCCCTCCTGGAAGAAAGCGGTGCCCAGCCTCCCCTCTCTCAGTTTCAGGACTTTTAAAAGTTCTGTCCTCAGTCCTCTTTCCCCAGAAGCAGCGAGACAAGGTGAAATCCAAACCAAGGCACCAGCAGGGAGAAGCGTTGGCCTATGTCGGGGATCAGGCACGGTGGGTGGCACTGGGGAAAACAAAGCAGCAGTGGCGAGCGGTGCAGGAGAGATTAAAGCAGCGGTGGCTGACACTGGGGAGATGGAGAGCCTGCCACCAGTGAACGGGAGGCCTGTTGGTAAGAATGATGCCTGCGTCATCTCCCCACCCTCTCCTCTTCCACCTGTCATCCCTTCATCCTGTCACATTTCAAGTGACCCTTTCAACCTCACCCACTCTCGTACAATCACCTTATACCCTCTCGCTCTGCCCCATGTGCACACCCATCAACTCCTCCTGTCTCCTCACCCCCTTTTGCCCCCATCACCTTTTCACCTGTCACCTGACCCTGTCTCAAAAAAATTTCAAGCCTAGATAGATAGACACACTATTGACAATTATCTGCTGGAGATGCAATACTCCCAATATGCAAAAACATTTATTAAAAGAATAAAAATAAAATATGTGGCAGCACGGATGGTGTAATGGTTAGCATTACTGCCTCACAGGACTGAGGTCATGGGTTTGATTCCCACCGTGGCCCTAACTGTGTGGAGTTTGTATATTCTCCCCATGCTTGCGTGAGTTTACTCCAGTTTCCTCCCACAATCCAAAAATATACTGGTAGGTTAATTGTCTCCCAACAAATTTGTGTGTGTGTGTGTGTGTGTGTGTCTGGGGCAGGGACTGATGTGAATGGACAAATATTCTTTGTAAAGCGCTGCGGAATATGTGTGCGCTATATAAGAAACTGTTAATAAATAAATAAATCACATGATAATTAGCCATGCTGTTTCTTCCTGTATATTATGTGGCACAGCTTTATCTATTACCCCTTTCCCACTGCAGGCTTTACACGGTAAAATGCCATTTTTTTAGCCTTTTTAAACGGCTAGAGCTGCAGTGGGAAAGCTCCAGGTTGCTTTACACGGTTAACAAATACCGGTATTTGTTAACCGAGTAAAAAGCAGTGTTTTTACCGTGTAAGAGACGTTTTTTCGGCAGTGGGAAAGGGGTAGCCCTTTACCCGTTAAAAAAAAAAAACGGCATGGGGTCCCCCCCCACTGCTGTAACCAGCACCAGGCTGAAGGAGCCGGGGCTGGTATTAAAAAAATCAGGAAACCCGACAAATAGGGGTTCCCTGATTTTTTACAACCAGCCCCAGGCTCCAGGTCCGGGGCTGGTTCCCAAAATACGGGGGACAAAATGACTAGGGGTCCCCCGTATTTTAAGAACCAGCCCCAGGCACAACCAGCCAGCAGGGTAATGCCACAGCCGGGGGACACTTATGATATAAGTTCCCGCGGCCAAAGCATTAACCCTACCGACCAGTCAGCCTGGCCAGGGGCCCTGGGGGAGTGGGGACCCCCCCAATAAAGGGGTCCCCCCCCTCCAGGACTTACCTGACCAGGCTGAAGCCTGGTGCTGTCCTCGATGCCCCTGGGCGGTGGGCATCGAGCTGATGGTATGGTGTAAAAAATAGAATAAAAACCATTGTCTTTTACTGGTGAACTATGAGTCCCAGCAAGCCTCCCCCGCAAGCTGGGACTTGGAGAACCACAAGTCCCAGCCTGCGGGGCATTAAAGGGCCCGCTGGGTCTTGTAGTTCCACAGTAAAAGAAAGAGTTAAATAAACACACTGACACACGTGAAAAATAAAAGTTTAATACATACATAACACATACATACTGATACTTACCTATCTTGAGCCCGTAGGTAGCCCTGGTCCTGATGTCCTGGTCCGTGTCGGCGTCTGTATCCATGTCGGCATCCCTGTCGGCGACGGCGACGGCGGTCCGGAGTCCGAAGAAATCCATTTGGGAAGCTGTGGAAGGAAACCATACTCACCTGTCCCAGCGCGACGTAGTCCAGGTAAGGTCTTTGCAAAAAAAACAAACCGAACACCCGAACCAAGCGAACAGGCAGAGAGCCGCACGGTGTGTTTACATCGTGCGGCTCCGCCCCCGAATGCCGCTATTGGCCGCCTTGCGGCCTAGCGGCCAATAGCGGCATTCGGGGGCGGAGCCGCACGATGTAAACAAACACTGTGCGGCTCTCTGCCTGTTCGCTTGGTTCGGGTGTTCGGTTTGTTTTTTTTGCAAAGACCTTACCTGGACTACGTCGCGCTGGGACAGGTGAGTATGGTTTCCTTCCACAGCTTCCCAAATGGATTTCTTCGGACTCCGGACCGCCGACGCCGTCGCCGACAGGGATGCCGACATGGATACAGACGCCGACACGGACCAGGACATCAGGACCAGGGCTACCTACGGGCTCAAGATAGGTAAGTATCAGTATGTATGTGTTATGTATGTATTAAACTTTTATTTTTCACGTGTGTCAGTGTGTTTATTTAACTCTTTCTTTTACTGTGGAACTACAAGACCCAGCGGGCCCTTTAATGCCCCGCAGGCTGGGACTTGTGGTTCTCCAAGTCCCAGCTTGCGGGGGAGGCTTGCTGGGACTCATAGTTCACCAGTAAAAGACAATGGTTTTTATTCTATTTTTTACACCATACCATCAGCTCGATGCCCACCGCCCAGGGGCATCGAGGACAGCACCAGGCTTCAGCCTGGTCAGGTAAGTCCTGGAGGGGGGGGACCCCTTTATTGGGGGGGTCCCCACTCCCCCAGGGCCCCTGGCCAGGCTGACTGGTCGGTAGGGTTAATGCTTTGGCCGCGGGAACTTATATCATAAGTGTCCCCCGGCTGTGGCATTACCCTGCTGGCTGGTTGTGCCCGGGGCTGGTTCTTAAAATACGGGGGACCCCTAGTCATTTTGTCCCCCGTATTTTGGGAACCAGCCCCGGACCTGGAGCCTGGGGCTGGTTGTAAAAAATCAGGGAACCCCTATTTGTCGGGTTTCCTGATTTTTTATTACCAGCCCGGCTCTTTCAGCCTGGTGCTGGTTACGGCAGTGGGGGGGACCCCACGCCGTTTTTTTTTTAAAAATTCTCCCTCCCCCTATCTTTACACTGCTTAAACGGGTTTTTAAACGGGTAAGTGTGAATGTGACAAAAACAGCTTTTAAACGGTAATTTACCGTTTAAAAGCTGCAGTGGGAAAGAGTCTTTATGGCTCTTACCCGTTTAAAAAAAACGGGTCATTACCCGTGTAGGCAGTGGGAAAGCAGCATATGTAGGAGGGTCTGAATCACTGCAAGATGAATTTACATTCATGGATTTTTGTTCTAGAAAATAATGCAGCATCCAAAGAGTCACTTGAAAACTGTTTTCTTATTGAAACTGAAAGCAATCTGTAGACAGGATAAATGTATGCTGGCCTGGGACTGGTATGATAGTCTTCAGTTGGCTATATCCAGACTGACTGGATAAAAGGCAAGACATGTCAAAATGGAACCGTCGACTGCCACATAACCTGCTATACAGCCAGAATATGGATGGGTGAATTTGAGGTGTCCCACTATTCAGGTGCTGTAACTATTGACTCTTACGTATTGCCCTGCATGGATGACGTTCATCAATAAAGGAGTTATAAGTCTTTACTTAAAAGAGGAGTGCTGTCCTATCTGTATCATTGAAGATACACAGTTTTCCTATTTAAGCAACCTTGGACCGGCATCCATTATCATAATCCAGTGAAAGTGTGTGAATCCCAGATGTTTCTAGATAGATAGATAGATAGATAGATAGATAGATAGATAGATAGATAGATAGATAGATAGATAGATAGATAGATAGATAGATAGATAGATAGATAGAAGGACAGGCACTCACAGGGAGATAAATGCATCAATGGCCTTAGTGCACACAACACCTGGTAAAACCAGGTAACACAATGGAAAATCAATCTAAAGGTGCCCATACATGTACCAATTACCCGGTACTTTTTGTGCTAAAATAGTATTGCATCGCATGCACAACGATGGTATTTTAGCACAAAAAGTACTGTGTAATTGGTACGTGTATGGGCACCTATAGGACTTGCACAGCCATAGAATCAAACAGACTCTGAGGTCTTTGAGTTGTCAGCAACGTTTAAAGCTTTACTTGCTTTTCATCAGGCTCATATGACATGCTTAAATCACCTTACCTCCACCTCACTGCTGTGTTGACACTGATTAGTTCTACATATTTGTGTTTTTCTTGTGTGTCTTTTACTATTGCCAGACGGCATAGTGGTCTTTCTGTCAGTTACACACATTGCTATTGAGTGGCGAGTCGGAGATACATTTTTTTACTAGATATTTTTTCAATTATTTATTTAGTCCACCCGCCAGAATTGTGAACATTCTATTATTTAATTATTGTTATGTTTCTGAAATTATTGCAGTGCTGATATATAACCACAGACATTCTCATAGATGCATCTTGGTATTGTCATATTTTTCTCTTTATGACTGTTTTTATTCATAGGTTTTGTTTATATGCACTTTTTCACTTTGTGTATTAAGGTTGCTTGGCAACCGTCTGCCCGGCCTGGTGACTGAGCTGGTGTGCGTTGGAGGTGGTGTGACTTCATCAGGGAGAGACCCTGGCGGCGATTTAAGCACGTCATGTTTGTATGTCATATGAGCCTGATGAAAAGCGAGTAAAGCTTGAAACGCTGCTGACATGCTGACAACTCAAAGACCTCAGAGTCTGATTGTTTCTATAGCTGTGCAAGTCCTATGAGTGCCTGATTGATTATTAAAACTATATTTATATATAGAGAAAAGATACCAGGCGAAATGTTCTGATTGTTTTCAAATCAGGATCCCAATATTAATCCCAAGATGTGTGCAGCTTTAGCTCCAAACCCTCACCACGGGTTACCGATAGTTTTGCAAAAAAGGAGAGAGCGCACAAGTGAGTATATAAAATGAAACCAAATGTACTCGAAATATAAGCTCACATACATCATAGTTTAAAATAATCAGCTTGCCAGCACATCGATATCACATCGGAAACAGCGTGGAAGAACGTTGGACCTCGCAGGAACAGACACCGTGCCAGAGGTCCTAACGCATCATTGCTGTTGATCCTCCAGCGTCTAACATCCGACACCAGTGTGGGGACTGAACTTCCCGGCGTGGGCACCGTATCCAGTGGTGTCTGTTCCTGCGAGGTCCAACGTTCTTCCACGCGGTTTCCAATGTGATATCAATGTGCTGGCAAGCTGATTATTTTAAACTATGATGTATTTGAGCTATAATATATATATATATATATATATATATATATATATATATATATATATATATATATATATATATATATATATATATATATATATATATATATATATATATATATATATACATACACACACACACAAAGTCCTACCTAAACATAAACAGCTAAAGGCCCATACACACTGGGCGACTTTCATCTGAAAGTTGCTCGGTTTACTCATTTGAGCGACTTGAAAGCAGCCCAGTGTGTACTGGGCAGCGTTGAACAGTGAGCACTGATGCACGCTCCCGCATCATCGCTGCCCTGGACGCTCATCTTCTGGTATTACTAGCAGATGAGGGAGTGGACGTCTTTCCACGGCGCCTCGCTATGGAAAGCCATCCACCCCGGGAAATTAGATGACATGGGTGAAAAACGCTCATTGTGTATGCACAGAGCATTTTTCAGCCCAGCGATTTTCCCCATAATCGTTATCCATACACGCTGGGCAAAAACCCTGAGTGTGTATGGACCTTACGAGGTCAGCACTGACTGGAAATGTAATGCAGACATTTACAGGACCATAGCAGGATCGATGAGCAACATTCTAATGAATGTAAGCCATAAAAAGTGTTGTGCTAGCATTATTCTTCATTTTTATTGATATACAGTACCTCTGAACATGTTACGCAGACCTTTACAGAGAATGATTAATATTGCATCAGTCTCTGCCTGTGTGAAGCTTGCAGCCAACATAAATTATCTACCATACAAACACTCACTCTATGGTCATATTTGTCTACCACCAAGTAAACTACTATTATGATTTCGGGGACTGCGGAGGGAAGCCATGCCATTAACTTTCAAAAAGCATGTCCTGGTTGAAATTCAATCTGCAAGCCATAAGCCCTGTACACAAACAGTGTGATTCATTTTCTATTCAATCCAGATTTGATCGGGATCGAATCACACAGCGTAGTGTACACATTCAGTTTGGTTTATATAGTACAGATCTATATTGCCTGCACAGTCTATATTTCTATTCGATTTCAATGACATGCATCAGTATGAAATCGGCATCAAAACCGGTCAATGTCTATTCGATTTTGACTATATAGTCAATATCGAATAGAAACCTAACCCTAATCGCACCGTGTGTACGGGGTATGAGGTGAAAGTGCTACCCACTGTGACATTTAATAGATGATAAAGAAACACACTCCACTGCTCAATCAAAATATTTGCAGATCTCCACTTTACCTTGTTGGTAGCCAGGTGTCATAAAACTAAACTGCCCGGAGGCTGGAAATATGATACCTGTACGCCATTCTAGAAACTGAAATTGGCAGCAAAAAGACCCAGCCCAGGCCTATGAAATACCTGACATACAATTACATTAAACCATATAAACCCTTTGCAGTTTCAGCATGATTTAAATCATTAACTGTATGGAATGCTTGATTTATTTTAGAGAGGATTTTCATATTGCTTTCTTCTACAGAACCACTGCATTAAACTCTACAATCAGTATGAAACAGAGCTGCAACATTCAGAAATTAAATGCTGGTCTTTTCAGGGTCATTCTGTCAAATGGAGAAAAAAGCAGACGGATTGCGTAACATTTAACTATAAAGAATAAAAGTACATTAGAAACAGAAAGCCAGACAAAGCATAATAGGTAAAGACAAGTATTCATCAATTAAATCCTAATTGCAAATCAAAGGCAAATGGGTTTAACATGTATGGAACCAGACAGGGCACTTAAGAAAATCAATACAATTATCCATATGAAAGGAGACTGGATTCTGAAACATTAATGTAGCAGTAATAGGAGACCGAAGTCCACTCTCTCGCTAAAATATGCTGCACAACTGTAGCGAGTGACAGGTAGACGCATAATTAATGGCAATATTCTGTATACTGCACAGAGGCGATCACAATACTTGCTGCCAATACATGACAAACTGAAACTAGCGTGTTCCTGTATATGGGGCAGCAGCACCCGCAGTGCAGTTACAGGTCTTCTGCTCAACACTTACTACTATATTAGTATCAAAGGCCAATGTGTAGATGGTGGGAGCCCATTGGCTGCTCTTGCCTACAGTACATGATACTATCACACAGGATGTCCCGGGGGCACTATAGGTGTAATACCGCCCTGCGCCAGGTGGGGGAGTGCTCCTCTAGGTGGGGCATGTTAGCCAGGTGCAGTGAGCAGAAAGGGGGAGACACTGACTCACCAGACAGCGCCATAAGCTCCAGATCCAACAGCCACCAGGTCCCTGTACCTCTCCTTCACCTCCCATACGGTCTTGTTGATGTCCTGCCTGTAGAAGCCTTTCTTGGGAAGCGGCAAAGACATGGCTGGCGCAGCGGGCGGCGGGGTTCGGGGGGGATGACTGCGGTGTCACCTGGCTCAGTAGCTAGTCTAGTCTCCTGGGAGATGCGTCTCCTGCAGCATGCATACAGCCCGCTCCTGCTGCCTGCCTCTCTCACCATAAAGGACTTGCCACCCCCTCCTCAGTGTGGGCTGCTCTCTATCAACTCAATTACACCCTCTTCTCATTTCCTCCCACACTCCCAGCAGCAGCGCCTCCTTTCTCACTGCACTTTCTCCTCGCCTTGTTCTCCCCCTTCCTGCTGCAGTAGTAGGTAGCAGCAGTGTCAGTGCTCTCTATGGCTGTTGGCACTAACACACTAGCTGGGTAGTCCTCGCTGCAGCTCTGTGTCGGGAAGTGCAGCCCGGAGCTTTGTGTTTCCCCAGTCACATGACCTGTGTACACTACTAGTAGCGCTGCTGCCTGTCTCCCTCTCCTCCCCTTCCCTCTGCAGCCAGCCAGCCAGCAGCAGTAGCCCTGTGTTGTGACTCTTTAACCCAATCTCTGCTGGGAGAGGACTAGGAGGTTTTCTAGCCACGCTCCCTTTAGTTGCTTAACTACTTGCTTTCGGTTTCAAGTCAACTTATGTCATAGTTTCCATGGGAGAGAGATTTCAAGCCTTGGAGAGAGCAACAAGCGACCAATCAGCTTCTGTCAATGCAAAGCCTGTGGGGTCTCTTTGCCAAACTAGGTAGAAATCCTCCTGTCATATTCCTGCAGCCTCTATAGCTAACAATCGGATCTTTGTGGGAACATAAAGTTAAGAAGCAAATTTTACTTCAGTTGGTCACTGGGATGCATCTTGGCGTTCACATGAAGATTTTAGCAAAGGTGGTAAGAGCAGTCCTTTAGGATGATGAGATTTCCAAGTTTAGGACTCCAGAGTCCTATTTGTGCATATGTCAAGTGGCTTGTGCCATGGGGGTTGCTGTGAGGAATCCAGTTGGATCCCTCACAGTGGAGGGGAGAAAGATGGGCACACCTCCCAACATTTAAGGTTTCCATATTAGCCTTTGCATAGGGGGCATCACTTCAGAGGAGACCATCTCTTTGCCATCACTGTGGGACAGAGCATGGTTGCCCACCCTCCCTGAATGGCTAGGAGGCTCCCTATAATCGAGTCCCTCTCCCAGCCTCCTAGAAAGGTGAGCAAGTCTCCTGCATCACCCCGGAGCAGCTGAAACAAATTTTGTAATTTGTGGCTCTTATGGGGAAGGGGTGGGCCAAAAATGATGCAATTTGCATAATTTTAGCCCCATCCTCTTTTGATGGACCCACAAATTGTGGAGTTTTCTGCCCTAATGCTCCCTGGCCCCCGGCCTGCAGCATTTGGTCTCCTCTCCGGGCTTCTCCCGGCACCCTAGGCAAAACTGCTGCCTTCTGCCCCCCCCCCCCCAGTTAGAGTGTGAGGAGACAGCGCACCTTCAGAGAAAGTGTCCCGCGCTGTGCTGAGATGAAGGAGAGTCTGACAGGATGTTGCTTTAACCCTGCAGTGTGTCCTGAGCCCCGGCTGTCAATCACTGCCAGCATCCCTGTGCATGGCACTGGAGTGCTAGACCCTCTGCCCTCACATACCACAGCTTCAAGCCTGCCAGAGAGACCTCCATACTTCCAGTCCCTGCTGCAGAATAACGATAAGTACAGTTTCTGCACTATACACCCAGTACACCTGCCTGTGATATTACACTGCTATATACTGCATACCTGCAACTGACCCCTTTCACTATTCTTTAACTCTGTGCATGCCACAATAAACTACATTCCTGGTTACGTTTCCAAAAAGTGTGTCATCCAACTCTACAAGCACCGCAAAAGGTTGTGGGCCCAGACCTGCATGTTTGGAAGATTCGTCTCTAAAGTACCCGTGATAGCACTGAATATATAAAAGAACACAAAGACAAGTCTTAAAGTGACATTTTATAGAAGAGTTAACACATGGCACAGTATGAGATTGGCTAAGCTAAAAGGCTCGGAGAACTACACCACATGGAAGTTCCCCATGGAAATACAGCTTAAGAGGAAAAGTTATGGAAGGTGATGGCACAGCCAGGAGAAACTCCAAACCCAGACAAGGTAGACAGAGCCATTGCAAGGATAGGTTTAGCTGTGGAGCAGCATATCTAATCCTTCATTAGTGGGAAAGTATCGGCCAAGGACATGTGGACTGCCCTGCAAAGTGCGTATGAAGATAAAGTTCTGATGAGAATTAGTTTGAGGCGCATGCTATACGGAAGGAAGTTGAGTGCCTGAAAGTATATGAACGACTACATCAACAAGATCTTGTTGATAGCTCAGCAGTTGGCATCTATGGAAGCACAGTTAGATGAGGAAGAAGTAGTGATGGTAATGCTGCAGAATCTGATGCTTAGTAGTTGTCTTAAGCTGCCCACACACGTACCAATTACCCGGTAGTTTTTGTGCTAAAATAGCATCGTTGTGCATATGTTGTGCATGGGATGCGATGCTATTTTAGCACAAAAAGTACCGGGTAATTGGTACGTGTATGGGCAGCTTTAAAGTCAAACGATAAAAAGCTAAAGACTGAAATTGTAAGAGCCAAGCTATTGCAGTTCCAGGACCGTATTCCCATCAAGACCATAGCTGGGGGTTCTGCCTTGGTCGCAAAGGGCGCGGAACCTAAGAAGCACAAGTTCAAGTGTTTTGTATGTCATAAGATAGGACACAAAGCTTTAGACTACAAGAAGAAAAATACCAGTAGTGTGCAGAAGTGGCATGACAAAAAGGACGAGTCAGCGCTGAAAATAACAGACAACTACAGTAAAGATTGGTGGTACGTGGACTCGGAAGCCACTAGGCAAGGCATGTCCAAACTGTGGCCCTCCAGCTGTTCTGAAACTACACATTCCAGCATGCCTTGCCATAGGTTTAGCATTCCCTAATAGCAAAACGGTGGCAAGGCATGATGGGACTTGTAGTTTTACAACAGCTGGAGGGCCATAGTTTGGACATGCCTGCACTAGGCATTTTAGCTGAAATCAACATTGGTTCAATTCTTTGACACCTATACCCACTACAGTTAGAGGGATCGTAAAAAGGTCCTTACTGCATCAGACGTTGGGGCAATTACTGTACGTTTTAGAATTGGAGGAGAAACAGTTGTTACATAAATCCAAGATGTGATATCTGTGCCAGATTTGGGAAGAAACCTCATCTGTTTTAGAAGAAAAAGGTTACAGAGTCATTTTTGCAAAGGGCGGGTGTATGGTGCATAATAAGAGGGACTGCAATTGCTTCAGCAACCCGATGAAACCAACTGCATGTCCTGGACACAGAGGAGTGTTCAGCAATGACTGTCAGGAACCAGTCTGTTTTTCTGTCAGTTTCTGGTTGGCATTTTGACTCACTGGTGGCCTCCAGTGGCAGGTCTGTTGCCATTACAGCTTTGTGTTCTGGGAGCTTAATTTATCCACTAGGCTGTGAGATAATTAAGCTAATCAAGCACTAGTCTGGGAGCTCCCTGAATCTTCAGGTGCAATTAATCACCTGAGCCCTTTATAGGGCAGGCTCACCTGCAGTACTCTGCCAGTGATAGCTTCCTGTTAACCCATGTTTAGTTCCTGTGGAGAGAACTCTGTCAGCTCTCAGCTTCGCTACCTGTTCCCTGTTCCGTCTGCTGTTTGGATCTCAGGATTTATCCTCTGCAGCTCATTGCTCACTGTAGCATCAGCCTGTATACCCGGACCCCGGAGCTTTCTGGTTCCTGCTGTTCTCCTTTGGAAATTCCAGTGCTCTCCTGGTTTCCTGCTTCCAAGTCTGCTTGGCGTGTCATCCAGTCCTGGGCCAGAGCCTGCGCCTGATCCACTTCCCTCTTCTCCCTGTGGGTCACGTAAGTGCTCCTTTGGAGCCCGGTGGTTCTATCTTTTATTATTCATTTGCCCGCCGTGGCTGTTCCCCACTGTGGGTCCGTCATTATTCCTTTGTGTCATTTTTCCAGCTGTTCCTCCTGTTTTGTTATTGTCTGTCACCCTAGCTTCCATCAGGCAGGGGTGTTTCCCTTTCCATCTGCAACCGGTTTTGGGGAATCACTTGCCTTGGTGTGCCCCTGTTCCGAGATTCCCTATTGTATCTCTTGTGTCTGCGACTGGGTCGCAACTCCCGTCCTTGGCCTGGTGCCGGTAGTCAGGGGTCTTTTTCCAGCTAGGTCCTTTAGCCAGATCATCCTTTTGAGCTACCCCCTGGCGATTGCTCACCCCTTGTCTTTACCTAACACCTGGCTGCATCGGGGTCAGAGCCGGCCTAACTGGCTCTGTCGAACGCGGCGGCTACAGGCGAAGCCTAGCACTTGCAGGGGTATTCCATCTGCCCGGGGGACTCAACAGAGTCAGTGTAGGTTTCGCTGTGGCCGTTCTAAACAGCGGTCCCAGCTGCGGGCTCACGCCTGACCTTTTTCCTCCTGCCAGCTGTCGTATCACCCAGAGCCCAGGCGAGAACCGTAACAATGACAGCCTCTGATGACAGCAAATCAATGGAGCTGTGGCACAAACGTTTCAGTCATTTGGGATATGACAACATCCACAAACTGATGGATGGAATGGTAACAGGAATCACCATGAGCAGAGCTGAAAGATATGTGTGCGAGAGCTGCATAAAAGGAAAGCAAACTTGCAACCTATTTCCCAAGTCAGTCAGTAGAGCAGAGACACCACTAGCTCTAGTGCACACCGACGTGTGTGGTCCAATGGAAGTATAATCGATCAGTGGCTACAGATACTTTATGACTCTTAACTATGATGCTACAAGAATGATGTGTGTCCTTCATTAAACAAAAAAGTAAAGTAGTCAGCAAAATTGTGGAGTACAAAATCTTAATTGAGACTCAGACAGGTCTGAAGTTAAAGATCCTGAGATCCTTCAATGTTGGAGAGTACGAAAACAAAGTGTTAGCCGAAAATATGGCATAAAGCATCAACTAACCATTTCTTACACACCGGTACAGAATGGCGTGAGTGAGCAGGCAAACTGCACAATTGTTGAGAGAGCACGGATGATGCTGAGTGACGCTGGCGTAGAAAAAAAGAAGCAGTATCTACTGCAGTTTACCTAAAGAATCGAGCACCTACAGTAGCTGTTAAAGGAAAAACCACTGGAGGCCTGGTCCGGGAAAAAGCCAAGTGTCAGTCATCTTTGTGTCTTCAGAAATAAAGCTTTTGCACATATACCGAAAGAGAAAAGAAAAAAAACTACCGTATTTGCCGGTGTATAAGACGACCCCCCCAACATTTCCACTCAAAATATAGAGTTTGTTATATAAGTGCACCCGGCGTATAAGACGACCCTCCCACTTGGAGGCCTGTTTTTCAGGGGAAAAAAGTAGTCTTATACGCCAGCAAATACAGTAGATCCAAAATCCAAACAATCCATCATGCTCGGCTACTGCAAAGAAAGTAAAGATATAGACTTTGGGATACTAGGAATTTGTTTTCAGTTTGCTGTGCAGCAGCCAGGTGGGTAACAAGTAAACAGCATACAGTATAAACAATAAACAATATAAACAGGTAGGGGGACATGTACAGTCATACAGGACTCTATTCCGAGGAGACACAGTGTTAGATTATGCGAAAAGGGTTATGGCATGACTAGACAGTGAGGTGTTCACGAGTTCACGTGTCAACAGGTGAACCGCTTGAGGGAATAAACATTTTAGGCTTCTGGTGGACCTGTTGGGAATGGCCCTGTAGTGTTTTCCTGAAGGCAGCAGGTTAAACACGCCTTGGCCAGGATGTAGTTGGTCCTTGACTATTCTAGTTGCCTGCTTTTTTGCTCTGGACAGGTACAGGTCCTGGACAGAGGGAAGGTCTGTCCCGATGATCTTCTCTGCAGTTCTGACTACCTTTTGGAGTCTGCATTTGTCTCTCTCGCTGGCGGAGCCGTACCAGACCAGTATCGAGGAGCACAATACAGACTCCACAATTGCGGAGTAGAAGATGAGCAGAAGTTTCTGTGAGATTTTGAACTTCCTCAGTTGCCCAAGGGAGAACAGCCTCTGCTGCGCTTTTCCCAACAATAGTATCAGTGTTGGGCCCCCATTTAAGGTCCCAGGAGATTGTGGTTCCTAGGAAATTGAAGCAGTCCACTGGCGACACCACACTGTCAGCAATTGTTAGCGGAGGAACACCAACACACTTCTTACTAAAGTCCACTACCATCTCAACAGTTTTGGTGGGTTGAGCTCTAGATGGATGCAGCCAGGCCAATCGGTCCACTTCTTCTCTGTAAGCCAATTCGTTCCTGTCCTTTATGAGGCCAATGATGGTAGTGTCATTGGCAAATTTAATTATCTTTACTGATTGCGCCTCTGAGTATGCAAATATAGCTTACTGTGAAACTCAAAACACCCAAGAAGCCAAGTCAAGCAGTGATTGGACAGAGTGGAAATCAGCAATTGATACAGAGCTGTCAGCGCTGAATGAAAATAGTACATGGACTATAGTAGATAGGCCATACAACCGTAAAACGATTAATAACTAATAGGTCTTCTACAAGAAGTTGAATTCCGATGGGACAATTGCCCATTACAAAGCAAACCCAATGGTCAGGAATCGATTAAGGAGAGTTCTATTCACCAGTTACAAGATACAGCACTCGGAGATTAGTAATTGCAATTGCCACACTGCATTATCTACTGCTATATCAACTTAACTGTGACTCTGCATTCCTAAATGGAGAATTGGCAGAATAAATTTATATGGAACCACCTGAGCACTATGATGAGAATGCATTCCAAACAGGAAAAGTATGTCTCTTAAATAAATCACTATAGGCCTTAAGCAAAGTGGTCGTTGTTGGTATGTAACATTAAATGCAGCACTACTAGAGATGAAATTTGTTAGGTCAGAGACTGATCATTACCTATATCACAGGTGAAATTATTTATCATAGCTGTCTATGTGACTGACTTCCTTATGACAGGTCAAGAAAATCACATTACTGGCATGAAACACCAGCTGCAACAAAAGTTGAAGTTAAAAGATTTAGGCCCTGCAAATAACATATTAGGTATGAGAATTGTGCAAAACTTACAAGAAGGAACTGTAACAATTTACCAACAAACATACACCAAGGCAATAATTTCTAAGTGCAGAATGACTCAAAACCAGTGAGTACTCCCATTGACAAGAGAAAAAAGATGTCAACAACTATTCAGGGGGAAATAGAGTATATGCAAGACATTCCTTATCAAAACGCAGTTGGAAGTTTGATGTATGTAAGTGTTGGGACATCACACATGCAGTGCTGACATCACACATGCAGTGCTGACTCACTCACAAGCCAGTTTGCAATAAACCCAGGGAGACAACACTGGATTGCAGTGAAAAGAATCCTGAGGTACCTGAAAGGTACAAGTTCCTTAAAGCTGAGATTTACAAAACCAAGTAAAGCTGAGTACACATCTATACAATCGTGGGCCGTTCTTTCGATCTCGGATGAAAGTGCGTTCGATTGTATAGGTGTGTATGCTGTTTCCCAATTCATGCTGTACAATCGATAAACGGTCTTGTCTGTCCATACTTGGTCGGTCGAAGGTTCAGTCCTGTTTAATAGTCATCCGACCGGACGGGCCCATATCGGAACAAAAGTGCAGTGTGTATGCACATTCGATCGATATGCTGGCCATTCTTGCAATTATGCTCCTAAAACTGGAACGCCTAAGTGGGCATTGACTAGCCGCATAATCTCTCCTACAGCATGTAAACAAGAAGCATTTACCTCTTCCTCATTATATTTTCCTGCCATAACATGTAAATTTTGTTTTGGTACGCCCTTAACCCAGCCCATTATGATAATTTTGTTTATATATGACATGTCAATAGCCCGAATTGAGAGAGTGTGTACAGTGGTACAATCTTTTTCTGCCTATTGTTTGGATGGGAGTAGATCGAACGTCGCAAGTAAAATTGTATAGGTGTGTACGCGCATATCGGCTGGTGTTTGTGGACGGTCGATTGCGTGTATGGTCGATCGAACGCGCGAAAGAAAACAGATTGTATAGATGTGTACCCAGCTTTACTCCAGTTTACACATTTTCTGTGACGCCTTGTACTGAGATGTCTCTTGCATGCCCATCCTAGAGATCAGACAGAAATTCAATGCTGCCTGCCTGTATGCTGCCCATCCCTGAATTAGGCCCAAGGTCACCACTCCACTGTTTACAGCAGTGAGTAAAACAAAAAAATCTAAAATAAATAACAGTATATATGTTTTTTTGGTACTTATGTATTATCTGAGCTCCCATGTTAAATGCACCCCATTTTTTTCATACCCCTACTATCCAACTACGCATGGAGTTGATTTTATGTAGTGTGGCGAGCGCAGCGAGCTACCGTGCCTGAAGCGTGGCGAGGGGACGCGGTCTCATAAGAAAAACGGGAGCCCAGATATTACAGAAGTACCGTTTTTTTTAAATATCGTTTTAATGTAGGTTTTTTTAAAAACAAGATTTACTCACCAAAGCACACTTAACCTAATTGCTGGGAGGTTGTGAGGGGAAAAAAAATTGTGTCCCTCTGATCAAAGTTGTTTCCTTTACACTGCGGTTTAAAAAGTGCTTTCCGACATATTTCATAACCAGGGCCGGTGCAAGCCCTGTCAGTGCCCCAGATGACCCCTCGCTCAACCCCCCCCCCCTCACCCGCTCCAATGGGGGTGGGGGGCAGAGGGCACCACCCACGGATTATCGCGCTCCGGGGGTGCAGGCGCTACCCACAGATTGCCTCTCTGCGGCTGACCAGCAAGGGGGTAGCAGCGGGCGCCTGCCGCGGATTGCTGACTAGCTGGGGGGGGGGGAGCCACCACCCGCCGATCATAATCCACGGGCGGGCTCCAGGGGGGATGGGTGCGGGCGCTACCCCCGCCGGCGCTACCCCCGCTGAAGATTGCTGCTGATGACCAGCAGGTTTAATGCTGATCCATGGGTGGGATCCAGGCGGGGGGGGGGGGGGGGGGGGGGGGCATACAGCTCACTGACTCAGTGAAACAAAAAAAAAATACTGTAATTAGGGTCAAGCGTATTAGCAGCAACAAGTTCAAGCTGCTGTTGCAGAGGCATGGCCCGATCAGGTATGGATCATAGGGTCTACAGTCTTTAGGATGACACCAAAAGGTTGACATGCAAAAGGTCGACATTAGACTAAAATTGGTGTAACTGTCGACACCTGTGCACGTGGTTTCTATGCCATGGTTTGGGGCAGGCGCTGCACTTGGCACACTTTACCATTCCCAATCGGAGTAAACATGGATGGTAAAGTATGAAACAGTTCATAAAAAAAAACCTTTTTTTTAATGTTTTGACCATTGCAATGTCAAACATTTGGTATAAGGCTGCAAATAAGAATCATGGATTCTGGGCTACCGTAAGTACTGCATATAGCTGAAGCTAACTACGTTGTGAGGGGACCTGCAGCTTAGTTTGGAACTCCAAACTTGCTGTTGGGCAAATCCGCACACTTTAACTGAAAAAAAAAAAATATTTGCTGGCCAAATTAGCAACATCAGCAGGTGTATGATAGCTGGCAGGGTCAAGAGTGCTCAATGCTAAATACAGAATAGTCTCATAGGTGCATAAATAATGGTTATTACCACCTACTACCTAATAGCACTGATGTCATGATTTTAATTCCCACCAGTCAACCATGGCCCTCAAGGAGTTTGTATATTTTGCCCATGTTTGTGTGGGTTTTCCTGCATGTACTCCCATTTCCTCCCATAATCTAAATTCATACTAGTAGGATAATTGGATGCCAACAAAAAATGACCCCTATTGTGTAAGTATGTGCATGTGTACATGTGTTTAGAGCAGACTAGATTGGCCAAGTGATTCTTATCTTATTCTATGTTTCTATATATAACACTCCTCCTCCACCCGGACCCAAGTTCACAATGTATAACACTGTACTGGGTGACAGGGAGAAGCACAGTTAGTGGCGTAACAATAGCCCTGCAGACCCCGCTGTGGCGGGGCGGTGCTGAGTAAGTGTGGGCGCCAGTCTGCGGGGCTATGGTTACACCCAGTGGCGTAACTATGGAGGGTGCAGGGGATGCAATTGCTATGGGGCCCGGCGGCTTGGGGGGCCCCAAGGCAATCCCCTGAAGCCTGCACCCTTTTGATTATTTAAACCCCCCCGCCGCTGTGCATTTAACATGTGAGCAATGGAGGAGATAGCGCCTCGCCACGGGGACAGGAAGTCCCAGCGTGGTGAGCGGCCCAAGGTGACTGCGCCGTGGAGAGGGAGGCGCTGTAAGCTGGACGGAGAAGGAGACAACGCGCCGGGGACGGGAGAGCAAA
The DNA here is from genome assembly GCF_055691185.1 of Crinia signifera. NCBI lineage: Eukaryota > Metazoa > Chordata > Amphibia > Anura > Myobatrachidae > Crinia > Crinia signifera. The sequence continues at coordinate 160,374,023 of NC_139220.1, read as the reverse complement.
CCCCGGTGCATGAGCAGCATCAGGAGGAGACGGACACTGTGACTGCACTAGGGAGGAGGCGTGGCGTGCGGGACTCGGAGCAGGAAAGGCCACGCGGGGAGAGAAAGACCCGGCGCAGTGAGCTGAAGCAGGAGGAGACAGTGCGTCCAGGAGAGGAATGCCCGGTGCATGAGCAGCACTGGGGACACTGTCACACAGCACTGGGGCAAAGGAAGCATGGTGAGTGAGTGGCTGTCACAAGCTTTCAATCCTCTGTCCTCCCTTCTCCCCCTGTCCTCCTCTAATCTTCTCCGTCCTCCCCTCCTCTCCTATAACCTCCCTGGCATCCTCAAATCCCTCCCCCCTTTTTTCCTCTACTTCTCTCACTTTCTCTCCCCGATACCCTCTCACTCCATCTCTCCCCTTTACTTGGCACCCTTTGTCTGTGTGACATCGTCTCTCACTCCCTTTCTCTTCCTATTTCTCTCCGTGGCACCGCTCTCACTATCTGCCACCCTCTCTCTCCCCCTATCTCCCCAACATGCTCTCTCACTCCGTCTCTCCCCCTTTCTCACTCTCTCTTCCTCCCCTCTTTCTTTTTCCCTTATTCCGGCGTTCTCTCTCACTCCAGCTCATATCTCTCTATATCTTGCTCCTCCCCCTTTCTCTCTATCTATCCCTTTTTTTCCATGAAGCCCCCCCCCCCCCTCTTTTCTTGGCCACCCCTCTCTCTCTTACAAGCTCCTCACTCTGACACTCTTTGGGGTCAATTCAATCTATCGCACTGTGAGTAGCGCCATGAGAGCGCTCCCTGGGGCAATTCAAATAAGCACATTGCTAAGTCCAACTAGTGGCTTTCTGCTTGCATCCCAGGAGGGGTGCAAACAAAAATCCCACAAAACTATTGTATTTCAGTAATGCTGTTTTGTGCCCTAGTGCGGCACAAACAGCGTTGCAGCAGAGCACTTAGTTGGACAATACCGGTACACCCGCGAGTACTGGAATTCTCAGACTTAACAGTGCACTGATTTGAATAGCCCCAGGAGCTCATTCCCATCGTTATTCACAGCGAGCTGAAATACATAGAGCCATTTGTTGCTCATTCCCCTAACTCTCCTGCCCCTCTAAGGGGTATTGTAGTGACAATGGGGGAGGGGCCCCTTTAAAGATTTTGCTATGGGGCCCACAAGGTACTAGTTACGCCCCTGGTTACACCGCTGCCGCGTTTGTGGCCAGGACTCACCAATTACTTGTCTGTGCGGTCCCGGCTCTCTTTCTCCTCCTGGCTCTGTCTCCATCTGCAGTGCTAATGAAAACTGACCCTCGCTATTAGGGGCAGCCATTTTGTGAAGAGTCAGTTTTTATTAGAAGTTCGAGGAGCACCGGACCGTGGTGCAGACCAGATCTGCGGGTCCCTGAATGCGGCGGCATGCGGAGTGATAAGGGGGGATTAACTTTACTTTTGCTGCTGAAATCGGCGGGGGGCGCATATTTACTAGTTACGTCACTGGGCACAGTATGACAAGAAAAAAGAGTAGTGATAAGAAGAGGGTTTCAGGGGCAGCAGTGGGCCCCTTAATTCCCAGAGGCCAAAGTGTACTGCACCTGCCGCACCAATAGTTGTTCCTATTGACTGTGTGTCTCTTTATGTAATTGTTATACTTGTGGCAAGTCAGAATATTATATAGTCTTTTTTATTTGTTACAACTATGTAATTATAATTATTGTGTGTGTGTGTGTGTGTGTACCTTGAAAGAGACGGGTTCTGGCGCGCTGTTACAGACTTTAGCAAATGCAATAATCCTCAAACTCAGAAAAATATAATAAAAGTCCTAATTTCCTCTTATGATTATTTTCAAGTATTGCCCACAAAATCATCCATACTGCCCAACATTTAAATATATAAACTTAGCTCAAAATAATGGTGCCCATACACATGTGAGATATTGCATGCGATCCATACGATTTCGATAAATCACCGTGACAAATCGCATGCCATTACATGTGTCACCCAACGCGATGCTTGGGCCTGCCATTCGAATGTGTCATCAATAAATATTATGTGCTGCACATAATAATTATCACATTGCATGTACACTTAGATGTGGTGTTTAGCCACATGCGATGGCTGGCAGGCATCAGTGTAGTGGAGTGGGTATTCAGCGGCAGGTGGCAGAATTAAAAAGAAATTTTTTTTCAAAAGACTGGGTGAACCTCTGAATGAGCGATCCGCGGCTGCCTGAATGTGAGACCTCTGATTGGCCTAGAGCTCTCAGAGGGCCACCCAGTGTTTTAAAATGGGATATATATTGGGGGTGGTACTGCCCTTTGCCTATTAAGGGTGTTGCATTATATGTTACACCTCAATAAATGCTATAGAATTATGTCTGTTGAATTAATAGTGTGATGCATATAAATTTCTAGGATTACGATAGTAATATATATATACAAGAATGAATCAAACATACATCTCTGATTATTGTACTTACAATACCTCCCAAATAAATAATTATAAATTGTTTACCCTGAAAGGCAAAGCAAAGCCACCATCACCATAGGCGAATGCTCAAGTTTAAAGTAACACAGGGGCGTGGCTTGGCCAAGCATGTGAGAGGTAGCAGACTCTCTGAGCTCTCCGTCCATCCGTTTGGAAAATCCTTATTCCTGCACTGGAATCGTTACCAGCACCTGCCTACAGCCTGCCTGAACACCCCCTGCTATCAGCCGCCCGTTTGCCGCCCGAATTGCCCACATACCTGCCCCTGGAACGCTGTGGGAACCTGGACGCGATCCGGGGTTGGAGGGGACCCGCCGCCATCTTGCTGTCCTGAGAGCGCGGGCTAGCTGGCTTAAGCTGCCCCCGTACAGCCCTGCCGTCACCCGACTCTCCCCTGCAGCAGCACCCGACTTGAAAGGTGAGCCCCGCTGCGCGGCGCTGAGCTGAGCTAGACTCCGGCTCCCGTCCCCCCGCTCACGTGTAACTGGAGCGGCTGGCTGGACGCGGGGTATTCGCGCCTTCCACCCGACCACCCAGCGGGAGGCAGCGATCCCCCATTGGATACAGTCACCTGCCTGGAAGTCCTGCTCGCCGCGCACGGAGCCTCCGGAGCTCCTGTAACATATAGCGGGGGTGAGCGCACTGGGTCCTGGCTACTGAGCCTGCCGCCATCCTCTCCCCCTGCTTCAGGCCTCTACTCCTCTCTGGCTATTGAGCCTGCTGCCATCCTCTCCCCCTGCCTCAGGCCTCCATTTCCTCTTACTAAACCGGCATATACATATCCTGACTTTACTGCCCACATCAGGGATCTATCTCTAAGTGCCCAGCGGCCAGCTCATAAGTCCAGAGCGTGTCCCCCCCCCCCCCTCAGCATAACAGCATCTCCCTGCGGCCTGGAAGCATCTGAAGCTACTCCTAACCTGGTCTCCCTATTCTTGCTCCCCCCTGCAACTCACATCAGGCCTGGGATTTGCCTAGGTAACAGACAAGGCTGCTCAACATGGGGAAAACGAATGCAGCGTCTGCTGCAGCTAGGCTGGAAAAGTTTGCACGTGGAACCCAGCCTTCATCCTCCACGCAGTCCTCCCAGACCTCTCCCTCCCCTTCGCCCCCTCAGTCAGAGGTCGACGCTCCTGACGCTGAAAGCTCAATTCAGTCTACTCAACAGATCCTCTTAGCTATAACGGCGTCCGAACAGAGAGTCACTGGTGAGATTGGCCAGGTGCGCTCGGATATCTCCCTGCTTCGACATGACATGCAAAAAATAAGAGAGAGGGTGGGAGAGGCGGAACACCGTATATCCGACCTGGAGGACACAACTAATCCCCTTAAATCTGCAGTTGCCGACCTTACCACCCAGATGTCAGAGGTCAAATCTAAATTGTCGGACATGGAGGGGCGCCTGCGCCGGAACAATGTCCGTTTTGTTGGCCTCCCTGAGCGGGCGGAGGGATCCTCCCCGGAGAAGTTCCTTGAGGGGTGGCTCCTAAACCTGTTTCCTGGCGGTGAATTCAGCCAGCATTTTGCTGTGGAAAGGGCCCATCGCATCCCTGCTAGGGCTCCCCCACCAGGTGCCCCCCCGCGTACATTTATCGCTCGCTTCCTCCACTACAGAGACAGAGACGCTGTCCTCCGCCTGGCCCGTCTACAGGGCCCTTTGAAATGTGACAACCAAGTTGTGGCAGCATATCCAGACTTTGCAGCGGACGTTCAAAAAACTCGTGCCCAATTTCTTCAGATCAAAAGAAGACTTCGGGAGCAGCAAATCCAGTATTCAATGATCTTCCCGGCACGATTGAGGGTGGTGGTTGACGGCAACTCCCACTTCTTCAACACCCCTCGGGATGCTGAACAATGGCTGGATCGCAGGCCGCGGGGCCCACCCTGATGCTACCCACGTGAGCATGATGGTGTTACTGTTGCATCCAGGAGAATATTTGGCCCTGTGGCAAAATGTTGTTTCTCTTGTTTATCTCCCTTAGGTCCGAGGGTAATCCATGCGTTTCTATTTTCAGGTTGCAGTGTGTTTGTGCGGTTTATTGTGCAGGAAATGTGTGTTTTTTTTTTAATGGAGCTCAATGCTGGGAAATAGTTATCTGTCTATAAGCGAGTACTGGTCTATACCTTTGGGTATACAAAGTTTAGCTATAGTTGGGTAACCCCTTTTTTCTTTTTGGTTGTTCGGGATCCAAAGTATATCTAATGTTAGATAGGTATACCGGGTGGGGGGTAATGTTGCGGGTTTTTTTTCTTTTTTATTCTCTAACTATGTTTTTGTTTAAAGTTAAGTTGGTGCTGACTGTGTTTTTTGACAGGAACGACTATATTATAATGTGCAAACTTGCCTACTGTACTAGCGTAGAGTCAACTCCCCACTGGCTGCTGCTGTCAGGTCCCACGTCAACAGGGAACAGATTACATGTATCTACGTATGTCTCCCTTCCTTATGTAGCCTCCCCCCTCGCCTCTGATTCTCCTCTGTCCATCTCTATGCCCTTCTCTATCAGCTCCAACTATGGCTCATACCCATAACCTAGCGGGGCTCCGCATACTCGGCTGGAATGTCCGTGGCCTCAACGACCGTGTTAAGCGCTCCCTGGTCCTTGCAGAGATTAAAAGAAATAGGGCGGATATAGCATGTCTCTCAGAGACTCACCTGGCTGGCACAAGAACTATGTCACTCAAGAAACCTTGGGTCGGCCACATGTTTCATTCCACCTTTTCCAACAACGCTAGGGGTGTGGCGATTCTAATCAAAAAAACCATAGGCTTTCACCTTACACATCACCAAATAGATCAACATGGCAGATATGTTTTTCTGAGGGCCCACGTTAACCATGTTCTCCTCAATATACTTGCCATTTACGTTCCCCCCCCCCTATAGCAATGACGTACTTAGAAGGGCAGTATCCTTCCTGGCTTCCTTCCCATCTGTGCCGACGGTCTGTATTGGGGACTTCAATAATATTTTAGATAATACCCTAGACAGATGGACGGCCGCAACTAATCCCACTCCTTCACCTATTCCCTCTCCCACGCCATTTGCTAAACTGATCAACGAACTTAACTTAATAGACATCTGGCGACTTAGACACCCACATCAGAAGCAGTTCTCCTGCTACTCTGCTGGCCATCGCTCTTTTTCCAGAATAGATCTTACGCTGATCTCTCCAGACCTCATACACAAAACTAACCTAGTTGACTATCTACAGAGAGGGATATCTGATCATTCCCCCATGGTTGTAGTTTTGGATCTGATGCCCTCCAGAGGTGCCAGTACCTGGAAGCTAAACCCCTTCTGGCTCACCTTGATGACTGACGGTGATGCGTTACTCGGGGAGTGGTCGGATTTTCAGGAACATAATGCGTCATGTACGGACCCATACATCCGTCACGACACGTTTAAGACTGTTATCAGGGGTTCCCTCATAAAGCGCATAGCTAATATTAAAAAAGCCAGCAGGGAGGAGGAGTCAAAATTAGAACTTGCATGCTCTCAACACGAGGCCACATACCTGAGCTCGGGTTTGTTGGAGGATGGAGTGAGATGGGATGGAGCGCGCAGGCTCTGGACGGACTATCTACTTGACAAGTCTAAGCGTGGGCTCCTGTTCTCTGCACATGCTAAATATACCCAGTCAGATGCGGGAGGCGGCTACTTGGCGTATCTCGCCCGAGACGAAAGATCAACTAACTCTGTCCAAAAGATATGCGACTCTGGGGGAGTGGAATACCATACCACCCCTGAAATCGCTCAAACCTTCTTATCATTCTACTCCTCGTTGTACACGTCCCGGGCGACTTACACCTCTGGCCAACTGGAGCAGTATCTATCAAAGATAAACATACCCACCCTCTCCCGACAGTCTGTAGACCTCTTGGAAGCAGATATCACTACTTTAGAGATTGAGACCGCAATTGCCTCCTTCCCTAACAAGAAAGCCCCCGGTAGTGATGGCATACCGATTGAGGTGTATAAAACGCATAAAGATTATTTTGTCCCTTACTTACTCCAGCTGTACACTGACCTCAGAAGGGTTGGGGGCCTCCCCCCTTCCATGTCGGAGGCAGTCATAGTTGTAATTCCAAAGCCTGGAAAAGACCCCTCCCTCCCGGACTCGTACCGTCCCATCTCGCTCCTCTCAACCGATGTTAAAATATTAGCAAAAATCCTCGCTACCAGACTGAATGCAGTGGTCACTTCCGTTATACACGAGGACCAGTCAGGCTTTATGCCTGGCCGCTCCACTACCCGTAACCTCAGGCGACTCTTCTGTCATCTACAGCGAGATACAAACTGTGGGTCGGGGGCAGTGGTGGTGTCGCTCGACGCTGCCAAGGCCTTCGACTCTGTGGAATGGAGCTACCTATGGGAGGTCCTACGCTCCTTTGCCTTTGGCCCTAATTTTATCAGTTGGATAAGGCTATTATACTCCTCCCCGATGGCCCGTATTTCGGTTAACGGCTATGTGACCCATGCATTCCCACTTGGCAGGGGAACTAGACAGGGGTGCCCCCTCTCCCCTGCCCTATTTGCCCTGGCGATAGAGCCCTTGGCTATTGTTCTCCGCACCACCCCGGCTGTCCGCGGTGTCTCTATAGGCAATAGGGAGGATGTCGTCGCTCTATATGCAGACGACACTCTCCTTTTCCTTAATGACGCCGGAGCTTCCCTTGAGGCGGTCCTGCGAATTGTTGAGAGATTCGGCTCATTCTCTGGCCTTCTCATAAACTGGGGTAAGTCAAGCATTATGCCTCTTTCAGGTGTAATTCCGAGTGAATTGATACCCTCCTCCCCTCTGCAATGGGTCCTCAAATTTAAATACCTGGGAGTATGGATAACCCCTAAAGTGACGGAGTTTGTACCACTCAACATAGACACCATTACTACTCAGTTTAAGGGGCGGGTCCGCCAGTGGAAGAAACTTCCTCTTATTGTCATGGGCCGCGTCAACTTAATAAAAATGACGATACTTCCCAAATACCTGTATCTGCTCCAGCACTCCCCAGTATACATCCCTAAGCATGTCTTTACGGCCATAAATAGCTTAATATCATCCTTTATTTGGGGGAGCAAGCCGCCTAGGATAGCCCTTAGGACACTGGTCAAGCCCAGAGTTGATGGGGGGTTGGGTCTTCCCAACCTCCAGGCCTACTATCTAGCAGCCCAACTTATGCACCTATCAGATTGGATCTTGGGACGCTGTGGTTCCACCTTTGAGTGCTCCTATGCCGAGTGTGTGGGGTCCCGCCTTCCCCCCACTCAATTTCTTCTCTCTTTCCCTTTCAGTCCTACTCTCTCCCCTCTCTTCAGGCAGGCGCTGCTGGTGTGGCGTCAGACCCATAGATTATGGAACTGGAGGGGCATTGACTCAGAGACCCCCCTATGGTACAATAAGACATTCCCAGAGTTTAGGCAGTTATCCAGGGACGGTTTCTGGCTTAGTGTGGGTCTTACATCAGTCTCCCAGCTGTTCCTGGCTGGGTCCCTTAAAACATTCCAGCAGCTGGCGGAGGAGCATCAGCTCTCAAATAGGCTCTTCTACCGATTTCTACAACTCCGACACGCAGCCAGGGCTCAATTTCCTAACTCCCCTCCCGCCACTTCCGACTCTCCGATTAAAATACTATTAAAAAATCTAAACACGAAGGGTCAGATATCTACTATATATAATAATCTTAGCAGACAGATATTGATAGCCTGGACTCCCTTAGGGGTAAATGGGAGCCTAACATTGGAACCCTGGATGCAGAGCAGTGGAGTCAGATTTTGGAATCGGTTAAGTACACCACCCCATGTCTTAAATACCAGCAGATCTCTTTCTATATTCTTCATAGAGCCTATCGCTCTCCAGTCTCCATGCACAGAGCGGGACTCAGATCAGACGACAGCTGCCCCAGGTGTGCCTCACCCGGTGCAGACTTCTGGCACATGTTATGGCTCTGTCCACAGGTTTATAGCTTTTGGGAGGCAGTTTGGATTGATATAATCACTACTGAACCATCAGTCCCTCCCATCGCTCCTAAATACTGTATGTTTGCTCTTGACCTAGAGGAATCACTCTCACCTTCAATTTATAAATATGTTCTATGCTTAACAACTCTGGCCAAGGTTCTCATTGCCAGGAAATGGTTTGACCCTACATTCCCAAATATATACAACTGGAGGGCTCTCGTGAACGAGGTTTCGGGGCATGAGAGATTCACCTTCAAAGCCAGGGGTTCACTCACTTCTTACTATAACAAATGGAGCAGATGGACCTCCTCTAGATTCGCCACAGCCGTCGACATCAGGCCCAACATCCCTAATCCTTGACTCCGGCTACGGGGGAGCCTATATTTATATATATTTATGTTATTATGTATATTTGCAAGTGTACTTACTTCTCTTTACCACGATACATGTAGACCATCCGCATTTATTTATTGGACTGGGCCCCATCATCACAATGGGGTCGTTCCTAAAAACACTAACGCGTTATGCCTCCGTCTCAGACAGCACCATGAACTGAACTTAATCCTTTCTTGTCTTTTTCTTTTTTTTTTTTTTTTTTTTTTAGGTAGGGGGATGGGGGGTGGGGGTAGTGTTAAGTTAGATAGTTAAGTTTCTGTTAAACTGTTAAAATGAAAAATTATATATGTGTGCTGTTTCATATGTATAAAGCATAGATGTATCCATACGCTTACCCAGATACTTATTTGACTACAAAGGACCGACAGAGACTACACCAAGTTATACACGAAAAAGTTTTATTATGTCTTGTATTTTTTTGCCCGGCAAACCTTCTGTAAACACTGTTTGGATGTTATAATGACACTGTACATGTTTTATGCTTTCTAACAATATGTACAATAAAAAATTACTCAATTTAAAAAAAAAGTTTAAAGTAACACAACAAATTAGTAAAAAAAAAAAAAAAGTACTAAATTATGACAATTAAATAATATTGAAGAAATTATGAAAGTGCCCTTTTACAGTCAAAAGTCCCCTTGGGGATTATCAATTGATGTTGTCACTCCACAGCTTTTCAATTGCCAATTTAACGGTGTATGGTTACTTGGCAATTAACAAAACACTTGATAAAGCAGTTAATATCGTGGTTTATCCTGTTTAAAATGTTCAGGTACCTCTATCATTACATTGGTGGTCAGCGGGTTCTTCTTATTAGTTTTCCTGGGGGAGTTCTCGCGATCTCCCTAAGTCGTTGGGCCGCACTGCAGGACCACTCGAACTGGGAACAGTGTGTTCACACTGATCACGTGCTGCGGTTAACAAACAGCACCGCTCCCTGTCTGGCAGAGGTTAGGTGGAACACCACTGTGGGTTCTTGTTCGACCCGCCGCAGTGTCTGCCCTCCTCCTTACAGGTTCCCCAGCCAGTGTTTTGCAATGTTTTCTCAAATTCTGCCGCCTACCACTGAGTACCACCCCTCGTCAACACTCTAGCCACCCGCTTCTCTACACCGATGCCAGTCAGCCTTCTTCCAGCACCCAATGGCATGCAACATCAGGTGCTGGAAAAAAACACTTAAGATGTGATCAGATACAATAGGAAATCAAATTGCGATGTTGCATCGCATCTGATCGTACAAGTGTATGGGCACCATAAGCCGTCATCCAAAATGCCAAAGTCTGAAACTCCAATTTTAACATTACCTTCATCATTCAGAAGCATTATTTTGTAGTAATTTTAGTAGTATAGAGCTGGGCTTGTATTTTCAACTCTAATGCTATGTCTTACCAACTGTGTTACAGTCTGGTATGGGAATTGTACAATACGGGAGCGCAAGATGCTGCAGAGAGTAGTTAAAACGGGGGAGTGGATTGTAGGGAACACACTTCCATCAATGGAAGCTATCCAGCGGAAACGCTGTATGCGCCGTGCACATAATATTGTAAGGGATCTGACTCATCCAGCACAGGGTTTATTTAGACTTTTACCATCTGGGAAGTGTTTTAGATGGTTTAAAAACAGGACTAGCAGACTGAGGAATAGTTTCTTTCCTTCAGCTATTTTGGCATTAAATACTGGTGAGTGATTGTTGTAACAGTTTTTTTATGTATTGTAATTAAGGGCCTTATTCTGGTTAGGTCGGTGAAACGGACGTACGGTCCATTTCACCGTACGTTTCCCGTACGCGGATGGTGAGCAAAAGTCCGCCCACAGAACTGCCGCATACGGTCACAAACACCGACAATGGGGAGTGGCGTACACTTGAGCGTACGCCACCGTGCACGGACGGGTCTCCTCTTAGACACCGTAAACTGGCGTACAACAGAGCGTACGCCACCGTGTACGGATGGGTCTCGTCCGTTTTCACACCGTCATCTTCAGTATATTGGAGCGTACACCACAGTGCATGGACGGGTCTCGCCTTTTTTTCAATGGAAAACTCAGCGTGTGTCACAGATCGTGACAGTGAGCGTACATCCGTGGATTCAAAGGTACCTTTGAAAAAGTTGTCTGTGGACAATGAAACGCGTCAGTCTAGGTGTTACAGTCTGACATTGGGACTCTAAACAGATACTACCCTCATTGGGACTCTAAACAGATACCATCCTCACTTGGACCAACTCTCCACTCCGCAAGCCCTTCCATCTGGGACAACCAAACTGGATATCACAAGGGACACCACCACCTGCTATTCACCGGATTGCCTTACTAAAGGACTGAGACCAAGTATCCCAATTCAACCAGGATCAGGCTCTTGTCTCCGGTCAGGTTTATGGACACCCGCCATTCCAGCCTTTCCCCAATACCATCTGGGAGTCTGTGATATACCCACCTGGGAGAGTAACCTCAGGAACAAGTGAGAAACTGTATATTGTGTGTATATATCTGTACCTACAAATACATGAGATCCCTATCAGGCTGTACCACCATTTATTGTTATTAGTATATGTGCAATTGCTTTTTAATCTGATTTTTTACCAGTAAGAATAAAATAATTTGTACAACCCAATTGGTCATACCCACTTATATTGTTTAGCGCTCCACCACCCCTCTTGTGTGTTTGTATTCTGTTTTTTGGGGGCTGACCTCCCCACGGTGTGAGCAGCTTGCCAAACAACTCACCCAGAAGCGCCTGAAATATACTTTTCCACCTAGGTGGTCAAGTATTTACTTCATCCTTAACATATGTCTCTGAATGTGTGTACCCCACAAATAAAATGACTAAAGAAATTGTGAATTAGAAAAAATATAAAGAATTATAAGATGCATTGGCTTGTACTACATCAGATGCATGCTGGTAAGTGTGTTAGATCCATACCAAGACAAAATTAGCACTGTTAGGAACATTTATTAAAAGCAGTTTCTTCAATTACTAGCACAAATAAGCACAGATGAAAGGAACCATTAAATAACATAGTATAGTAACGGAGCTATCAGGGAGAAGCATATTCTTCTTCAATATTTCTCTAGTACAATAATAAACACGCTCGCCACCCACGGTCTCCTGTCAGAATTAGATACATGTCCTTGGTGCAAAAGCAAAAGTAAACAACATCTCATTGTGCAAAATCCTCAACATTATCTATCATCAACCCCTCCTTCATATTGCTGCAGCTCAGGATATATATAGTATCTGTATAGACATATACATATATACATATATACACATACACTCACACACCAGTGCTGTCAAGAAAAGGCGTAGCCAGTGTTCCAGTTTTCCTTGCCATTTCCAAATATAAGTAGCCTGTGAATCTTAAACTATTTAATTTTGGAAATTCTTGTATAAGAAAAAATCCATCTGATCTGAAGCTGTCAAGGTGCCCACACACTAGAAAGATCTGCGATCTTAAAATGTGAGCATAAATTAGCCTTGAAATCTTTTGTCCGTCTTGGACAAAAGATTTCAGGCAAGCACACATCTTTACCAAAGGGGATATGGTTTATTGTCGACCCAACTTAGGTCGACACCGTTGGGTCGACAGGCAACAAGGTCGACAGGGTTCTAGGTTGACATGGATGAAGGTAGACAGGTGTCTAGGTCGACATGGGACAAGGTAGACATGGTTTTAGGTCAACATATGCGTTAGGTTGACATGGGTTAGGTTGACAGGTCACGAGGTCCACATGGGGGACCTAAACCCATGTCTACATAGACACCTGTCGACCTTCACCCATGTCGACCTAGAACCCTGTCAATCTAATGACCGTCGACCTAAGTTGTGTTGACAATACGATCCACACCCTACCAAAGATATCTCTTAAGATCCCACGTTGTTCCTATTGATCTTTTGTTACATCTTCTGATCTTTCATGCAGCATGTAAGAACAGAAGATTTAGCAAAAGATCCGCAGGAGCACGCATCGGACCCATATCGGCCGAAATCTTTGGTGAAGACGTGCGCTTGCCTGAAATCTTTTGTCAAGGATCGCAGATCTTTCTAGTGCGTGGGCACATTTAGCCTTTACCACTTCTGATGGGAGGCTATTCCACTTGTTCACTACCTTTTCTGAGAAGTAATTTTTCCTCAGATTTCCGCTGAACCTCCCTCCAGTTTTAGTGCATGTCCGTGTGTTCTAATACTTCCCTTCATTTAAAGAATGTTTCCCTCCTGGACCTTGTTAAAACCCTTGGTAAGTTTCTATCATGCCTCCCCTCTCTCTTATCTGCTCCAAACTATACATATTGAGATTTGTTTGTCTTTCCGGAAGTTTTGTGATGTAGGCCATGTACCATTTTACTTGCCTTTCTTTATACCATCCCTAGAGTATTGATATACTTTTGGAGATATGGGCCCTTATTCTGGTTCACTCGCAAAGGCAAATTCCTTCTCAAATGTCCAAAACCATGTGCACTGTGGGGGGATGTAACGTGCAGAGAGAATTAGATTTGGGTGAGGTCTTACTTCAAAGTGAGATCTACTGTATATTGCAGTATAAAAATAAAGCAGTCAATATTTTCCCTGCACAGAAACAAAATAACTCACCCAAATCTAAATCTCTTCACAAGCTACATCTGCCCCCCAACTGCAGTGCACCATAGGTGCCGATTTATGTTTTTTGCTGGTGGGTGCTCATGCCAAAAATATAGAGGAGTGACTTCATGGGGAGTGGTCTCCAATATTCAAATTACGGCAACAGAGTTCCACATACATAAATGCCCAGTTATACATGTTACTGTATGCCATGGTAGAGCACCTTATACCAGCTATAACACAGTAGAGTCACTTCAGGTTACATCACAGTAGATACCCTACATATTGGGGGTTATGAATGATGTTTGCCTACTGTGCATGCGCATAATGTTTGATGGTCAATGCCCATCGTGGTTGCGAGGGGATATGGCTGCGGTGAGGGGCGGTGATTCAGCAGGCCGCACGGCAGGCCCTCTTGGACTGGTAAGCTGCGAGTTTTGCTGCTTACTGAGTCAACCAGAATTGGGGCCATTATGCCAAGGCAAAACTGCTCTATTAAAAATTCGGCCCATGGTAGAGTCTCTTATACACATTATGCCCATGGTAGAGCTCTCTTCATGGTGATTTAAAAGTGACAGTACACCTGATTGTTTCCTGTGCAGGAAATGGGAAAACTGACTCAGATTCAAGATGGTGAACCATGTTCGATACATACCCAAAAATAATAGGGTATAAGAGTTAGGCTGTGGGGTGGGAATTTTAGGATTAGGCTGCAGAGAGGTGGGGTTAGGCACTAAGGAGGGGCCTTAGGCTGTGATGAGGAGAGGTTAGGTTTAGGCGGCTGGGTACGTGGGTTAGGTTTAGGCACTAGCTCGGAGGATTAGAGTCAGACTGCAAGGTGGGGGTAGTAAGCTTCTGCAAATAAGAGTTAGGGTTGGGGAGGGGCATGAGGAGGTTAAGAAAACTTACCCCCAACCGCCCCGTGCTTACCTCGCCTCTGGCACACACGATAATAGTAATGCAGAAATCTTAGTTCCATACATTTGAAAATATATGGTAAGCCACCAGCCACGGCAAGGTGTGTCTGTTCTGGTGGTACTATGCTTCATTAAAATAGAACTACTGTTGGATCAATCTCCTGACCTGTTTATACCCCCACTATCCACGTTGGCGTGGAGTTGATATTATAAAGTGTGTCGAGCGCAGCGAGCCATCGAGTCTGAAGCGTGGCGAGCGCAGGCGTAAAATTAGCCTGTCGCTTTGGGCTCGTTTTACACGTCCACTCGCCATGCTTCTGGATCGGTGGCTCTCTGCACTCACCACACTTTATAAAGTCAACTCCAGGCCAACGTAGTTAGTGGGTGTATGGACAGGTTGGGAGGACGCATACCGCGTCCCCTCGCCACGCTTCGGTCTGGCATGGATAGTGGGGGTTTGAAATGGAGGCATTTGCCAGTATGTAACATGGAGCACTGGCAAATGTGACCTTTATTGTGCATGAGACACACTTGCGTCTGCACCCCCCTTTGTGCACGAGACACACACGCTACCGAACCCTTAACCCTGTCCCTCTCCCTGAAGCAGACCGGGCAGGGTACCCTTGCCGCACGAATTACTGTGACGCACAAGCGTATGAGACACTTGTGCGTCTCAGGCAGATGAAGCGCCTCTCCGCCGGCGTCCGCCAGCGCAGGGGATCTGGCGGTTACCGGCGCTGTGTGAAAGGTGCTCACTAGGCTTGCCAGGGACAGAGCTGCAGCTTGCAGGGACAGTACGGTGACTAGGTTGCTTGACGGGGACACTACACCGACTATGCAGGGCTGTCGCTGGGACACTACGCTAGGCTGCAGTTGGGATACGCTGACAGCGTGGCATTAGGTGGCGCCTTGAAACTATAAAAGTACCTTTTTTTCTATTTCAGTGTCTATTATGTTAAGGAAAGTTTGTACTATTAGAGTAGGTGACCATTTTATTAATTATGCCCAATTACAATATGAACTGGTTAGTAAATATTAAATAGTTCATGAAAAATGACTGTATTGTCTTGCACAGCTTCTAGTAACAGAGATTTAACATTTTCTGAGGAATCATACCTAAACTGACAGCCCAAAATTGAGAGAGGCAAACTAAAAGTGGGGATGGACTAATGCGCATTGTAAATACTTCTAGAGAGTCTGAGATGTACAGATTACATTCCGAAGATTCACTATTAAGATTCAATTCCCTACTTGAAAGCTATGGCTTGTGTTGTACCTCCAGGCTCTGTTTTGATGCTTTTGACAAGAAAGAACTTAATAGCTTGATAATTCTTAAGTACATCCATTAAATGTATACATTTTCCTGGTGCATTTTTGTTCATAAATAGAATTGACTGTACCACTAACTTATGTGGGGCCAGAATAAATGAATTCCAGAGGTAGAGAATTAATGCTAATTTTTATTTATTTTTAAAGCTTTTTGTGAGTGGTGAAACCCTTTCCTCTAGTCATACTAAATAAATAAATCATGTTGCACATATGACATTATTAGGATGGTTCCTTGTATGTAATTAATACATGATACGTTTTTTAGAATAAAAAAATCAGCTCCTGATTGTCATTTTTCAAACCAAGCCTGTAACTTTACAGTTAGGAGCTGATTGGCAAGTGATAAAAACAGACACTTTATAACTTCACCGAGCTTAATAAATCTGCCCGTAAGTGAGAGGTGCTGCTGAACATAAGAAAACATTTGGTCATGTCTGAAATGAGTGGAGCATTGATAAACAGTAATAGTAACATACATAGTAATTAAGGCTGAAAAAAGGACGTTAGTCCATCGAATTCAAACTATCTAACTTGTAACTACTGACTTGAATAAGTCAGATCTATAGGATTCCTTTAGTGGCCAAAAATGCATCCAGTTTTGATTTAAATTCTTTAACAGTAGTTGCTGTAATCACCCCCACTGGCAATGAGTTCCATAATTTTACTGCTCTAATGGTGAAGAATCTTCTTCTTAATTCAGTACGGAATTTATTTTGGTACTTCGGCTACCACGATGTCCATCGCATAGTAAAAAATCGCATCGCATGCGATTTTTAACAGAAATGCATTGAAATTAGTATCAAACATGTTCAATGGCCCCCAAATGTCCTTTTTGAGGCTATACCACCCCCACTATCAATGCGAACCTGAAGCGCGGCGAGCGCAGCGAGCCCGCGAGGGGCGGCAGTACGCAACCTACAACCTTTTCATACCCCCACTATCCACGTCGGCGTGGAGTTGAGAATAGAAAGTGTGGCGAGCGCAGCGAGCCACCAAGCCCGAAGCATGGCGAGCGCAGCGAGGGGACACGGATACCTTCACAGGTATACGCGTCCCCTCGCGGGCTTCACAGGTGTCCGCTCGCCACGCTTCGGGCTGCACTTTCTATTCTCAACTCCACGCCGACGTGGATAGTGGGGGCATGAAAAGGTCGTAGGACACATACGCTGCGCTCGCCACGCTTCGGATTCGCGTTGATAGTGGGGTGGTACAGCCTCAAAAATGACATTTGGGCGCCATTGAACATGTTTGATACTAATTTCAATGCATTTGGATGCATTTCTGTTAAAAATCGCATGCGATGCGATCGCATGCGATTTTAAAAAAAATGCTTAAAAACTGCAAAAATCGCATCCGTGCGGGGAACTCGGCGAGCAACATTTACTCCACAGGCAATGCTGCGAAATTCGCAGCGTTGTGTGTGAACCAGAATAATGTCTAAAGTGTATTTACAAAGGTGCAGTTGCAATCAGTGGTGGCTGCAGTGCAGTGCAAAATCAAAATAGGGGACCACACCAACTAACGGTATAAATGGTACACTCTGCAGACTATATAGTGCACCTATTGCAACTTAAACAGACGTTTCCCCAAGTCAGCATCCTAATTAACAGAATACAACTGCCATTAGTGAACTGTGATACAAAGTTCTTGCAATAAGAAGAAACCAGGAGGGTAGACATACCTCAGTGTGAATCTTTAGGGTCACTATAAAGGATATATTCCTTTTGAGTTTCTAGAAGAAGAGTAGAACTCTCCCAGTTTGGTGTTTTGTATTGTTGCCATCAGATCTAACAGAGGATTAAAAAACTTTTTTTTTATTATTACAGGTATTTGTGAACTCTTGAGATTTTCTAATGCCCTAGCATTATATATCTTTTTGGGCAGCACAGATGGTGTAATGGTTAGCCTACGTCACAGCGCTGAGGTCATGGGCTCGATTCCCACCATGGCCCTAACTGTGTGAAGTTTGTATATTCTCCCTGTGCTTGCGTGGGTTTACTCCAGATACTCAGATTTCCTCCCACAATCCAAAAATATACTGGTAGGTTAATTGGCTCCTAACAACATTAACCCTAGAATGTCTGTGTGTACATGCACATGTGGTAGGGAATATAGATTGTAAGCTCCACTGGGGCAGAGACTGATGTTAATGTTCAAATATGCGCTATTAAGTGCTGCGGAATATGTGTGCGCTATATAAGAAACTGTTAATAATACTCAGTTAGTTGTAGTATTATCTTGCAATTAGACTTTTGCCCACTGTATTATTTAAAACAGTTATCTTCAGTTTTGTTCATTATAATACTCCCTGTTCTGTGCTAGACACACACACACACACACACACTATAAATTTTTTTTTTTACTATGACTTGCATAACAGGAAAAGCACCATGGTGGGCAGATTCAGTTGCAAAGCCAGGAAGAGCAGCACATTTATGTATTATCAAAAACACATGCCCTTAACTTGTATCCAAATCACTTCATACAATCAGAATATACTAATTGAGTCTCTCATCGTATAGGAGTATGCAGGCTAAGTCAGCAGTGGCTGGAATTGTTTATTACAGCCTAAAGGCCCCCATACACTAGCCGATTTTGGTCAGATTTCAGCCAGATCAGTCGGATCTGGCCGAAATCGGACCAAAATCGGCTAGTTTTGATGTCCCCTCAGATCCGATGCGCGGTCCCGTGCGCATCGGATCTGCGTCGGGTGGTCGGACCTGCTGCACGTCCGACCACCCGACTTGGGACCTATTGGGGCGGCGCTGCTGCGGTAGAGGGAGCAGGGGGGGCTGGGGACGCTGCGGGGGACACAAGCGGCATAGAGCCGGGCAGGGGGAGCCGGCGGGAGCTGTCAGTGTTGAATAAAAAAAAAAGCCCATACAATGCATGGGCGGCCTGTGATTGGCTGAGCGCTCTCTCAGCCAGTCAGCAATTGGCTGAGAGAGCGCTCAGCCAATCACAGGCTGCCCATGCATTGTATGGGCTTTTTTTTTTTATTCAACACTGACAGCTCCCGCCGGCTCCCCCTGCCCGGCTCTATGCCGCTTGTGTCCACAGACGCTGTCCCCCACAGCGTCCCCAGCAGCGGGGCACACAAACGCTGTCCCCAGCAGCGGGGGACACAGACGCTGTCCCCCGCAGCGTCCTCAGCAGCGGGGCACACAAACGCTGTCCCCAGCAGCGGGGGACACAGACGCTGTCCCCCGCAGCGTCCTCAGCAGCGGGGCACACAAACGCTGTCCCCCGCAGCGTCCTCAGCAGCGGGGCACACAAACGCTGTCCCCAGCAGCGGGGGACACAGACGCTGTCCCCCGCAGCGTCCCCAGCCCCCACCTCTGTAGCCCCCCCCCCCTGCTCCCCGGGTTTTTTACATGTGATAAATCGAGACGATTTATCACATGTAAAAAATGCCACATCAAGTGCCAATCTAATCAAGCTCCCCCGGGGAGCAGCCGGGGAAGCTCAGGGGGAAGTCGGGGGCGACTTGTCCTAAGGACAAGTCGCCCTAGTGTATGGGGGCCTTTACACTTGTAGCTAGATCAATCTATTACACACACACTTCCTTTTACACTTAGATTTATGAGGGAGGTGATGCTAAATGCATTTTACAAACATGTATTGTTGCATTTAATACATAACATATAGTGGAAGCCAATTGTCTGGTGTACTTCGTACCTTAGGCGATTCTTATTCCTAAATATACTGTTGGAACATTACAAAATTGCAGTTACCAAGCCCACACGGAGGGTGAAATGTAATAGGGTAACAGGAGTTCCCAATCTTTTATGAATCACGGCACCCTAGAGTAACAGAATAAGATTTTTTTACAGCAATCCTAGGGCCCCCCCTCCCCCCAAAAAAAATGTAGGAAAAAAAAATTAAATCATTTGATTTATGTATTTATATGTGATCCTTAGGTTTAGTTACGTGGTAAAGGGCAGGATTTGCTTATTTTTGTACACATTTTATGATTGGCAGCCACCAGCACTTAGTTTTGTCGATAAATAAAATGACAAATAATTAGAATTGGTCCAGGACCACCAACCCGTGGCACCCCTGCAAGTGTCTTGAGGCACCCCAGGGAGCCACAGCACACAGTTTGGGAACCACTGGGGTAAATGAATCAGAAAGTGAGAGATTTGGCTTTAAAAAAACCTGGAGATTTCTTACCAAATCTCTCACTTTATGATTCTCTCACCCTATTACATTTCACCCTGATTGTCCATTTATTGTGCTCACACCACTTTTGTTCCTACAGTGTACTGGTATCAGGAATAGTACCTTGGACACAGGATAATAAATAATGGTCACGAACCAGTTTCCTTATTCAGCTTTGAGGGCAGAGTTCATTTTCAGCTGCCTAATTTTGCCTTTTATCTAGTGCATAGATATGGAACGGAGAGTGCTGCCACAATTTTAAAGGTAAGTCTCACAGTATTTAAAATTATGGCTATAGAAAATGAATGTCAACAAGTTCCTTATCTGCAGAAACACTTTAGGCATATAATATGACAATGTAAAATATGAACAGATTGAGCTTTATCCAGTACAGTATTTAGGGATTATAAACTGATTAACTCAACTAAAATCACTATCTTTGTGTCTGCCAATTTCTAGGTTTTGATTCAAAATGAAGCCTTATGTGACCTTAATATCTATATAAGTCTTTCCCACTCCCAAAGCTAATATTTCTCATTTATTACTAGCCCAATTGTTTTCTGAAACAAAACAATACTTCTATCATGTTCCACCACCTACACATTTATATGGATCGCATTAGCCATATCCTAACTGTAACACAAAGATATTATATTTACTGATCAATCTGAAGAAAGGACTGCCCCTGAACGTATAGGCAAGATAAAATGGGTATGAATGTCCCATTGTCCAATGTCCCATTCTCGGCTGGGAATCTCCCAACTGAACATTTACAAAAACTGAAAACCGTACAATTTTTCTCATTTCCAAACAAAAAAAAATCACAGTAGAAATAAAAATCAATAGACCATTAACCAAACTTGGTAGGGTTTCCATAGGCACTAGGGCAACTCGGAAATGTACTTTCATTCAGACAATAATTGAGCTCAAAATACCAAAAATGGCAAATAGACCACCCTTTACCTATCTTAAGCATAACCATCCTCAGGCTCTTTGAGTCGATGCTGGTTCTAAAAATACAGGAGAAAAATTGACAAGGCAGCCAAATACGAATTATTTCACCACCGGGAAATATGAATCTTGAGAACGCTGCAGCTTAGTAAATAAGCTGCATTCTCAGACACAATCACACCAGATCCTATTCGGAACCAGCCGAGATAATGATTGGCCAAAACTTCCCTCACAGAGTGTGAATTATAATTATTACTCACCGCTTAAGATGGCTTTTAAGCATCTGATAGTGTAGGAAGATGTAGACTCAAATAAAATAAAGGTAAAAGAACTATTTTATTGGCAGCAGGACAAATACAAGGCTCATTGACATTTCTTGGATTTGATCTTCCAGACAGAACCAGGGGGGCACAACCCCACCCAACCACCCACTATTAAAGCTGGCAAAAGTAATCTCCTCCTGAGGAACACACTTTTGCCTATAGAGAATATTTGTACATATGCAAGTACTCTACTTTTAAATCTCTTCTTTCATAACTTAATTGTAACATGCAGATATCACACACTAAAAAGTAGCTTTTCACATTTATGGAAAATATTATGTTTCAGAGAAAGTACCATGCCATGCTGTTTCAAGAGTCTAGCAATGCATGTAAAGAAGAGACTGGACACCCTCACATCACTGTGCTAGTGAAGGATGATCAGAACTAGAAGAAGTAGTACAGTTTAACCAGATTGGTTTAGAACAGATTCTGTGCCACAGTGAATCCAACCAGAATGGATCTCTGAATCCTTTAGCAGTTCCAATAAAGAAATGAGCATACTATGCAGAAATTCAATAACCTGTATCTGCCAATTACACAAATGAAAGGGCCAGTAGGTTCCAAAAACATTATTCGAAGGAGTAGGCCACATTGGGGGAAATCCATGGAAAATCTATACAGGCAATCAGTATGGAAAAACATATTGCTACACATTTCATTTTATTACAGTATTTAAAAATGACAATCATCGGACTGGTTGCCACTGGTTACCACCTTTTCCACACTGGTATGTATAGAAAATGCTAGTGTTTGCAGTGATTAAAATGGTTTCAGATATCAACATTATAATAAGCGCCTGAATTTTTTTTTTAAGGTTATGAGCAGTTTGAAAAGTATTGTGTTTACACATTATGTCAAGGCAGTAGGTAAATGAATTCCGGTATTTTCAGGTCTCTCGTATCTTTGGTCAACAGAAGCCATTCAACTTGCAAAAGCCAACTTTCTAAATGTCCATTGTGCGTAAAAGCCATCTTCACGGCTCAATTTCCAGATCATCAATTTTAATATCAGGAGGCTTAAAGCTAATGACTTCTTCGTACGTTATCTCTGAAAAAATAAATAAATAAAAATGGATTAAACCACAAATGTAAAAACAGTCTTCCCTGCAATAAATAACAACATACTGTAGCTGTAAGTTATTATAGAATGAAAAAAAATAAAAATACAACCCCTACATATATATAGAAACCTCTATTTGCAGACTATTGACAATATGTAATTGACCGTTATGGAATTTCTGCAAGTCTGCCATTATTTTTAAAGTGACAATTGTTTAGAAAGGTAAAAATCAAACAGCCTGCATCTCACACGTTATCGCATACTGCCCTTTGCGTTACACATTTTAATTTTGTTTAACTCAACTTGCAGATCTTCATTTCAGAAGCATAGAATGTGATCCTAAAATTCATTTGCATTTTTCCTCAAATTAGAAAATATATATATATTTTTTTATTAAGAAAAACAATATTATGGAAAAAAATGACCTACTGTACTTAGTATTAGTCTAATAACTTAAAACAAAGAGGATTTATAATGCCACGGGGAACAAAAGATAATTCAAACGGCTGCTTGCAACTGCTGGATCTAAGATTTGTACAGTAAATCAGGCAACATCAAAACCAGATTAAGGAGAGCTCATATAATTGAATGTCTGAGAAGAGTAAAAGGGAGGCAACACAATGTCAATTTGGCAAAACATTTAGCAGGACAAAGTAGATGGATCTGGCTGGTTCATGGGAGGGTCAAACAAACAGATTGCAAGATGGCATGTTGCTGGCTTTAAGGTGTGTACACACTTGTACAATTTAGACTATATTACAATTTAGACTATATAGTGCAGATCTGCACTATATAGTCTATCCAGCCAAGACTTTCTGGCTGCGATACGGGAGCGCGCATCGGGATTGCAAGGGTTAAAACCTGTGCGATCTGCATGAGATCCAGATGAGATTTTGACTATATAGTCAAAATCTCATGCACATTGTACAAGTGTGTTGTACAGATCTAATTTCCCAACCATCCAAATAAATTTCACCGTAAAACAATACACTTGTACAATTTAGACTATATAGTGCAGATCTGCACTATATAGTCTATGCAGCCAAGACTTTCTGGTTGCGATACGGGAGCGCGCATCAGGATCGCAAGGGTTGAAACCCATACAATCTGCATGAGATCCAGATGAGATTTTGACTATATATAGTCAAAATCTTATGCACATTGTACAAGTGTGTACACACCATAAGGACAGTCACTAAGCAGGAGGATTGGATAATACAATAAGAATGTTTATCAATGGGGTTTTGTGCATTACATTTCTTTCACAAATACTTTTGCCACTGACCTACAAACGACTATTAAAAATGGACCACGAAGGCGGTGTTTGTGCATTGCAAGCCACAAACATATTGAATCACTGATCGAGTGATGTCGAGTAGCATTGTCCCCATGTCAATGAAGGCAATTTAATTAAGCAGTTTAATGATGCCAATGGACCCCAGTGAATTCCCATTAATGTACATAAGTCCAATAATCAAAACTGCTTTCACTGTATAGGGAACATAACTCTATCCACTTGCCTGACATGGTCAATTTGGGCATTCCCTAAACTTGATCATATTTGATGCAAACAGGCAGAAATTTCTACTAGATGACTACGTGAGAATCTTCCAGCAGCTGCCTCTCAGAGGCACCTCCTGGTTTCCTCACCCCAGTACCTTTCTTGCAGCTGATCACTGCTGATCGAGCAGCCCACATGCCACCTGGGAAATGTAATAGAAGCTGCCCTTATATTGCTTGTGTACAACTGGTGACTGCAGATAGGAGCAGTCATGTTGCTCACATTAAAAAGAAGCAAAAAATATAATAATGAGAAACATGTATGAAATAATAGCTTAGATCATTAGATATCATACACAGCCCTCAAGGCTCCCCAATAGTCCAGGTTATAGGGCTATCAATGTTTGTGCACAGATTGTAGAATGAAACTAGTCACCTGCTCTTAAGCATTGATATTCTAAAAAACCTGGACAGTTGAGGGTCTATTCAATGCCGTTGGCGAGCGGTGACAGCTCCCCCGGAACGTTGATTCCCGAAGATTCCCCCGGAACGTTGACTAGGGCGAGTGGCCAATGAGGGGGTAAAACAGCGCTGTTTAACCCCCTCGCCGGGCACGGCAAGAGGCATTGAATACTACCCTGGCTGTGCCTTGAGGACCGCATTTGAAAGCCACTAGCTAAAGCTTTACCTTGGAAAAAAAAAAGTAAACTTATAAAATGTGGTTGAACAGGCAACACACACTGGACAGATTTAAATATGTCTAAAACGCTACGTTTCCATGTACATACATGCATGCAAGCACTAAAAAAAAAAAAAAAAATGGTTCTGCACAGAAGCTCGCTACCTTTCCATTCATCAATAGTGCGCTCCTTGTTCTCTATAGATTCATCATATGGCTCCGCTTCAGGCTCATCTTCTGGATCATGATACTGCTCAAAGTAAGGATGTGAAAGAGCTTCAGAGGCAGAGATCCTTTTATCGCTGTCTAAAAGGAGCATCCTCTTCAGTAGGTCAATAGCTAAACAGAAAACACAAAAAGACTCATCAGCATTATGCGGCTTATGAAAATTTAATAAACACCATATAACATCTTTCATGCATACTGGAAACAATATATTTGTTGATATTCTCAAGATATTCATTTTATTTCAAGTGGCAGACTGCAAACATTGAGAGGAAAATAACACACCTAGAGGGTTGGCACCTCGAAACATCTCATTCAGGTCTTGCTGTGGCATGTATGGCAAGGATTCAATATATCGCCTAGCCTGATGGTAAAAAGATAAAAAGTTACAGTACAAGCTGCAATACATACACAAAAAGGTAAACAAAATAACCATTATAAATATGTTACATAAGCCTACAAAAGAGAGTGCTCGCTTCAGTGCCATCTTTCACATGAATTATTACAATGCATATAGAACTCACATGTTCAGATGAAATTTTCATTAGAAATTCAGAATTAGGTGTGCCAACAACTTCCATTATCCTTTTCAGCTGGTCAATATCTACAGGTATTTAGGAATTGTTCCTTTTGTTTTTTTCTTGTATTTTTATTTTATAAACAGGTTATTCTAACAAACTTCATAAATAAGCAGCCACTCCACAATTTAGCAAAAAGCTTCCAAAAAAAAAAAAAAGTTACTTATGTAGTAGCCGGGTGCCCAATTTGAATACGTACGGCACCGCAGTGAAATCGCATCGCATGCGATCCGATTTTCCTATGTAATTTATTCACTGCTCTCTATAGGGTGCAATGCCATTTAATGTACTATACACTTGTATGACATCCAATGGGATTTAGGCACCCCCCACTATCCACGCCACCCCGAAGTGTGGCGAGCGCAGCGGTACGCATCCTCCCGAACTTTTCATACCCCCACTATCCACGTCAGCGTGGAGTTTATTTTATATAGTGTGGCGAGAGGACGCGGAAGCCATGTAATGTAATTTGCGTCCGCTCGCCATGCTTTGGGCTCGGTGGCTCGCTGCGCTCGCCATACTATATAAAATCAACTCCACGCCAATGTGGATAGTGGGGGTATGAAAAGGTCAGGAGGATGCGTTCTGCCACCCCTAGTGGGGCTCGCTACGCTAGCCACGCTTCGGGGTTGTGTGGAAAGTGGGGGGGGGGGTGCCCAAGTCCCATTGGACGTCATACAACTGTATACCACATTAAATGGCATCACACCCTATTTTGCGGGAGGTGCGATGCGATCGCACGCAATGCGATCTCATCGCACAGCCCAAGGCCAGAGAGCAGTGAATAAATTCACATCGGAAAATCGCATGCAAAAAAACGCATGCGATTTTCTTACGCAGAATCGCCCACTAAGCTATTTGCTTAGTGGGCGCCTGGCTACTACATAAGTACCAAAAAAGAAAAAGAAAAGTTTGTTGTCTTGCATCCTTCTAAAAAGGTGGCCACACACTGGTGTGATGTCTCGCAACAGTGTATGGCCAGCAGATACCTTGCAAGCTGCCCGGGACCTTCCCGGATGGCAGGGACACATGCAATCCATTACAATTTGTTCTGATGGATCGCATGCGACCCTGCTCCCCACCGGGAGAGAGGTCAAAGGTTAGGTAGTCGGACGGCCAGCAGGTCCGATCACCGACCTCGGACATAGGACCGGGCATCAGACCTGACCAGATTTGGGCCAATTCGTCGGAATTGGCCCAGTGTATGGGGGCCTTAAGGGTGCACTTAATGCAGGTTTCTGTTTTAACTCTCTCAGATGTGACCAAAAATCTGTGTTACATGCACCCTCGGTGCTTACTGCAAACAGTAATGTTGCCCATAAACTAGGGTGATATTGCATACAATCCTTGCATGTGTGTGATAAATTGAAGGTTTGTATGCACGTCGAATGGTCACCTAATGCGAGACGTGGGCCCGCTGTTCGAATCGATAGATATGTGCTGCACATAATATTTAAGTAATGTAATGCAATGCCATTGGCAGGCAGCAGGAGCACCAGTGGCAGGTGTCCGGTTTGGGGAGCGTGCAGCAGGAGCACGGGCGGCAGTATAGCGCAGAGCTGTGCAGGAGGGCGCAGGGTCAGCAGAATTTGAAGAAACAATTCAAAACACTGGGCAGCCCTCTGATTGTCTGAGAGAGCTCTCTCAGCCAATCAGCAGCCACCCGAATGTGAAGCTCTCTCAGCCATTGGGCCGCTCAGTGTTTTAAATTGTTTTGCAAATTCTGCTGCTGTCGCGGACCCCCTGCCAGCTCCATTGCACAGCACTGAGCTACAATGCTGCCTGCCGCCAGCCCTCTTCCAGCACCCATGTGGCATTGCAGATGGCATGTGAGATATGGTGCCCAAGTGCTTTTTCCTAGCACGCGAAGATGCGATAGAATGCGATGTCACATTGCACCCGATAGTGAATCCATGCTCTTAACCTGGAAGCTAAAAGCCTGTGGTAAGTCCTAGAGTTAACTGAATTCCCCCTAATCCTGGCTATAAAATGAGTGGACAACTTACCTTTAAAACGATAAGATGGTTTTAGTTGATAAACAGGAAGTAATGAAAATAAATGCAGTAATCAGTTATAGCAATATAATCTACAGTAGAATATGTGGTATCACTTATGTATTGTAATATAATATACACATGAACAGTGAATTGTGCTTCATATCATTAGACGCATCCATATATTTTAGTAACCCTTCAATTCTAAGGATATTTGAAAAAGGGGTTAAGGTGTGTATACACGGGCATTTATCACTGGCAATATGGTCTGCCTGCGACCAGCCGATTCCCTCTGCGGTTCCCCCGGCAGAGGTTCCCTTTCATCAGCGACCATCTCTGGTCGCTGATGAAAAGGAGACAGACACTGAGCAATATATTGCTGAGCAATACATCTCCCCCGTGTGTACACAGCTTTACAGGATAAATATAACCCTACTGCTTTTGTAGAGGTGTACCTTTAAAACAGACTTCCATTATTTATTTAATTACTTTACATTAGTAATTAAACACTAATCAATTTACACAATCATACAAACATGCTCTGATTTTGACAACTGCCAGACAGAGGGCATTACAGTAGAAAACAGGTTCACAAACTCAATTATCAGGACCCCACACGGTGCATGTTTTCCATGTCTCCTCACAGAATCACAAGTGAAGTAATAGGCTCCACCTGTGGATCTTTTAAAATGTGTCAGCCAGTAATGAGTGCACCTGCCGGGTGACCTGTAAAACGTGAACGGTGTTTGAGAACCTCTGCAGTAGAAGGATACAATCATTTCCTGGAAAGAGAGCTTTGCCTTTCAGAAGTTCTGCCATGATGCATCCAACCGACCAGATGTCAACTGCAAAAAAAAAAAAAAAAAAAAAGATACACACTATAATATATTTAATAAAGCTTTGCACTTATTTACTCCCTGTAAACATCCTATTTTCTCTTCTTAACCCTGTTTCCATGCTCCATCCATTAGATCACTCATGAGTGTTACTTTTTTTGGCTATCACCCTGGTTTCAGGTCTGGTCTCTGTGGCAGCACAACTGAACCAGAGACCAGAGTACCGGACTAGTATATGCCCTTGTGGAAGGTATTTGAACAAGTAGCTATAACCATCCTGGCACAGGATGAAACACTCCAAAAGACAATTGTACACTTCCCTGCCAAGTTTGAAAGAATTATTGTACACTAGTTAAAAGCCTGTCAAAATGACTGCTTCTGCAATGTACATTCACTTTGAGCTGTGAAAGTTTTTAGCCCACAAACTCTCCACTCCACCCCCAGTCTCTATTTGTTCCTACCTCTAATCTGTCTTTATAACTCCCTCTCTCCATATCCACCAAGTTTGAAACAGATCATTTTCACTTTTTGTTAAGGAGTAATGTGGTCCGTCAAGTGTCCTCTAGTGGTCAATGACGGTACTTCGCCACACAGAAGTGAGGATTAGTTAGCCTTACACATACATATATATTTAGATTATAAAAAAAGGTACATGAAGTCACCCTGGAACTACATACTCAGAATGAAGCTAGACTCAGTATGACCATGTATTTTGAAATATGCATAATACCCACTGAAGTATAAACTGTTTCTGGGAACAGATTCCATGTGTATCCCATCACGCTACCTGTTTGGTTGTAATGCATCCAGTTTAGCATGATCTCTGGAGCTCGATACCATCTGGTCGCTACATATCCAGTCATTTCATCGTCTGTCTGTCGTGCCAAACCAAAATCCAGAATCTGCAAGGTGGAGAAAATATAGGGTTATTAACGGTGTCAGACATTTGTTAAGTCTATTTTTCATATACATTTGTTTTAAAAGTTCAGCTTGTGGTTGTAATCAGTATAAATGGACAGATGTCAATTGCAATTCTTACCCTTAGCTCACAGTCTTCATTTACAGCTAAATTGCTGGGTTTTAAGTCCTAAAAAACAAAATTATTTTGTAAAAATATAAAAAAAAACTCAACAATGTTTCCGAATTTTGTTACAGCAAAACAAGTGGAACTATATATATATATATATATATAGAAATCCAGAGTCTGCCGGCACTCAATAGAAGTAATAGCAGCTTGCCCCGGTGCCAGAAATAGAGAATAGGTAGCAGTCCAACATACCCCAGCGGGTAAATAAACGGCACTCCGGAGACGGTTATAAGATGCAAGTAAAAGTGTATTAGTTTGGGGACGTTTCGAGGTGTTAGCCCCGTCCTCAGCCCAAATCCTACAGCACCACATACATAAACACAAAACATTTTTATACTCACAACCTCCCAGCACGCTGTCCCGCGCCACGGTCCCGGAATCGCTGACAGGAAGTCGTCACTGTGTGCTTCCGGTCACGGACGCCAGGGGAATGTTGCTAGGCAACTACCAGCTTGCGTCTCAGATCCCGGAAGCTAACTCCGGTGATCTCTCCACGATAGCGTCCGCACAGAGGACATCCAATAGCGGGGGAGTAAAAAGACTGGGGGCTGTCTAGGGAAACAGACAAAAAACAAAACTATAAATACATGAAGGAAATACATAAAAAAATACATGAAAAATACATAGAAATACATGAAAAGATACCCATCCACTTGTGGGACCGCCGGAGACCCGCACATGCACAGGGGAACAAAGCAGTAACCCACTGTGTTCTGAGCCAGATCGCCAGACAGTCACACAAATAAACCACAATATAAGAAAAGGCAATATAATAATGAACATGAGATGAAAATACACCTGTATAAATAAATGAATAGAGATTACATTAAACTGTTCCAGTTTATCTTCTCATTTAATCCTTTGGGTGAGATAGTGTTGAGCCGAAAGATCCATTCGGATTCTTTCTTCAACAACTTGAGGGCTCTGTTGCCACCCCGCATGGAATCTGCAACCTGATCAATAATGAAATGCCTGAACTCCGTGATGGAATGACCTTTAGATTTAAAATGGCGCGCCACCGGCTGATCCACATCCTTCCCTTTTAAAGAGAGGTTTATGGCAGACCGATGAAGCGCCATTCTATCACGAAATTGTCTTATTGTCTGGCCAATGTAGTATAGACCACACGGGCAGACAATTGCATAGACCACATGTGTGGTCCTGCAGGTGAGGACAGATCGAATGTCATAAGTTTTATTGGTGTGGGGATGTTTAAAGTTCTTACATGCAATCATGTGTTTGCATGTCTCACATGAGAAACAGCTGTAACAGCCTGCAGGTTTAGTATAAGTATTAGGTGGCCTAGGTATACCTATCCCTGTGATGTCAGATTTTACAAGTCGGTCCTTGAGATTGGGGCCCCTGCGGAAGGCCGCTAGGGGTCTTACAACTCTAAGACCAGGAAGATCAGGGTCCGTCTTCACAATGGGCCACAAAGCATTAGTAGCATGCTTAATAACTGGGCTAGCTACTGAAAAGGTACTCGCCCATGGTAAAATGGCTGCAGCATTTTTCTTTTTAGGAATAAACAGCTGAGATCTCGGCATCCTAAGGACCTGTTGTTTTTGCTTGAGCAGATTGCTCAAATCATAACCTCGAACTACAAATTTGTCAATGAGAGCATCCAATCTGGGTTCCACTTCGTTGGGATTACTGATGATTCTTTTGACCCTAATCATTTGGGAGAACGGGAGTCCCCGCTTGAGTGCTGGGGGATGATGGCTAGACGACATAAGGAACGTGTTGCGATCCACGTCCTTAAAAAACACATCAGTGCTAATGGTATTATTGCAAATAGTGACCGCAACATCCAAAAAATGGATGCTGGTGTCACTAAAAGCAGCCGTATATTTTATGGTCGATTCGCCATGATTGATGTCTACAAGCAATTTGGTTAACAATTCCTGTCCCCCTGTCCATAAAATGAAAATATCGTCTATATATCTAGTATATAGACGAAGATGGCAACTGATTGCCGGGTCATTGAGAAAAGTTATTTCCTCTTGTTTAAACATAAAAATGTTAGCAAATGACGGGGCCACCGCAGACCCCATCGCGCATCCTCTCTGCTGGAGGTAATACGCACCATCAAACAGGAAGTAATTCCTTTTAAGTGTTAGCCAGATCAATTGTAAGAACAGCTCATGGTCAAACAACATTGGGTCCAAGAATTGACCAATAAACAATTTGACAGCCTCCACACCACCATCATGAGGGATGGAGGTGTAGAGGCTGCACACATCCAGACACACCATTATGGTGTCATCTGGTACAGTACCCACATCCATGAGTAATTGCAAAAAACTGGACGTATCCTTAAGAAATGAAGGTTTTAACAATAGCAGGGGTTGTAAAATAAAGTCAAGCAGCTTTGCTACTGGCTGGTATAATGAATCCCTAGCTGCTATTATGGGTCGTCCCGGGGGAGTTTTGGCATTTTTATGAACTTTTGGTATAGAGTACAGTACAGGTACAACTGGCCATTCATTAAATATAGATTTAAACAGCTTGGATGAGATTTTATTATCAGCTACTGCACGTAAAAGAATGCCCTGAAGTTCCTTTTGATATGTACTGGTAGGGTTGGAATGAAGTTTCAAATAAACTGCACTATCTGCTAGCTGGCTATAAAGTTCTTTACGATAATCAGATATATCTTGCACGACAATGGCCCCGCCTTTGTCGGCGGGCCTGATCACTATGTCGTCATATTTGCCAAGCTGGCTGAGTGCCTGTGATTCACGAGGTGAAAGGTTTTTGCGATATTTGGCAGGAGCTGCCGCAAATTTATTCACAGAGTCATCCAACAATCTACCAAAAGTTCGAATGGCAGCGTTATTCGATACAGGGTCGAATGTAGATTTAGAGAAGCCTCTCAAGAATTTATCAAGTGGACCATCGGGAGGAGGGTTGTCTTTGGACTGGAAGTGCTCTTTGAGCCTTAATTTCCGTAACAGTTTATGGTGGTCACATTTCCAGTTAAAGGGGTCATGTAGGTTTGTAGGAACAAAAGTAAGTCCTTTGTTTAACACCTGTAATTCAATATCAGTCAACTCACGGTGGGAAAGATTAATCACAGCGGTCTCTTGTCTACACGCCTTGGAGGATTTCTTCTTATCTCGTCGATTCTGGCCCCCCCGACGGGTGGGCGGCGTCGATTTATGTCCCCAGATGTTGTGGGTGCCTGCCCTAAAGGGCCCGCATGCAAACTTGCTGCCTCATCAGAGTCAGACTAAGAAATCACTATCATTATTGGCGGCGATGGTTTCACGCTGTGTCCGACTACGTCTCCCCTTGGCTTGCCACGGGCGACGTCGTTTATTCTCATTGGACTGAGACTGGTTGGTTCCAGCCAACCATCCGTAAACACGATTGTCTTCATAGTCCGCATCCACCGTGCGTTGTTTATTTCTTTTGAATTTTAACAAATCATTTTTATATGAATTGCATTGTGTTTCCAGTTTGTCTAGCCATGACACATTAGCTGGATCATTCAGGGCAACATCATGTTCTTTCACAAAGTCTGCAATCTTGGCTTTGGTAGATTGAAGTTCCCTCCCGGATTCCTCAATCACCAGAATCATCAGATCCAGTGAACAACGGTTTAGTATGCCAATCCATTTTTGTACAAATTCTGGACTATACCTCCCAATTGTGGGAGTGTTCCTCACCCTAAATCCCCTGGGAATCCGTTTGGAACGGAAATAGTCTGACAAAGAAGTCCCGTGTAGTAAAAAGTCCGTCTCACGACGACGTAACCTGAACAGTTGTTGGTAAATCTCTTCAATTGAAAATTTAGGGTTATTGGTGGTGAACATGATGACACCACCAATAACCCTAAATTTTCAATTGAAGAGATTTACCAACAACTGTTCAGGTTACGTCGTCGTGAGACGGACTTTTTACTACACGGGACTTCTTTGTCAGACTATTTCCGTTCCAAACGGATTCCCAGGGGATTTAGGGTGAGGAACACTCCCACAATTGGGAGGTATAGTCCAGAATTTGTACAAAAATGGATTGGCATACTAAACCGTTGTTCACTGGATCTGATGATTCTGGTGATTGAGGAATCCGGGAGGGAACTTCAATCTACCAAAGCCAAGATTGCAGACTTTGTGAAAGAACATGATGTTGCCCTGAATGATCCAGCTAATGTGTCATGGCTAGACAAACTGGAAACACAATGCAATTCATATAAAAATGATTTGTTAAAATTCAAAAGAAATAAACAACGCACGGTGGATGCGGACTATGAAGACAATCGTGTTTACGGATGGTTGGCTGGAACCAACCAGTCTCAGTCCAATGAGAATAAACGACGTCGCCCGTGGCAAGCCAAGGGGAGACGTAGTCGGACACAGCGTGAAACCATCGCCGCCAATAATGATAGTGATTTCTTAGTCTCAGACTCTGATGAGGCAGCAAGTTTGCATGCGGGCCCTTTAGGGCAGGCACCCACAACATCTGGGGACATAAATCGACGCCGCCCACCCGTCGGGGGGGCCAGAATCGACGAGATAAGAAGAAATCCTCCAAGGCGTGTAGACAAGAGACCGCTGTGATTAATCTTTCCCACCGTGAGTTGACTGATATTGAATTACAGGTGTTAAACAAAGGACTTACTTTTGTTCCTACAAACCTACATGACCCCTTTAACTGGAAATGTGACCACCATAAACTGTTACGGAAATTAAGGCTCAAAGAGCACTTCCAGTCCAAAGACAACCCTCCTCCCGATGGTCCACTTGATAAATTCTTGAGAGGCTTCTCTAAATCTACATTCGACCCTGTATCGAATAACGCTGCCATTCGAACTTTTGGTAGATTGTTGGATGACTCTGTGAATAAATTTGCGGCAGCTCCTGCCAAATATCGCAAAAACCTTTCACCTCGTGAATCACAGGCACTCAGCCAGCTTGGCAAATATGACGACATAGTGATCAGGCCCGCCGACAAAGGCGGGGCCATTGTCGTGCAAGATATATCTGATTATCGTAAAGAACTTTATAGCCAGCTAGCAGATAGTGCAGTTTATTTGAAACTTCATTCCAACCCTACCAGTACATATCAAAAGGAACTTCAGGGCATTCTTTTACGTGCAGTAGCTGATAATAAAATCTCATCCAAGCTGTTTAAATCTATATTTAATGAATGGCCAGTTGTACCTGTACTGTACTCTATACCAAAAGTTCATAAAAATGCCAAAACTCCCCCGGGACGACCCATAATAGCAGCTAGGGATTCATTATACCAGCCAGTAGCAAAGCTGCTTGACTTTATTTTACAACCCCTGCTATTGTTAAAACCTTCATTTCTTAAGGATACGTCCAGTTTTTTGCAATTACTCATGGATGTGGGTACTGTACCAGATGACACCATAATGGTGTGTCTGGATGTGTGCAGCCTCTACACCTCCATCCCTCATGATGGTGGTGTGGAGGCTGTCAAATTGTTTATTGGTCAATTCTTGGACCCAATGTTGTTTGACCATGAGCTGTTCTTACAATTGATCTGGCTAACACTTAAAAGGAATTACTTCCTGTTTGATGGTGCGTATTACCTCCAGCAGAGAGGATGCGCGATGGGGTCTGCGGTGGCCCCGTCATTTGCTAACATTTTTATGTTTAAACAAGAGGAAATAACTTTTCTCAATGACCCGGCAATCAGTTGCCATCTTCGTCTATATACTAGATATATAGACGATATTTTCATTTTATGGACAGGGGGACAGGAATTGTTAACCAAATTGCTTGTAGACATCAATCATGGCGAATCGACCATAAAATATACGGCTGCTTTTAGTGACACCAGCATCCATTTTTTGGATGTTGCGGTCACTATTTGCAATAATACCATTAGCACTGATGTGTTTTTTAAGGACGTGGATCGCAACACGTTCCTTATGTCGTCTAGCCATCATCCCCCAGCACTCAAGCGGGGACTCCCGTTCTCCCAAATGATTAGGGTCAAAAGAATCATCAGTAATCCCAACGAAGTGGAACCCAGATTGGATGCTCTCATTGACAAATTTGTAGTTCGAGGTTATGATTTGAGCAATCTGCTCAAGCAAAAACAACAGGTCCTTAGGATGCCGAGATCTCAGCTGTTTATTCCTAAAAAGAAAAATGCTGCAGCCATTTTACCATGGGCGAGTACCTTTTCAGTAGCTAGCCCAGTTATTAAGCATGCTACTAATGCTTTGTGGCCCATTGTGAAGACGGACCCTGATCTTCCTGGTCTTAGAGTTGTAAGACCCCTAGCGGCCTTCCGCAGGGGCCCCAATCTCAAGGACCGACTTGTAAAATCTGACATCACAGGGATAGGTATACCTAGGCCACCTAATACTTATACTAAACCTGCAGGCTGTTACAGCTGTTTCTCATGTGAGACATGCAAACACATGATTGCATGTAAGAACTTTAAACATCCCCACACCAATAAAACTTATGACATTCGATCTGTCCTCACCTGCAGGACCACACATGTGGTCTATGCAATTGTCTGCCCGTGTGGTCTATACTACATTGGCCAGACAATAAGACAATTTCGTGATAGAATGGCGCTTCATCGGTCTGCCATAAACCTCTCTTTAAAAGGGAAGGATGTGGATCAGCCGGTGGCGCGCCATTTTAAATCTAAAGGTCATTCCATCACGGAGTTCAGGCATTTCATTATTGATCAGGTTGCAGATTCCATGCGGGGTGGCAACAGAGCCCTCAAGTTGTTGAAGAAAGAATCCGAATGGATCTTTCGGCTCAACACTATCTCACCCAAAGGATTAAATGAGAAGATAAACTGGAACAGTTTAATGTAATCTCTATTCATTTATTTATACAGGTGTATTTTCATCTCATGTTCATTATTATATTGCCTTTTCTTATATTGTGGTTTATTTGTGTGACTGTCTGGCGATCTGGCTCAGAACACAGTGGGTTACTGCTTTGTTCCCCTGTGCATGTGCGGGTCTCCGGCGGTCCCACAAGTGGATGGGTATCTTTTCATGTATTTCTATGTATTTTTCATGTATTTTTTTATGTATTTCCTTCATGTATTTATAGTTTTGTTTTTTGTCTGTTTCCCTAGACAGCCCCCAGTCTTTTTACTCCCCCGCTATTGGATGTCCTCTGTGCGGACGCTATCGTGGAGAGATCACCGGAGTTAGCTTCCGGGATCTGAGACGCAAGCTGGTAGTTGCCTAGCAACATTCCCCTGGCGTCCGTGACCGGAAGCACACAGTGACGACTTCCTGTCAGCGATTCCGGGACCGTGGCGCGGGACAGCGTGCTGGGAGGTTGTGAGTATAAAAATGTTTTGTGTTTATGTATGTGGTGCTGTAGGATTTGGGCTGAGGACGGGGCTAACACCTCGAAACGTCCCCAAACTAATACACTTTTACTTGCATCTTATAACCGTCTCCGGAGTGCCGTTTATTTACCCGCTGGGGTATGTTGGACTGCTATATATATATATATATATATATATATATATATATATCTATATCTATCTATATATATATATATATATATAGGCGAGGCAGCGCACCAATGAGCAATAGAGTAAAAATGTATTTAACTATAAAATCAAGCTCACATACATAAGATCAAAGCAATCTGCTAGCCAAACACAGAGTCCACGATCGCACCAGGCAGATGGAGGAGACCGGGGCGCGTCACAGCCGCCAATGAGTCTTCATTATGTATGGAGCTTGATTTTATAGTAAATACATTTTTACTCTATTGCTCATTGGTGCGCTTCCTCTCCTTCTTTAACATACCTTGGTGGGACGTCTGAGCCATGTTCGGGCTCTATGGAGAAAGCTGCAGACATATTGGCCTAAAGGACGCATGTGTATATCGTGGTGACTGTGCGTGGTTGGACTTCACATACATACATACACAAACACACACACACACACAGAGTGTCCGTGTGGCTCGGAAACGCTGTCAAAGTGTAAAACATCTAGCTTTTTATGCATTTGCTGTGAGCTGTCTTACTAGTACTAGGATAATCCTACTGCTGCATTTATGTGATACCCATCCCACACTAAGGGCCTGATTCAGACCTGTTTGCTAGGATGCGTATACACAGAGCCTAGCAAACAGGTAAATGCTGCCCTGCAGAATGAATGCCCCCCTTTCCCAGACTGAACGGTTCAGTGAGTGTGAAACTCTTCAAAACCATTCGCTCCCGGGGTTTGAGCATACGCCAACCCCAGACATTGGGGATGAGGACTGATGCGGACCCTAACAAACAGGTCTGATTAGGCCCATAGCAATCTGGTTCATAATACACTAAACTAGCACAATTGCTGGTGCTGCCACAGCTGAAGACCTGACAAACTGTGGGCAATGCAAAAAATTTAGGTCTCCTTTAATGACAATCAAAAATGGTTCCTTACCCTGTGGATGATCCCTGCTGAATGGATATACTGTGGAAGAGAAATGTAACTTTAGTAAACAAACCGAGCTTACACTATATCACCCAGCCATACAAGTCAGACATGAATGGAAAATACAGACACTGTAGAAATGAAGTGGTCATATTCAGCTATAACAGTTTTATTTAAACAATATAAAGTCTCACATTATTTTTCCACCTACATTAAGTGACAAAGCATTGTTCAACTGTTTAAAACCCTGGTGACTTCATTCATACATACATACATAGTAAAAGTAACAGGAATAATCACTGCACTGGCTGTAATATCTGGCTGGTAGGAGGCAAATTAAATCATAAAGGGCCAGATGTAAGGTGTTGCAAGTCCGGCGGCTGGCCAAAATTTGGATTTTTTTTAAAGGGGCAGTCATTTACATAAAATATGGCTTGTAAATTGCCTCTTTCAAACTACCGTATATACTCGAGTATAAGTCGACCCGAATATAAGCCGAGGCACCTAATTTTACCACAAAAAACTGGGAAAAAACTTATTGACTCGAGTATAAGCCTAGGGTGGGAAATGCCGCAGCTACTGGTAAATTTATTTGACACATCAGTAGGTTAAATGTTTCTGAATATTTATTTCACAGAAACACAGTAAATAAGCTAGCTCTTTCAGTGGAAAAGAGGGTCAACCAAAATAATTGGAGATTTATTAAGCTTGGTGTAGTGATAATGTGGCTGGTACTTTATCACCAACCAATCAGCTCCTAACGCTCATATTTCAAACCCAGCCTGTAACTTGGCAGTTAGTAGCTGATTGGCTGGTGAAAAATTACCAGCCACCAGTGGCGTAACTATCGTCCCGCAGCCCCCGCGGTGGCGGGGAGGCGCTGAGCGGGTGTGGGCGCATGGGGGGCTGCGGGACATTACTCGCTGCCTTCTGCCGCCAGCGCCTGGTCCCAGCTCTCCCGAGTCCCGGCTACTGCAGCGCTGCTAATACATATAGTGACACTCGGAAAATGGCTGCCCCTATACTGCAGACAGTTTTTCGTCTGCTTTTTGTAGGCAGCCATTTTCCAAGTGTCACTTTTGATTAGCAGCAGTAGACGGGAGAGCGGGGACCAGGCGCAGATGCGACAGGAGGTAACATCTCATCCACCCCTCACCCCGGCTCCTCTCCGCACACCCCGGCTCCCCTCCACCGCACCCCGGCTCCCCTCAACTGGGTAAGGTAACGACCGCATTGGGGGGGGGGGGGGGGGTGTTTGTTGTTAAAACTAGCGGAGGCGCCCCCCTGCATTTTCGGCAGGGGAAGCAGAATTAGTAGTTACGCCACTGCCAGCCACCTTTTCAGTTCGCTGGGCTTTATAAATCTGCCCCTGTGGACAGTCTGCTATATTTTATTTTCTTGGACACAATTTTTTATTTAAAATAAACTTACTTTTTTAAATATACCCCTGCACTTAAGGTAAGGAAGGTGGCTGGCTGCACTTGCACACTTCACGGAGTCACGAGCAACAAATCTCAGACTCCGCAAAGGCCCATGGGAAGAGCTGCTCTGTCTGGGCATGCTCAGCAGCACTCCTTAAGGACCGGCAGCCATCTTTGACAGTGGCAGCCAGCCTCCTCGCATCCACTGTAAGTACAGGCTGGACGCTGCACAGAATAAATATGATAGTGTGGTACTGTATTGCGCGGTCAGCTCAATATGCAAACTGGATTACAAGCACAGTGTGCAGACTGCAGATACGTGCCGCGCGCTGTGCGGCCAGTCTTCACACTGTGCTTGTAATCCGGTTTGCCGTAGCTACAGTATGTGAGCTCTGCCAGCGGTCGGCCGCATCGTCATTCCAGCATATGTATTCTGCACAGCGTCCAGCCGCCTGTCCCTCTGCATGTACCCGCTCCAGCGTTACACCAGCATATTTATTATGTGCAGCGTCCTGCCGCCTGTCCCTCTGAAGGTACCTGCTCCCTCGCTGCAGAGGCTCAGCATATGTCTGAGCTGACCGCGCAATACCACAGCCTGTTTTCTGCCTTAACCCACCACTATCTGTGACCCTCAGCCAGCCCCTAGGCATTCCAGATGCCCCAGGCAAATGCCTGCCCAGACCCACACTAGAGTATAAGCCGAGTAGGGCTTTTTCAGCCAAAAAAAAGGGCTGAAAAACTCGGCTTATACGGTAATAAAAACAAAACATTTAGTTCCACAGGCATCCCCCACACAGACGTGGACTAACATTACATCTGACCCAAGAGGCATAATTTTGATGTACAGTACTAGTGGAAGGTCTGTCAATTCCGAAACAGTACAACATCCCAGAAAAGGGAGACTAGAAGAGTAAAACTCTAGCCATTCAAAACAGAGGACACAGAAACATGACCCATAACTTATTACCTTGAGGCCACGAAGTAACTGATAAATAAGGAACTGAATGTGGTCATCTGTCAACTTTTGACACTTTACGATGTTATTTAGGTCTGCTCCCATAAGATTTGTTACTAGATACCTAAAAGAATAAAATAAAAAAAAGAATTACTTATGAAAATACAATAAAATTGCATTAAATTATATAGTAGCAACAAGACGAAAAGCCAATACTGTTGCAGAGCACAACTGTGCACCTATGAGCGGCCATGCTGCCGCTGTGAAACTAAACAAGTAACGTACCTTTACATTTTAAACATTTAAATAGCTGATCAGTTGATTTTATGCTACTAACCAGTCTGTGCATGTATTCACTATGTAATTAGAATGTAAGCTTTTTGGGATAAATGACTCGTCCGTACAGCATTGACTACAGTTTGAAGTTGCTATTAGGCCCAGAGTATAGATCATGTATGCAGTAAGGCATGCATTCCCAACCTCTTAACTCAAAGCACAGTCCAGGTTTTAGTGATATTGCTGCTTGGGCACAGATAACTTAATTCAATGGTTCTCAACCTCGGTCCTCAAGTACCCCCAACATTTCAGGTTTTCTAGGTCACCCAGCACAGGTGCACTCATTGCTCATGAACACATTTTAAAAGATCCACAGGTGGACCTAATTATTTCACTTGTGATTCTGTGTGGACCGAGGTTGAGAACCACTGAGATAATTAGTAGCTTAGTTACTTTGATTTAACCGTCTGTTCTCAAGCCCGGATATTACTAAAGGCCCATAGACACATGGCTATTTTTGCCTGTTTTGTAAGCGATCTGTCTAGATCACTTATACCCCTTTTCCACTTGCAGTCCCGGGTCAGACCCGGGAATGTGTACCAGGATGCTTCCCGGGACACTACCCGGGAATGTACCCTTTCACACTGCATTCAGACCCGGGATCGACCCGGGACAGCCCCATTCATACTGATTCATACTGATCCCGGGAAATCACTGCAAATACCATATGAAATGGTCATTTTAACTAAAAAAAAAAGTGATGACAAGGGTGTTTAAAATTATAATTTTTTTATTTGGTTTAGCACCTTTGGATTATAGGTGCAATTTTTATTTGCCTTTCATTTTGCCTTTGTATAGACACTACAATAAAACAATAAAGAAACCCTCCTCCACCCGTACCACCCCCATCCCAACCGCCCCCGTCCCAATCCCCCCATACCAACCCCCCGTCCAAACCGCCCCCATCCCAACCTCCCTCGTCCCAACCCCCCCATCCCAAACAAGAATTGCTTGCAGTTTAGCATTTCAAGCTAACCGAATGCACAACCAGTTGTGCATTAACACTTTAGTCAGGCATGTCCGACGTTGGCCCTCCAGGTGTTTTGAGGCCGCACATCCCAGTATGCTTTGCAATAGTTTTTGCATTCTCTAATAGCAACACTGTGGCGGAGCATGCTGGGATGTGTGGTTTCGGAGCGTCTGGAGGGCCAACGTTGGACATGCCTGCTTTAAGTGCAAAACAATGAACTACAGGTACATAAACGCATGCCCTCCAACATGGCCCATTCCATTAGGTACAAAATGCTCTGTTTCTGGACTTTCCTGCAAGTGGCAGTTGCAGAGTTGGAGCTGCAGCACAATCCAATGTTCAAAAAGGGGAGCCACACCTAATGCCACTCCAAACATCACTGTCCTGGACTCACTGACAGTTGATGTGACCCCCCTCTTTGAATTGTGGACTATGCCGGAGTCCAACCTCTGTAACTGCCACTGGCAGGGAAGTCCAGGAGCAGAACATTTTGTACCTAATGGAGTGGGTCATGTTGGAGGGTATGTAAACACTGAGGTAAACTAGTGCCGAGGCACTTTAAGTGCAACACAAAATGTACTAGTAGTGCATAAACACTGAGGTAAACTAGTGCCGAGGCACTTTAAGTGCAACACAAAATGTACTAGTAGTGCATAAACACTGAGGTAAACTAGTGCCGAGGCACTTTAAGTGCAACACAAAATGTACTAGTAGTGCATAAACAACGAGGTAAACTAGTGCCGAGGCACTTTAAGTGCAAAACAATGAACTACAGGTACATAAACACTGAGGTAAACTAGTGCCGAGGCACTTTAAGTGCAAAACAAACAAAAAAAATTAAGTATGTGCCTATAGCTTTAAGACAAATTGCGAAAAACTGAAAACTCTGAGGTTTGCTCATTTGCAGCATTGCTTGAACCAAAGTATGGTCCATGATGATATGTGGAATAACCCGGTTCAGGGTATTGTGAGCTGTGGTGTTGGCTTGGAGCTTTTGGATTATTGAACAAACGTTCCAGGAACGCCATGTTCATTTGCTGCAATTCCCTATGACGCTCAAGAGCCTCTCTATTCATGCGTTCCTGCATTGACAGGATTTTAGAAAGAAATGAGTCCTGCATTTCACGCTCGGCCTCTAAAAATTTGTCGATCCTTGCATTCTCCTGTGTGGACATAGCATTGTCCATTTCTCGGAGCTCTTCAACAAGGGCACTTGTCATGGCTCTAGCTGCTTGCCCCGCTTTGTTCATTTTCTTCGTTCTAGGTGGAACGTTGTAAACTGTAAAGATAAGATATAAATTGAAAATGACCATACATAAAAATAGCAGCTTTGGCAAACTATTTAATCAGTGGCGTAACTAGAAACATGTGGGCCCCATAGCAAAAGTTTATAAGGGCCCCTTTTTCTCACCTAATGCTAAAAAATGCATAAAGCATATAATAATTTGACAGGCAAAATGGGCCCCTCTCAGCTCTGGGCCCCATAGCAGCTGCACCCCCTGCACCCATGGTAGTTACGCCCTTGTACACACTGCGACATCACTGCAGGTTATACTTTGATAACTGTATATTATGTCACCCCCCCCCCCCCCCTTCCCACAGCCTACAAGTCCCATCATGCCTTGCCACAGTTTTGCTATTAGGCAATGCTTAAACTGTGCCAAGGCATACTGGGATATGTAGTTCCACAACTGCTGGAGGACCACTATGCTGTGCATAACCCTATGCTCCACCTCCACCCCACCCCCAACCTAACCCTATAGTGTGCTATGTGTCTTTAAAAAATAAACTTACTGTTTCTCTGCAAAGTTGGGGAGACGGCACTTTGTGGAAACCCACTGTCAGTGGTCGCAGCTTCCACGACCTCTTCAACGGTGACGGATATGCTGCCATCAGGGCTGGGCAGGTGGGTGGATGTTTCATGCTCACTACAATCAGGTGTGTCCTCAATTAGCAGGGGTGATGAGTGGCAGACTTCACTTGTCTGTGTATCTTCAGGGCCTTGGCTGCTTTCTGCAGCAATGTACTGTGAACTTGAAGACAGACTCACAGGATTGCAGAGAGCTGTGTGCCCGAAGACGGTTGCGCAGATGTCATAATATTCCCACTCGATGCGGCCAGCCCCACTCTTTTTACGGTTGTTGTCATGCACCTTCATGAACTTCTTTCTCAGGGTCTTCAGTTTATTGACAACTTGCTGTTGTGTCCGGATCATGCCTCTGGCTTCAAGCAGCTTTGATATGTTTTTATAAACCACGGCATCTTTGACTGTGCCAGTAATTTGGCGTTTTATCTCCTCCTCGCCCCTTATGCTCAGGAGCTCTCTCACTTCCTGGTCCGTCCAGTTTGCCATGATGCCCGTCTGCTCCGATCTGCACATGTCCAGGGCTTCTCTTCCGCTTTCCAGTGCGATTACAGATGACATCAGCATTGTGAGCCCAAACAAAGCTCCAATCAGCAGCTTTTTTAAAGTCCCGTGTACCCGATCCCGGGTACGGGACCATTCACACTGGCCGCATCCCGTGTCGATTCCGGATCCTACCCAGGTCAGGACCTGGGTAGAGATCCCGGAATGCTGAACACGGGATATCCCTCAAAGACCCTTTCACACTGCACTAAATCCCGGGTTGATGCGCGTTCATGTGCAAAAACCCGGGATATTTTTGCAAGTGGAAAAGGGGTATTAGAGATGAAGCACAAATCACTCCGTGTGTACATCCCATAGCGATGGCAATGCGTGGTCCCGCAGCACCATCGCCCTCTCAGAAGACCCGGAAGATCACAGAAAACAAGTGTGGTGGATGACAGAAGAATTACTTTCCTGGTGAAAAAAATCAAGAGAAGACTTCACAAGAGTAAATATAGAGGGTTCACCACAAGATGTAAACCATTGGTGAGCCTCAAACAGGAAGACCATAATACAGTTTGCCAAACAATATCTAAAAAGGCCTTTACAGTTCTGAAACATCCGATGGACAGATGAGACAAAGATCAATTTGTACCAGAGTAATGGGAAGAGAAGAGTATGGAGAAGGAAAGGAACTGCTTCATGATCCAAAATATACTGCCTCATCAGTGAAGCATGGTTGTGGTAGTGTCATGGCGTGGGCATGTATGGTTGCCAATAGAACTGTTTTTTTATTTATGGATAATGTGACTGCTGAGAAAAGCAGGATGAATTCTGAAGAGTTTCGGGCAATATTATCTGCTTATATTCAGTCAAATGCCTCAGAACTCATTGTACGGCATTTCACAGTGCAGATGGACAATGACCCGAAGCACACTGCAAAAGCAATCAAAGAGTTTAAGGCAAATTAGTGGAATGTTACGCAATGGCCAAGTCAAATCACCTGACCTGAATCTGATTGAGCATACATTTCACTTCAAGGCAAAACTGAAGGGAAAATTCCCCAAGAACAAGCAGGAACTGAAGAAGACATTTGCAGTAGAGGCCTGGCAGAGCATCACCAGGGATGAAACCCACCATCTGGGGAGGTCAATGCGTTCCAGACTTCAGGCTGTAATTGACTGCAAAGTATTTGCAACAAAGTATAAAAAGC
Source organism: Crinia signifera (assembly GCF_055691185.1). Lineage (NCBI taxonomy): Eukaryota > Metazoa > Chordata > Amphibia > Anura > Myobatrachidae > Crinia > Crinia signifera. The sequence continues at coordinate 160,329,345 of NC_139220.1, read as the reverse complement.
GAAAGTTTGATTTAGGATTGTTTCGTTTGTCCCATTACTTCTGGTCCCTTAAAAAGTGGGAGGCACATCTAGAAACTGTTGTAATTCCTACACCATTCACCTCATTTGGATGCAAATACCCTCAAATTAAAGCTGAAAGTCTGCAGTTAAGGCACATCTTGTTTGGTTAATTTCAAATCCATTGGCAGCATTGTAGAGGCACTAAATGATGGGAGGAGTCTGAAATAACAGACATTTCAACAGATTTTTCAGACTCCTTGAATCACTGAGATTAGAAAAATCATCAGCCTGATGGTCAACAACATGGAGTCGTGACCCCATGCTGAGAAGGTCAGACCTCACAGTTTGAGAACCGCTGCACTACATCAACAAAGACCATTTTAGAAGATAGATATGGGTGTGCGGTCTAGCTTTGAAATACACATTTGGTATCATTTCGAAAAAATTAATGCATAATAAACACATTAATTAAAAATAATGGACTCTAGCACCTGTACTACAAATGTTTGTTTAAATAAATATTTTGATTCAGTAACTGGACACACACAAATCCAAAGTATGGTGCAAAAGTTTTATGCTGCAAATACACTTGTGAAATATTGCATGCAATCATTCGATTTCGACCACATCTGGCCAATAAATCAAATGATTGTATGCACAAAACATGTACCATTTGACGCGATGTGCGGGCACACCGGTCGAATATCGGGTCTCAAGATCTTAGGTGTTGCACATATTTGTCGAATTGCAGGAGCAATCGCATGTGGCTTTTAACCACATGCGATGCTCGAATGCAATCCGCTGGTGGGGGGAGGAGGGAACGCTTTTTCAGCGGCGTGGGTATGGGGAGAGGGGGGTCGGAGGGACCGCTGGCGGTGTGGGAGACGGTGGGCAGAGGGCGGCGTTGTAGCTGTAGCGCTAGCGGGGGTCAGTCAGCGGTGGCAGCAGAAGTGTTTAAAACACTGGGTGTAAACAATTCTGCCACAACCGCTGACTGACCCCCGCCGTCCGCTAGCGCTACTTCTTCCGCTACATAACGCCGCCCTCTGCCAGCAACAGATGTGCCATTTCAAGATGGCATGCGACATCGGGTGCTGCAAAGGGGGCACTTTAGCACCGCAAGATGCGATCGATTTTGATGAACATCGCACTGCGATCGCAAATGTATGGGCAGCATTAGGCAGGTGTTGAAAAAAATGCTGCAAAAGAATGGTGTGTACACAGTGAGATTCCTTTGCTATTAAGGCCCCCATACACTATACGATTTGGGCACGATTTCACCCGATTCGGATGAATCGGGCCATGAAATCGGCCCAAATCGCATGGTTTGACAGCCCCCCCGATCCGATGCGCGGTCCCGTGCGCATCGGATCGGAGTCGGGCAGTCGGACCGGCTGCACATAAGATTTCCTAAATCTTATGTGCAGCCTCCGGGCGGGGGACGCCAGAGCCAGGCAGGGGGAGAGCGGGCAGCGTCAGCGGTGACAGACGCTGGGGAGGGCGATGCTGGAGAGCCGGGCTGGGGACTCAGGCAGCAGCGGGCGGGGGTGGACGCCGGTGAACGGAGCTGGCCGGGCGCAGCATGACCGGGGACGGGGAGAACGCTGCAAGAAAAAAAAAACCCATTACAAATGAATTGGAAGCCAGTGATTGGCTGAGAGAGCTCTCTCAGCCAATCAGCAATTGGCTGAGAGAGCTCTCAGCCAATCACTGGCTTCCAATTCATTTGTAATGTTTTTTTTTTTTTTTTCTTGCAGCGTTCTCCCCGTCCCCGGTCATGCTGCGCCCGGTCAGCTCCGTTCACCGGCGTCCACCCCCGCCCGCTGCTGCCTGTGTCCCCAGCCCGGCTCTCCAGCGCCCGCTGCCTATTTGACAGCTACAATGCCCGGCTCCCCCCCTGTTGCTCCCCAGTGTCCCTCACCCCGCTCTCCCCCTGCAGCTCCCCGGGAGTTTTATATGATAAATCGCATGGCGATTTATCATATGCACAACTTGGCACATCAAGTGCCTTATCATGATGGAAACCTCCCGGGGAGCTGCCGGGGAAATCGGGTCCGACTTGTCCCTAGGACAAGTCGGGCTAATGTATGGGGGGCCTTAGACTAAGATCTGATTGCTAACTCATGTGCTATTTACATTCACTTCATACTATCTACATTCAATTTGCACTATATAGTCATTGCTGCACTGTCTAATTGGCTTTTCGATTTCAGCTTAACGGAAGTGTGCACGAATTGGGATCAAAAGCTTAAAAACCATGTTCGATCTCCATTCGATTTCTGTGAGATACCGATTTGATTTTGACTAGTCAAAATTGAATTGTAAATTGCACAGCGTGAACACACCATAAGAAAGCTTTTAAAATAAAATAGAAGTGTTCATTGTATTTTTTTATTGATAAAATTACAAAGTGAACAGAAATCTAAATCACATTAATATTTGGTGTATATTTGCACAAAGTCAGGGATAGTCTGGTGTATAATTAAACAGTCGGTACTCTTTACCTAGAACGGCGCCCATCGCGGTGATCGCGACATCGCGGGCAGCACATAAACGGCCGCGACGCGATGCCCGCGATCACCGCGATTTTCCCATAGGGAACAATGTTAAAAAGCCTAATTGACCGCGATTTTGCATTCAATGCCTCAATGCCCGCGATTTTCCCATAGGAATCAATGTTAAATGGGCTACAGAGCCCAAATAGCCCCAATTAACCCTTAAATGTCCCCCAAATTTTTGTACGCCACCCCACGATCCACGCCAACCCGAAGCGTGGCGAGCGCAGCGAGCCCGCGAGGGGCGGCGGTACGCGTCCTCCGACCTTTTCATGCCCTACTATCCACGTCGGCGTGGAGTTGAGAATAGAATAGTGTGGCGAGCGCAGCGAGCCACCGAGCCCGAAGCGTGGCGAGCGCAGCGAGCCCCGCGAGGGGACGCGGATACCTTCACAGTTATACGCGTCCCCTCGCGGACTTCACAGGTGTCCGTGGCGACGCGGACACCTGTGAAGCCCGCGAAGGGACGCGTTTACCTGTGAAGGTATCCGCGTGCGCTCGCCACGCTTCGGGCTCGGTGGCTCGCTGCGCTCGCCACACTATTCTATTCTCAACTCCACGCCGACGTGGATAGTAGGGCATGAAAAGGTCGGAGGACGCGTACCGCCGCCCCTCGCGGGCTCGCTGCGCTCGCCACGCTTCGGGTTGGCGTGGATCGTGGGGTGGCGTACAAAAATTGGGGGGACATTTAAGGGTTAATTGGGGCTATTTGGGCTCTGTAGCCCATTTAACATTGATTCCTATGGGAAAATCGCGGGCATTGAGGCATTTTACAGTAAAATCGCGGTCAATCAGGCTTTTTAACATTGTTCCCTATGGGAAAATCGCGGTAATCGCGGGTACCCGATTTTGATGTACCCGCGATTTACCCGCGATGCCCGCGATTACCGCGATTTTTTACCCCCGACGCCCGCGATTCTGATCGCGGGCGCCGTTCTAGGTAAAGAGTACCAAACAGTCATATCAAATAGATGATAAATGATCATTATTTTCATATGTAGGATGAAACAGTTCTGAACTTAAACAGAAACAGCTGTGTAGACTTGAATGTGGTTAAAATCAAATTGCTACAAAAAAGGTGAGGTTTTTAAATCATTATTTTGCAACAATTTCTTGAAGAACGTGGTAGAAAAATATGCCTATAAAGACTTCAGTTACTTTGGGTTTCTTATTCAACTGTAAATGTTACTCAGCATCTCATAAAGTATAGGGACAAACTGTTTCTGTGCACTTCGAACTATAGTAATGAAACAAAGCTGTGGGTGTACACAGCATCTAGATTTACCCATAGCATCATAGTTTTTTTTTATAGATAGACAACACCCATTAGAAAATACAAAAGCTAGTTTTGTATTTGTCACCAACAACATTTAAGCCCTTTGTAGTGAAGTGGCTCTAGGTTACTGTTCGCCTATATCCACCCAGCATGACTCTGCCCCACCCATAAACCAGACTAGCATTGCTCATTTCGGAACATTTCATCAGGCATTTAATAGAAGTTATATATGGAATTTTTATGTACACATTAAAAATCGCTCTTAAGAAATCCAGTCAATGCGGTTTCTTCTCTTTACTATGTAGCGGATATGGGTAAAAAGATGGGACAATCTTCTGGTTGTAAAGGTGGTGTCTACTTTCCATAATAAAGAAAGCGGAGTTGTGTTTTAGAACCATTTTATCCTTTAGTTTAGATATTTACAGTGCCGGTAACACACAACCCTTAAATACTGACGTGGAAACACTACCTTCAGTAACATCCTTTTTATGATATTTCCTATAATGGTTAAATTGGGGCAACCAAAAAAGATAGATAAAAAGGTTCCATGGGGACACAAAAGGAATAAACTGAGGAGTATATTCTCGCTCATCACTTGGAAGAAACAAAATAAACAAGTTACCAGAAGCGAATTTAAAAATAAAAGAAACACAGATGCCATGGGCAAAATGGAATTAGTAGATTTTCTCTTGATCTTTCTAAAGGCCCCATACACTGGGTGATTCAGGTGCTATTTGCCATAATCACAGGAAAAGAGCCCAAACAATCACAGGAAAAGAGCCCAAATTGCAGGTGAATGGGGGGTATTCAATGCTGTGGGCAAGCGGCAACAGCGAGCAGAGCTTTCTGCTCGCTGTCACCACTCACCCTGTCAGTATTCAACACAGCCCTCTCATACGCCAATTCCACCTCGCTCCATTTTTTGAGCGAGGGGGAATTGGCGTATGCGGCTCCTGAACCAGCGAGACTCGCAGCTAAATAAAGTGAGTTTTCTGCATTAGCCGTGGGTCTCGCTGTTTTGGGGAATTCTCGCTGTCCTGTGACGGCGAGGATTTCCCCAGAACATTGAATAGAGCGAGCGGCCGGCGCGGGGTTAAACAGCGAGGATCGCTGGTTTTCTGCAATCCTCGCTGTTTAACCCCCTCGCCGGCCACATTGAATACCTGCCAATGACTGAGGGTCCCATTCGATGCCCAGTCCCATGCACATTCCACCGGACCCTCCAAGTCACCCCAGCAGAAGCAATTTGCAGGATTGCTTCCAGGCAGGCTTGGCAGGAATTGCAGGGGCATGCTGCAGTCCATGGTCCCACCTTAAACCATTTTTATTATGTGTTCCAGCGGTTTTGAAGTGCACAGCAACTTAAGGACCGGTTTCATTCCTGTGGCTTATTATGGCTGTCCTCAAGTGTAACAATTATTGCCTTGTTTTACCAACCATTACTGAACTCATTACTGAACAAGGGAGTTAACTACTGTACTTGAAATAACCTTCAAAACTATCTGCACAGCATACCGGAGACATGCTCACGGCTGGTTTCCAGCTTCTCTGCCAATTCTGTTGCGTAGTGGTGCTGGACTGTGCTTACAGTGAAGACTTCTCCAGTATCCTCAGTGACCACCTGCAGTGGTGGTCAGCTCCCTTCTGGTGGGCTTTGGTGGACACCTGTGCATTTCCAGGCAGCCACTTACCCCATGTAGGAACGCATATCACTCTGCTAGAACAAACTCGCCAAATGTGTGGTCACATCTGGTGCCAAATTCAAATCTCCTCTGTGCCAGAGTATTCGGGTTCACACCTTTATTCCAGAATCCATTCATACCAAAATTCCTATTGTAGTTTCTAGTGCTTGATCCAGTTAAACCGACTAGTCTCCCTGATTCTCCCATGGTACCGTTTCTAAGTAACTTTCTGGTTCTGATCTTAGTTATTCCACTGATCTAATTCTGCTCCTAGTGACTTCTTGGTATTTGCTTTGGTTATTGCTAAACCTAATTCTGCTCACTCCCTGGTAACGTACAGTCTGGGTCTGACCAACATGTGCAGACTTTGCTCTAGGCTTGCCCCACAAAAGACTTGCATCCTGGAGTTGTGACACAGTATACTCTAGCCCAATATGGATGTGGCAAGTAATTCTTCAAAGGAATTCCTGAAAAACAGGACAAGCCATGCATGGGCCTCCTCATATGAGAAAGGAATGATATTCTAAAGCAGGGGTCCTCAAACTATTTTGCTCTGGGACCCCATCAGACAATAAAACTAATTATAGGACCCCAGCAAGTTACTGCAGAAGGTCATCACATCACATGTGCAGTCAGCAGACAGCAGATACATAGCAGCATTGTGAAGGCACAAAATGTTGTAAGGAGTCTAAAATAACAGAAACTTCAGATTTTTCCGACTCCTTGGATCACTGACTGAGATTAGAAAAGTCATCAGCCTGATGGTCAGCAACATGGAGTCGCGACCCCATACTGAGTTGGTCGGGACCCACTTTGGGGTTCAGGACCCATAGGTTGAGAACCTCTGTTCTAAAGCAAATTTCCTCTATACCTTTTTAAAGGTTTTAGATGAATCTGGGTGGATGGAGTCTGCTGCTTATGTCCAATCTAGAAGTCGACATGGACATTTTAGGACTCCTTGCTTAATTAAATTAATTGATGCTACCTTTTGGCATGGGTTTTCAGAACTAATTACGGACGATCTGGCATCTAGGGAGCTGCCTTCATGCATGGATGAGTTAATATCCCTCTGCATTAAAGTAGGATCGTTGCAACAGAGAAAGACTCAAAAAAAAATAAAAAGAAAGGAGTGGAGGGAACAATCCTATAGCTCTAATTCCAAGCAGGGGATTCACATCCAGTGTTAACATGCACTTTAGCCTAAACAGCATCCGCTTTGGTCATGGTTGGATATTAAATGTGTATATGTATATATATGTACAATGCACAAAGGGTACATTAGCTACACATTACATTTTAATGCCTGCCACATACAGTATGCTTTTTTGAGCTAAAGATGTGACCAGGAAAGAAAACACTGCTATTCATCTACATATATATACGGTGAGAACCTGTGCTGTTTTTTCACGATCCTTCTAGCAATGTTTAAGGAGCTTTCTTTCCGGTTTCCCAACTCTTCATTTATACCACAGCACAATATACAGATGAAGCCAATACTTACACTTCATTAAAGGTTTCAACTGAAGTAGATGGGGTAAATACATCCAGCAGACCTATTACCTGCAAAAAAAAAAAAAAAAAAAAGTTTTTTTTTTTTAATACACATTCCTTATGTGCAAAGTGATATTCTTACTTTGAGTGTTAAACATTTTAGCTTATATCATAGTTGACGTACGATTGTATGTTAAATCTGACCAGTTACTATGGTAAAAAACAAAACCACTGCATTCACCAGCGCTACCTAATGTCTAACAAGTCACTAACGAGTCTTCTACCCACTTAAAAATCCTACAGCAGCAGGCCCCCGGGTCTATTGTTTGTTATATACCATAAAATATTGCCTGACATTTGTACCAGAATGACTATTTTAGCAACTCCTTTTCGTAATCACTCTATTCCCTTTCGTGAAATAGGGTATACGTGTGTGTGTACTTCACCTTTTGTCCTACTCACAAAGGCCCAGATTCTCTAAGCTTCAAAAGTGATAAAATGGAGAGTGATAAACAGCCAGCCAATCAGCTCCTACCTGCCATGTCACAGCCTGTGTTTAAAAACGTCAGACAGGAGCTTGTGACATGTCAGGTAGGAGCTGATTGGATGGTTGTTTATCACTTTTGAAGTTTAGAGAATCTGGCCCCATAATGTCTATTTATGCAGACACACACACACACACACACACACACACACACACACACACAAACAATTATTTAATGGATATACTACAACTGTTTATTGATTCTAGTTTAGTTATTCACCCTACAATTTCTTCTTCTTCATTCCCTGATAAAACAGAAATCTTTTCTGTCCATTCGCTCACACATTTTAACAAATTAATTTTATTTTGTTCATATTTACTTAGGTTGCTTCTGTTCCCCCAAGCTTATTACATTAATTCTTCTTGGTACCAGAATTCATATACTTTTAGTGACAATATTAAGCACTTCTGGTGCTGGCAGTATTTGGGATACAGCACTCTATACTGTTAAATGTAGTGCAGGCATGGGCAACCAGTGGCTCTCCACCTGTTGTGAAACTACACGTCCCAGCATGCTTTGACAACATTTTGTTATTAAGGAATGCTAAAACTGCGGCAATGCATGCTGGGATATGTAGTTTCACAACAGCTGGAGAGCAACAGGTTGCCCATGCCTGCTGTAGCGGATGTGCAGTTACAGAAGTTAGACAACTTTTAGCACTCATAAAACGTATCATTTAGGGTACAGAATATATTAACCTGAAAAAAAACTGAATTTAACATTCTTTTTAATTATCAAAAACATTTGTAAACAGAAGTTAACACAGGTCATCTTTTTAACAAGGATAACAATGGGCCTTATTCGAGTTCACTCTTTCTGACAAAATCCTTCTTAGATGGACAAAACCATGTGCACTGCAGGGGGGCAGATGTAACATGTGCAGATAGAAATAGATTTGGTGATTTTTTGGTGATTCTTTGCAGGGTAAATACTGGTTGCTTTATTTTAACACTGCAATATAGATCTCACTTTGAAGTAAAACCCCACCCAAATCTAATTAGATCTGCACAAGTTACATCTGCCCCCCTGCAGTGCACATGGTTTTGTCCATCTAAGAAAGATTTTGTCTGAAAGAGTGAACTCGAATACGGCCCAATGAAACACAGTGAACTAGCAACATCTATAGAAGCCAGTGATTTTAATTGGGAGTATCTCACAAGCCAAAAAAACAAAAACATGTTTCTAACTTAATTATAAAAATAAACATTTAAAAACAAACCAAACATATACTGTAGCATGGTACCAGTGTTTAAGAATTTGTGCTCTTATGTTTTTGAATGGACTGATCTAATGCTACAATTTTTAATTATAAACATTGGTGTACATGGGATGCAGTTATTACATCAACAATCAATGTTTAGACCACAATGTCAACAGTTATGTTGACATTCTCAGAATGCAAACAATTGGGGTTAAACTGCTGAATGGGAAGGCTTATGTTAGGCACTAGAGTAAGATCAGCTGGAAGTCGGTCAGCTGACAGTCACACCAGGTAAGTCACTGGTAACTTACCTGTAAGTCACTTGATGGCTGGAGGACTGGGTCACAGAGTCTCCAAAATGGCAGGTCTTGTGGGGTGTTACCAGTATGCAGTGGTTAGTACTAGGGATGCCAATCCCGGGGCATTTTTTCAATCCCGGGATTCGGGATTGAAAAATGCTCAATCCCGGGATTCCCGGGATCGGCTTCCCTAATAATAAAAACACCCTGGCTGCCCGCATATTTGCTTACATTTGTGGAGCCAGGTTGCTGAGCGGGCGGCCGGTAGCTGGGTTGCTGAATGGGCGGGTAGAAAGTCTCATAAGGCGGGGTGGCAGGGAGTGCTGGGTGGGAGGGCTTGGTGGCAGGGAGTGCTGGGCGGGTGGCCGAGAGCGCTGGGTGGGTGGGTGGCCGGGAGCGCTGGGTGGGCGGGCGATTCGGTGGCCGAGGCGGATGTGCAGCTGTGCCTTGCACAGCGTGACCTCGCAGCTTGACCACGCTGCGCACTGCGGGGTATGGGAGAAGCCGGGCAGCGTCTGAGTGCTCAGACGCTGCCCGGCATTAAACTGCGCATGCGCAGTTTAATCCCGAAATCCCGGGATTGGAAATTCCAATCCCGGGATGGAAATCCCGGCGTTTTGGGGGCCAAATCCCGGGATCCGGCCGATCCCGGGATTGGCCACCCTAGTTAGTACCTTTAAAAGTGATGCAAGGAAGACAACCGCTGATCTGGAAACAGGGGTGTGGTTGCTCAAGGCTTATTGATTTACATGGAGAGTGACTGGTCTGATCCCACAGACAAGCTACTATAGCACAAATAACTAAACATTTTTAATGCCGTTAAAATGATGCAGAGTAGCTTATTGCGATATGTAGCATGCCTATATTCTGTGTGTGACGCTGTTGGCATATGTAATGCTAAGCTACTGAGGACACAGCAGTAGTGCATTCCAGCATTGTGTGCTGCACAGGTGTCCACCGACACAAGTACCTACACTGGGCATGCGAGTGCCAGAACGAACCATGGATCATTCTGTACTTCTTTACTAAATAGCTGGGGGCTATGACATGGGACACAGGACACTTTCAGAGGTCTTGTCTAGTCCATGCCCCAAGATCAAGTTGTTTTGGCAGCACAAGGAGAACCTACCAATATTAGGAAGGTGGTTTTCATGTGGTGACTGATCGGATTTGTTAGATATTACCGGTGAATGTAAGATTATTATTCTTTTGTTTATTAAATAATTGTACATTTGTAGGTGAATTTATTAAATGGCTTTTAATAGATTTAAGTTTGCCAAACTGAGCATATTTTCTTATCGGTTGCTAGAATGTAATTTGAAGCCTAGATTTGGGTATACTGCCGTTAGAAGTGGTTGGGTTTTCTCATGCAGCAAAATATACTTAAGATTTATTAGTGCGTTTTACATTAGGATTTTTTTTTTTAAATCAATACTGAACCATTAAGATAAATCCCTAGCTGAAGCGTTAACTCTAATTTTATAAAAGGGATAAAGTGCCCAAAACAATTATCTCATGCCATCTATTTTCCACAGCACCTGCTAGCAGCTGAGTATTGCTTACTAAAACAGCTCCAATGGAATGAAGATTAGATTTAATATTTGTCTTTTTTTGATCATCACTATTGGCTTACCTTAAATGGCATTACACATTAAAGATGTCTTTTCAGACAATCATTTTCTACCTTCTCAAATATGATTAATATAATTATACCAACTCATGCTAGGAGTGGTGAGTATAGTGCAGGAACAATAACGCTATGTCACATTCTAATGAGATTAATCTAATTAGGTTAGAAATGCTGAAATGATGGACCTTAACAACAGAGCTCAAGCTCAACTGTAAAGGTCCAAACACACTGGGCGACTATGCCCAGCGTGTATGGACAGCGATGTCAATCATCGCTGGGGGGAAAGCCGCTCAGTGCATACCCACTGAGCGGCTTTCCCCCTGCCCGGCGCCGATGGAGGAGGGAGGACGGCGTTGCATAGCGCAGAGCTATGCAAAGCCATCCTCAACAGCGCTCATCTGCTGGTATTACCAGCAGATGAGCGGCTTTCATGGCGATGTTGCGGGAGCTCGCAGCAACGCTCACCGCTGGGGCATACACACTGGGCAGCTTTGAGCTGAAAGCCGCTCAAACAGGCTGTTTTGAGCGGCTTTCAGCTCAAAGTCACCCAGTGTGTATGGTCCTTAAGAATGACCAAAGAGGAAATTATATTCCGTTTCCCACAATGACACTCCCCACCTGCTGTGCCCCTAAATCTACTAGGGAGAGGCGTATGCCTGAGAGATGCATTAGGGAGACGGTGGTGACATTTAAGGATGCGGTACCTTTACGCTAAATAAAATGACCTCAGTTCTATACATAGAGAAAAAGTGACAGTAACAAAAAAAAGAATAAAAATAAAATAAAATGTCCACTTGAATTTATGTTTTGTTTCGTTATATTACATGACAAAAGGGAAATCTTCTATGCAAAACTAAAACTATTAATTAGCCCATCAACAGAATCGGAGAGTAGACTAGACAAGACAGTTCCTTCCCGTCTAATTGTGGGTGTCACTGATTTGTAATATAATGCGGACATACGTGGAGCTCTGTTAACTTCCGGTTTTAGTTTATATTAGTGGTAGAGCTTATCAGATGGTCATTAGTAGTAGTAGGTTTATTTATAAAGCGCCACAAAGTATCCGCAGCACCGTACATAGCAAACAAAAAACTACGGTAATTACAAGGTAACGTACAGGGTGTGTTGATAAAATACAGCATAAATAGGGGTATAGCTGGTAGAACTAAAATCAGCATCAGTTTAGAAGTAGGTGTCGAAATTGTCGAGGAGACTGAAGATGAAGTAGAGGAAGGGAAGAACAGGACAGGAGCACAGGTGAGGTAAAGAGGTAGGGTGAGTACGTGAGGAAGGAGGGCCTTACTCATAAGAGTTAACATACTAAAAGGAGGTGGGTGGATGAACGAAAAACAATAGGATAAGTAGGAACGGATGGGAATGGAGGCAGGATAGGAGGATCAAAAGAGGTTAGGAGGAGGGATAGGCTAGTCGAAAAAAGTAGGTTTTGAGGGAGCGCTTGAAGGAGGTAAGGGAATCAGAAAGCCTGATGGGTGGCAGGAGGTTGTTCCAGTGCAGGGGGGCAGTGCGAGAGAAGTCTTGGACACGGGAGTGGGAGGAGGTGATTAAGTGAGAGGTCAGTCGGCGGTCAGCAATTGAGCGAAGAGGACGGGAGGGAGTGTGGATAGAGATCAGTAAAGAGAGGTAAGGAGCAGTGGAGGAGGAGAGAGCCTTGTAGGTGGTGGCGAGGAGGATTTTACAAAGAATTAAATTGTAACACCGAATTTCAGAATTCCATATAGCAGTTAAGTTCTTTAAGATGTTACATCAACTAGTTTATGTTTATGTGCACTTAAGGAGGAAAAAAAAACCTCACAACTTATCAAGAGTATTATTAGGACTCCATAAGTCTAGTAAATACAGTGCAGACATAGGAGCAGATGTATTAAGCCTTAAAAAAAGAAAACCGTGAGGGTGATAAGCACCCAGCCAATCAGCTCCTAACCAACATTTTCAAACATACTATAACTTAACAGTTAGGGGCTGATTGGCTGGACGTTTATCACCCTCACATTTATAACTTTTAGGCTTAATACATCTGCCCAAATGTTACCAAATATGTCTGCATTTACAAAGTCACTAAACATCCTTGTCCAGCAGGGATTATGTAAAATCACATGTGCCACGGCACAGGAGTAGCTTACATTTTCATGCTTCATGTGCTTGAGCAAACGCAGCTCCCGATAGGTCCGTCGTGCATAAACTAGCGACTGAAATGGCCTTGACAGCTTTTTCACTGCCACCTTTTGTCTGGTCTTGGTATCATATGTAGAGCTAGAACAAAAAAAAAGAAATACGGTTACAAAAAGGTTAAAGTGCATTGCATTAAATATAAATAATGGTCAGTGACTTACAAAAAGTGCAATAACAACCTTCTGAATGACAGTGTTAGGCAGCAGCAGTTTAGAGGATACAGTGTGCTTTTTTTGTACAGACACGTTCTCATACACCGAACCATATTCTTCCATGTGGTGCGAAAAGCCAGGGATACTTCCACTGCTGCGTACTTTGCAATTGTGTGCTCACTCTTGCATCTTAATTTGTAAACAGTGTACTAAGGACATGTGTCCTGATACAGCATATAGTGTAAATATGCTAGGTGTGAGACACCCATTGCGACTGAGACACTACAAGGGGACTGTACAGTTTTTACATTTTGTACAAGTGCTCCACTACCCCTTAATTTTATGGCCTTAACCTCTGAATGGACTTTATTTGGTATTCTCCCTAAAAGGACTCAGGGGCAGATTTATTAAGCTTGGTGAAGTGATATATTAAGCTTGGTGAAGTGATAAAGTGTCTGGTCTTTATCACTGGCCAATCAGCTACTACCTGTAATTTTTAAACCAAGTAACTTCACAGTTAGGAGCTGATTGGCCGGTGATAATGTACCAGCCACATTATCACTTCACCGAGCTTAATAAATCTACCCCTCAGAATTTCTAAAGGAGATGGCTGTTGCTAGCGGTCAATGCAGCTCCACAAAAATGTCATGTGAGGATTTACCCCAAGTCAGGCATGTCCAAACTATGGCCCTCCAGCTTTTGTGAAACTTCACATCCCAGCATGCTTTGCCATAGCTTTAGCATTCCCTAATAGCAAAACTGTGGAAAGGCATGATGGGATGATTGCGCACCTGCACAAAAACCTGGGATATTTAGGCTAGTGGAAAAGTGTATAAGAAGAAAAGTCCTAGAAAAAAGATTCAGAAATTCACACAAGTGTTGCACATCAAATTGATCAGTGCAGTGCAAGCAGAGTCAGAGCACCTGTTACGGATGTTTGGCATGGCTGCACTAAGTGCGTGTGTGAGGACCATCTGTATACAGAAGCATATTAATGCGACATTCACATTTTTGTACAAAGTCCATTCTTCCACCTCTTTAGGGAAGCCACTTTCGTTATAGCTCACATACTTTTCAGCCTAAAATATTCCTCAGTTTAACCTCATTTATAACTTTTATTGGTCAGTCTAGGTAAATTGGGACTGCCGTTATTACACATTGGACTTGCTTTACTAAGGGATCAATTCAATACAGTGCGCTGTGATTAGCGCTGGGAGGGAGAGGGGGGGGGGGGAACAGAAATCTAACAATATTAGGGTGGTGATGCAGTTTTGTGTCCTAGCACGGCACAAACCGCATCATATGGCACTTAAATCAGAAAAAAAAACAGTTCTCGCAATTAAAACACCCACAAGTACAGACATTGTAGGATTTAGCGGTGCACTGATGAGCATTCTCCAGGAGCGCTCTCCCAAGAATTGCGCTGAGAATGGAATCAACCTTATTGAGCAAAAGTGTGCCTAGAAATGATGTGCCAAAAAGGTGCAAAATGCATCCCATTCAAAGACAAAATGGAGCTGATCTAATACACCTTAAAGAGATTGTACCCAAGCGTACAATCTTGATGGTTTGGAAGACTGATCGTGTGCACAAAATCGTGCAATGTGCAGCCCCGCAGGTCGAATAGTTGAACTGCTGATCAGACGTGTTGCATGTCTGATCAGTCGGGATTGGGGCCAGATTGTATGTGCTTTGAAGCACATCCAATCGATCATTTCACGAGTCCGCTGCCTTCACTCTGCCTGCCACCACCTTCATCTGCACTCCTCCGCCTCAGAGGAGACAGACACTAGAGGTCAAATATGACCTTTAATGTCTATCTTCTCTAAACCTCCGAGACCCCCTGGTAATAAGCCTGACCCTTTGGTTGTATGCAGCAGCTGGATTGTACGACGGATGCCAGTGAGTTGAAGAGAAATCTGGACACAATCATCATTGTGAGCAGGTCTTTTTGATGTATGGCCAGCTTACAGTTATTAAGCGACAGACCTGCAATCAACCTGCAGGGTACAGGTAATGATAATTCCTGATTGCAGGAGGGGGCAACATGGCTGTGCTGGGAATCATACAATGCTCAATATCCATTGCTCATTTTAATTATATTTGCTTTGTGTGGTTTGTACTTCAGAAATGACCTCCTGTGCGATTATGTACAATGTAGCTAGGGATCATGAGAGGTTGTATTTGTTATTGCAGGCTGAGAGACATTATAAGAATTCCAGTAACTGATATTTGCAAACAGGGAGCAATTAACTGATCAACAAGGGAAATACTAATTGAATTATCTTGTTGCAACACAGTCTATGATTTAAATAATGTACTGATTAATGTAACATACTGAATTTTTTTTTTTTTTTTTTTTTTAGGAAACTTAAGGAGGTATGGCTGTACATTACTGCTGCAGCTTCCTATTTGGTAATGGCAGTACATCATCATAGGAGAATGTCATCTTCCTAATCCAGTCAGGATAAAAAGTTTTACGCTACCTCATACCACATTGGGCCTATAGGAAAGGACACTGGAAGACTGACAGCCCTAAAGGCTGCATGGGTGACTATTTCAAGAATCTAAGGTTTACAGCAGCATTTGACATGTATATTTAATTTGAAGGCTTTTTTGTTAATTATTTTAGTAATATTCTTAATAAAATGACATGTATATACACACCTGAATGTTATTAGCGCAACCTACCTGTTTTTCAATTTTTTTTTTTATAATGTAAGGGAGTGATGTAGGAAAAAGACTTGTCATCCACCCAAGAAAAGGTGCACTGTGCGATGAACTCTGTGCTATTAGTACTAGATTGTATGCTTTTTGTACTAGATACTATGCAATGTGCTACAGCAGTGGGCTTTTTGTACTAGACACGATGCAATCTAGTACTAAAAAGCACGGGCTGCACGCGGGAGCGCGCATCACCTCTGAAAAACGCACTGTGTATGGGCACCTTTAGGCCTCGCTTAAAACAAAAAAAACAACTTTCACTGTAAATTCAAAAGAGCTCCAGTGCGAAACAGGGTCATGAGGAAAGCATGTAATATAAAACTTTTGGGAATTACATTTTCCGGGGGGGGGGGGAGATTAAAACTAAAAGCTGGTCTTCCGCCACATTTTATATTGTAAAATTACTTGCTTTTAATGTCAGCAATCCAGAGTTGACAGAGGTAATGGTATTCATTATATGTGCAATATAGGCCTATTATTTAAAAAAACCAAGAAAATGCACGTAGCACATTCAGAGCAGACGGACACATTTACCACCACCTTCAAAAGATGTTAAGCCTGAAATACTGTACAAGTGCAGCAGTATGAACCATTCCACACCAGGTTCAAATTAGACTTATTGCATTAAATACAAAGATAGAAAAAAAAATGGCAAACCACCTAGAATACTTAATGAATTTACGAGTAATGAATTTAATCTCTCTTGGCAACAAAATATATTTCTTCTACTGCTGCCACTAGCGGGCCTTGAACAAGCCCTCAGCTAATAACTTGTTAGATCTATATTACCTGGATGAACTCTGCCAGAATGTTTAATTAAACCTTGGGACAATCACTTCTAGCTGTACTTTTATGCTGGATGAATCACGATCCACTTGTAATGGATTTATAAACAATTTTCCTCGCCAAATTCCAACTCATGAGGCAGCTCCACGCACAAAACTTCATCAATTCACAAAGCCTTACACCTTGCAGATGGAGATTCTTTCTGTAAGAACTGCATCACTAACATGTCCTGCCTTCCAGTAAGTGTCAATTATATGTTTACTTTCTCTAACAGCATGAAAACTGAAATTTATAGACATTGTACATGCCATTACCACTACCACTTTGCAGCAGGGATTTTGTACTCGACTTTAATCCGGGTGCAACCCGTCTTGTGACCCCTTTATACTGCCATTTCTACCTGGCATAATGCTGGGTGGTTGAGGTCAATGCCGGGTCACCTGACCTGGATAAATTTAACAAGGCGTGTTTCCACTGCACAATATGCCAGGTTGCTGCGCATTCAAGTGCAATAAACTGGCATATTTAGGGCAGTAAGAAAAAAAAAAAGGGGGGGGGGTATTAGTAGTGTCCTATGCTCTATTCAAGACGACGGAGTATGCACTAACTACTTAACTATCATAGCCTCTTAAAGATGTGTCTTTGGAGACCGTTAAGAACATGCAAATCCACTATGCAGTATAAAAAAAATTATCTTTGGACAAACGTGTGACTCCATTTCATGGTCCTCCTGAATTAGTCACCTGCACTATTAAGAATTGGAGCACAGTATTCAGCTGCGTCTCTGTTCTACCCCGTATTTGACCACTCAGTGGTGTGCAGTCCATCTTGTTGGAAGTTAAACCACAGCTGTGCCTCACATCCAAGAGAGTTGCACCTTTACTCACACCTGCAGCCTCATTGGCACCAGCTTACAGTTAGTGGCTGCACAGTACATACATGTAACCTGGTTGTTGCAAGTACCCTACTTGAAGCAACCTTACCATCCTGTTCACAGTTCTACTGGAGTGACTGAATCAGGACCTGTCTAACCAGGCAATCAGAAGTCAGAGTTACTCTGGGGCAACTGGATTAGGTCATAAAACAGTGATGTGTGTGCTTCTCTTCTGCCGTGCATATGTCAAGAGATGGGTGAATGGACTAGAAAAATACAGGAAAGGCAATTGGGCTATGTCGGTTTTCTAATGCAGACAAGAGTATGTCCCGTGATGCTGTGCTAGTTTGAGGCAATACATAGAGCTTAAAGAATGTTGGTATAAGTACCAGAAATACCAGGGTGATTATTTAAGATTGAGACAACTACATCAGCAGCAGAAGGGGGATGCTCAATCGACAGCATAACATAATTGGTCAGACTGAAGTCTGGCAGGTATAAAAAGCACATCTGAACCAAGAGTGACACAAAACATTGGTGGTAGAGTCCTTGCCTCCATAAAGGAGATCTTATCGTAGCACAGATTTCCTGGGGGGGGGATTTGACTTCTTGTTCCTCACTCCATTGTGGAACCTCCTGACCTCAAACTATACCCTCTAATTTTACCCAAATTATTGCTTTCTATGCTCCCCCTATATAGACATCGATTTGGCTTCTTCAGCATCTTCCCAGATTTGACCTCCCCCTATGGGGCCTATCATCCACATCCTGACCCCTGCATCTAAACTGCTCCCTACAAACTCTGGAATTGCTACTCTAAAGTTAAAGCTTACCTCCCCGACATCTTCCTTTACTATATTAAGCACAATTGCCTGTTTGCTTCTGGATCTTCTACCACATGGTTCTGTAATTGGGCTAAAGTAGGGTTAAATTTCATGTAGATTTTTTCAACCAGGATCAATGGCGGTCTCTGTAGGAACTGCAGCAGAAAACCTCTTCCAAGATACTTCATGCTTTGGAAAGCCTTCAAATTCACTATTGTTTAAACTGTAGCCTACACTCACTCTGTCCTTCAAGCCCCTATCTCTTTTGAGAGTCTGTGTAAACATTGTCCCTTGACCAAGGGCTTGATTTCCCAGTCACCCCCTCCTTAAGACCACATGAAGCGGCTTGGGTACAAGACCTTGGACCGCCTCTACATGATGAAGCCTGGGATGACACAAGACTGGGCATAGCAAAGAGCTCTATCGCAACCAAACCTAGAATTTTAATTACCTACCACCGGGAAATCCTTTTCTTGTAGTCCATATGGGATACTAGCATGGTGTCAATACGATGGGGAATAGAGGGTATGCGCATGAGACAGGAACATACAAAAATCTTCAGTTGGTTTTACTGGCTCCTCCCTTCTATGTCTCCACCCACAAGCCAGTTAAGGTAAAACTGTACACGAAGGAGGATGAACGTATGGTGAGATTCATACCAGCACACTCCAAACAACAATATAAGAACATATGATCACTTCATTGACAACATTTTTGTTAACTAACAACATCACTTCAACATAGTGACAACGGATGTAGTAGAACTCTGCACTGAGGCGGCTGTCCAGTATCCCATGTGGACTACAAGAAAAGGATTTACAGGTAGGTAATTAAAATCACATTTTCTCTATCATCCATATGCGATACTGGGATGGACTCAATATGATGGGGGTGTCCCAAAGCTTCCAGAACAGGTGGGAATGTGCGGAGACTGCTGCAGTATTACCTGCCCAAACTGGGTATCCTCTATGGCCAAGGCATCAAACTTGACAAATGTATGCTGACCAGACCATGTAGCAGCCCTGCATAGCTGCAAAGCAGAGACACCCCGAACAGCTCGTTGAATGAGCCTTCAACGAAGATGGGGTACACAAGCTGTTCTCTGGACATACACTCTAAGCCAGGCATGTCCAACGTTGGCCCTCCAGATGTTTTGAAACTACACATCCCAGCATGCTTTGCAATAGTTTTAGCATTCCCTAATAGCAAAACTGTGGCAAAGCATGCTGGGATGTGTAGTTTCACAACATCTGGAGGGCCAACGTTGGACATGCCTGCTCTAAGCGATCAAACTACATCCAAAGATTCAGGGATCTCTGGATGAGTCCTACTGGCAGGAACCACAACGGGTTGGTTCAGATGGAATGCCGACACCACCTTTGGTAAGAAATGCGGATTAGTTCTTAACTCCGCCCTATCCTCATGAAAGATGAAGCATGGACTCTTGCAAGATAAAGCGCCCAGCTCAGACACGTGCCTCGCCAAGGCCAGAGCCAGCAATGCCACCATCATCCAGGTAAGGTACTTAAGCTCTGACGTTACCAATGGTCCAAACCAGGAAGACTGTAGGAATTTAAGGTACTGCTTTCCTAGCACGGCGCCCGTCTCATTGATTGTATGCCTTAAGTTTAAGGTACTTAAGGCATACAATCAACGCAATGGACCCGATTTTTTAATCTCATGGATCTTATGCATCCATAAGATGCATGAAATCCATGAGATAAAAAATCGTGAGCCCCCAATAACCATTCCACGCCACCAGCACTATCAACGCCAACCCGAAGCGTGGCGAGCGCAGCAAGCCCGCGAGGGGCGGTGGTACGCGTCCTCCGACCTTTTCATACCCCCACTATCCACTTCGGCGTGGAGTTGATTTTATATAGTGTGGCGAGCGCAGCGAGCCTGAAGCGTGGCGAGGGGACACGGACTACTTTACATGTATTCCGCGTCTGCTCGCCACGCTTCGGGTTCGCCACACTATATAAAATCAACTCCACGCCGACATGGATAGTGGGGGTATGAAAAGGTCGGAGGACGCGTACTGCCGCCGCTCGCCTCGGGTTGGCGTCAATAGTGGGGTGGCATTAACAATGGGGGGGCCATTTCACCCATGAGGGGGGGGGGGTAGCAATTAAAATTGGGGTTTTGGGGCCTTTTTACATTGATTCCAATGTAAAAATCTCGTTGATTGCATCATCTCATGCATCTTATGCCGCACAAACACATAAGATGCATGAGATATCAGCCCCACACATACAATCTAGATCGTGGGCGCCATGCTAGGAAAGCAGTGCCGAATTTAAAGACTACATCAAAATTCCATAGTGCCGTGAACTGAAGAAAAACTATGGAGCTTACAGGAAGTGCTCTCCTGAGGGCACATTTTTCTAAACTGGCTTGTGGGTGGGGAGGAGCCAGTACAACCTGCTGAAGATTTTTGTATATTCTGGTCTCCTGCGGAAACCCTCTATTCCCCATCCTATTCAGACCATCCCAGTATCCCATTATGGATGATAGAGAAATAAAAAAGATACATACAAAAAAATATTTTATTGCCAGTATTAAACTTCTGAGAGACTTAATGAAATGTTTCCGTCATCTTCAACTAACTGTTGGCAGGGGTGTGGCTGAAGGGCTGCTAGGATCCATATATGGTGGACCTGTTCACAACATACTAAACTACCTCCTAAAAGCCGAGCACATTTTTCTTACAGGCAAAATCATGGATTGCTTGGAATTGGAAAAAGCTCTCGACCCATATCGACCTAATGACTGTTTACCAAACTATCCCAACCCCTTCTCCCTGCACTGGGATTTGGCATGTTGCAGCAATGGAGGAAATTACTTAATACCTCCATGATCAAAGTCAAGTATTTCCCCAAAGTTGGTTTAAAGAGGATAGACGCATGTACCCTCACTCCTGAGGAATACCTTACACGTTAATCCATGGGTAGAGACTGATTATCTGCATTGATTTTTGCCCCAAGCTGTTGTCTTCTCTTATTATTCAATGCTTAGAGTATTTCTACTATTGATATGGTTTTGTGCCCCCCCCCCCCTCTTTATGCACTACCCTTTATACACATTACCTCCCATTAACCACCTGACTTGTTGCCTTCTTTTAGTTGCCGTTATATTTAAAATATGATATTGGGCTTTTGTTTGTATGTTTGCTCCTAAGTTGGCTGACAATTATAAAACAAAGAATAATAATAAAAAAAAGGGGGGGGGGGGGGGGGACGTGGGTTCTTAAAAAAGGTATTTTTTTACATGACTTTTTCATAGTAAGAAGATCCCAAACGGTGTTGTGCCACCCTGGGGTGCCTTGGTAGACTTGCAGGAATGCCCTGGATTGGTGGTCCATGACCAATTCAAAATTATTTATGACCAATGTAATAGGAACATTGTGGACAAACAATTTAATCCTGTCCATTACCACATATCTGATGGTCGACCTCCCACAGCCATCTCCCGACGGGAGAGATGGCTGCGGGGCCCTATTCAATGCTGTCTTCCCCGACAGCATTGAACAGGGGTTCTCCGCAGAACGAGCCCGACATCACAAGCTGTCGGGCTCTTCTGCCGAGTAAAGCCGGAAATAGGCGAGCTCCCGGTCGGAGCTCGTCTATTTCCATCCTCAGCTCACGGCCAAAGCGAGAACGGGACAGGGACACGGCTGTCGAGCTTGCTCGACAGCCGTACCCCTGACATTGAATACCTCCCTAAGGATGAGAAACACACAATTCAATATTTTTTTTCTGATTTTATCAATGAGAAACTTTAGACCTAGGGCTGCCATGAAAAAAAAAAAAATCTGATACTCAGGGCTGCCAGGGTTTAAAAAAGTTTGGGAACCGCTGCTTTAGCTGATTGTATATTAGTGGTGTGATGCATTGGTAGTGTATTCGACATGGAACTTGATCTTTATGGGTGGAGTCACATGTGTCATGAAGTTTGTGGGAGATTTCTAAATTTGTCAGCCAAAAGACTGGCAGTACAAGACACATCCCTTTTCCATGAGGCAAAAGGTATTTGTTGATTGAATGTCCACGGCAGCATGGACTATTGTTAAGAGGCTGTTGATGAAACATGCCTGCATGTTTGGTGTTCCTGGTATTTTGATCATGCATCTGGGTGGCAATGATCTGTCAACGTCAAGCATTATACTAAAGGAACCCACACACTGACGTGTGTGCTAGGTGCGATTTGAGTCATTTTTGACTACACTACAATAGTCAATTACAGGGTACATGCGATCTAGTTAAAAAAATACCTGCCTACACATACTTTTTTGCCTTGCGTTATGGACTACACCGGAGTAAGCATGGCAAAATAAATAGTGAGCGATTTGAACCAAAAAGTTCAAATTGCACACGATAATCACACCGTGTGTGGGCACCTTTAATCTTTCATGTTAAGTCACATGAAGGATTCAATTTCGAAAGCTTAACCAGCAGGACCCGTCTGACATTTATTGCGAAGTCTAGTAAGTGGCGCCGTATTGTACTCTCTATAAATATATTTGTTTCCTCCCCCCACCCATATTTGAACAACTCTTTTCTAAACTAGGAAAGATATAACATCTACCACATACAAACATTTTAGGAGTATGTTTGACCACCAGTGCTAAGGAAGAAATACATTTTAGCATAATTGCCACAATTACAATCATCTTTTACACCAAAATCCCTGCTCGGACACTGGTCTTGGAAAACAGGAATTTCCAGGGTCGGACTCAGCTTCATACTCCAGCACTGTGACCCAGGTCTGTGCCGTTTACACTGAACCTGGGTCAGCCCTGCTTTTCCCTATGGACATTAAAAAGGTCCATTTTAGGACTGAAACTGCCATCCAACCTTTCCTTCCCTCAATGATTTAAAATAAAAAGACATGACTAGTTAGCATTGAAAAATGTTGGTTTGTTTATTTTGTAAAATATTTTTCAAAAAGTTTTATTCAGTGCTCAAGCACACATAGCGGTATAAAAGTTCAACATCACCCATGTGCTCTCCCCAGCCCCTTCCCCTGCAGCAGCAGACTGAATCTCCCACGTGCTCCCCCCCCCCCCCCCCCCCCCAAAAAAAAAGCACACATACACACACACACACACACACACACAGAGCACCACAAATGATACTGCATCCAATTATGATTTCGGTGTGCACTTCCTGTATCCTTCCTGGCTGCTGTCTTTTGCCACTGCAGCGCACTGTGGAAAGGCATCCAAGCACTTCTGGTACCCTTTCAGCACTACCCAGATATCCCAACCTCGGACCATTTACACCGCCCACGACCCAGGTCCAACCAGTGTTCAACCCTGGTCAGACCAGTGTTATTGGACCTTGGTTGGCCCCTTTTACACCAACGCTGACCTGGGTCCAACCTGGGTTTTGCCTTGGTGTAAAAGGAGTTACACACAGCACTTTGACCTGGGTCAGACCCAAGTCTGCACCGTTTACACTGAACCTGGGTCAGCCCTGCTTTTTCTTATGGATGCCAGGGGTTCCACTGGTGCCGGGGGCTCAGGTGCTGCTGTCTCGCTCAGTAGCAAGATTCAGACCCATTGTTCCCTTTCCGCACCACCCAGCCAGTAACTGCCAGTGGCTTCCTGCGACCCCTGGATTGGGCAGCAGCTACTGGGCTGCAGCCTCCCTGACTGCCCCAGCTACTCTGATGTCACAACTTGGGTTGGACCGTTTACACCTCCCACTACCCAGGTCCTACCAGTGTTCTACCCTGGTCAGGACCTGGGTAGGATTCCCATGTTATACCCCTTTTCCACTAGAAGAAATAACCCGGTAATCTCTGCGGGGTTGCGCTTCTACCTGAGTTTTTCTGCTAGTGGAAATGCTCCCTGTCAAATAACTCGGTTTGGATTCCCCGGCAATCCTACCCAGGTAATGACCAGGGTAGAACCCGGATTCAGTGGTAGTGGAAACGCTCCCTAAATGACCAGAGTTGGCCCCTTTTACACCACCGCTTTTTTTTTGTGAAAAAAAGAAACAAGAACCTCATCTCAACATTTGGAGAACTGACCAGTCTCCTTGGGTACCATGTGTATTTACTGGTATTGTGCAATGAATGCTCTATTAAGGATCTTTACATGTACTGCCCGCAGAGCAGCAGATTGAAATAAAGCTGCCCGAGCTATAGTGACAGATGCACTATGCTTCAAAATGTAATAAAGTGGAGAGCGATAAACAGCCAGCTCAAAACTGTCATGTTACATGTTGGGTTTGAGATATGTCAGTAGGAACTGATTGAGTGGTTGTTTATCACTATCCACTTGATCACTTTTGATGCTTGGTGCACTCTAGCCCAGAGGATGTTCTAGAACAGTGGTAGCCAACTCCAGTCCTCGAGAGCTACCAATAGTTCACATTTTCCAGCTAACATTTTTAAACATCCACAGGTGGAGCTAATTACTTAACTTGCGATTCTGTGAGGAGATCTGGAAAACATTAACTGTTGGTAGCTCTCGAGGACTGGAGTTGGCTACCCCAGTTCTAGACCAAATAATGTTGACACAATCAGAGCATACACCCCCCCTCTCACATCCTCCAAAGTACATTGGAGGATATGGGGCTAATCAGGATTTATCTAAACTGAGAAAACCTCCATTTCCAGAAGCAGAAAATGGCATGTGAGAATGCAGAACATCGGGGACATATCTACTCCCTAATTCCCTATGTTATCTCATACTGACCATAGTTTTATTGTATTGTACATTTGTTTTTATAATACATTCAGGCTATATAAGTCTTCTAGGATAGTTACTTTTAAAACTTTCCAAATTCTTGAAAACAAAACAACCAAAGAGGAGATTCACTATATAGTACTGTAGAAGACTGCAACCTCCTGTATAGGGCTGGTACTTTAGCCACAAGATATAGATGTGGTTTAGAAGTAAAGAAAAAGATAAAAGATTCTTTGATTTTCCCAATTGCTATGGCATCTACTGTACTGGTATGGGCAGATTCAGAGAAGTTATCCAAACGTTTTTATAGATGGTTTTAAAAACAGGGAGTATATCCGTTTACCTGGAACAACCAGTTCTAGAACCAGTGGTGCTTTTAATAGTCTATTATTAAATAAATCCTGTAGCTCACTATGCTCCCAGTCCAAGCCACTTCATCTACAATGGACTCGCTCATTTGGGGCTCACATTCATAAAATAAAAGTATGTTCACAAGCAATTGCGATCCCCTGTGTTAGGAAGATAAATGATCCATTAAAAAACAACATGTGCAGTTCCTCTTCCCTGGCTTGGGCGTCACTGTCTGCTGTGGTGCTTTTAGCACACGCAGGTCTGAATATCAGTGCTGAAATACCGACCACATTGTGCTTGAAGTAACTAGACTAGACTGGACTGAACAGTAAACCAGACAGAATGGCAAAGCCAATATGATTAGTATCTCAAGTTGTTTATCGGAACTTGTTTCCTAGCACGGCGCCCATCGCATGCCTTAATTAGTGGTATGCGATGGGACCCGATTTACGGGTCCTAAGAGCCGCACTGTACAATTTTAAAATCACATGCCATTTAAATGGCATGCAATGCGATCGAAATGATGATTTAATTGTACATGCACCCTGATGGGTGATTAGTATGTTATATGCACCCCCATTGTTAACGCCACCGCCACTTTTAACGGCAACCCAAAGCGTGGCGGTACGCGTCCTCCGACCTTTTCATACCCCCACTAGCCACGTCGCCGTGGAGTTGATGTTATATAGTGTGGCGAGCGCAGCGACGCGGAATACATGTGAAATTATACATGTACGCTCGCCACACTATACAAAAGCAACTCCACGCCGACGTGGATAGTGGGTGTATAAAAAGGTCGGAGGACGCGTACCGCCGCCCTTCGCGGGCTCTTTGTGCTCGACACGCTTCGGGTTGGCGTTAATAGTGACGGTGGCGTTAACAATGGGGGTGCATAAAACATACTAATCACCCATCAGGTTGCATGTACAATTAAATCATCATTTGATCGCATCGCATGCGATGCAATCAAAACGATGTAATAAGATTAAAATCGTGGGCGCCGTGCTAGAAAACAAGTACCTGTTTATCAACTTTTGCTGTAAATTGTAGTCTACAACAGAGAAAAAGTTAACATTCTATTGCAATTAAACATCATATGCAATTAAAATATGTCTACTATACTACAGAGTACACTTTTTTTAGTTGAGGGCTATCTGCCAAAATAATACAATACATAGAAAGAGAGGAGGGGAGAGACAGAGAAAACCAAACAATTTAGCTTTTTCCGGATTGAAAGAGGTTAAAGGACTTCTTAATCCGGACAAAGCAGATTTTGGGTCTCAATTGATTTGGACAATTTCGAGGTAGAATTGGTCTCCAATCATCTCTGGTTGCCAATGGCCAAGTGCTCTAAATAGGCCTTGAACCATCTAATTGCAAACTCTGTGTTTATGGAGTTTTACCAACCAGCAGTTTAAATTTCTTCTGATAAAAGGACCCATTGTTCAACTTTACAACAAGCCTGACTTCGCTCCATTTAAGAATTTTATAAGATTTGGTTACTTGAAGAGATCAGATATTACAATCACATCTGCAGACATTTCTCTGTTCCTTCTTTTGTTGACATCATAAAACATTTTCATGTCACATCCAAATATTTCAATCTTGTAACTTTCATGATTAGCCATTTGTGGGCCAGATCTCTCAACATCTATGAATCCCTATTATTATCAGTATTGTACTAATTGACTTGTTTCTACAATTTGCAATAGATCCCTCCCACAAGGATCCTCTCCTTTTCTAGCTAGATTTTTCCTCTTTATGCAAGATCATCTAGCAGAGTCTGGTCTGTTTCTAGACAATATAGAATATAGACAAGACTGTATTAAAAGCACCAAAGAAGACCGCGACACCTCAGATAGGAATGAAGAACTGCAATGATGCAGGGTTCGGGTATAAATCATTCGGTCGACCCAAGAAAGGCCGACACTCCTTAGGTTGACAGGCAGAAGGTCGACAGGGTCCTTAGGTCGACTGACGGAAGGTCAACAATGCAGAAGGTCAAAACGTATTTGTATAGGCGTCTAAACCTAGACGTCTAGTTCTGGACACTGTTTAAGTCAGGGGTGGCCAAACCTGTCCTCAAGATCTACCAACAGTTTATGTTTTTCAGGCAACCTGTGGATCTATAGTAGGAAGGAATGCAGCATGTTTGAAAATGTGACAGTTAGTAATGGCTACAGCTGTGCAGCAGCTAGATGATCTGGAAAATGTGGACCGTTGGTAGATCTCGAGGACCGGTTTGGCCACCCCTGGTCTAAGTGTACGGAAGCCCCTCGCATCGCTCGCTACATTTGCGATGCCTCGGTCACGGTGCTTCGCTATGCTCAGCTCACTATTCTATTCTCCCTCTATACCCTAATGGATGGTAGGGCATGACCTACTGCCTGTTCTGAAAAAAAAAACAAAAAAAAAAACAAGTGCTTTCACACTAGCTGCCCAATCCAGCATGAAGCGGGTGGGTGGCGTAATTGGGAGGTGAGGGCGGCGCTGGGAGATTTCAGCATCTTCCAGTGGCACCTTTACAGTGCAGGGAATGGGACCCGGAGCGCGTTGACCCAGGTTTACCCATTCACACTGCCCCTGGAACCAGAAGTGTCACGGGACAATCTTTCAGGGCCCTTTCACACTGACCAATTTCCTGGGTTGTTGCACATTCATGTGCAATAACCCGGGAAATATTTGTCAGTGTGAAAAGGGTATGATGCAAACCTTCAGTGTCACCCCTGTCTGTCTGCACCCACCTTTAGTATGTACGCTCTCATGGGCAGGACCCTTTCACTCATGTGCCATTCCTTCTTAAAACATCTCCATACTTCCTTTAATGGCTTAGATAGTTTTACGCCACATTAACACTTATTTTAGTATCATTGCTGATGCAGATATGATTATATACCCTGCACTTGCCCTATATGGTCTTGAACTAAGTCACTTTTCTTGTTTTACTTATTTGTGTAGGAACTCTGTGACTGGGTGCTGCAGATCCATTGTGGCTCTTTATATATAAATGATCAGAGGAATAATATTGTGTCCTCCACAACACAATTCTGCTCTCTCATTTATACTCCTCTACTCTTAAGCCACGTATACATGGGGCGATTGTTCTAAGCGATTTTGACTACATCATCAAAATCGCTTAGAATGTTTCCCTGAATCGCCCTGTGCGTACAGAGCAGGCGATAGCGGTGCGCAGCCCCGAATCGTTGCTAATTGACCGCCAGCAACTAGCTATTTTGACTACAAAAATTGCTTAGTCAAAAAACACCCAGTATTAGCCCATGTAGTAGTAGGTTTATTTATAAGGCGCCGCAAAGTGTCCGCAGCGCCGTACATAGCAAACAAAAAAACAAATTACAAGGTAACGTACAGGGTGTGTTGAAAAATACAGTATGAATAGGGGTATAGCTGGTAGAACTAAAATCAGCATCAGTTCAGAAGTAGGTGTCAAAATTGTTGAGGAGACTGAAGATGAAGTAGAGTGCACCCTTTTACTGCTACACCACCCCTCCTTTCATCCATATTTCTTGCCTGTTGTTTAATTCTTCAGGGCGATAGCTATCTTGTAAATGGGCTGCTTGCGACTTTTTATCCCGCTCCATTCATTACTATATTACTACTACATAATGATACCTTTTATCTGTAAAATAGTTCCATTCCTTCCAAACTTAAAACTTACTGCAGTAGCAAAGGCAGCCAGGAAGCGTTTATCTCACCAGGGTTCTGTATCCTAGTATTTACCTGCTGTAGCCACATGACTAAGAACAATTGTCAAAACATATTTACACTGGTGATGAAAGGAAAGTTCCAATATGAAAATCAGTTTCAGTATTGGGTGAATGACCATTAAAAGTATGCAGTTGTAAGAATTACACATACAGAATTAACACAAGTAAAAGATGAGCTTTGAAGCAACAAAGACATTTAAGAAAAAAAACGGTACTTCCTCGTCTTTGTGGCCATCGCTTACGCCATGGAACTTACACAGTGCTGCTAAGCGTCATCTTCCCCTCGTGGGCTCACTGTGTTTTGGGCTCGGTGGCTTACCCCGCTCACTACTTTACTAAATGTAATAGATGGTGGCATGAACACAGGAGAGTGGCGTGGAGTAGACCCAGGGTTCTCTCACTCAAAATCCTTACGTATCGGTTAAGTAGCGGCTAACATAACTGGTGTAGCGGTAGCCGCAAAGATGAGGAAGTACCAAATAAACTTCAGGCCGAAAATACCTCTAGAAAAACTTAAAGTAGCTGATGAGCTAAACTGGTTCTCTCTCAGATGCTAGAGACAGGACATCAGCAATGAGCCCAATTAAAAGGACACATAATATAGAAACCAATGGCATCACAGTGATGAATTATAAATTTAGACTAGATATCCAGAATAATAGGCAGTACCAAATGTACTAATGCAGGGTGGTGGGAACAAATGTCATTAGTGGTGTAATGATAGAGATAGAATAGAGGATACATAAGAACACCTCTATTAGCCAATGCACAAGTTATATGGTTATTCTAGCAGGTTTGTAGCTGGATGATTTAATAATAATAATAAAAAAAATATAATAGTAATAGTAATAATAAAGCAATCTGCATTGGAAATGCACTATACCCAGGCTGATCTGGGAAGATAACTACTCACTGCACCGCCTGAAACACAGTAGTAACATATATATATATATATCCTCCTTTATCCAGGCTCAACCACCTAAGTCCGTATAATGGAACAGACTCAGCCGCAGAGCTCCCCTAGCATTATTACAACAGCTACAGGGAAGGAAGACTGATTGCAGCAGCACAGGAGGAAGCCCGTGGGGTTTGCACAACAAATGGAGCATCAGCTAGTGGCTGGCAGGGGCCCGAGGAGGCCCCTGTATACTGCACCGTGCACCTACCAGACTGAGCCATAGGCCCCGGAGCCCACTGGGGTGAGGTGCTGGTACCGCTCCGGGACCTCCCATACCGTCTTGTTCAGCTCCTGCCTGTAGAATCCGCTTCGGCAGTTCATTTTGTGCAACCGGCAACTGAGTGCAGGCAGCAGCACGGGAGGAAGGAGGCGGGAGGAGGCGGAAGGAGGGGAAGGGTGGGGGAGGAGAGACTAGAGAGGGACTCCAGCAGACCAGCAGTCAGGTGGAAGAGTCACAGGATACCCAGCTACAAGGAGTGACACATTAACTATCATGCCACATAATAATTATGTAATTATACAAGCGTGAGACCTGCCCTGTAATCACTCACTACAGTTACACCCATCACGGCAACTACTTAGTAAGCTGTACCGGAACAGTGCCGGAACGTCCCTGTCCACCAGCGACACCTGCTGCTTGCCATTATGACGAGTCCCCCAGGAGAAGTCGCACAAGTGTATAGTCAGTCACCTTCACTGTGGGGAATTCCTAGATGTCCCAGCCTGGCCCATGTCCCTGGTTAGTGCAGCTGCGCATATGGGGAAAGAATCAGAGAAGCACAGAAAGTTTCTATGCCGACTCATGAATGTGCAAAGAACTAAGTAAGCTGGAAACACATTATGCAAAGTTGCAAACTATGATAATTATATAATGATATATTATATGATATTGTGCATTTCGTCTATTGTGTACCCACTATGTCGTTAACGATGTGCGCTCTCACAGATCATGTGAACATGCAGTCAAATCTGCCTATATCATAAACACCTGTGTGTTCAGCAGGGGGCCAGGTGACGCCAGCATGCTCGTCTGACCCCTTAAGGTGCCGTTGCATTCAGAAAAAAGTCACCACAGACTAGGGATGGCCATCGTTGCCATTGATGGTTGCAGTGGCGTAAGTTCATCCCAGGGGCCCGGAGGCAAGATGAATGCCGGTGCCCCCCCCCCCCCCCAAAACTCCCAACATATTTGTATACATATACATACACGTATGGGGCTTGGAGGGGCGCTAGCATTCATCTTGCCTGCGGACGCCCTGCGAGAGTATCCAGTGCAGCAGAAGGGAAGGGGAAAGTCGGTGGTAGCAGGCAAGAGCCGGGCGCAGTACATGAAGACGCCCGGCGAGGGGGGGGGGTCTCTTACCCGTCTCCCAGGTCCTGGCTTACTCCTGCATCAGTGGCTCGCTCACCCGCGCTGGCTGTGGCCTGCCTCCCTCCTGGCTCATTGTCGCTTTCGCTGGCTCTCACTAGCTCAGGCGGATGTCAGGCCCTTCCACGGAGCAGTGAGCAGCCAGCGACATCACAGGTGACAGGGTGGATCAGGGGAGGGGGGCGCTGCGCGGTGCCGCTTCGCGGCCACTGACTGCAAGGGGTGGGGGGCATCCCCACCAGCACCACTAATCAAGGGCTGATCAGCGGAACATTGGGACTCGGAGGCAATGGAGCCAGTGCCCCCTTTGAGGCTGGCGCCCGGCGGCACATGACTCCATTGCCTCCGGGAGTTCCGCCACTGGATGGTTGCCATCGATGGCAATTCTGAAACTGGCCATCAATAGTGCTAAACTATGCAATGGATGACCAGCGATGTTTTTACATATCACTGGTCATCCATTGTGTTTGATTGATTGGACTGTGGGCCACACAAAACACGGGGGGGGGGGCTTTGCGGGTGTCGGGGGCGGAGCCAGGGGCGAATTTAGGGGTCAGGCCGCCCCTAGGCACACCATTTTTGGCCGCCCCCCCCCCCCAAGTCATATATATATATGGATTACATATAAATTTGGGGAGAGGGAGAGAAAGGTTAGACCAGAGGGGTGGGGGAGAGAGACAGAGAAAGACAGAGAGAGAGAGAGGATAGAAATAAAATATAAAGCATAGAGGGAGGGGGAAGGGGAGCGGGGGAGGTGGTGCACTTTATACAATCCTATCTTAATCTCATCCTCCCCCTCCCCTACACCATATCAGTACATGCTGTGTTGTGTGAACATATGTGCTGCAATTTACCACCAGCATTGAGGGAAGGTCAAGGTCTCCTGGTCAGCGACGGGTCTTTCACTCGTCTGCGCCGGGGTTCAGCTGCTGCAGAGCTGAGCTCTGTAAAATCTTTTCTGTAGTCGGCTTGGCTCCCTCCCATGCTACCGCGGCGCACAGCGTGATTCACGCCGGGGCTGGTCACTAGATAGTGACGTCGAGCCCCGGACGGCACCATCACAGAGGTAAGAGGGGTTGGATCACCACTTCTCCGTCCCCGCACTGCCTGCCTGCCCGCTGCTCACAGGGAACGCGAATTGTGTAAGGAAAGCGCTGTTGACACTGCCCGTGCGGCATTACACAAATAGAATAAAAGGGTGCAGGGGGTGCCTGCAGAGCCATCGCCACTGCCGCCCTTGATTGGTGCCGCCCTGAGGCCCGTGGCACAAATCCGGCCCTGGGCGGAGCTATGCTCAGTGTCCTGGCACTTTGAAAAAAAAAAAGAAGCTGTTCCATCGATGGAGGGAAACCATCTGGTTGTCTCCCATCGATGGCAAAAGTATTTGACATCGGCCATGAACCATCGATGATTTTTGAATCATCGATGGTCGATGGCCACTTCTACCACAGACTAAGGGGCAGTGATGCGGTGGCACAGTCTGGACATTGCAGACATGCAGTGGCAGCTTGTACCTTATGGTAGGAGGGGGGCTACCACTGGATGAGATGCCGGCACCCCCCCTGCAACTACTGCGTTTGTGTGCCCGGTACCTGTATTATGATCACAGGCCCCAGGAATGGCGCATGCATAGTACCAACCTCCATACTGCGCATGCGGCCAGCTTCTATGAGCTGCTTCGGTAACAGCCCATAGAAGGGAAATCCCAGACTTCCGGTTCCGGCTCTCTGATGAGAGGAGGCTGAACGCTGCAGCTCCGCTCACGAGGCCGCCCAGACCACACTTCACACGGCAAATTTGCCTCCCAGACGCCGCCATCCACCAGCCCTCCCTCCCCAGAAGCCTTCCGCTGCATGGAGACGCAGCTAACAGCGATGCCCGCCGCCAAAAGCCGAGCACAGCGCGACGCTGAAAAAAAATCCAAAATGGCGCCCGGCACATCAGACGCCGCGCCCGGACCCCTCCTGATTCCAGACACCCCAGCACGCCGATCGCCGACCCCCCCATAGCGGGGACACCAGCACAGCACCTCTCCAGTCGGAGGATACTGCTCCAGATCCCATTCAGGTACTCCCAGCACCCTCGCACCCAGTCACATATGGGGATATGGTTCAGGCCATAAGAGCTGCTATTGGACCTTTACTCAAGGAGCAAACTGCTGATATTAAACAGCAGATAGCTCAATTGTCTCAGAGGACACTGATAAATGAGCACAGGGTGGGAGAGAACTTTATGGCGATTGCTGAACTCAAGCAGGAATCACACAGACATACTAAAGAACTATACCAGGTTCACAACAAACTCCAGGACCTGGAGAACAGGTCCAGGAGAAATAAGCTGAGAATTATCGGCCTCCCAGAAACAGTCAAGGGCCAAAACCTGTATGACTTTATAAAGCTCACACTCCCCAACCTGCTTCAGATACAGGACAGATGTACAGATATGGTTCTAGAGAGAGCTCACAGATTAGGCCCTCTGCGCCCTCAAGAGGGAGCCAGACCCAGGGCTGTGATCTTCAAACTGCTGAACTATTTACACAAGGAATTAATCTGGAGTGCCTCACGCAGACACAGAAATATTGAGTGGGAGGGTAACAAAATTCTCCTATTCCAGGATTTCTCAGCAGAGGTCGGAAAGACAAGGAAAGACTTCTCCCCGATATGCACCAGGCTGATAAAGGCTGGAAGAAAATTTGCACTTATATTCCCGGCCAAACTGCGTATATTCGACGGAAATTCATTTAAAGAGTTTTCCACTCCCCTCGATGCTGAGCAGTATCTGAATGAGGAATCTCAGACCCACGCATCACCCCGCTCTATGTCGGAATGCGACTGAATCTACCGCATCAGAGATGCTGCACCTTCTCCACTTAACCTCCATTCACAATCCTCTCCCTCCCATCACCAAACATGCGAAGACCTTCATGCAACTATACCCATACACAGATGATCCACACTGAGCAGAGGCCCCGCGACCTGATTGAGGGCTCTACCCTACAACCCCTCAAAATTTCAACCATATTTACAGAGGAAACGACCGCAGAGACTACCTATCTATATAGTCTTACTCCCTCTTGTCCCTGAGAACTCCTACCCGGACGCGACCTGAAGACAAGTACACCCAATCCCCCCCCCTATCTTCACCTGCTGCGCTACCCAGCCCAGAAATACTCTACAACCCCCAGATCCAGAATACAGAACTCAAGGAAAGTCTCCTGAATCATGGGCTCCCCCATACCAATCCCCCCCCCCCCTCCCCTGTTGGCGTTACAGTTAATAAGTTTATTTCTATTGGGCTGAAGAGCCTTGGGAGCTTTTGAGCGTTCCCACCTAAGATGCATAGAACTGCATACCTGAACTGTATTCCTCCCGGAAGTTTACATGTTATAATATTAATGGAAATGTTTTCCTGTTCTCTTCCCTTTTTACTCTTTCACTTTCTATTCTTTCCCCTATCTTTCCTCTCCTCCCCACCTCCCTCCCAAGCACGCCGACGAAACCTTATGTATGACAAGTCACCCTCAGTGAGTATGAAACTTTTTAAATTCCTATGTAATAATGTTTAATGTCTGTTAAAATAGCCTCTTGGAATGTAGGGGGTATCAACTCCCCCTGCAAGCGAAAGAAAATTCTGATATACTTGAGTAAATTACATGTGGATATTGTATGTCTCCAGGAGACACACCTGACTGACACTGAGTCTCTAAAACTATCCACCCTAGGATGGAAAATGCAAGCCGCAGCCCCATACACTTCCAAGGCAAGAGGCCTGGCGATACTATCTAGAGGCTCAGTCCCAGTAAAGGTTGACCAGGTAACGCCTGACCCAGAAGGCCGCTTTCTGCTGTGTCATATCACGATTGCTGACAAAGTCTATGTGTGTGTGAATGTTTACGCCCCTAATGTTTATTCAAAACCATTTTTAGATAAGTTGGTTTCCCTAATTTCCCCTCACTTACATCTCCCTATATTGCTATGTGGTGACCTGAATATGCTAGCACACCCGGTGCTAGATAAACAAATAATGACAAAAACAAAGAGAAGACAGCCCAAATTTGGCGTCTCAGCACTAGCTTCAAAACTGCACCTTATTGATGTGTGGCGCACACTACACCCCACAGACTCAGAATTTACATGCCTATCGGCATCCACGGGGGGGCTCTCCCGCATAGATTACATCCTAACATCGTCTAATATGCTGCCAAATATTGAAGAGGCTAATATAGAGTCCATTACACTCTCTGACCACGCAGTCACATGGATAAAACTAGCCCTCTCCCCAGAACCCTCCACCTTTATTTCTTGGAGATGCCCACCTTCCCTAGCCTCCTCGCTCTCTCTGAGAGACGAGGTCCTGAAGGCATGGGAGAATTACCACAAATCCAATTCGGAAACCCTTGAAACCAACCCAATGCTCTATTGGCAAGCCTCTAAGGCCGTCATCAGAGGCACAATAATATCACTAACCACACATCAGAAACGTAAGCTAACAGCGGACTATATTTCAGCCCAAACTGAAACATATCAAACATATAAATCCCACCCCTCCCCACAAAATCGCAATACCTATAACCTGAGGAGAACCCATTTTGATAAACTACTTTCCAAACTTGAAGCAAGATTCACCTTTAAAAGAGAATATAAATTCCATAAATATGGAAATAAATCGAGCAGACTCCTGACGAACCTCCTACAGGGACAGAGACCACCATCCACGATCCACCCCTTAATCAAACCTGATGGTGCACACACAACAAGCAACAGCCAAATAGCAAAAGTTCTAAATGAATTCTACGCTAACCTATACTCCCTCCCAACCTCAGCGGCCCAACACCGAGACCAATTCTGGAATAACATCACATTGCCCCAACTAGATGAAAAAACAAGAGAGTCCATCATAGCTGAAATTACCCTAGAGGAAGTTACTAGAGCCATATCCCAACTAAAGCCAGGAAAAGCCCCTGGCCCTGATGGCTTCACGGCCGAATACTATAAACTTCTCCTACCCCATATAGCTCCAGCCCTCACCTCTATGTTTAATGCCCTCCTAAAGTCAAAAACTACCCCAATGCTATTTAACTCTGCTTGTCATGAACCGGCATACAGCACTGTTACCTCTCTCACGCTGGAGCACTCCAGTTCACCTGCTTCCTAGTGTCCCTGTTGCTTAGGTGCTGAGCATGGCCACGCCCCCCTTGATACGCTCCACCAATGACTGCAAACCCTCTGGTACAAAGATCAGCTATTCCCAGCTAGCCTTGCCTTGGACTACAAGTCGCTACCAGCAACAAGTATCCTGGCTCTGTCTCAGTTCAGTTCCCTTGTTCTGACACAGTTACCTGTTCCTGCTCGTCTCCCTGTGTGATTCCTCCAGTCAATAATCTCCTGCTGGTTTTTCCAAGTTCCTGATTCTCTGCTCCAGTTACCCTCCGTGGAACTACTGCTCCCAGCAACCAGACTCCAGGTTCCAAGCTGCAGTACAAGCTGCCATTTCCAAGTGCAGCAGAGACTTCCAGCAGGTGTAATCACCAGCAAGCACCTGAGCAACAACCTGAGCTATCCAGCCTGTTAACCCATCTGGTGCTGAAGATTATCAGTGTAAGTCACCTGCCAAGCAAACCTGGTTTATACTGCTGCAGCATTACTGGCATTTCCTGTGTTGTTTACTGGACTTATACTGCTTGCCTTACTGTTTGGACTCTCAGCTTCCACGCTGATTATTTCCATTGCTCCTACCATTTGTTTCAATTGCCATATTGCCTGTCTGCATCTTCAATAATAAATACCAGCGCACATGCGCAGAAACTTCATCTCGCCTCCACGACTAATCCTTCCTTCCACCACTGACCCACAAGCACCAACACCGGGAACATCACTAACCCCAGATTTGACAGTTAGTCCAAGGCCCATGGACCCGGACGGAGGTCAGAATGTGGGTACAGGGGCCTTCCAGAGCTTGTCTTCTCGGTTAGACAGTCAGGAGGCCGCCCCAACGACAAGTTATCGAGTTTCTGCAAGGAATGTCGTCGCGTCTGGATCGTCTGCAACAATCATTTCCTACTGCTTCTGTGCCTCCAGTGTCTACTCCAGTGCCAGCTTTCAGTTCTTCCGAGTCCGTTCCTCCAGTAGTTCTGACTCCAGTCTCTCACCTGCATCTTCCTGCACCCGCCAAGTATGATGGCAATCCCAAGCTGTGTCGAGGGTTTATTAACCAGTGTGAAATACAATTTGAACTGCTACCCCACAACTTCCCAACGCAACGGACTAAGATCGCTTATATAATATCCCTGCTGACTGGTCCTGCCCTGGCTTGGGTTTCTCCTTTGTGGGAGCGTACAGACACTTTGCTTAGTAATTACCCAGAGTTCCTCTCAACTTTCAAGCGCATCTTTGATGAACCTGGGCGCTCAACTTCGGCCTCTTCAGATTTGATTCAACTCAGACAAGGCAACCGGAGTATGTGTCAATACATTATCCAATTCCAGACGTTGGCATCAGAGGTTGAGTGGAATAACGAGGCATTGGTGACTGTCTTCCGGCATGGTCTTTCAGATCGCATTAAGGATGCACTTGCCACTCGAGATATTCCTCCGCAGCTGAACGATTTGATTTCCTTGTGTACTAAAATTGATTCCCGTATACGTGAACGGAACAGTGAGAAGAATCGCAGTGATCTCCGCACACCGTTGCGGCCTATGCCTCCGGCACAGTCCCAGTCTTTAACTTCGGATGAGCCTATGCAGATAAATAGGTCTCGACTCACTCCTGAGGAGCGGTCAAGAAGACTACAGGGAAGACTGTGTCTATATTGTGCGGCTGCTGGTCATCAGTTGAATTCCTGCCCTGTACGTTCGGGAAACGACCGGGCCTAACTTGTAATGGGGGAGTCAAGTTAGGTTCACTCCACCAATCTCCTCCTTCTTCAGATCTTGTTCTACCAGCTATTATTGAGACCAATTCTGGACTTTACTCTGTGTCGGCCTTAGTCGACTGTGGTGCTGCCGGCAACTTCATCACGCAGTCTACAGTAGACCGTCTCCATCTTCCAGTTTCAAAACTGTCCCAACCAATTTACATAACTGCGGTAGATGGAAGTCGCATCCAAGAGGGCCCAATTACTCAGCAAACACAATCTGTCGTACTGGGTATAGGAATCCTTCACTCTGAGCTCATTGAGTTCCTCATCATCTCTAAAGCTTCACATGAGGTCATTCTGGGGATGCCGTGGCTCCAGCGACATAATCCACGATTTGATTGGTCAACTCTTCAGCTGGTATCCTGGTCTCCATCCTGTTACCATACCTGTCTAGCTCAAGTTATTCCAGTGAGATCTTCCGGTACGTCCTTGTCATCAGGTCTCCCAGAAGCCTACCAAGACTTCGCTGACGTCTTCAGTGAAAAGGCAGCTGATAACCTGCCTCCTCACCGGGAGTGGGATTGCCCTATAGATCTCATCCCTGGTAAAAATCCTCCTTGTGGACGAACTTATCCTTTGTCAGTACCAGAGACTGAGGCTATGAGTACCTATATTAAAGAGAATCTCCAGAAAGGGTTTATGCGTCCGTCTTCTTCTCCTGCCGGAGCGGGATTCTTCTTCGTTAAAAAGAAGGATGGAGGATTACGCCCTTGCATTGACTATCGGGGTCTAAATGATGTGACTATTAAGAACAGCTATCCACTGCCGCTCATTACCGAACTCTTTGACAGGGTAAAAGGGGCTCGTATATTCACCAAGTTAGATCTTCGGGGAGCCTATAATTTGATCCGTATCCGTAGTGGTGATGAATGGAAGACCGCGTTCAACACCCGTGACGGTCACTACGAGTACCTGGTCATGCCCTTCGGGTTGAGTAATGCACCCGCAGTGTTTCAACACTTCGTAAATGAAATATTTCGAGATGTGCTGTATAAGTATGTAGTCGTTTACCTTGATGACATCCTCATCTTCTCTCAAGATCTCCAGTCCCACCGACAGCATGTCCGAGAAGTTCTGCGACGTCTTCGCCAGAACCAATTGTATGGAAAACTTTCGAAATGTGTCTTTGAAGTTCCATCCATACCCTTCCTAGGGTACATAATTTCCGGTACAAATCTTCGTATGGATCCTGAGAAACTCAAAGCCATTGAGTCCTGGTCAGTTCCAAATACCCTGAAAGCCATCCAGCGATTCCTTGGATTCGCCAATTATTACCGAAAATTCATTAAAGGTTTTTCCACCTTGATCGCTCCCATCTCCAATCTCACTCGCAAGGGGGCAGACCCTACCAACTGGTCGGAGGAGGCCCTGACTGCTTTCCAAAAGATCAAATACGCCTTCATTACGGCTCCGGTCCTGGCTCAGCCTAACGTCAACCAGCCTTTCGAGCTAGAGGTGGATGCTTCCACAGTTGGAGTTGGTGCCGTTTTGTCACAAGTGGGTACCGATGGCAAGATACATCCATGTGGGTTCTATTCACGCAAGTTCCTTCCTGCAGAAAAGAACTACGCCATAGGAGACCAAGAACTCCTGGCTATCAAACTAGCTCTAGAGGAATGGAGGTATCTCTTGGAAGGAGCTAAATTCCCCGTGACCATTTACACCGATCACAAGAACCTACTTTATTTGAAAACCGCACAGTGTCTCAACCCTCGTCAGTCTCGTTGGTCATTATTCTTCTCTCATTTCAATTTCAAGCTTCAGTTCCGACCAGGCTCACAAAACGTTAAAGCAGATGCTCTATCTCGTTCAATGGCTCCAGATGAAGAATCTTCCGATTCAGTCCTACACCCCATCCTGAATCCAATTGTCTTCGCCTCTACTCAAGTATCTCTAGTTCCACCTCCGGGGAAAACGTTTGTCTCTCCTGATCTCCGTTCCAGTCTCCTCTCTTGGGCGCATACATCCAAGTTCAATGGGCATCCCGGGGTCCAGAACACCTATAAGTTCCTGTCTCAAAACTACTGGTGGCCGAAAATGAAGGCAGATGTACAAGACTTTATTGCTGCCTGTCCTAAGTGTGCTCAGCATAAAACTTCACGTCAGGCTCCTGCTGGGCAATTAAGACCTTTGTCCATTCCAACTCGCCCGTGGTCTCATTTATCTATGGACTTTATCTCTGAGCTTCCACCATCCGATGGCTACAACACCATTTGGGTAGTCGTAGATAGATTCACGAAAATGGCCCACTTCGTCCCTCTCCGAGGTCTACCTTCAGCTCCTCAGTTGGCTCAAGTCTTCCTTAAAGAGATCTTCCGTCTCCACGGTCTACCCAGAGAAATCATATCTGACCGCGGAGTCCAATTTGTGGCAAGATTCTGGAGAGCTCTCTGTTCTGCGCTGCAAGTTAAGTTGAAATTCTCGTCTGCGTATCACCCTCAGACGAATGGGCAGACAGAGAGAGTGAATCAAGATCTTGAGACTTTTCTAAGACTCTATATCTCCTCTTCACAGGATGACTGGGTGAGCCTCCTTCCATGGGCTGAGTTCGCACATAATTTCCGCTATCATTCTGCTACTGAGACCACTCCCTTTTTTGCTGTTTATGGTCAACATCCCCGAGTTCCTGATTTTCAAGACCTTCCAGCCATCGATATTCCAGCTGCTTCTTCTGCTCTCCAGCACTTCTCTCAGATTTGGAAGAAGATTCATACTTCCCTCAAAAAGGCTTCCCAGCGTTACAAGTTATTCGCTGATCGCAAGAGACGTGCAGTCCCCAGTCTAAAAGTCGGTGATAGAGTCTGGTTGTCCACCCGTAACCTTCGTCTCCGAGTGCCTTCAATGAAGTACGCTCCTAGATACATTGGGCCTTTTTCAGTGGTTAGAGTAATCAGCCCGGTGGCATACAAGCTTCAGTTACCACAATACTTAAAGATACCCAATGCCTTCCACATTTCTCTCCTCAGACCTCTAGTACTCAACCGCTTCCAAAGAACTCTTCCTGTTGGTCCCAAAGTTCAAACTCAATGGGGCATCGAGTTCGAGATCGAGAAGGTGGTAGACTCTCGGATCCGGTATGGTCGCCTTCAGTATCTTATTGATTGGTCCGGGTATGGTCCTGAGGAGAGGAGTTGGGTTGATGCTACAGATGTCCACGCCCCCAGGTTGGTGAAAGAATTCCACAGGTCTAATCCTTCCAAGCCGCGTGGGTGTTCGGTGTCCACCCCTAAAGGGAGGGGTACTGTCATGAACCGGCATACAGCACTGTTACCTCTCTCACGCTGGAGCACTCCAGTTCACCTGCTTCCTAGTGTCCCTGTTGCTTAGGTGCTGAGCATGGCCACGCCCCCCTTGATACGCTCCACCAATGACTGCAAACCCTCTGGTACAAAGATCAGCTATTCCCAGCTAGCCTTGCCTTGGACTACAAGTCGCTACCAGCAACAAGTATCCTGGCTCTGTCTCAGTTCAGTTCCCTTGTTCTGACACAGTTACCTGTTCCTGCTCGTCTCCCTGTGTGATTCCTCCAGTCAATAATCTCCTGCTGGTTTTTCCAAGTTCCTGATTCTCTGCTCCAGTTACCCTCCGTGGAACTACTGCTCCCAGCAACCAGACTCCAGGTTCCAAGCTGCAGTACAAGCTGCCATTTCCAAGTGCAGCAGAGACTTCCAGCAGGTGTAATCACCAGCAAGCACCTGAGCAACAACCTGAGCTATCCAGCCTGTTAACCCATCTGGTGCTGAAGATTATCAGTGTAAGTCACCTGCCAAGCAAACCTGGTTTATACTGCTGCAGCATTACTGGCATTTCCTGTGTTGTTTACTGGACTTATACTGCTTGCCTTACTGTTTGGACTCTCAGCTTCCACGCTGATTATTTCCATTGCTCCTACCATTTGTTTCAATTGCCATATTGCCTGTCTGCATCT
Source organism: Crinia signifera (assembly GCF_055691185.1). NCBI lineage: Eukaryota > Metazoa > Chordata > Amphibia > Anura > Myobatrachidae > Crinia > Crinia signifera. The sequence continues at coordinate 160,287,173 of NC_139220.1, read as the reverse complement.
TCAATAATAAATACCAGCGCACATGCGCAGAAACTTCATCTCGCCTCCACGACTAATCCTTCCTTCCACCACTGACCCACAAGCACCAACACCGGGAACATCACTAACCCCAGATTTGACAGTGCTAATATCAGAGTATTACCCAAACCAGGCAGGGATCTGTCGGACCCGGCCTCATACAGACCTATTTCCTTGTTAAACCTGGACTACAAGCTTTTAACAAAAATTTTATCAGACAGGCTAAAACCGGTGGTCCCAAGCTTGGTCCACCCCGACCAGACTGGTTTTGTCGCTGGGCGTCACCCGGTGACGAATATCAGGAAAGTCCTGGCAGTACTCTCCCAATCCCAGGGTTCCGTGTCGGGGCCTTCAAGGGCAATCCTTTCACTGGATGCCGAGAAGGCCTTTGACATGGTTCACTGGGATCACCTATTCCACACTCTCGACCGATTTGGTTTCCCAGAGGAATTTATTATATGGCTGCAAACTCTGTATGGGGCCTCGTCCTCCAGAATCATATGTAACGGCTCTATCTCAGAACATTTCAAAGTACTCAGAGGCACAAGACAAGGCTGCCCCCTATCCCCTCTCCTGTTCGCTCTCGCCCTAGAACCCCTAGCCGTCGCTCTTCGCACATCCCCACTATTATGGTAGGACATACAGATATACGTGTGTCACTGTTTGCAGACGACATGCTGCTTTTCTTGTCAAATCCTCAACATTCCATCCCCGCATCCCTAGAAATTATCAATCAGTTCGGAACATTCTCAGGCTACAAAATAAATATTGCAAAATCTGAATTACTCAACATCTCTGGGCCCCCCCCCCCCCCCGGAGTTCCCAGATAGCCCAGAACTGAAAACCATTAGAATTCAAACCTCCCACATCAAATATCTTGGCATCCTTATACCAAATAAAATTGAAAATCTATATAAATTAAATTTTACCCCTACTATTTTGAAAATAACAAACTCCCTGGCAGGATGGAAAGATCTCCCTCTGTCCCTGTTGGGACGTACTGAAGTTGTAAAGACCATACTCCTCCCAAAACTAACGTATATCATGCAGCTACTCCCACTCAGTATCTCAAGGAAAGATGCCCTACACACCACAAAAATATATAGCTCATTCATCTGGCACTCAAAAAAGCCCAAAATATCCATGAAGAAGCTGCAACAACCAAAACACCTTGGAGGCCTTGGTTTCCCCGACCTACTCCTTTATTCTAAAGCCCTCCTCAACAGATATGCCCTAGACTGGATCCTTGACAGAGACCAATACACTATCCCCGACCTAGATAAAGCTGTACTCTCACCCAGTGGTGCAAGTAGAATTTTTTTCTTGGTGGTACTGATAGCCTCCACCAAAAATGGGCGTGGTCATGTGTCATGAGGGGGCGTGGTTACACAAAGCAAGAGGAGTGACTAAATGACAATAGTGGCGTGGCATCAGGAGACAGGGAATGAGAAACAGAGAATGACTGGGGGTGGGTTGGCTCTTGCTTGGGGTAGAGCCGGGCAAATTGTGCTTAAAATTGTGAAGCCTGCTCTTCATGCTGTCGGCGCCGCTGATGCCTGTCAGTGTGACAGGCTAAATCAGCAGTTGCTGATAGCTGCATACAGCACCAATCATAACGCTGGGTGGGAGGGCTGCGGATGCATCATATTTAGACTTAAAATAAAAATAGAATTGACAGTGGGTCAGGGGTAAGTGGTACTGCGTACCTGCAACAAATTTCTTACAGGTACTCCGTACCACGCCGTACCCCCTTACTTGCAGCACTGCTCTCACCTTATTCACCATGTGCATTGCTGCACTCCCCCAAAAAGCTAATACCAACCCTGATATTCTCCAATATCTTCTTTAAAGACACGTATGAGGCGTGGCTCTTCCTCTGTAAAACTCTTAAAAAAGACCCATCAAATTCTCCCTGGCTGACATTTTGGGGCAATCCAATGTTCACCCCGGCTGTAAACTCAGCGGTGTTTAACCGCATCAAATCAAAAGGACTATGCCTCACTTCCCAAGTCTATGACCCGGGAGGAGGCACGTATTCATTCTCGCAGCTACGAGAGAGCTTTGGACTCCCCCACAGTACTTTATTCCCTATCATGCAACTCACACACTATGTCAAATCCCTCCCAATAGACACTTTCTCCCAAACTCCTCTAGACCCATTCTACAGGATCACCTCCAAATTCCTTTAAAAAAAATTTAAAACAAAAATGATCTATGCAGAACTACTAGCTCCACACACTGAAGCCCTTTGGTCCCGAATCACACAATCTTGGACCCGAGACCTACCAGACACCCTCTCCCATGATACGCTATTTAAATACCACTCGAACATAATGAGTGTATTGAGAACTTCTTTATTGCAGGAAACGCATATTAAGACAATAAACAGAGCCTATATAACTCAATCACAAAGAAGTCACTATGTAGACGGAGAAACTGGGCATTGTCCAAAATGTAAAGGCAATCCTGCGACGATCCTCCATAATCTGTGGACCTGTGGACACATCAAAAAATTTTGGAATCAAATTATAAACTATATTAAGATAAACTTTGAAATTACCCCCACCCTCCACCCCATACCCATGCTCTTTGCCAATTTCGACAGATGGCAACTAAATACATACCAGACCAAACACATCCCCTTCCTTATCATATTGGTCACAGCAGCGAAGAAGCTGATCCTTAAAAACTGGATAACCCCTCATACCCCAACCTTACAAAACCTACTCCTCATGCTAACTAAAATGATGTACTTTGATAAATACGACTCCTCTCTCCCGAGGTCCTCTAGCACAGGATTCCTCAAAAGATGGGAACACTATGAGATGATCTCAAAACAGTAGACAACAGGACCAAATACACTCCTATTCCCTTTACCGGAATAAAGTTTTGACTCACGAGGAACACAAAATATGCTGAATGTCAATCAGAGTGCTTGTTAACCCAAGTTACCCCCCCCCGACCCCCCCCTTTTTTTTTTCCCTCTTCTATTCCATCTCTTCAACTCTTTTTCATTCTCTTCTAAATGTTTTAAAAGTGTTTTTATATTATGTGAATAACATTTGGTAACATGATTCTACTCAAACACAGTAAGGATACTTGGGATAGATATGAGAATACGGGACATCGCAATAATTAAAGGAAAAAACGACGGTCTCTGAGCGGGACTGCACCCATACTCCCCCTGAAATGCGATGCCCTGGACACCTCATTACCCTTATGAGCCAAATGTAGTACACAAAACTACACAGATCCTGAGAATCAAAAGCATCTACCCAAAGTGGACTTATGTTATCAGATGTGACCACTATACACCCTATATGTATGTCGCCTACTTTGATACAGCGTCCGTTGTTACTGTACTGTTTAAACAGCTTTATTTATATGCACCTTAAAATCAAATAAAATTTGTTTGAAAAAAAAAAGAAGGGAAATCCCAGTCCCGACACCTGTACAATACAGTGCAGTCCGGGTCCAGTGCATGAGCAGTACTGACGTATGTAGTGCGGATTTGCAGACCCCACGGATTTTATGGGCTGCTGCTCAGCAGCCCATAGAAAGGCATCCCAGATGGAGGGAACACCTCCAATGGGACTGCCTTGGTGACTGGCAGGTCGGACTTCCAATAGTCACAGTGAAGCCAGTGCAGTCTCACAGACTGCATCTGGTTTCACTACAGTGGCTCATTTTACCTGGGGGAGCTGCAGCCCATAGGTGAAAACCGCCACTGCAGACGTGCCAGGATTGTACTCGGGGAGGGTGGCAGCAAGAGATAAATGCAAGTGTGATAAGGAGAGATAAACGTCCAGCCAATTACCTGCCAACTGCAATGTTACAGGCTGTGTTTGAAAAAAGTCAGTAAGGAGCTGATTGGCTGGATGTTTATCTCTCCTTATCAAGCTTGAATTTATCTCTTGTTAAGGCTTAATGCCCCTTTATTTGGTATTGTCACGTTTTGTGAGCTTGCTGAAGCACCAGCCGGAGTATAACGGAGGCTGGGTGCTTTAATGTAGGGCTGTTGCATGAACGACAGAATGGAGTGAAGCAATTGAATAAAAATTTTTTTTTAATGAAGATACTGCGGTACAATAATATGGATGATGGCACAATGAAATAACTGTAGATATTGGTTGAATGACAAAGAAGACAATACTGATAATACTTATTGAAGAAGCTTGAAGATGATTGGAAGGTTGGATGGTTGGATGATTGAATGATAACAAGAAGGAATGGAAATAAGATGAAGTCCAATAGTAGATCTTGCTGATTGAGGTCATGGCTACCAGAATACCAGGGATAATAGCCATGGATATTACCATCAGGATTGCAGGAGGAAGATGACACCTTTGGAGTGTTTGACCTTGTCCTTATCCTAAAAGGTGGCGGAGGAGTTCCGTGGGAGGATATGGCTTGAGCAGTGGACGACCAGCAGGAATGATCACGATAGACTTCACCCAGAAGTTAGAGGACTTCCCAGCCTGAGGCCTAGAAGGACGCGGATACCATCATGGCCACGCCACCCGGAGCCAGCACGCCAAGACACTGCACACCAGAACTGACACCTGGCAATTGGACATGACGCCTGGGTGACAGAGTGACAGAATGTAACAGATCGGCGTTGGCATCTGCAGCAGAAGTGAGCGCCAGGGTAGAGGGGTAGAGGGCATAGCGTCAGAGGTCTGCAGGGCTGGAACAGCACAGGGAGCACGGGTAGCTGCAATGGTGGTCGTGACAGCACCCTCTCCCATATAAATGGCCCCAGGACACACTTTGGGTTTAGCTGGAAATTTTTTGTGAAAGTCCCGAATCATTCTGGGGGGCATGTACTTCAAAAGCATTGGTCCAAGATCTTTCTTCAGGCCCATAGCCTTTCCAATCAATCAAATATTGAAGACGTTTATACCTAATGCGAGAGTCAAGAATTCAGGCCACCTCATATTCAATGCCCCTATGCGTGAAGACTTTGGGAGATTTGGGAAGTGCAGCATGAAATTTGTTCAGAACTAAAGGTTTAAGTAAGGAAATGTGAAATGAATTTGGAATTCTTAAGTAATGAGGTAATTTCAATTTATAGGCAACTGGATTGATGATCTGTTTTATTGGAAAGGGACCGATAAAACGAGGCGCAAACTTCATCGATGGTACACGAAGACGAATATTGCGAGTGGACAGCCATACCTTATCACCGACTCTAAATGTGGGAATAGATCTTCTTCTTCTTCTATCAGCAAATTTCTTGTATTTCTGTGACGCTTTCAATAATGAACTCCTGACTTTCTTCCAATGCTGACGAAGTTGGCGAAGAGTCAAAGCTACCGCTGGGACACATGTCGAAGGTAGATGTTGGAAGTCAGGAACCCTGGGATGGAAGCCATAATTAATAAAAAATGGTGTAGAAGAGGAAGATGAATCGTATTGATTGTTGTGACCAAACTCGGCCCATGGTAACACCTCGACCCAATCATCCTGAGAGGATGAGACATGCAAACGCAAGAAAGTCTCTACATCTTGATTAACTCTCTCTGTTTGGCCGTTAGATTGAGGATGGTAGGCTGTGCTGAAATTGAGTTGGATTTTGAGAACTTTACATAGGGTTCGCCAGAATTTTGCGACGAACTGTATCCCACGATCTGAAACTATTTCTTTAGGAAGTCAGTGGGTTCTGAAGATCTCTTTGATGAAAAGATTTGCTAGTTTAGGAGCTGATGGTAAGCCACGGAGTGGTAAGAAATTAGCCATTTTAGAGAATCGATCTATGACCACCCAAATGGTGGTATGACCATCTGATGATGGGAGGTCGGTGATGAAGTCCATCGATATATGAGTCCAAGGACCTTGAGGGATGGAGAGTGGCATCAATGGACCAACTGGAGCTGAATGGGAGGGCTTGTGTTGAGCACAGAGGACAGGAAACAATATACTCTTTGACATCTTTTTTCAAGGCAGGCCACCAGTACCTTCGGGACAGAAATGCGTAGGTCTTTTGAATCCCCGGATGACCGGAGAATTTGGAGTCATGAGCCCAACGTAATATTTCTTTCCTTGAACTTGGTTTGACAAAGGTTTTACCTGGGGCAAATGATGCCTGTACAGTTGTTGCGGAAAAAGCAAGAGGATTAATAATAGGACTTCCCTTATAAGACTTGGATTCCTCTTCAGTCTCCTATGATCTAGACAGAGCATCTGCTTTGCGATTCTTTACTCCAGGACAGAAGGACAATTTAAAGTTGAATCTAGAAAATAATAACGCCCATCTGGCTTGTTGAGGATTTAGACACTGAGCATTTTTCAAATATAGAAAGTTCTTGTGATCAGTGATGATGTTTATGATGTGGGCCGCCCCCCTCTAGATATCGCCACTCTTCTAAAGCCATCTTGATCGCTAGTAGTTCTTGATCCTCAATAGCATAGTTTTGTTCAGCTGGGGAAAACTTTTTGGAAAAGAAGCCAGATGGATGCCAATGTCCGTCAGAACTTGTCTGGGAGAGAACAGCCCCTACGCCAATAGCAGAGGTGTCGACTTCCAGCGTAAAGGGTAAACTGACGTCTGGTTGGTCCAGGACTGGCGCTGAGATGAACTTTTCTTTGAGAAGAGAAAAAGCTTTGGAGGCATCTGGGGGCTAGTTGAAAGGTTTGACACCCTTACGAGTGAGAGCAGTTATTGAAGCTACAATAGTAGAAAAGCCTTTGATGAACTTTCTATAATAGTTTGCGAATCCAAGGGATCTTTGAACTCCTCAGAGGGTGTGAGGATGAGGCCATGTCTGGATTGCTTCAACTTTAGCTGGATCCATCTCCAGACCGGAGCCTGATACGATATACCCCAGAAAGGGTATGGATGAGACCTCATAAATAAATTTTTCTAGTTTACAGAAAAGAAGATTCTTTCTGAGGCGAGAAAGTACTTCTTTGACAATTTCTCGATGTTTCTGAAGACTATTGGCAAAAATCAGGATATCGTCGAGGTATACTACGACATGTTTGTAGAGAAGATCACGGAAGAGTTCGTTCAGATAGGATTGAAATACAGCTGGCACATTACTCAGGCCGAATGGCATGACGAGATATTCGTAATGTCCATCTCTGGTATTGAAAGCGGTCTTCCACTCGTCTCCTTCACGAATGCGAATAAGGTTATAAGCTCCTCGGAGGTCTAGTTTTGAAAAGATGGTAGCCCCTTTGATCCTGACAAACAGTTCTGTGATTAGAGGCAACGGGTAACGATTTTTTATGGTGATTTCGTTTAACCCTCGATAGTCAATGCAAGGCCGTAACCCTCCATCCTTTTTCTTGACGAAAAAGAAGCCAGCTCCAGCAGGAGAGGAAGAGGGGCAGATAAACCCTTTGGCTAGGTTTTCTTGTATATATTCCGACATAGCCTGTGTTTCAGGTAAGGACAAAGGGTAGGTGTGACCCCGAGGAGGACTCTTTCCAGGCATTAGGTCAATTGAGCAGTCCCAAGGACGATGAGGAGGCAACTTGTCAGTAGCTTGAACATCAGAGAAATCTTGATATGGAGTAGGTAACCCTTCAGGAACTTGAAGAGAGACTTGACATGTAGGTGCCACGGACTTAAGACATGACTTAGTGCAAGTGGCACCCCAGGTTTGGACCTGGGACGTTACCCAATTGATACTGGGATTATGGGCACATAGCCAGGGGAGACCCAATACGATTGGGTAAGAGGACTTAGGAATGACGAAGAACTGATTTTTTTCAGAATGTAGAAGTCCGATTTGTAAAGTCAATGGTTGGGTTTGAAGAGTAACTGTCTCACCCAGAATACGGCTACCATCTACGGCGGTGAGATAAACCGGGTGATGGAGAGGTATGGTAGGTAGATGCCATCGTTTGACAACATCGGTGGTGATGAAACTTTCTGCCGCTCCTGAATCTAGGAGAGCTGGCAGTTGTCTGAACTGATGTTTGACTTGCAAAGACACTTGAAGAATACAGTCTTTATTGTTTGGAGAGGTAACAACAACCCCTACACTGCCCTCTCTCTTACAGGTTAGGTTCTTGCATTTCCCGGTTTCTTGGGACAAGAATCAACAGCGTGATGTGGATCGGCACAGTAGAGATAGAGACATTCAGTACGACGACGCTTGTGTTCATCAGGAGTTAACTTGAAATGGTTAATCTGCATAGGTTCCTTCGCTGGTGGTGGTGGTGGAGGTGTAGGAATATTGAAGGATGAACTGGTATTAGCTCGACTTTTCTCTTGAGCCCTCTCTCTGAGCCTTAAAGCAATTTTTGTGCAAAGGGATATCAAATCTTCGAGTCTAGAGGGTAAATCTCTTGCTGCAAGCTCATCCTTGATTTTATTAGAGAGACCATTCATGAAGGCCGCAAGAAAGGCTTCCTCATTCCAGGCCAGTTCAGCTGCCAGAATCTTAAATTGTATTAGATACTGTCCTACTGTTTGAGTACCTTGACGTAGGCGAAGGATCTCAGTTGCAGCTGAGCTAAGTCGCCCTGGCTCATCAAAGATAATTTTGAAGGTGGAAATAAAACGAGGATAATCAGCTAGGAGTGGGTCCGCTTTTTCCCATAATGGAGATGCCCAATTTAGAGCAGAACCAGAAAGGAGGGATGTTACATATGCCACTTTGGTGCGATCGTTAGGGAAATATGAAGATTGAAGTTCGAAGTGAATTTCACATTGATTAATGAAGCCTCTACAGTTTTTTGGATTGCTATCAAATTTAATTGGAGTGGGAAGTTGGAGATGAGCTGTGTTACCTGTCATTGGAGACACGGGTCTAGGCGGTTGCGCTGGTGTGACTGCTGACCCTTGGCCCTTCTGAAGTGTTACTTGAATCGTATCCAGTCATTTTGACAGTCCTTGGAGGGCATGAATGACTTGCTCCTGTGCGACTTCCTGTTGATCTAGGCGGGCCGCCAGTTGTTGAACTGGAGCACCCCCTCGCTCCTGTCCCGATGCTGGATCCATGGAGTCAGTACAAACTGTTATGTTTCGTGAGCTTGCTGAAGCACCAGCCGGAGTGTAACGGAGCCCTGGCTGCAGAAGGCTGACAATTTGGCCTTTTACGTATATATAGCAGCACTACCTTCAAAGATTTTTCTGATCCCTCTGATGTGTCAGCTTATCTGAATGAACTTTCCCGCTACTCCACAGATGACCACTGATCACTGATAACCCTCCTCCAGCTGTCAATATGTAACCTCCATTTATATTCTGGACTCTCAAATATCAACAAAGATCTGGACACACTTTGATACCACATATATGGACAGCCACCTCTACAAACTACATCTCTTCTAGAGACTTGCCAAAATGCTTCTCAAAATATCTCCCTGCTCGGTGCTGTTGCTCCTTGGAAAATAAGAAAACACCATTGTGATACTCGTTTCCAGAAGATACTGAACACCGTTACCCAGTATTAGTGCAATCTGCACACCAATACAGTATCAGAACAATTTTCTAATACAATATACTGCTTCAAAAAATGTCTTAATAAGTTCCCTCTGTTCTTCGTTGTTTACAACTTCGTAAATATGTTTGTGGTTATAGGAAGTCTAACCCCAGGTCTCCACATCTGCGGGCTGATTCTATTGTCTTTACTCCCCCTATTTTACTGTTCCTTCTCTATCTTCTCTTTTACTCCTATCCCATCCCCCTTTGCACAGGTAACCCCAGATCAAGTAATGTCCACCACACTTGGCCACAAAAAGACCTCACTTCCACATTCGTGTTTGTCTATAGTGAGCTTCATAGACACAATAACCTTTCCTTGTATCTCCTTTTCTGGTTCCCACCATGAATCCCACTTTTAGAATAGCCACCTGGAATTTTGGTGGTATCAATTCGCCCATCAAGCGAAGGAAACTATTGGTCTATTTAAATAAATGTCACACTGACATCGCTTTCCCACAGGAGACACACCTAATGCCTTCTGAAGTTATGAAACTACTAATTTAACTCACTCTTCCTTCTCTTCCAGAGCCCGAGGGGTTGTTACGATTGCTCGTCGGTCTCTCGCACTGGAGGTATCACACTGATGTGGTAGATACGCAATTGCAATAATCAGTCCCCAAGGTAAAAAGTACACTATAGGGAACATATATGCCCCACCCCCATATTCTAAATCGTTCTATAGAATGGTCATAGCAGTTCTCTCCCCCTATATGAACACCAACCTCATCATAGGAGGTGACTTTAATATGATTTCATCCCAATATTTAGACAGATTTAATACAAGAGGATCCCTTTCATCCCTCCTGAAAATTGGTCTAAACTTCCTTATTAAATCACTGAATGTGATAGACGTATGGAGAGCTCCACATCCCACAGAAAAAGAATATACATGCTTGTCTGCTGCACATGGTTCCTTTTCCCGGATTGATTATCTTCTTGTTTCTCACACACTCTTCCCACTTATTACCGCTTCCAATATAGCTCCTATACTCATTTCAGATCATGCCCTAGTTTCCTTAGACATTTCACTAACAAATGAACCCGTCCCATCCCATTTATGGAGATTCCCCTCACGTTTCATGAAGTCTGACAAATTTAAGAGCTACTTGAAGGCAGCTGTGTCGGAGTTCAGCCTCAACAATGCTGATTGTAGACAGGCAAATCCACAATTATATTGGGTGACTATGAAAGCGGTCCTGAGAGGAGCCATTGTTTCCTTCACGGCTGCCTCCAACAAAGACTACACCAGACAGTATCTTACATTACAATCGTCCTTATCCAGTGCCTATACTGCATATCAGAAAAATCCCTCCCCTTCTCATAAAGAGCAATATATATTAGCAAAAACTCACATGGAAAGCTACGTTTCTGAAGTTGGTGAGAGATAAATGTTCTCAGTAAACCACAAATTTCATAAATTTGGAAACAAAACAGGCAAATTGCTATCTAACCTTTTGAAAGGTACAATGAAGCCAGCAGTAGTCCACCGATTGCGCACCCCACAAAACACTACAACAACTTCTAACAAAGAAATAGCACAGGTAATGCAAAAATTTTATACACCTCATCCCTATCCTCTACACCTTCACCCAATCCAGACGCGCCTTCTCATCCTTCCCCGCTTTGGGAAAAATTACAATTCCCCTCAATTTCACTAGATCAATCATCCATCCTTACCAGCCCAATCTCCACTGAAGAAATAGAAACGGACATAAAACAGCTGATACCCAACAAAGCTCCAGGCCCAGATGGGTACTGTGGAGATTTCTATAAACTTATGAAACACGAAGTCACCCCAATATTAGCCGTCTTCTTTAACTCCGTATTAATATCCGATACCTCCCTTACATTTTAACTCGGCAATCATAAAAATCCTCCCCAAACCGGGAAGGGATCTTTCTCTGCCTGGTTCATACCGCCCAATTTCTCTCTTAAATCTTGATTATAAAATCTTAACCAAAATTATCGCTGACAGCCTTAAGTTGATTCTCCCCTCTATCATTCATAACGATCAAATGGGATTCATCATGGGAGGACACTCCACCACAAATATACACAAAGTTATCGCAGTTCTAGCCCTCCCCCAATCACCCCCATCTCCACCAGATCACATGATCCTAGCTTTAGATGCTGAAAAAGCATTTGATCTGGTGGAATGGCCTCACCTATACCATACTCTCAAATGTTCAAAACCTACAAACTCTATACCAGACCCCACTTTCCCAAGTCTTGTGTAATGGTTTACTTTCCGAACCCTTTTTACTAGAATGGGGAACAAGGCAGGGATGCCCTCTGTCCCCATTGCTTTTTCGCCCTAGAACCCCTTGCTATGGCCCTTAGAGAATCCCCAATGTATAAAGGCATACCTATCGGCAAAAGAGAATTAAAAGTCTCTTTATTCACTGACGACATGTTGCCATTTATATCTAAACCCTAAACCTTGATACATGAGATTCTTAGATTCTCCAGCATGTCCCCACTCACTGTATGTCCCGTAGCATGCCCCTTCACTATATATTCACCTGCCTGACCCCCCCTTCTCTCTACTCTGCCCCCATTCACTGTATGCCCCCACTTTGCCCCCATTCACTGTATGCCCCCACTCTACCCCATTCAATGTATGCCCCCCACTTTGCCCCCATTCACTGTATGTCCCCAAGCATGCCCCTCCTTCAATGTATATTCTCCTGCCTGACCCCCTTTCTCTTTATGTCCACCAGCCTGCCCCCATTCACTGTATGTCCCCCAGCCTGCCCCCATTCACTGTATGTCCCCCAGCGTGCCCCTCTTTCACTGTATGTCCCACAGCATGCCCCTCCTTCACTGTATGTCCCCCAGCGTGCCCCTCCTTCACTGCATTTCCCCCAGCATGGCCCTCCTTCACTGTATGTCCCACACTCTGCTAATATTCACTGTATGTTCCCCAGCCCAGCCTGCCCCCATTCACTGTTTGTCCCCCAGCCTGCCATCCATTCACTGTATGTCCCCCACTCGACCCCTTCACTGTATATTCCCATAGACTGCACCTCCTTCGCTGTATGTACCCCATTCACTGTATGCCCCCTACTCTGCCCCATTCACTCTGTGTCCCCCAGCCTGCCCCCCTTCTCTGAATGTCCATCACTCTGCTTCCATTCACTGTATGTCCCCTAGCCTGACCCTCCTTCACTGTATGTACCACATACTGCCTCCCTTCACTGTATATTCCGCTGCAGGAGACAGATGCTTGGGCTCCCGCCGCTGCCCTCCTCCACTCCGCATAATATGGGGGGTGATATATGATAGCAGCAGCAGTAGTTGGACACATACTCATCTGAAAGACGGCAAACACGTCTCACAGTGGCAGCCGGCACCCCCTCATCGATACAGACAGCAAGCCACTAAGGTAAAGGCGCGATCGTCAGGGTCCCACCTCTAGAGTCCTGTACTGTGCGTCCCACGTCAGCCTCCAGCCGCCCGCTTCTGCCTGGAGGCCGCTTAAAGTGACATCAAGGGCCGGACTTTGGACATGCCTGTACTAAGCCTTTTAAAGTGATAAAATGGAGAGTGATAACCACCAACCAATTAGCTCTTACCTGTTATTTTTCAAATACAGCCCATGACATGGCAGGTAGGAGCTGATTGGCTGGTGGTTTATCACACTCCATTTTATCACTTTTCAAGGCTTAGTACATCTGGCCCATAGAACCATATTATCTGGTCATTATGTCAGTGTGAACAACGCATTGACAGTTCTTGGGTCACTTGTACACTGGGGCCCCCTCCTCACTAAGAGCCTAATTCAGACTTGACCGCAAAACACATTTTTTTCACAAATGGACAAAACCATGTTGCACTGCACTGTAACTTGCAGAGAAAGTTAAACTCCATACACGCTAGCTGATGCTACACTGATATTAGCGGCGGAGACCCGGCATGGAGGGGAGGCATCGGCAAGTGAATACACAATTGCCTGTGACAGGAGGGGGGAGGGAGTGGCAGTCATGCTGCAACTGCAGCAAGACCGTCATTAACCAGGACCTCCCTCATCTGAACATGCAGGATGAGGGAGGGGGTCATTAGCGATGCACGGGTTCCGTGCCATCACCAGTGCTCGCTGAACAAGCAGTAAATGGTGATTTTGTCAGATTGAACTGCATGTTGAGACGATTGGGGTTTTTGTTAACGCATGCATTGGTAACAATACAGTGGTTATGCACGGAACGATATGCACGATGCTATGGTAAATTATATCATTATCCTGCATATCGTTGTTACATGCTGTCAGAACTGTGACAGTCTGATTCCTGCCTTTTGCTTGGCAGCAGTAACAGCTGTTGTAATCTAGCATTATTGTGTGCGTACAGCTCAGCTGCTTCAGCTGTTGTAGACATGTCACCTGAGTTCAGAAGCTACTAGCCTCAGTGTGTGCACAGCTCAGCTGTTTTGGACTTGCTTGTTACCTGAGCTAATCCTGCTTCCTGTGATTCACCACCTTCCCCTTTATTTTTCAGCGAGCCATGCCATGCCAGTCATAGGAGTTTATTTACTAAATTGGGAGTTCTATTGAAGATAGGATGTTGTTCATAGCAACCAATCGCATAGCTCCCAACATGACCCTCTCCAGGTGGGACACAAGGCTCTGCTCCTGGACTTTCCTCATAAGGTATGATTACCTCCACCTGTGTTGAACAGGTTAATTGCTAATAAAGTTCTTTCAACACAGGTGATGGTAATCATACCTTATAAGGTAAGTCCAGGAGCAGAGCCTTGTGTCCCTCCTGGAGAGGGTCATGTTGGGAGGTATGTAATCCGAATATACTTCATATTTATATGGCACCTTCTAATCTAGAAGATAATAAATAGAACCTGATTAACTGCCCAAAGCAACATCCCATCTTCTGTAGAACTCCCTTCTAAAGCTGGATACACACTATTAGATTACCTTTCCAATCTGACTGGGTGATACAAAATTCTGGTAATGTGTGGAAACAAGTTACAATCAACCATTTGCTCTCAAAAACTGTGAAATGGACAAAAACAGTACTTTGCATAAATAAATGTAATTAATTTGTCTGAATAACCATTTTTGTCTGTTTTCCATATTTGGGAGCAAACAGTCAATTGTCATTTGCTCCCAGAAATTGCCAGATTTTTATTCCAACCAGTCCTATTGGAATTCAGGTAAATAAGCGCCTCTCTGTTCCCAGAGGGTGTTCCTGATCTCAGCTCCTGTTTTCCAGATTGTGTTCCTGGTTCTTGCCTTGTCCAAAAAGGTGTTCTGGTATCCTGGTGACATGTCCTGCCTTGCCTGGAATCCTGACAACCTGCCTTGCATTGCATTGCTTCTGTACCCTGTTAATTATCTGAATTCTAGTCACAGTAAAACCACTCTTAAGCCCCGTACACACGGGGGAGATATATTGCTGAGCAATATATTGCTCTGTGTCTCCTGTTCATCAGCGACCAGAGATGGTCGCTGATGAAAAAGAAACTGCCAGTGGGGACCCTGGCAGTGGAAATCAGCTGGTCGCAGGAGCATGTTCCTGCGACCAGCGATCACTACAGGGGTAAAAACGGGAGCGCGCATAGGGTTACCACCTAGTCCCTTTAATTCCGGACACATATTAATTACACAGGTTCTGTGGCTGGCTGACTTCAAGACTCCACTTCACCTGATTTTAAACTGCCACAGAACCTGTGTAATTAACATGTGTCCGGAATTAAAGGGACTAGGTGGTAACCCTAAGCGTGCACCTGGCGATATATCGCCGGTGCACACTCCCATCGCGGGCAATATGGTCGCTCAGCAACCATATTTCCCGCGATATTACACAAAATTGCCCCCGTGTGTACGCACCTTGATTACTTACTTGCTATATCAACCCTGCCTGCACTAACCCTTGCCTTGCCAGTTCATATTCTCCAGAAAAATTATCCTTGTCCAGTGCAGATACTAGGTGGCCCAGGCAGAGGGCAGAGACCTGCACGCCAGGTGCTGTACACCCCCCTCTTGTTAGACTCTGCGCCTCTGTTCTAGGTCATGCCAACCACCTGGTATCTGCCTACGCAGGGTCGGTGCTACCCACTCAGCATGTCTTGCAAATATGGACCAACACTCAGGTCAGTGTGGTCCAATATGGAAATACAGTAACTGGAAGATACTGTCAAGATACCTATACAAACCTTCTTTGTCTGGATCTTTGCTGGGTTACCACTGCAAATTCATATGTAGGAGTGGTGTTCCTTAGTGGATACTAAGCGGACGGTCATAGTGCACTGTTAAACCAATCATATCTAGCGGCAATGGACATGTGAGCGTGTGAGACACTCGCACATCCTTGGACACCAGCACGCCAGCCGCCATGATTGGATGAACACAGCTCCATCTGTATAGATACTGGGCCAGATTCAGCTTGTAACCCTGAAGTGTTGAAATCACTATTTGACAATTTCCACATTTCTGCACATACGCGTGTGTCAGAGCTCGCATGCGTAACCCCTGAATCTACAATCACTTAGGCTGAGGGGGCTGATGGACTGTTGCGGGGGCATTGCTTCAGCATTTCATGTGAGCAGTCTAGACAATGCAGGCGTTGTCAGGGGGAGGGCTTTGACGGCTGGGTGATGTCACACAAAACTGAAAACATGGCCATCCTGTGTCTGGCTTAATAGCTAGGCTGCGCAGCCAGGGTGCAGCTGATACTACGCAGATGCTTCGCTGTGTATCAAACCGCTCGCATCTCAGTGATGTGTCTGCACAATGTTGCAGGCACATCACAGGGTGGGACGTGGCAAGCAGAAGGAAGGAGGCAAAATGTATGGTTTGCAGGAGGGTGCCCGACACCCTAGCACTGGCCCTGTGCCTACGGTACACGTGTAATCTAAAAATCGTTCATGCATATCGGACAGTGGGGGTTATTCTAGTTCACTCGGAAAGGCACAATCACACTCTAATGGACAAAACCATGTGCACTGCAGGTGGGGCTGATGTAACATGTAACTGATGAGGAACTAAATCAACAATCAATTGATGAATAGTATAAATTTAATTGCATAAATCTTTACACATAAAATAATACAATGTTAATATATGAATAAATCATAGTTTAAAATTACATGGAGTGTGCACTTAATGGCCAGTTGGAAGTTGAATCTGTGCATATGTGGCACTTGGCGGCTCCACTTGTGTAGTGGACCCTTTGAAAAGAGTGTCCCCACTTTTTCTACCTATAAATGGATAAGGTTATCTTGCTCCTCGGACAATAATCATGGGAGGTGGAGAAATGCAGTCAAAAGACACTCACATATCTCACACTCACATATTCATTTTATTTCTATCCACATCATAAGTAAATACATATATAAAAAACCAATAAACATTTAATGGACAATTAGTAGAAGGCAGACATGTAAAAAAGTAGTATAATTCGTATATTTAGGCATGCGTTTTTTTGTTCCGGTCACGTGACTTCTTTGTTTATGTCACGTGATTCAGAATTGTAATATGACATTTCCATACCAATATAATATAATCTAATTCCTAATTTGTGAGACTAATTGTCCATTAAATGTTTATTGTTTTTTTATATATGTATTTACTTATGATGTGGATAGAAATAAAATGAATTTGGATGTTTTTTAAAGATACCACATCCATGAGTAACAGCTGGTGCAATTAGGCGCCATATTGGCACCCAGGTATAAATACAGCCTACCTGGAGATGAAAGATCACCTTTGAAAAAGCTGGGAGCCCCCCAGCGAAACGCGTTAGGTGCAGTGCCACCACTCTACCTCCAAACTTGGATTACAAATCGGGTAACCACTTTGTACCCGGGACTCCCTAATTATCGGACTGAGAACCACCATTGGGACTTACAAAGGAGATCCAGCAGCAACCATCGACCCACGGGGACCACATCAAGTCCAATCGAACAGTGGATAACATCCCAGATATGTGAGTGTCTTTTGACTGCATTTCTCCACCTCCCATGATTATTGTCCGAGGAGCAAGATAACCTTATCCATTTATAGGTAGAAAAAGTGGGGACACTCTTTTCAAAGGGTCCACTACACAAGTGGAGCCGCCAAGTGCCACATATGCACAGATTCAACTTCCAACTGGCCATTAAGTGCACACTCCATGTAATTTTAAACTATGATTTATTCATATATTAACATTGTATTATTTTATGTGTAAAGATTTATGCAATTAAATTTATACTATTCATCAATTGATTGTTGATTTAGTTCCTCAAAGAGCGCAGTTTTTCACCTTTTTTTTCTTGCTTTTCATATTGGGACTGGCAATCCCTAAACATAACTGCTGCTTGATTTGTAAGAGGAGGACATACGCAGCGCCTGATAAATTGCCCAGGGGCAATTCTTCGCCACTCTGATGTAACATGTGCAGAGAGAGTTAGATTTGGGTGTTTTATTCTTTCTGTGCAGGGTAAATACTGGCTGCTTTATTTTTACACTGCAATATAGATATCAGTTTGAAGTACAAACCCCACCCAAATCTAACTGATCTAGCGGCGGATCAGATTTGGTTAGTGATGACAAGGTGCACACTATCTCACAAAAGGGGTGTGTCACAGAATAGTGGATGACAGGGAGAGGCAGTGGGTGATGGGGCAATAGAGAAGATGATAAGCAGGGAGTTACTGACAAGCAGTGGAGGGCAAAATGAGGGTAATAAGGAGAGGTAGACCAGACACAAAGAAGCAGTAGGTAATAGGGAGTTTTAAAGGGTGACACAGAGTTGGTGAAAGTGAGTAGAGTGTGATGGAGAAAGCAGTGGGTTACAGGGGGAAGTAAAGTATAATAAAAAGAATCTGACAAGCAGAGGATGGCATGGAGAGGCAGAAGGTGAGCAGTGGTGGAGGGAGAGGCAGTAAGGGCCTTATTTTAGTTCACTCTTTCTGACAAAATCCTTCTTAGATGGACAAAATCATGTGCACTGCAGGTGGGGTAGATGTAACTTGTGCACAGAGCATTAGATTTGAGTGGGGTTTTACTTCAAAGTGAGATCTATATTGCAGTGTAAAAAGAAAGCATTCAGTATTTTTCCTAAACAAACAAAATAACTCACCCTAATCTAATTCTTTCTGCACATTTTACATCTTCCCCCCTGCAGTGCACATGGTTTTTTCCATCTAAGAAGGATTTTGTCAGAAAGAGTGAACTAGAATAAGGCCCTAAGTGACCAAGGGGGTTTACCGTGAGAGCTAAGGAGGGTAGGGAAAGAAGGGAGAGAGAGGAAGTAGACAGAGAGAGGAGGGAGGGAGGAGATTGAGAGAGATCCTCCCAAACAGGCAGTCACAGGTGTGATTGGGTTCCCCCGACTCTGCCCCCTCCCCTCTGTACAGGTATAAATGTGTACCCCCTTCCTCCCCAGAGCACATGTATGACTGGCATCCTCCTTATCTCATCCCCCCCAGTACAGGCGCTGCCAAACTGTGCGGTGGGGGCGAGCTTCAATAATAGTTACGCCACTGAGCAGATGAGATATTATTTGAAACCTTTAGTTGGTAGTAATTATGCCAGGCACGGATTCAGAGGGGGGCAAATGGGGTGAACTCCCAGGCGCAGGTCACATTAGATTCCTCTACTGTAATTAATCAACATAATTTGTTGATTGAGACTGCTTTTATCTTCTCAGCATCTCCAGTCCACAGTGCTGATAAGAGGAGGCCCAGGAACTCAGGAAGTTGTCAGCATGGTAACAATACTTTGCATAACACTAAAACTGCTTCAACATTCTCCCATGCATATAATGCTTTTGACATTTTTACCATTGAAAAAAGGTATGGAATCTGAATTGAATATAAAGCATTCTCCTTCATATTTTGAGCTGATAGGTATAGGGCAGGTAGCTTGAGTGTTGTGTCCCTGGCACAGATATACAGATAAATTGTAGCAGCAATGGTCAGTAGGGATTAATGTGTCTGCAATACAGTGTTTACAAGGGTTTACATGGGCTGGGAAATAGTATGCATAATCACTGGGGTGTTTTGAGACTGAATAAAAGTGGGATTTTTTGAGTAGCAGGCTTTATTATTTTATTTTAAGGGACAGAGGATTCAATTAGTATCCATGTTTACAATATATTTATTTTTGTGATAGCAGAGTCACTGGGAAGGGGAGGAGTTGGTAGTGGGAGGAGTCAGGACAAGGGGGAGGGTCAAGATTAAACAGTAACCCCCCCCCCCAGAAGAAAATTCTAGATCCGCCCCTGAACTATGCATAAATGAATGTGTGCCCTGCTGTCACGCTAGGGGTACCTTGTGGATCTGTCTGAGACCTGGAGGTCAGGGGTTCACGGCTTGAAGTAGACTGGAGAACAGCAGGTTTAATATAACGCTTTATTGTAGTACCAACACTGGAAGGTAAGACCATTTAGGGAAACTGCAGGACAAAGAACTCAGTGGATACTTGGGCAACAAGGGAATGTCCACCATAACAAGGAATGTCCAAGAGTCTCTGTCAGAGTGCCGAGAGGGACACTGACGACTGACCGCCGGTGCAGACGGCAGATAGCAGCGGTGGTTGAGTGTCGACGGACACGGATGACTGGCAGCAAGTGCAGATGGCCGACAGCTGGAGTGGAGAGGCATCAGCAGGCACGGATGACTGGCAGCAAGTGCAGATGGCCGACAGCTGGGATGGAGAGGCGTCAGCAGGCACGGATGACTGGCAGCAGGTGCAGCTGGTCGACAGCAGGAGTGGAGAAGTGTCAACAGGCACGGAGGGCTGGCAGCAGGTGCAGCTGGTCGACAGCAGGAGTAGAGAAGTGTCAACAGGCACGGAGAGGGCTGGCAGCAGGTGCAGCTGGTCGACAGCAGGAGTGCAGAAGTGTCAACAGGCACGGAGGACTGGCAGCAGGTGCAGCTGGTCGACAGCAGGAGTGGAGAAGTGTCAACAGGCACGGAGGGCTGGCAGCAGGGGCAGCTGGTCGATAGCAGGAGTGGAGAAGTGTCAACAGGCACGGAGGGCTGGCAGCAGGTGCAGCTGGTCGACAGCAGGAGTGGAGAAGTGTCAACAGGCACGGAGGGCTGGCAGCAGGTGCAGCTGGTCGACAGCAGGAGTGGAGAAGTGTCAACAGGCACGGAGGGCTGGCAGCAGGTGCAGCTGGTCGACAGCAGGAGTGGAGAAGTGTCAACAGGCACGGAGGGCTGGCAGCAGGTGCAGCTGGTCGACAGCAGGAGTGGAGAAGTGTCAACAGGCACGGAGGGCTGGCAGCAGGTGCAGCTGGTCGACAGCAGGAGTGGAGAAGTGTCAACAGGCACGAAGGGCTGGCAGAAGGTGCAGCTGGTCGACAGCAGGAGTGGAGAAGTGTCAACAGGCACGGAAGGCTGGCAGCAGGTGCAGCTGGTCGACAGCAGGAGTGGAAACGACTGGAGCAAACCTGAGAGAGCTGGAAGCAGGATGCAATTGCGATGTCCAGGAAACAGGTGTTGAACTGTAAGGACTGGAGGCAGAATGCAAATGCAGGGATCCAGGTAACAGGTGCTGATTAGAAGATAATGAATACAGGATACCGGTGTGGACTGCAGACAGGGAACACTGGAATCAAGGATTTCACAGAGCAAGGGCAGGAGCACAGGCAAAAGCTTCCTCCCAAGGGATTGACAACAAAGCACTGGCGCTTGTATGCCCCAGAGGGCTCTGCTTTATCCCCCAGGGCAGATCTTGATTGGAGGAGCTGAACTAGGGATCCGGCCCATTGGTTGGCTACCACAAGATGGCGACTGGAAACAAACAATTTTGGCTGGTTCTCATACTGGATGTGCACGCTACAGGCCCCAGAAAGATGGTCGCGGCCGGGAGACCCAAACGCCGCGCTCCCCGTCCTGCACCCGGATGGATGGCCCGCAGGCCCCGCCGCCGGAGATGAACAGGTGAGCGGCGCGTCTTAGCAGCGGCCGTGACACCTGCACTTTGTGCAGCAGGCTCCTTCCAGTCTCTGGGATGTTAGAGATTATGCAGGCCACTTTCTCATGACATTTAACTCAAGTGTTATCTTTCATGAAGAAATTGTGGGGTACATATATCTCATTCCCTTTTGTTAGTCTGTGTGGCAGGACCTGATGGTAGCTTTCCATAGGTTCTTACCATTCCATAAAGTGTTGGTAGCCATAGATTGTATCCACATTGGAATCAGAGCACTTCACCTTGTGGGTTATGTGTATGTTAATGATCATTCCCTCAATATGCAGTTGGTCTGTGATGCTCCCCTCGATATACTCATTTTGGTTACAGGTTTTCTGGGGTCTTGCCATTATGCCTCTATCCTGCGTCAGTCCGCCCTATGGGTGAAGTTTGAATGTGGACACATGCCAGAGGGTTCATTTTCTGTGTTTGCGTCTATGAAGGTCACCTGGATTTTGCAAAAGTGCTCCAGGGACTGTGCCATCTTTTTTTTTTTTTTTACAGTTGGGATGGGCTATGGCAGAGCCTGATGCTATCAGCTCTCTATAATATGGCCTACAGCTATGACCTCTGCAGAATAACTGGATACACAGGCATCTGGGAAGGACTGAGAAGGACTCTAAAAGAGGATACTAATGGTAAATAAACATACTTGTTAAAAACAAAATACACTGTTATGAGTAATTTGGTCAACATAACAATGCATTATAAGATTGAGGGGGTGGACCACACTCTATATGGGGTAGCGGTGGGTTGCAGTTGTGTGGGTGCATTATGTGAATAGAAAACTTGTACACTGGTGTGGTCATAAGAATATATATTTATTTTGAACTAAATAAATGAGGGTGCCCCAAATGGGGTGAGGGTAATTCTTGGGGTTCAGTTCGTGGGGGTACGTTCCTGCCGTTTCCAGTTAGGACACCGCCCTATCACACTGGGGGGAACTGGGAGTTGTGAAAGGGGGTCCTGTGAACTATGATGTTGCGGGGTACAAAGTCAATTCCTGGAGTGGTACTCGACAGGTGGGCCCGTGTGCTGTCACTTATGGAGAGCCCTTGTGGGAATGAGGGTGTCAACGGATCTCTTTTTACCATAAGATCTAGATGGGGACTTATGTCTCTATCATGTGGCTGCAGTTGAAATGATTGGGCCGGTGGAAATGCCACTGCACTGCTGTATGTCAAATTGTAGCTGGTGGAGTTGTGATTGACAACAGTAGTGAGGGTGGGATTCAATGTCAAGGGGGAGGGGGTTTGGCAAGGAACGGCATCCCACAACCTTGCCTCTTACCCTGTCCGTGCTCGGGCTGAGCGATGCGGTGCAGCTCTGTGTGTGGCTGCACAGTCGTGATCCGGTCCGTAGATGATGGAAAGTTGCGAGTGCGCCTGGCACCCGGTCTGCCTTGGACTTGGGTATCCTGGCATCCGTCAGATGCCTGGTTCCGCGTGATCCCCACTGTCAGGGTGACAATACTCGTGGATGCCGGTCTTACAGGACCTGGGCACACCAGAGCACGCCACTTCTGTGTTAGTGCACTCAACTCACTTGCGGGGAGGAGACTTAGCTGCCGGATGGCAGATGTTCATGTGTGGGGGCATGTGGGTGCTGTCCAATGCATTTCGGCTGTAAAGCCTTTGTCACGGATTACGGATTGGGACGCCGCTACTTGCTAACTTGTTGGAGAGAAATGAGGAGAGACCAGGAGGGTGTCAGGAAGAGACAAGGAATGAGAGGGTGACAGGGAGGGAAAGGAAGTGAGAGGGTGTCAGGGAGAGAAATGAAGTGAGAGGGTGTCAGGAAGAGAAGACCGGAAGAGAGGGTGGTAGGGATACAAGGGGGAGAGATGAAGTTAAAAGGTGTCAGAGAGAATGATAGGGTGTCAGGGAAGAGAAAGGGGAGAGATGGAGGGAGAGGGTGTCATGGAGAGAATGATAGAGGGGGTCTCAGGGAAGACAAAGGGAAAGAGAATGAGAGACAGGATGTCATGGAGAGAATGGGGGAAAGACAGAGATTGTGTCAGGAAAAGAGACAGGGAGAGAGAGAATGATATAGGGTGTCAGGGAAGAGATTGTGGGAGAGACAATGAGAGATAGGGGGTGATGGTGTGAGGGTGTAATGGAGAGAAAGGGTGAGACACAGGGTTTGAGAAAGAGGGGGTGTCAGGGAGAGAAAGGGGAGATGAAGTGAGAGGGAGTCACGGAGAGAATGGTGGAGAGACAGAGTGAAAGGGGGGATGTCAGGGAGTGACAGGAAGTGATAGAGAGGGGGTGTCGGGAGAGAGGGACTGTCAGAGAGAGAGGGAAAGTGTGGGGAAAGAGGTGAGGAGAGAGATAGAAGAGAAGGAGAGAGCAAGGGAAGAGAGCAGGTGAGAGGAAAAGAGGGAGAATGGAGGAGAGGGGGGCGAGGGGAAGGGAGAGCAGGGGTAATCTCCTCTGTCTCTTCCTCCCCTCTAAGCACAAGTGGGGGTTGTGTACCTCCTCTCATCAGTGCTACATTTTACACGGTCACCGGCAATGGTAGCACTGGGTCTTCTGCTCCAGCTCCCAGACACTGTGGGCCTGATTCTAATCGCGGAGCGATGTTTGGTGTCTGCGCATGTGCAGATGCCGAAATATCACAGACCAGTGCGGGTCAGCTAAATGCCCTGTTACTGGCGTTAAAATCACATACAGCACTGCAAAATTCTCAGCGCTGCGTGTGAACAAGAATAAGGTGCTGTGTCTGCTTCACACTCTCCCCATCGCTGAATTTGATGCATTTTCTCCCTGGGATGTGTCTCCTCCACCAGCTCCCGGGGCTACTTCACACTCCCCGCCCCCCCGGCACTGGGTCTCCTCCTACACCCCAGGGCATGGTCCCTAGCTCCTGCTCCCTGGCTCTGGATCTCCAGATCAAGCTCCTCCGTGTCGAAAACCACTGATAGGTGGCATAATTGAAATAAAATGAAAATAATTAAAAAAAAGGAAGCAGGGGATTGCTTTGGGGCTCCTGGGCCCTGTAGCAGTTGCATTCCCTGCACCTTCTATAGTTACACCATTGATTACTGATATGTTTTTGGCCTCACATTATTAAAAGGACGTAGGGCTTATTGAGCGTAGACACAAACAAGGCCTTTGACTCCGTGGCTTGGCCCCATCTGTATACAGTTCTAGAAAGAAGGGAATTTGACCAGGCTTTTGTGGACTTAATCAGATACTTTTATATCCAACCATCCACCTCCCTATTAATCAATGGCTGTAAAGGAACAAGTATCCAGATGTTCAGGGGTACACGGCAAGGCTGCCCGCTCTCTCCCCTATTATTTAATTTATGCATTGACCCACTGTTCCGTATCTTACAAGATTGGACGGAATTCAAGGGTGTTAAGATCGGCAATTCAGAACTAAAACTCTCGGCATTCGCGGACGATGTCCTACTATATATAGGCAACCCAGAACAATCCCTGGGAAAGATACTGAGCAGGCTGGAGGATTACGGAGAAATCTCTGGATATACAATCAATGCCTCCAAATCCACAGGGCTGTATTTACACCCCCGGGCACATACCCCCTCCTGGGGTGGGGGATTGCCGATTAAATGGGAAAAGGCTTCACTGGACTACTTGGGGATACACCTTCCGAAGCGAGGCGCAAACCTATATAGAATAAATATCTCAGAAGCAATCCAGACAACTGCTAGGGAACTGGAGGGGTGGAAACATCTAAAACTCTCATATATAGGTAGGGCTAACCTTATCAAGATGGTGACCTTCCCCCGCTGGCTGTATCTACTCCAGGCCCTACCACTACTGTTGACACAAGGCGATTTACGCTTGCTAGATTCACACTTTCGGAAATTTATCTGGGGCTCAAAATGTCCCCGTATCGGGCTATATAAACTGCAGCAGCCAGCTTTTAATGGGGGAATAAACTTCCCTAATATCTTACATTATAATCATTCCTCCATACTCCGCTTTTTAAGGGATTGGCTGCACGGGAGTGAAGTTTACGCTAACACACAAATAGAGGGGGAATTCCTGGCTGACGGTGGTTTGGTGAGCTTTCTGCACATTCATGATGGGGAGGTGGATGAACAGACTCGAATTAACCCCTTGTTGTGGTCGACCCGCAGATTATGGCACATCCTTAGACATAGGCTACATCTGAACGCCCATAAATCCCTCTTCTTACCTTTCCTGCACAATTTAGAATTTCAACATGGTGCGGCCGGCCATCCATTCAGGAGTCTTCGTGCCGAGGGCCTGTCCTCCGTCAGAGCTCTGATTAACTGGGACCTGAAAAAGCCAATGTCATTTGACAAGGCTTCGGAGGCCTTTCCAACATTGGGCAGACACCCTCTTGCATATATGCAGGCTAAGCACTATACCTTAGAGGTGACGCGCAACTTCTCAGAGACGGACTGGGCGAACACTCTCGATGGGATGCTCTTGTCTGGGGTGGCCGACCGCAAGGCCATATCAATACATTATAACTTCCTACGGCAGATTATAGATCACGACACCATCACCACAGGCATGAAAGCCTGGACCCAAATAATGCCGGACTTAACCTGTACCCAGTTGTCCAAGGCACTCTTGCGCTCTAGAAGGCTACTGCCCGCCATTCAATACCAGGAGATGTTCCTCAACATTTTTCACAAAGCATATTTTTCTCCCCACAGGCAATTCCTGGCCGGGATGACCCCCTCGGCAACCTGCCCGAGGTGTCAGACTGGTGAGGCAAACCTGTACCACTACTTTTGGAATTGTCCTATAATTAAATTATTATGGCTACGGGTTAGGAAGTTTGCGCAAGATCATTTAGTGAACTATGTACCCCTCACAGATCAATGGGCTATTTTCGGCATATTGCCAGAGGATCAAAGAATAACTAGGGGGTGCAAGAGACTCTTGGGGATTGTTAAGTCCATCCTGCAGACATGGATCGACGCTACCCCCCCTTCCTTACAGCTGTTCAAGACAAAGTTATTTCATGTCTTTAACATGGAGTGGATTGAATGTTTACTGGTTAAGGAACGATACACTAAAAAACTCTTTGACACCTGGGAGAGCTAAATAACAATACTCTCCTTGGAAATTAGAACAAAACTCCATAACTCACTCAAAGATACGCAATGGTATCTGCTGAGAACTATCTCAGGGGACCCCCCGGTGCTTTTGGATGTCTTAACACAGTAAATCCTGTTATAATGCACTCCCTGAGACAGCCCTGGGCCGTACGCGCCACATAAGAAGACACAGACATGACTTATGTTTTTTCCAACACATTTACTTAATGTTGAATTGTACGTCTGACATAATAATATTGAATAAGAACCTTGATTTCATATTGTACCTGCCAATTTCAATACCTTTTTTCTCTGTCATCTAATTGTAAACTGTGATTTATAGTGTTTCAATAAAAATATATTTGAAAAAAAAAAAAAAAAAAGGACGTAGGGCTTAATGTCACAATAGTACTGGCTTTAATATTAGGTGTAAAAACGGGTCCAAATTCGGACCTGTACAAAATGGTCTGAATCTGCCCCAAAGTCAGGAGCAGGAACATTCACAACTTCAAACTAAGTTCTCTCTTCAGATCTAAAGCCCTTCAAGTCCATAAGATATTCTAAACGCTCAAAGCATTGTTGGGAATCTAATATTTTCTTGACTCCACATTGAGACCATTTTAGGAAGTGTATTTTAGTTTTAGGAAGTGTTGTTTGGAAGTGGTTCAGCATCAAAGGCTTTAAGAAAGAGATGTGGAAGGTGTTAGGAATCCATGAGGTAAGTTTAAGCTTGAGCCTATAAAGAGAGAGAACTGTAATGATTGAGTAAGGGCCAGTGTATCAAGAGGTAAATTTCATTGATAGTATCCTTAAGTTCTGAGTCGAAAGACAAACTGGGTGACATTTAATAGACTGCGATAGTTTTTTTTTTTTTTTGCGAATTTTAGGCAACAAAATGGCGTTTTTGAACTTTTTCCCAAAATCGCGTACTTAATAGGGTGGGCTAAGTCCCATAATTTGCACATTTTGTGTGATAACTCGCACTTTCTTACTTGCCGGTTTTAATTCGCATTTTTATCGCATCCAGATGTTTTCGCATTGAAAAGTATCAAAATTGCTTATTTAATGGAATGCACAAACGGAATTCGCATTTCAAAAGTGACTAAAAATCGCCACTGGTGCAGACCAGGTCCTGATGGGCGAATTGACGCAGAAGCAACTTTTGTCAAGTGCAGAAATGGTTAAATTTCACGCAGGTGTCCTCATTTTTTTTTTTTTTTTTTTTTTAAATATTTTATTGGTTTAATGCATAAAAATTTGCATACAACATACAATGTTTTCAACACTTCACTTTGGGTTAGGTATTGCATACAGATCGTATAGGAATATACAATTACAGGTCTTTTCACAATTGAACAGCATGAAATTTTCCATATGTCTACATATTTTCATATGTTATCATGAGGCTATTCTCTCAGAAGGGGGGCGCACCGTTTGTTATCATCTCTAAGTCATACCAGGTTGTTGACTTGAGGCTGTTTCTTAGGGCATCTTTTATCGATTGGTTTAAAGTTAATATGTAGGGTAGCCATAAGCTGACAAATTTGCTCGTTAATTTTTCTTTATTTGTTATTGTTTCGGTCCAGTCCATTGTGAAAAGATACTGGATTCTGGGGTGTATTTGTGATAATGAGATAGGTGTTTTATCGACCCATTGTGAGAGAACAGCCTTCTTCCCTGCTGCCGCTATTTTGTTTAACAGGAGTCTTGTGTCCCTAGGTATCCTGCGTTCGTCTTGTTTGGAGTATATATTCCAAAAGACCCAGTCTTTGGATACTTGAAATTGTATTTTTAGTTGCGTGTTGATATATTGCTGTGTTGTTCCCCAGAAATCTGCCACAACTGGGCAGTCCCACAGACAATGTACCAAATCTGCCTCCTGAGCTTGACATTTATAGCAATTAGAATCTTGTGCATCTCCAATTAAAATTTTTAATTTTGGCGTGTAGTAAGATCTGTGAAGTATTTTCTGATGCATTTCTAAAAATGTGGTGGCTATTAGTTGCTTGTTCATATTGACATAAGACGCAAGAATTTTTTCCATGGGTATATGGGGGAACTCAGTCTGCCACTTTAACAGGCCCACCCGAGATGATTTAATATTGAGTAGTCTACGAGACCTTGAGTATATTTGTGAGGTAGATAATGTGGTTGAGTGATTTCTGACTGCGCTATCTAGGATATTGTTTTTATCGTTAGTTTTTAGCTCCCTTAAAGTTGTTGTTATATAACTGTGTACTTGTGCATATTGAAAAGGCGGGACATGAATGTTCGGGTATTTCTCTTGCATCTGAGGCCGAGTCATAGGTTTCATAGTGATAGGGTCTAGAAGCTGATATAAGTAGCGTAGCCCTTTTTTATGCCAATCAGGAAAACATGGGTGTGTCGAGTATGAAGTAAAAAATGGGTTGTCCTTTAGTGGCATAAACAGGGAGGTATACATCTTTAATTTTTGGCTGGCTCTTAGTGTCCGCCAAGCTACACACGTTGTGTTTAATAAGATATTATCCTTAATGTCTTTTTCAATTGTATTTGGATGTGTGTGTAATAACATTATTAGGTCTTTTTGTGGACTAAAGGCTTGTTCTCTGGATTTTTTGGTGTATGTATCACCACCCTTTATCCAGTCTAATGCTATTTTGTAATTCGCCGCTAAGGCGTAGTTCTTTAGGCACGGTAAGTTCAGGCCTCCTAGTTCTTTCTGTTGCTGGAGTTTGAAGAGAGAAACTCTGGGTTTCTTTCCACTCCATATGAATTTTGATAATGCTTTATTGAATGCCTTCAAATCTTGTTTTGTGGGCATTATAGGTAACATTTGGACTAAATAAAGTAATCTTGGGAAAGTTATCATCTTATATAAATGGCATCGGCCTACATATGATAGTGGCAGGTCTTTCCATTTCTGGAAATCTTGGTATGATTTTGAAAACGCTGGGGTATAATTCAGGTCATATAGCTTTTTAATGTCAGAATGTATAGTAATGCCTAGGTATTTAATTGTACTTATTGCCCACGAAAATGGGAAATTGTTTCCCCAACCCGACCTGGCCTGGGTTCCCAATGCCAATGCCGTTGTTTTAGAATAGTTTAATTTAAAACCTGTTGTCAGCTCCAATCGTTCTAAGGCCCTCACCAGTGTGGGTATAGCTTGTTTAGGTTTAGAAAAATATAGGAGTAGGTCGTCCGCAAATGCAGAGAATTTATACACATCTGTGCCAATTGTTATGCCTTCCCAGTCTCCAAGGGAGTCAAAATATCTAAGGATGGGATCTAGGGCTAAATTAAAAAGGAGGGGAGAAAGTGGACATCCCTGCCTTGTTCCTCTATATAGACGAAATTTTTGAGATTGCAAAGAATTTATAGTGATAGACGCCTCAGGTTCTTTATATAACATATTAAAAACATGTATGAACTCAGGTCCAAATTCCTGGTGAGCAAAAACCCTGGTTAGGTGAGACCATGATATCCTGTCAAATGCTTTATCTGCATCACAACTCAGGACTAGGCTATCATGGTCTCCCATCAGTTGTGATTGCGTTATTGCCGCTATAAGCATCCTGATGTTATGTGTTGATTGTCTGTTTCTGATAAAGCCCGTTTGAGCTGGGTGAAGCATGTCAGGGAGGATCAGTTGCAGTCTTTGTGCCATTATTTTAGAGAAGATTTTGAAATCCTGGTTTAACAGGGATATAGGTCTGTAGGATGATACGTCTGTAGGGTCTTTATTAGGTTTGGGGATCAGACTAATTTTTGCCTCATTAAAGGTCTCAGGAGTTGTGCCGCCAGCAAGTATTGAGTTATATAGTGTAAGTAAATGTGTTGTCAGTAAGTTAGGAAACATTTTGTAGTACGCTGCCGAGTAGCCGTCCGGGCCAGGTGATTTTCCGGTTGGCAGGGATGAGACCACCATATTAATTTCCATCTCTGATATAGGTGCCGTTAGTTGTTCTCTTTCTACGGGCAGTAATTTTTTAAGGTTTATTTGGCTTAGTAGTGATTCCCCATCTTGTGTGTCTTCTGGTGCCTTTGTATATAGGGATTTAAAGTAGTCTAGAAATATTTTTTCAATTTCTTTTGGGTCTGCGGTAAGTTTACCATTGTGTGTTTTCAGTGATGTGATATGTTTAAACCCTTTAGCTGCTTTTGTCATTGTTGCCAGTAGTTTCCCCGATTTATTGCCCCAGCGGAAGTACTTGTTTTTTTGGAAATTGATGTCCATTTGGGCCTTTTCTGTGCTTAACATGTCATAATGAGATTTAGCTTCTTTATATAGGTTCCTATTGTGGTCACTGGGTGTATCAATTAAAGTGGAATACGCATTTCTGACCCTTTCGCTGGCTTCCATGAATTTCGCGTTTAATTTTTTCTTTTGATGACTAACATATGAGATAATATGACCTCTTATGACTGGCTTCGACGCCATCCACAGTAGGTTGATATTTTGACTATGTTCCTTGTTGTCATTGAAGTAGTTGATTATGTTTTGATTCACGTATTTCTTAAAATCTGCAGAGTTGGCCATATAGTCCGGGAATCTCCAATTAGTGGAGGTTATTTGGGGTCTATGCAATTTAATGGTGAACCAGGTGGGTGCATGGTCCGAGATCAGAATATCTCCAATTGCCGCAGAAGTGACTATGTAGTAACGATCTAGGTATCAACCAATAGTCTAGTCTGGATGACGTATTATGAGGATGGGAATAAAATGTGTACTCCCTGTCGTTGGGATGGTGGTACCTCCATGGATTGATTAGTTGAAATGTGTCTATGAGTAATGATATACTGGGAGGGGTTTTCTTTCTGACACCACCCCCAGTTCTCCCTGTGGCATCTAATATCGGGTCAATTGTTATGTTAAGGTCTCCGCCTATTAATATCGGCCCTTCTGCCCAGTCTTGCAAGTGTGTAAATATATCAGTAAAAAAATCAGCATTTGAATTATTAGGGGCATATAGGCATGCTAACGTGTATTTTTCCCCTTCTAGGTTAACTTTCAGGAACAGGAATCTGCCTTCTGGATCTGCCCATTCTTGTGTGATTTCATATGCCAGATGTTTACTAAACAGTATTAGCACCCCTCTTGATTTGGATGTAAAAGATGCGTATTTGAAGTCCTTCAACCATTTGTCTCTAAGAACATTAGGATCACCTGCTTTCCAATGGGATTCTTGGAGGAATACCACATCAGGTTTGTATATTCTAAGGTGTCTAAGTATCTTTTTCCGTTTCAACGGAGTATTCAGGCCTTCTACGTTCCAGGATAAAAATTTAATATCTGTTTTAGACCTGTGTGCATTTCCTATCATATTAATGTTAGCCATAATTATCCAATGCCCACTCTGTGTGCTTTAATTATAAAGAAATATAACCTGTTTTTGAGGGGCCCCCTCCTGTCCCAGCCTTCAGGAGTGGGGAGTGTTGTGAATAACATTTTGCTGTGTTCCCTTATCGAACCTAATAATGATCTATGTAGAACATTGTATGTGCATATAAATTGAAACATAAACAGTAATAAACTTTGCATTATAACCATTGTTTTTGTTTTCTGTACCCAAATTGAGGTGCTGTTGTAGCTCCTCTTTATATCATAACATTTATACAGATAAGAATAGGGATATAGTTTCCCAACTATATGTGTTTCATAAGACCACCTAGGCCTAGGCGGAGAAACCAGTAATCGACATAACCAAGCAAAACTATAATAGCATATAACAGTAACTATAAAGTCTTGTGTGAGTCCCAATGACCTTCCTATCATGGACTAAAGAAATAGGTGACATATTTACGGTTTAGTCGGACGTTGATTTGCGTCAGCCCGTTTCTCCCCCAGTAGGGCTTGATCCAAGTGTTTTCAATGATTGCAGGAAATTTTTTGCCGGCTGGACTTCGTCGAAGTACGATGGTTTGTCGTTGTGTATGATTCTCAATTTTGCTGGGTACAATAGGGCGAACTTTATTCCACGTGTGAACAGTTCTTTGCAGATCGGTGTAAATTCCCTGCGTCGATTCGATACTTGGAGTGAAAAGTCCTGAAAAAGGAGGAGTCTGGAGGTCTCATATAACAGTTCCTTCTGTTTTCTGTAAGCTTCCAGAATTTTCATCTTGTCTAGATAGTTAAGTAGCTTGAAGATAACAGGACGTGGTCTTTGTTGTTGCTGTGTAGCCCTGTTTTCTGGGCCTATTCTATGAGCCCGTTCTACTATGATCGGGCTGTCTTGTATGCGGATGTTTAGGGCTTGAGGTAACCAGATGGTCACCAGATGTAGTAAGTCTCTGGGTTTGACTGACTCGGGGACCCCGATTAGGCGCAAGTTATTGCGTCGGTTTCGATTTTCCATATCTTCCATTCTGTCCTGCATTGCTAGGACTGCAGATACGTGATCATCTAGTAGGGTTTTTGTCTCTTGTAACTCATCCTCCAGGGTAGATATTCGTTCCTCTGCTTCATCCAATCTGGTTGCGTGTTGTTTTAGCTGGTTCACCGCCGAGGTGATTGCTTCTGTGAGTGGGGCTAGTTTGGTATCCAAAAGGGGGGATATTATTTCTGAGATCTCTCTCGCTCTCTGTATAGATATGTCACTGTATGATTGTGATGCGTTCAAATCAGCCAGGGGGTCACGTGGGCTAGGTGAATGGGGTGAAGCCGGGGAGCTTTCAACTTGCTGTTTTTCTTTTGCTTTATTCTGTTGTGTGCCCCTTTGGGTTCTTTGTGTTTTGGCCACATATTTCTCCATTGAGCTGAGATGTGATTATCTCTGCCTGATGTGATTAGAGTCACTGAGTTAGCAGTTCTTGTAAGAGGTACTCTGCAGGATATTTGTGTTCAATAGGCTGTTAAATGGGCAATAGTGTCCACTTCAATTCTGTTAGATGCAAGGTTTCCTTCCCTTCCCTTTTCCACACAATATATTGGTGTTAGGGTAATTAGTAAGGGGCTTCCCTTTTGTGTTGTGCTCAGGTAGGTGAAGGTTTTCAGTGGGCTGAGACTTCTGCCTCTATTTCTTGCGTTTTGATGCGCTATGCTGCAGTGACTCTAGTTCTTGTGCTCTCAGGGGACTCTATTGCAGCACGTTTTCCCAGCTACTGCACGAGTGGGTCATATGGTTCCTCTTTATTAGGTACCAGTCCAGTACTCAGCCGGTGTGTGTCAGTGTTATGCTGCTATTCTGTGTCCACTCACCGAATAAGAGGATACCTCTCCTCGTTGTAATCAGCTTGATGGTTCCCCTCTGTGACACGCCAGGGCTTAGGTAGCTTTGCTGTCTCCTCTTGTGGTTTATCACGGTTGTGCTTTTCCCCCCTTGCCTGCTGCAGCCGTAGGGAGTGTGTCGCGGGTGTATGCCTTCTGTGCGGCTTCTTCCCCCAAGATGGCGGCTGATCTCTAGCGCAGCCTTTCAGACGCTGGGCTCCGGAGTGAGGTGTAGGGCGCAGGTATTCCTGCTGTCTCCTCCCGTGTGTTCGCGCGGTCCCACTCACTCGTTTTCTCCCGCTGTATATGCCGTACGTGGCCGCGGGTGTGTATCTCCTGCGTCGTCTCTTCTCCAAGATGGCGGCGGGCCTCTGTTGCGCTTTCTAAAGCGCTGGACTCCGGGGTCGAGTAAGGCGGTGATGAGCCGGGAGATGTCTCCTCTTCCTCACCGATATCTCCGGTGCCGGTAGGTGTCTCGGGCGCTGTGTTTTTGATTGATATCTCTATCTATATGCGCCGGGCACGGAGAGCTCCTGTAAAACGCGGCCACCTCTCAGGTCCGCCTCCCGGAAGTCTCGGTGTCCTCATTTTTAATCATAAACTCCCCTACATATACTCCAACATCATTAAGGACACCTGTGAAGGTTTGAGAGATTGTGTAGAGTGGTGTGGAGCTGACTGTTTGTTACTTTGATCGTTTGGAGGAGGGAGGAAGCTGCGCGCCAGTTCCATGTACCCCGAGTACTGCGTGCTTCACGTAGGTATCATGCTAGGCTGTACCTGGACTCCCTCTCTGATCAACAGGTTGTGGAAATGTTTAGGCTGAACCGCAATAACCTGTTGGACTTATATGAGCAGGTGAGAGATGATTTGGACCCTTACAGGAGTGTCAACTATGCAGTGTCTGGGCTGCAGAAATTCATTTGTGCCCTCTACTTCTTGGCCACAGGTTCCACTCAGTTTGTGACCTCATGGTCGTTGGGGGTCTCACAAGCCACTTTCTCTAAACATTTCACTCAAGTGCTACTTGCTTTCAAGAATTTGTGGCGCACATATATCAGATTCCCACGTTGTGAGTCCGAGTGACAGGACCTTAAGGTGGCATTCTAGCGGCTCTCAGCATTCTCAAACATGGTGGGAGCCATAGATTGCACCCACATTTGGCTTCGGGCACCACGCATGAGGGGACACGTCTACGTCAATCGGCGTGGGTGTCACTCTCTGAACGTGCAAGTGGTATGTGATGCTAACCTAAAAATACTCAGTGTGGTTGCAGGCTACCCAGGGAACTGCCATGATGCCTATATACTGCGGCACTCAGCCCTCTGGGACCGATTCCATGACCACCAAATGCCGGAGGGCTGGCTACTTGGTAAGTACATTTTAATATATAGACATGTTTGCCCACTATGTATAGTGCTACAATGTGTTCATTTACATACTTAACAATTATTACACTCCTGTGTAGTGTCCCAATAGTGTGTAAACTTTACCCACAAATGTATCTAACCCTCAATCACTTTTAAAGCTGATGTCAGTCTGCCTAAAATATGGGTATGCTTGTTTGTAAAAACCATGAATATCCAACAGTGTACCCTGTACTATAGTGCATGTTTCATTAACTCTAAAGTGGTACTTTAGTGTGTAGTCTTTTCTGTTATGTCCAATATATAGGTGCAATCAGTCCCTCTCCCTTACCAGACTTCTTTCAATATTGGTGTTGTCCCCCTTGCTCATGTAAAACTAATGCACATAATAATGTTACCATACACTGTACTGACCTCATTTTTTCTGTAAAGGTGACTCAGGATATGGGTGTCTTCCATGGCTCATGACACCTCTGCAATCCCCGGATACTGCTTTACCGCCCAGCAAAAGTAGTGATGAATGTCCAGGCTTGCTGCATGTTACACAACATTGCCCTTTCCCAACCACGTTATGTGGAGGATGGCACTGCAGCAGTCGTGCAGGAAGCTGAAACTACCCAACCCACGGTAGTTAGGGGAATGCGGAGGGGGGATCTGATGCGTAGGGAGATAATCAGGCGCTATTTATCAGATAATTGCATTTTTAAACTACTGCTGGCCTATCCGTGTCCACCACATGAAGCCCACGAAGGACCTCTGGTGGTATGATTCTCTTGAGTTTTTGCTCATAGGAGTTATATGTGATGGGTTGGATGGTACCTCTTCCAGTGCGGCTGGCCTCTTTCACTTCGGTGGCCATCTTGGCTTTCAGTTGCCTTTTAATGTCATTGAATTGCTTCTTGACATTCCTGGTGTCCTTTTGTGGCTGCTTACTGCATTAACTGCGCCTGTAATAGAGTCCCACATGGCCCTCTTCTGCTGTGCAGTGGTCCTGTTGTTATGCTTCCCTAGCAGCCGGTCATATACAGGGACTATAGCGCGGACAAGTGACGCATTTTCCTCATAGGAAGACCGCAGCTTACATCCACTATTGGTGCGACCACTTTCTGCCTCCTCCTCTGTGGCCATGTCCCCCTCACCTCCATCTTCCTCCACCTCAGGCCAGTCAACATCAGACATGTGGGCCTCCTGCTGCTCCTCCTCGGACTGTGTGCTGAACAGGTCCTGTGTGAGTGGATAAGATGGGATGCAAAAGGGTCCTCCACCTCCTCCTGCTGTGCCTGCTCCTCCGGGGTCTGGCCTGGCCCAGACCTTGATGTGGCCATGCTGCCTGGCACACTGCTGCCTCTCCCTCTCACACTGCTGCCTCTCCCCCTGGCTCCTCTGGTGCTGCTGCCTGTGACTGGCCCACTGCTCCCTCTGCCACCTGCACTCACTCACACTCCTCTACCAGACATCGCTCCTCTCCTCTCCATGCTCCTTACTACCTTTCAAAGGTCAAAATGGTGCCTGTGACCCTTTATATAGGGGGTGTGATACATATTGTAGGGGACTTAGGTGGGCTAATAGGTTAGGTTATTTGGCATGCGGAGGCAGTGTTGTAATTCGCATTCTGGTTGGTCATAAACTCGCACATGACCAGCAGGGGAAATCGCTTTTTGGGCGCATTTTCGCATCCCATTAAATAATCGGTTTTATAGGAAAACCGAATTGAAAAAGTGCTATATGGTGCGATAAGGTGCAAGGTGAAATGTTACTAAAATTCGCATTCTATTAAATGTCACCCCCTATCTCCAATTTGTAAACTTGGAACTGCTCGTCTATGGTGGTCTGCAAATTTCTTAGAGCAAATTGATGCTTTTGTTAGTGAGGCATGAACATTCTTCCATATATCAGAAAGATATTGGAGCATAGAATTGACTTCTAGAACATCAAAAAACTAGTAAACTTTGGGATTTGGAATTTGTCAACTTGTGGATTAGTCTACAAACTATGAAGAAGGGTCTAAAACTAGAGTATGTATGGTAGGAATTATGTGCAAAGTCAGCCCATGGGAGCAACTCAGATTAATTTTCTTGAGAAGAGGAAAGAAAGACTGAGAAATGTTTCCAAATCTTAGTTCAGTCTTTCGGTTTGACCGTTACTTCATGGATGATAGGCCATGAAAAGTTTGTTTTTCTTGAAGAACGGAGGAGAGAGCATACCAGAACTTTGCTACAAATTGAATATTTCTATCAGAAATTAGTTCAATTGGAAGGCCATGAAGATGAATACTACTATAAATTATTGCACTAATTATTTGCTTTTGGAAACCCTTTATGAGGCACAAAATGCACCATCTTAGAGAACCGATCGATAATTATTCAAATGGTGTTGAATCCATTATAGGCAGAAAGGTTGGTGACTAAATTCAAGGATAAGTGGGTTCATGAATATTGAGGTATTGGTAACGGCTGGAGTTCACCTGCGAGAGCTTGTTGTGATTATTTGTCCTGAGAGAACCTTATACAAGAAGCAATAAAATCCTTAACGTCAGTACTGATTGAAGGCCACCAATAGTTATGCTGAAGGAACGCCAGTGCCTTAGAAAAGTGTTGCTATCTTTTGAGAGGTAAATTAATTTACCTTTTTTAAGATATATTTATTGGATATGGTAGCATAGACAATCAAAACATAGTAGTATTTCAGGCTTATGACATTAGCAGACAGGAATCCTGATGCCAATAAACACAAAAGTATACAATATTTAACCATATAATAAAACAAAAAGTAGAAATGAGGAAAGGTGTAATAACTGAGAGAGTCTGCCTTGCTGCCAGACAAATAAACCAAGAGAGAAATAAAAGCAGAGAGAAGTTAGAGGAAGAACAGAAAAAGAAGAAGAGAAAAAGAAATATAGGAAGAGAGAGGTAGAAAGAAAGAAAAGGGTGGGTCCTCGGCAGAAGTTCGATAACTTCACTCTTTTAGTGCAAGCTTGGTATCTAGAACTCCTGTTCTCTTATTCTTCTCAACAGGTAGGAATTTCTTTGAAAAGAAACCACAGGGGTAAAGTTTCTCACATGCAGACCTTTGTGATAACACTACTACTACACCAACTTATGAGCCATACACTTCTAAAATAAAAGTATGATTGGCAGCGGGTTGTAACAGAACTGGTGTGGATATGAATGCTTTCTTTAGAAGCTGGAATGCAGAAATAACCTCAGGGGAACATTTGGATGGGACTACTACTTCATGGGTAAGAGACACGATAGGGGCTACTTGTGTGGGGAATCCTTTAAAGAATTTACGATAATAGTTGGCAAAGCCAAGGAACCACTCAATAGCATGAAGAGTAGTTGGCAAACTTCAGTTATTGATTGCTTGAACTTTTTCTGGATCTATTTTTAATCTGGAGCCTGAAATAAAATATCCATGGAGGGTACCGAAGTCGAAATGACCAGAGAGGTGGTTTAAAGGGAGAAAGGCAGTTAGCCAAAACAGAGAATTGATGGTGCAGAGGTTATGATACAGTGTAAAGAGATGCATGATGAGTATGGAATTGATGGATAAGATTTGATGCAATATAAATATTACACAATTTAATGTGTGTGGAGTGTGTGTTTGTTTGTGTGCACATATTTATAATTAATCAAAACAAAATACATTTAACAGAAATTACAGAAACTCACTCTTTGAAGCTTTATCATATATGGACATTGCATTACAAACCTCTATAATAGAGGCAACATCTGTCTTATTGTGATTTTTCACTAAATCAAGATTTCTAGTTCAAACTTATAGCAGAAGCAGTGCTGGTATTTTTCCTTGCAGCTAAGACCTCCCAGGGAGTGGCACCTTTCGTGGCATGATCTCCTTGCCATATTGTGACATCATAGCCCAGCAATATCCAAGCTATTGTTTTATCTATAAAGGGTGCAGTGCAGGAAATCACACCGTACACCTTTCTATCATTAATGTGGTTTTCACCAGTTATTGAGTATGGGGTTTATTTATGGAGCATTGGGTCAAGGGCATATCTACCTCTTAGCCAGGATGGCACTCGCCATGGATGTTTGCCATGCCACTTGTCAAACTAAAGAGGTGTACACATGCTTCGAATTTTACAAGTTTTTGATTCATTTGATTTTGCTTATATAAGGCTTTTAAGATGCTTTTGATCTGAATTCGATTTGATGCGCGCTCTAGATCAGATAATAAATATCGAATTTGATCCAGTAAAATCGAATGTGTACACTGTGCCTTGAGTGCACTTAAAATAGATATGCAAAAGTGCAGGTCGAATGTGAAATCGAATGGAAAGCAAAAGCCAAATCGAAAGGGGGTGGAATTGGGGAAATCCAAAGCAAATTGATGCGTGTGTACACACCTTTACACCAGTGGCTGCTCTCTAATAATAATAAATATCATTCCCTGCTGCGGGATATAACAATGGCTGCTCTCTGTTCCTGCTTCCTATTGAGAATGATAGCAGAAATGCAACTAATTAGATATTCCCCTAAAGAGAGATTCAGTGAAACAAGATGAAAAGACCTGTCCAAAACAATTCATAGGAGTGCTTTAGCAAAACAATAATGCAGCAAAGTTAAAGTAATCCTCTGCAATAATAAATCTACAGAGTCCAACAAAATAATATCCCTAATGTAGTATCGTTCAGCCTGGTTGTTTTGGATGCTTGTTCTCCTGCAGAGGTCAGCAGAGTAATGTTTAATGGAGGTTCTGAGTTTAGAAGATAAATGTTTTCTACTACATTCTACGGTACTAGAATATGTCCTCTACCTGCTTG
Source organism: Crinia signifera (assembly GCF_055691185.1). Classification (NCBI taxonomy): domain Eukaryota; kingdom Metazoa; phylum Chordata; class Amphibia; order Anura; family Myobatrachidae; genus Crinia; species Crinia signifera. The sequence goes on along the minus strand of NC_139220.1, from coordinate 160,247,414 downwards.
TCAGAATAAATATTTTTCTTATATTGTTATCAAATGTTTTATAATCAATGTATTGCTGAGAATATGACTAAGTTATAAAGCATGTGTTTTCTTTTTTTTCTGAAAATCAATTTTTTATTGTTTTCCATATATGAATAACATACAGACATAATAAATACAAGGCAGAGATAACAAAAGCAATCTAGACATTGGGATGAAGTTCAAGGATAGAAAATATACAATGCACAATTATTCAGGTCCATTCGTTCGGACCCCTTCGTTTGATAGTCCGATGGTGGGTGCATGCGCAGGGTAATTTCTGAGCATGTGCATACGCCGGGTGCATGTGGTCTTGGCGAATAGGGTGCTCGCTGGGCGCATGCACCCAAGTGTGTGGGCGTGGGGTGGCATATGCGTATGGGAATGGCCAGCATTTTATGAGCGTTCCCATGAGAATGCTGGGTGTTCTCATGCATTCTCTGGATGTCAATTGCCCACCCACTTCCTCCCGAGCGTCCAAGCATATGTAAGTGACGTAAGAGTCACTTTTATATTCATGCACCTTCTCCATCATTCGATGATCGCCGACAAGTAAGCTGCAAAAATCAAATAGTGCGGCATAAGAGATATGCCCTCTCGGGGTATTAATTTCTTATAGTAGTTCAGAGTAATGGTACCGGGTGAAAGGAGGAAGATTGTGGTATACCTTGAGTAGAGGCCTTTAGCATAGACCAGGATTGGAATTCAGAGAATTGCAATATTCTGGATTGTGTCTCGGCATCTAACGTGGTGATATAAACATCCCACTTACTGTGGAAGCATTTACTACTCTGGTGGATTAATGGGGAGGTGGTTTTACGGTCATAGTATAGTTGTTGAAGTAACATTTTATGCAAAGTAGACATGGAGGGTGCAAATTTAGATACCCAGTGTTTCAAGATTAAAATTTTAGCAATTGTAATGAAAAAGGGGTACATGCATTTGATGTTGGTCATTGAGGAGGCCCAGACACTAAAATTTATGCACAGACAAGCCATGGGTTGTGGTGTTAAGGAGAAACCAAAAACAGAATTAATGAAGGAAAGCAATTTATTCCAAAACAGTCGTATCTTAGAACATTCCCAGAAACAGTGAAAGAACGATGCTTGCGCCTTGCTGCACTTAGGACATCGGTCATCAGCAGGTGGAGTAAAGTATGCTCTGATCGAAGAAGGTAGATAGGCTCTATGTAGGGATTTGAAGTGTACTTCCTATAGGTAGGCAGAATTTAGCACTATCATGATGGAGGCATAATGTAAAAATAATAAGTCGTGGGAACCTCACACTTCCATTTCTCGGCTAAGGAGGAGGGAAAATTAGTTAGGAGGGAGTAGATACATTTGGTTTTGTACGGATGGGATTCCTAATATGTGAAAGCTTTGACTAAGTCTGACATAGGTGAGGATAAGTAAGGGTCCAATCGGAGCGAATGTACATAGTGGCGTGACTGGAGGTACATATAAAAATGGGCGTTGGGGATCGAGAATCTTTCCTTCAAACTGTCAAAAGGTACTATGTGACCACCATGGTAAAACATCTGATGCGCTGCGCATAACCCTCGCCCCTCACCACTGCAGAAAAGAAGGGTTGTGTAAGGAAGGAATAAAAGATGGGTTGCCCCATAGGGTTACATATACGGAGACGCAATGTGATTCAGCTTCAGTTTTTTATACAACTTCACCCAGCTAAGGTAGGTGTTATGAAAGAGGGGGTGGCTAAGGAGAGAAGGGGTATGAGGGTTTTTTTTGTATGCAAGAGAGCACAGTGAGAGTAGGGATGAACTATGGCTGCTTCCAATAGTAAGTCAGTGTAAATCCCGTGGAGTTAAAGTGCAGGGGGGTATCAGTGGATAGCAGCGAGTTAAAAACCGAGACTAGTATGGGACCTATCTTGGGCAGAAAAGCTTTGTAAAAATCATCATCTTACCCATCAGAACCCGGGGCCTTATAGGGTTTTAGACTTTTTTTACAGCTGAAGTGACATCCTCCAAGATAATGGGTGACTATAGTGCGGAGGATATTTCAAGCAATATAGATGGGAAGTCTAAATAGTCCCACAATCTTGATGGGGGGGGGGGGGGGTCTAGTGGATGTGGAGAAGGGCTATTAGAGGGCAGGGAAGAGGAATATAAATCTTAGTAAAAAAAAGCTGCATTATTTCAGCAATGTGTTTGTTGGAGGAGGCGAGTTTCCCATCAGCCATACGCAAGGATGTACAACTGCAGGTTTTTGGGAGCCCTTCAAAAGGTTAGTGAGAAGATGAGTTTTATTCCCAAATCTGGGAAATTTGTGGTTCACAGAAAAGAGATAGCGGTCGCCCATTTCCGATAAGTATTCGTCAAAGTGGGTCTTGGCCAATAAGTAAAGTTGGCTATGATGTGGGGAGGGAGAAGTCTTGAAAAGCTGAAAGGCCTCAGTTATGGAATTCTGTAAAAGCAAATATTTTTTGGAGCGTTCCCTGTTGGAGGCTGCAGTGAACGACATGATAGTACCCCTGCGCACTGCTTTAGAAGTCATCCAAAACAAGATCGGATTTGATCGGGCAGATTCAGCGTTATTGGAAGAGAAGTTTTCCCACGCAGTCTCCAACATGCAATGACATTTTGTGGATTTGCTAAATCTGGATGGGAATCTCCATAGTTTACATAAGCCAGGATCATCTGGGAAAGATATACTGGAAGCAACCACAATATGATCAGAAAGGAAGATAGGGGAGATGAGAGGTAGTTACCAGGGGAAAAAAGTGTGTGTGAGAGAAAGAGATAGTCAATACGGGAGAGCCATGTGCAGCGGAAAGGCATGTGTAATAACTGTCTGTGGGGTGAGCAGCACACCAAATATCCACCACACCCAAGACCTTAGCGAATAGGGGAATACCCAATTTGGGGAGCGTTATAGACCCTGTGGTAGCCTTTGACCTGTCTAGCAATGCTGAGGAAATAAGGTTAAAATCTCAGCCAATGATGAGATTGGTATATATATATATATACCAAAGGGGTAAGAAGGTGTCATGGCTATGAGTTTTGTGAACCCGGCATGTGCCTGTGCAAGAGGGTGGAAACAGACGAAGAGACAGAGATCAATCCCTGACCGGGAATCAAACCTGGGCTTCAGCAGAGAGACCCGTATCCTGACCACTGGATACTGAATGTATAGTTGTATGACTGGATTATACAGGTTATTAGTGTTCTATGGATGAGACAAGATATGAATAGGACTGTACCAGACTGGATACTGGAATCAACTGAACGGACTGGACTGGCTGGATACAGGATACGACTGGAGGCCGGAATGATTCACCAGGAGACTGGACCAAACGTCAGGAGGTGCACTGGTGCTGGAAGCCAGAAGCGCACAGGAGCTGGATAACATGCACCAAGGAAGTCAGTAGATACACACAGGAGGCTCGGATACAAAGCTTATGCTCGGTACCAAGCTGTGTGACTTAAGGAACTGACAGCCTTGGAGTCCCAGGTCTCTCTATGTATACCTAGCTGATGGATGACTGGAGACAGGTGATTCAGAGATTGTCAGGCTGACACAGGATTGGATAGTTCATAGTCAGACCATGTGATGTCAGTACTCCAGGTAGGATTTGAAGTGGAGAGAGGCCTAGTAGGCCATAAAAAAACTAAAGCCTAACATGCACATGGATTGCTGGCTTTCAGATCCAGATACCAAAGCGCAGATTTGCAGGGGTTAATCAAGGGCTGCACCAAGGTTGTACTAATTACTCATAAAGGAATTTAATGAAAGTTCAAATGGAGAAATGCTGAACTACTGCCAGCAGGAAGCTAAGGGATTACAGCTGTCAGAACCCTGGCTAGAGTCTTTCAGGTATGTAATTAGGGAGAGCTGACGATAGTTCCACACACACAGTGTTTGCAGCCTAGGTGCAGGCTGAATGAATCCAGGCAGAATATACTGAAAGACTATGTAGTAACTGGAGAACAGAAGAACAAACACCCAGGTTCGTGACAGAAGGGCTATCAATTTTTGGAGAAAGGACTTGGAGTATGGAGTTGGGGGCGTTAGCTAGGGTAAAGCATTTTCCAAACACAGTGACACATGCTATTGCGTATCTAACTCTTTCATCTGAAAACACCTGTGTTACCTATAGCGGAAGAGCTCTCCTGCAGAGAAGGACCACACCTCGTGCCTTGGAATTGTAAGATGATGAGGCAGCTACAGACCAGCCAAGTATCTGAAGTGTCAATGTCTCTGGGGGTGTTCGATGCATTTCCTGCAAAAAGACCAAGTCAGCATTTGTTTTGTTGAGATAAAGTAATATTTTTCTCTGTTTGGCCAGGGAATGTATGCCACCTACATTCCACATACGATGTGAAGATCAGGCATTATGTGGTATACCAATGGAAAAGGTGCAGTGCACAGTGAGAAAAAACAGAGTGTACATGTATACTATATGACAACAAGGAGTTGGAAAGGGAGGGGTATAGAAAGACAGGAAAATGAACAGCCCAGAATGCTAGCATTTAGGGCCAGACTTCCTGAAAAAGCAAAGAGCATTCAAATAAGCGTATATTAATCTGGTACATGCTATATACGCTTAACCAACCACCCCCAAAACATTATAAAGGAAAATAACAATCGAAGAAATGTAAGGGACCCTACCAGAACTTAAGGTGTGGGCCAACAGGCACAGCAACAAAAAAATCACAGACCATTACTGTTCTACCCCCATCTTATACTGTCAGAGATGAAGTAAGAGACAGCAGAAAGAGGGATTTCGTACTTACCGTAAATCCTTTTCTCCGAGTCCACAGGTGTCACTGGAGTTACACTGGGGAATAGAAGGTGACCACAGGGAGCATGGGCACTTTAAAGATAAAAATTAGTGTGGCCAACTCCTCCCCTTCTACTTCCCCTCTCAGGCAGTCCTAAAGATTGTGCCCGGAAGGGAGCAGGAATATAAAACTCACTTCCGAAGAGGAGGTTAAACATCACATAACATCATTCAATACATAAGTATAAAAAGAAAACATAAGTAGATAAGAACAGTGAGAAAACACTGCAACAACACATACAGAGTCAACAGACCATGTGTACATAAAAACATACAGTAGTAAAACCGTAACAGTGAAAACTCCAAAGTAAGAACCCTTAAAGGTAACCTGCCCTAGGGCTAGGTAGAGAACAGCACTGACGCGGGTGTCCAGTGACACCTGTGGACTCGGAGAAAAGGATTTACGGTAAGTACAAAATCCCGATTTCTCCTTTATCCACTAGGTGTCACTGGAGTTACACTGGGGATGTCCCAGAGCTTCCAACCCGGATGGGTGAGTGCTGAGAACCCCGTAATACCGTACAGCCAAACAATGAAGCTTGAGCCGCAAAGGTATCAAACCTGTAAAACTTAACAAAGGTTCTACTGCCCGACCATGTAGCAGCTCGGCAGAGTTGCTGGAGGGGGACCCCTCGGGTAGCCGCCCAATAGGGACCCACCATTCTTCGTTGAGTGTGCGGTTATGCAAGCAGGAGGAGTCCGAGAAGAAGTGACATAGGCCTGACGAATGCTCAGCCGAATCCACCTAGAAAGCGTTTGTTTAGATGCTGGCTACCTACGACGTAATGGGTCGTAGGTGACAAACAGAGCATCAGACTTTCTAATGGGGGCTGTGTGAGACACATAGATGCGCAGAGCTCTGACAACATCTAGTGATCTTGCCCCCGGCGAGTCCTCCGTGGATGCTGGAACCACAATGGGTTGGTTCAAGTGAACGGTAGATGCTACCTTAGGTAGAAAGGACAGACTAGTGCGGAGTTCCGCTCTGTCAGGAATGGAACTGAAGGAAGGGGGAACGAAAGGAGAGAGCCCCCAATTCAGATACGCGCCTGGCAGAGGCCAGTGCCAATAAAAGGACCGCCTTCTATGTCAGATAGCGAAGGTCCACCTCCTCCAAAGGTTCAAACACTGAAGTTTGAAAGAACTGGAGAACCAAGTCGAGGTCCCAGGGAGCCGTTGGAAGTCGAATGGGTGGTTGCAAACGCAGCACCCCCCGAAAGAAAGTCTGCACTTCAGGAAAGAAGGCCAGTTTCTTTTGGAAAAAGATGGAAAGAGCTGAGACCTGCACCTTTATGGTATTCAGCTTCAGACCCGAACTCAATACTTCTTGTAGAAAAAGGATGAGTCTCGCCTTTTTAAACAGGGTCGTGGAAACACCACGCCGCTCACACCAAACCACATAGGAACGCCAAATACGGTAATAGTGTGCTGAGGTGACCTCTTTCCTTGCATGTAGCATAGTAGGTATCACAAGAACCCTTACCCATGATTCCTGACAGGACTGGAGCCAGACGTGACTGAAGTTCCTTAGTGGAGCTCCCACCCTGGGGTCCCCCAGATGGGACGGAAGACTGTCATTTGGTGGTCTTGGGGTCCAGTGTGGTTGTAGAGGTGCCTCTGCCGCGACCTCTGGAACCTCGGTGTGATGAAGCACCACCTCTGGATTGATCCCGACTGTCAAAACACGACAGCTGGATTTCTGACGGCCACCGGCTATTTTCCCTTGTGGGGGTCAACGACCCCCATAGAGGGAGAATAGAATAGATGGCAAGCGTAGCGAGGCACCGTGCCCGCAGCGTGGCGAGCCCGCAAGGCATTTACCCAACGTCGGGATCCCGACTGTCAAAACACCGACAGCCGGGTTCCCGGTGGCCACCGGATATTTTCCCTCGTGGGGTACAGCGTGGCGAGCCCACAAGGGGCTTAGTTGCACTCACCATGCTGTCTGGGTCCAGCCAGTCGGGATCCCGATGTCGGGCTAATGACTGTCGGACCCCAGTACCACACCCAAAGTAGCATGGGGGAGAAAAGAGTCTCAGAGAGCCTTGTAACTGTGTCTAGAGGTGGCAGTGAGCAGAGTGGCGGGGAGAAACAGCCTACTCCATGAGCCGGTACTGGAAGTCTCCATAAAGCATGGGTTAATTAAAATATTTTTTAAGATGGTTTCATCCTGAATTGAAAATTTACAACAGACTGTATACATTGAAAAGGGGCAAAATCAGCAGTACAGACAGAAGACTGTGGGAACTAATTGGCTGGCTCTGATAAGCCTCAATCTTTATTGACCCATTGGATCTAAAATTACTTACTCTTATGAATTTAGATCTTTCCTGGGTCTCAATATATTGCAATAGTGTTTATCTGACTCTCCAGTCTGCTCAGGGCATTTGTGTACATGGGTCATTTGGAAATTTAAATTCTTTGGTGAAAAAAGTCGAGCACTTTGCATAAATCTATATTGCAATTATGGATACAAACAACTCCCTAACCATTGAATTAAACTCTAAATTTTTCAGCGTCACTTCAAAAAGAGGCATGTGCCAAAAATGCTTTCAATATCTTGGAGAGTTTCACAGAGGACTTACCACCCACTATCAAATACACTATTTTATACTTGTTTTCACAACACCCTGTGGTACCTATAATTTTGTTTTTGAGATTTTATTTTTCTGGACATTATGGTTTCATTGCAGTCATTGATAACTGATTGCATTGTATATTTAACAATAATCTTGTTATTTACCCTTTGAGTGACAACATGAAATGAAATGTTCGAAATATCAGCTAAAAGTGCCAGTACATTTGTTGAATACATTTAAATAAAAAATGTGTTTAAAAAAAAAAAGATATAAACTATATAAAAAGGTAAAATTTACATTATGATGAATTAAAAGGTTTGCTTGGCAATTTTTACACCTTTTTTGTCAAATTCACTTTTGCACTCAAAGGGTTAAAGTTAAAAAAAATTGGTGGCAGTACAGACTCAACCAGTAGATTAATACCAGCATCACAAAGTGCAGGAATGAGGAAGTGCAGTTATGAGGGGGAGTGATAACCACATTTTAAATAAAACCAAACAGCCTGAAAAGTGATATATAGAGAGCTGGATTATGATACCCCTTCCTTACCCTAATTTGCGAAGTACAGGCAATAGAGGCAAATACTTTATACCCAGAATGCTCTTGCTTGGCACATTCTATTTTTCTAATGAATCATACAACTGTATTTTCATTCAGTTGACAGCAACTGACAACACAAATCACAGTGTAGTGTAAGAATAGATCTTTTACAAGAGCAGTTCTTTCAGTATGTGGTCATCATTCAGACTTTCAGAATATGAACTACAGCACTTTTAGACAGAAGTTTAGAAACTTTAAATAGACACCTGTGCTTGGTTTCCGCATGCTCCTGAAAGGGGACGTGATCTCAGCAAAAGGAGTGTGATTTTGCCTCTATGCTGTGATTGTGAGTCATGCCAACATTATGGAGGCATAGCCAGTGTTCTGTGAGCAGCTTATCATGCCCCCGTCTGCTGTGAATAGATGGTATGCACATGCGGAGTAAGCAGAGTAGCAAACAACAACTGCCCCTTATCTCAGGACACTGCTGCCCCCGGGTGGGACAGCAGGTCAGTCCCAAATAAACAGGATTGATAAATCAGAATATTTGGGAGGTATGCTTCTTGATCGGTCATCAATGTATTTCTCATAGCATAGTTTATTGATGGCACTACTTTTTACTTTAGGTCCCAAGTGCATTGTCTTTGAGTAATCCTTCACTCCTCCCTCTCCTTCAAACCACACATTCAGCACCTCTCACAAACCTGCTATTTTCATAAAAAAAAAATGATTAAGCTATCCTTAATGCTGCAGCTTGGCTCATCTTACTCACCCAAAGCATTACATCCACCTCTCCTCTTCACAAGCCCTTCACTGGCTTCCCTTCACTTTCAGAATTTAAATCAAGCTTCGCACACTCACTTAACAAAACCCACCCACTTCTCTCCCATTTACATGTCCGACCTCATTTCCCTTTTCACTCCCACCCGTACTCCTTGCTCTGCTAATGAACTCCACCTCTCCTGCCTACTGATTTTTCTCCCACTACTACCTCCAAGACTTTTCATGTGCCGTTTCCTACCTCTGGAACTCTCCACCTCTCTACAAAACATCAAAGGGGCTCTAAAGACCCACTTCTTCACCAAACCCAGCCAAATATCACCTTACATTGTTGTATGCCTTCTACCCCTTCTGTGTCAACCCTGTTTGTCTCCCCTCCCCTTTAAGCTCCACAAGCAGGGCTCTTTTTCCTCATGTGCTTTTGCTGATCTTACCTAAACCATCTTTAATAACACCACATCCTGCAGTTTTCTGCCACCGATACTTATTCCAGCGCCATCTGCTGATGCAGCTGTGTTTATGTACCCTGTCCACTGTATTCAACTGTAAATCACTGTTTTAATTTATGTACTCTGTATTTGGGTGTGCAGAGCCCTTGTGGTGCCATATAAAGGATGATAATAATAAGCTTAGTCAGAATGTCGACATTTAGAAGGTGAACATGGTCAAATTCGTATAAATGTCAATTACATAGACAAAATGTCAATTTACATGGACCAAAAAAAAAATCAATATGGTTAACACAGTGATTGTCCACAGGCCCAATGTCAACAGTCCATGTTAGTGTTTAGCGCATAAATACCCCCAAAACACTAAGTTTATCATATAAATTGTTGACATTGAGACCATGCAGTGGGATGTAATACAGTCAGATCTCACCGGAGGTGCAGGATGCTGGCTAAACTTGGACTTTTCCTAAAGTGGCAATCATTTATAAGGCAAAACCATGCATTGGAAATGATTAGCACTTTAAAAAAATCATCAGAATTTACTGCGTGTTGGAATTCTGGTGTTAATATTCTGAATAGACTACTACGAGAGACACTTTAAAGATAGACTTAAACCACTAGTATAACAAGCAGATGGGAAACCTCCATCTGGAACTCCTCTTTCATAAACAGATTTTTAAAAGGAACATAACCAATCACTGGCAGGGCTGCAAGACCCAACAGGTAAACATTTTTACAATATCTCCCATAGCAACCTGTGATGGAAAAAGGACCTACATCAGTGAATCTATTATGTGTTTATTGTAGAATCTGTAACACATTGCCTACATCTACTTTGGGAACAATTTGGAGATATAATGAAGTCCACAATTCGAAATTCTCTGTGAAGTACAAAGATACCATACACCATTATATATATATATATATATATATATTTTTTTTCTGAGTCCCAAGCACCATTTTTGCCTATTTTGTCCTGGACAACCATCTCAGTACACCCCCAAAAATGCCCAAAGGCACCAAATTTCTTTTGAAAAAAAAAAGTCCCAAATAACTTTCTCTGAGAGCCTAAACAGTTAGAACTTAGGGAAAATCCCCTTTTCACAAAATACATTAGGATGTGGTTAGGTTAACCTTTGCAAGTGCAGGTATGTTATACTTAATCCAAACACAGTTATCGATAATATTCCAGTAACTAGTAGATAAATGGGAATGAGCCTTTAGTTTGTCTCCTACACATTTTCACTAAAGTCCACTATTCAAGGTGTTATTCCTCCTCATACAGACACCAATACATTTGCAGAATTACTAATATGGGGTCAGATGAGGACATTTCATGTAACCGTTCTCTCATGTAACCTCACCATCATGTGGTAAACAGAGTAAAGCTTTTCCTAAGATAAGCAGGCCGTAATTGCATTACAAGGTTTAAAGTTTTCTTTTTTAAAGAACTATGTTTCACTGTCCCCATTTTCGAATATCCCAAAAGATATTATGTGCACAATGTGTTTTTCCCCAATAGAAACAGGTGAGGTCTTCCAAAGAAACAACATGTAAAAATGACTATGAGCTTCTTACTGCTAATCATTACTGGTGGCAGTGGAACATAACCTCCGGCGTTTAAGTTGAGTTTTACAGTTGTGAGCTTTTCTTTTGTTTGGTAAACTGTGTATCTACTTCCCGCTATGCAGAATAGATAATTGGATGCTGCAGAATGAGCACACAGGGCTCACAGTTTGTAATTTGAGGTTCCTTTATGTGCAATGACCTCAAGGAGCATTCGTGGTAAATACAGCCTTGTCTGTGTAATTTCTGGGTGATTTCAAATGCACTTCACCAGGTTGGCACAACTGCTTTTATAGACACAAAACAACACAACGGTTGTAGCGGTCGTATTCATAGTATGAGATGTGAGACTTTATTGTGGGGCTGAAATGTACAATCAGATGCTGGCTGCGGTCTAACATCACATACTGCATTTTACATTCTTATGTAGAGATACAATAAAAGGTGCTTTTTGGGTAAGCTACCAGGAGCAGATGAAAGATTCTGGTAACATTTTAATACAAGATAAACATATTAAATCTTTACATAATCATGTCAACTTGTACTTCATTGACACACAATTAATTACATTTGGTCACAGAAATAAACCAAAAGGAAAAAAAAAAAAAGAAATCAGTGACATAAATAAATCTTCTATATTCTTTACAAAATCATGTAGCTTCAGTCTTTAATTAACTGGTACATATAAGGCACATTAGAATGTAGATGTATATATAAAATAAATTTCAGAATAAAATAAAAAAAAGAAAAGCAGAATTAAATTTGTGCTTCCTCTAGTCTTACTAATATTGGCAGCTTCTTAGAACTCCATTAAAAGCCAGGTAGCAATACATTGCATTGCAATATCCCTCATGGCACTTGGTGGAAGGTGGAAAGATCGGTCATAGATTCACATTACTTGTCCAGTTATTGAAACAGAAAGTGTAGGGAAGCATAGGATTAACTATGTCCTAACGTGTTGAAATGATTGCTTATTAAAATGTATTGCTTCACTAGAAATGACACTACAAATTTAGTATGTTTGCATAATGAATTTAAAAACGCCAATGCTATAGTCAGCATTGCATAATGACATCAGTTATAAAAATTGTCCTTTCCCTTCCCACATATAACACAGGTTTCACTTGAGGCGTAATTTACAGTAAAAACATCTTTCTCCTTTTTTATACTGTGCAAGACGAAATCGGTCTAATTAAAAAAGGCAAAAAGGACATTTTTAAAAATATAACACTCTGTTCCTTAGGAAGAAAAATTAACATCTTTGATGTCACACTTTCTTTTGCTGTCCAGCTTTTCCAATCAAAGGTCGGTGACTTTATTCTCTAATGCGGCGGCTATTTGCTGTAACCGGATTGCTAACTGCATGCGCTGTGCTGATGGATCCTCTTCTAGAGCATTTATGATCTAGAACACACACAAATCAGAAAGCAAACCGTTACACATACAGGCACATGAAAGTCTTACAATAAATTTAGGAAAAAAAACAAACCAGACAGCTTTATACACTAGGTAAGTTTACTGATGGCAAGCCTAATTAGGTATTGGTAACATACTCAAGCACATGAGAATATAAAGATTAATGAACAACCCTGAAGTTGCAAAGCCCAGTGTCTGAATTTATGGTAACATCGCTGTTGGTGCAGAAGGTTGTTTATAATTTCAGTTTGAAATGACGTGGCTTTAGAATTGGTTGGTGAAAGTCTGCAATCTAGGGGGAGATGTCGAAAGAGTTATTTGGGGAATTTAATAGGATGAGAGATTTGGTAAGAAATCTCCAGTTTTTTTAAAGCAGCAATCATTTACACTGCAAAACCAGTTTGTTTTTGAAATGTGATTGCCGCTTAAAAAAAAAATCACCCTTATTGTGTCACATGTGCTATAACCAGTACTAATTACATTAAACATACACATGCCACATACATATACAATTGAGAAAAGTAATTTTCTCTTTATCTCCTCCACACCGGCAGTCAAGATGTTAATAAGTATCATCGATCAATGATCGTTGATCGAATCCCCTTGCACTAACTTAGACATATACTCCCTCCCTCCGCTCTCACTCTTCCATCCTCTCTTCCACCCCAACCCCTCGACTCTCCTTCTAACCTCTACACCGATTGGATCTCTCCGTGGATGGGTCGGCGGTCCAGGACGGCTGCTGGGCAGGTACTCTGGTTCAATTTGTCTTGGTTGTCTACCATGTTGAGGTAGGACCAGACAGTTCGTTTGTATGTTTTACTTGCTATTATTCATAGCTCATTTATTCGTTCTTGTTTTTCTTTTTTGTTTATTTTTATTTATGATTTTGGATACTCTGACCACTATGTCAATTTAATGATATAGCCGGATGATAAATGGGGAGTTTATTTTAAAGAATATTTGTCGAGAAATATTAATAGTACCGTTTGATGACTATGCCTCTATGAACACCTCCGAGAAATACTTCCCGTCTTACCCATATAGTGAACTGTTAGAAAATGTTTTGGATCCTCATTGATGCTATTGTAATGTTATCATCCGAGTAAGGATGCACTGTATCACTGTTCTATTTTATGAGATTCAATAAAAAATATGTTGGAAAAATGAGGCAATGCATGAAAAGCTATAATGGCACAACATGGTACATCTCTGTTAGAATTAAGAAGCAGTTAATAAGATAGGTTTAAAGGATTAGTAAAACAGTACAGATGGTGTAATAGTTAGCATTACTGCCTCACAGAACTGAGGTTCATATCCTCCATACCCTAACTGTGTGGAGTTTGTATACATTCCCAATGCTTTTGTGGGTTTCCTCTAAATCTGTGTACACACGGTGCGATATTTGGCTATGCAATTTGTCTTGAAGACACAGTGAAAATCGCCTTGCCTGCACAGTCTATTTATCCATGTGATAGTGACCTCGCCATGCATCGGTATCGCAAGAGGGGAAACTGAGATTTTGGCAAACTTTCTATACGATAGATTATTATATATTCAAAATTGTAAACTAAAATCGCACCATGGAGGTTATTCTTATCACCACGCATAAACTTTTATGCGGATGTGAAGCCACTTTGTGCGAGCGGGCGGGGCAAAGTACTCATTCGCCGTCGCGTTCACACCTAGCAGGGCATGGGGTGTGGGCGAGGGGCTGTGCCCATAAGAACGCCCAGCATTTCATGGGCGCCCCCATGAAAACACTTGGCGTTCCCCTGTAAATGCACCCACTTCCCATACAGCAACATGGTCGGCCATCATCGAATGAATTTGTACCCACGTGCAAGGCTGAGAATGGATGTTTATGCTAAACATCTATTCGCATGCGAGTGGGGATATTTGGCGTGTGGGGGGCATTCCTGTGTTTAAATGACACCCAAAGCTGCAAATTTCGCAGCTTTGCATGTCAACCAGACTTACCCGACATGTGTTTACACACATACTAAGTTCTTTGGTTGCTAACGTGCAATGGACTAAAACACCAAACTTGCATGTTTTACTTTGTTAGGTGGGGTTGCATGTATTGGATGTACAATACTAATTAATAACTAAACTATAATGGGTATGGATTGTATCGTTGACCTAAAGATGGTTGACCGTCATAAGGTTGACATACTGGAAGGTCGACAGGGGTCTAGGTTGACATGGCACAAGGTCAAAAGGTCGTTAGGTCAGCACAAGCATTATGTCGACTGTCTAGGTCGACAGTCAAAAGCTCGACATGGGGGTTTTCACAGTTTTTTTTACCTGAATATCGACACAGTGGACACGGACACGCACCACGTCCCCTTGCATGGCTCGCTACGCTCTCCAGGCTTGGGGCACGGTGCCTCGCTGCGCTTAGCACACTATTTTATTCTCCTACCACGCCCTAGTGGATGGTAGGGCATGAAATACAGCCTGTCAGCACGTTGGCTCAAAAAACAGTGAAAAACCCCATGTCGATCTTTTGACTGTCGACCTAACGACCTTTAAAACTAGACCCCCTTCGACCTACCAGTATGTTGACCTAATGACTGTCGACCATCTTTAGGTCGACCAACCGTATCCCACTATAATATGACTATATATGAAACAACTATTCCGGAAACTTTGAAAATCCCAATAAATCGGAATATGGATCTGTGCAGCCCAATATTTCTAGAATTCGTATCCTCTTTGAGCACACTTACCTCATCATAATATTTCTTAGTATACTGGTACAGCTGGTGCAGTGCTACAAGTGTGTTCAATGATTCTGTATGTGCCTGTGGGTTACAAAACAGAATAAAATATAGGTATATATAGCAGCTGTTATTCTGTACCAAGCACGATCCTTAGGCGGGGCACAGACACAAGCCATAAGAGGCATGCATTGCATGCTGACATACATTAACCCCTTGAGTGTTATGACTGGAAGCTCTGGAGTACTAACGCCGGAGCGGAGGCGAGGGGGGGGTGTATGGCCCAGTGTGTATGGCCGGGCAATGAGCGCTGCTGCGCGCTCCCGCAACATCACCGGGAAATCTGTTCATCTGCTGGTTACACCAGCAGATGAGCGGCTTTCAGGACGGCTTTGCACAGCACTCCGCTCTGCAACGCCGCCCCCCCCCCCCCTCTCCGTCGGCGCCGGGCAGGGGGAAAGCCGCTCAGTGTGTATGCACTGAGCGGCTTTCCCCCAGCGATGATGTCATCATCGCTGTCCATACACGCTGGGCATAGTCGCCCAGTGTGTATGGACCTTTAGAACCACTAGTCTGCACTTAGGCCAGGTCTGCCAGCATTAGAGAGCTTTTTCACAACTGCTGAAGCATTTCTCTTCAATATAGTGGATTTAGATTTTGTGAATTCCAGTTTTCTTAACATTTTTGCATCTGTATTCTAAAAATATTTAGTCTTACATACCCTTGAAATTTCTGCTAAATGTGTATTCATGTCCTGGTCACTGACTTGTACCATTTGGCGAATTCCTTTGTAATAGCTGGAAAAAAAACAATTATTAATGGTCACATTTCTTCACTATTAAAGGATTCAGCGCTGGATAGTCATCATACTGCTTTAGGGCTAGTTACATACTAGCGTGCAAATGGTGGGCAACAGCTGCCATGTTCAGTGAATAAAGTAAAAAAAAATCTCTTCTATGTGCTCATACTAACCTCTGTTCATACTGGTGCCTGTGTGGGATGTACTCTAGTGAGGTTTGTTTGGTGCAGGTTGTAGAGCAGTTAATGCAAATTGCCACACTTCTAGATCTACTGATCTCAATGGGAGCTCAAAGTGTATAAATCCCCTATTAATTGACAGGAGTCCATTTTAATGAGCATTGTACACAATTTTTCTATTGATATAAGGGGCCCATTTTTTTTAAGAAAGGAAAATTCAGTGCTTCCATTTCAATGCAGCGGAGGTCTTCAAGTACAAAATTATATCCTATGAAACAAATGTTCTATAGAAATCAAAGCAGTCGCACAGCATCAGTCCAGCATGCCACTCTCCTACCTCTATAGAGATTCAGTTTGAGGTGTGATTACAAACCCTCCAAGTACAAAATTGAGAACATTTTCCTCTCTCAACTGAATCAATCTGCGTTGGAATCAAAGTATAGACAAGTCTCAGGACTAGAACAAAGCTAAGCACTGGAACATCCCAGGACAAGGAGAGGGATCGAACGCCTCTCTTTATTTTTAATAAGGTAATGAATAACTGTATGGGAGTAATATTTAAATGTTATTTTTAGAACTGCATGTCAGTGTTTTACTTACTTTCCTATACTATATTTTTAGAACGGTGTCTTAAGCTGGCCATACACTACTAGCGTTTGGCCATCTCATCCCCCAATTTGGGCCGATTACTTGGCCTGATCAGTCGGGATTGGGTGAAATCGTCCCAAATCGCAGTAGTGTATGGGGGGCCTTTAGAGAACACCTCTCATTATATTGGGACATATGAGGTGACAGTTTCTACTGCAGAGGTCCAGGTGTTCCTTGCCCAAAGCCTAGGAGTGACTGGTAGGAATCTCAGTGATCTCACATTTGTTTAACACTTGTGTTTTACCTGGAAGTTAGTAAGTAACTGGCCTAATAAACCTGCAACATTACATGTGGTTTGTAAAGCAAATCTAAAATGAATAAACATTAATACTTTAGCATGTTCTCTTTTGTACATACTGCTTTTATACATCATGCTATCTTAAATTGCACCATTTCATAGAAAAATGTTACTGGGAAATATATAATGAGGACTGGTAACATTACAGTGTACATATAGAGGCAGTCTGAGGACTTACTCTTCCACCATTTTCTTGTACGTTGAGATCTCTTTTGCATAAAGCAATTTGTTGCTGGGTGACTCCTATAGGCATGGAAACAAGTAAAAAAGTGTCCATAATTACACAAGAACACAGAGTACAAATGGTATGCCTGTACATGTATATGGTCCTGACCAGAAGAGGCGCAGTTCTTTCATACAACCTGACATACTGTAGGATTATACAGCAACATCATCTGCATCATTCACAGCCATACCAAAATATTTTCCCTTCTAAATGACACTGCAACTGTAAAAGCACTCGCTATAAGGTTTTACGTAGACTGTATGGCTTGGTAATGCACATGTTAGCATGAGCAGCGGGTGTCACTGTTCTACTGCAATTCATTCTCAATAAAAGGACCGCTACCAGCCATTGTGATACATGCAAAACACAGAGAGATTTTAGTTACATAGTTGCACTGCTTTGGTCCAAGCAGCGCTCCGCTACCCGTTCTTGTGTAACTGGCAGCAGTACACAAGGGGAAGATAAGCAATAGGACAAGCTGTCACACACACACACACCGTGCCTGCAGTGATATATATGACATGCCCAATTCTGCCTGACAGAGCAGTAATGCCATTCACACCGGCACTAAACATGACACATCTGCGACCATTTAAAAAAAAATAAGTAGATGAAAGCTGACAGATTATAGACCTCAATCTGCTGCTCCACTTACTCTGCTCAGTTTGTGCTCTGTCCTGCTGCACGCATCCATGAAAGTCTGTGCAATGACTGACAAGGAAGCATCCACCACTTCGTGCACATGTACATCAAAGATGAAATGAGGGTTCTTCAGTATATTAACCCAAAACCGCAGCGATAAACTGCAAGGAGGAAAGACACAATTTCATGTTATTACACACTGAACACAATATAACAGAATGATTATATCACAAAGATATTTATCCATATGTAATTAGCAACTAAGGGCATTTAGGCCCGATTCACTGATTTATGTAAACCTGTGACTGCAGATCTGGGGCTACAATGTCACTCACAGGAGTATACTAAGAAGGGACGTTGGCCATAGCAACCAATCAGAATCTACTTATTTATTTAGGTACTTATGTAATATCTGGGCTTCCGTTTTTCTTAAGAGACTGCGTCCTCTCGCGGGGCTCGCTGTGCTCGCCACGCTTCGGGCACGGTGGCTCGCTGCGCTCGCCACACTATATAAAATCAACTCCATGCGTAATTGGATAGTAGGGGTATGAAAAAATGGGGTGCATTTAACATGGGAGTCCAGATAATACATAAGTACCTTTATTTAGCACCTTGAGAAAATAATAGATATAATCTGATTGGCTGACCATTGCAACATCCTATGTGAAATAGAACTTCCATCTTTGTAAATAAACCTCACAGTGGCCCAAATACTGCAGCATGATTGTCGAGCTGCTGGTTTGGGGGTCAGCATAAAGAAGCATTGCAGAAAACAGGTGGGAGGGGAATGCATTCGATTATGATTAAGATGCACATCAGAGTGAAAAAAAAAAAAAAAAAAAGAGTAGCTCGGAATCTGGTGAGCCAGGAAAGGAAGATTGGTGCGTTGTAAAAATAGTGTGTGAGGACACATTTAAAAATCATAATCAGCATAATTTAAAGTATTCATATTCTATGGTTATTAAACTGTAAATGAAGCCTGTTATCTAGTGCCAGTATAAAAGCGTACCTGTTTGTTTTCCATATGTGTACCGTATCTTCATCTTTAATTTCATATTTCTCTGCTTGATCATCCAAAAAGTCAAAGAAATATTTAACAGCTGGTGGTACCACTTGATGGGAATTAAGAACACTCTGAAAAAAGTTATCCACAAACTGCTGGAGCGTACCCTGTTAAAATCAAAAAGAAACAAAATAAACCTATCATCACTGGACATCAGTACACAGAGACATGTATTGTCCAAATAGAGACATCACACATAAGATCACCTTGACAGACAGAAGCCTTGTCAGATAGATCTCCGTTATGGCTTTGGTCTGTTCTTTTGCTTTCATACTTCCTCTTTTAGATTTCCCTTCATCTACTTCATCTGCTGGACGGACGAGATGCCACACTTTGTTTTCGTCTTCTAGTAGTGCGTGCCCTAAAGTATGAAAACAGCAGAGATCCTTTAGCAACCAGCCTAGGCAAATACATATACTTTTAGGGGAAAACAGAAAGGGTAAATGTCCCCAGCTGTATTCAAGCACTATTTTGTCTACAAATTTACATTTCATGTTTAAGCCTCAGCTGCTGCAAAGCCCTAACAGGCCGAGTTAAAACAATTCAAAGTTTTTATCAGACAGAAGCAAACCTCCCAAATGTCGCATTTCCAGCAGGACAGTCCTGCTAATTACATTTCCCGCTATACAAACACTAACCTGCTGTCCCAATCCAAAATAATTAAATAAAATGAAAGATTTTTCTTTCATTTATCAGCCTGTATAAAATGTAGCAGCAGTGGGGAACAGCACGGAGGAGGAGGAACAGCACGATAGGCAGCAATAGCTGGCACTCAAGGCAGGAAGGAGATGTGTTGAGTTACCGCGCAAGGCATGTACCCAGCAAGTGGTGTGAACTGATGGCGGCGGTAGCCGCACATGCAATTTATCTGACGGGCAGCCACTAGACTGCTGTGCCGCCGCACAGTGTTTGAAAATCACTGCACCACTTACACAAACCATCCCTGGATAGAATCCTCATACAGGTTGAGTATCCCTTGAGATCAAAAGCATTTTGGATAACGGATTATTCATTATTTTGGAATATTTTTATATCCGTAGGAGGTATCTTGCATTTATGTTGTATAAACACATTAAACACATGAAATACACACAAATATAACAAGGTTTTAAAACATTAAACAAGGTTTGTGTCAGGCACTGAATTTGAATGCCAAGCAATCATTTTTTGCATATATTTAGTGCCAGTTACATCATGTCCCCAGTAGTACAATTTGGAAATGGTTTTTGGAATAATTTGGATGACGGATATTATAAGGTATACTCAACCTGTATTACTATTCTGCAGTCTGACTAACTTCTCGCTTCTATTCCTAGTCTTACATGTTGCTATTGCCAAAGAACCATACACCTTTCCTAAAACCTAGCCAGATGGCTTAATTTGGCATACTACCAACTCTGCAATTAAGCCATGCCTTGTGGTTTTCTTAAAATATGCTACTTTAATGTGCTGCTTACAAAAATCACTACTTGTAGAGGAGCAGCTTAGTATTTAAAAAACTAAAAAATTATGCAGGCTTCCTGGTTGATTTGCAGAGAAACTTTGAATTCAACAAAGGTGGTCAGATGGTACAATAACACTAAATAGAATATACATACTTTCTCCTGGGAAATCTTGGTGATTTTCCTCATGTTGCTGAGAAATTCCAATTCTTGATAAAATGAGTGTGGCATTATCTCTCACCTATATAAACACAAACATCGGAAACATTAATAGCTGCCAGCATTGTAATGTTACATTGCATGTTTTTTTGTGCAAACGGTAACCATCTGCACAACCACACATGAAATGTAAAATAAGGCCAACAAATCTGTGCACTCTGCTCTTGTGATAAGGGTTTATATGGAAATATGTGGTGGGTGGAGTTGTGTACAGTTAGAGGTATATTTATCCGGTGCTGAAGATGCCAACACTGGAGGTAAAGAGGGGTATTTAAATGCAGCCGGCGAGGGTAATTGTACGGCAAAGATGGCTTTTCCTTGCCAAAGACAAGCCATCCTCGCCTTATTCAATGTAAGGGACAAATTCTTGCCGTGAGAGGACGCCGAGGATCCCCTTAAACTGCGAGGTTCACCCCAAATGACGCAAGCCCCGCCGTTTTCATGGCCACACTCGCTATTTCCACCTCGACTCAGGGAAGTGGAAACAGGGAGTGAAGGGGGGGTGTGTTGATTACGGATGGGGAGCTATTGGCACTTCACGCCATCAGGGACAATGAATACCCCTCAGTTAGTGAGATCGAGCTATTGTGGACAATATTGTAGTGTATATATGGGAGGGGCCATAGACTGCATGCCCTAACTCTATGTAATGAGAGGTGCTACCATGAGGAGACTTGTAGTGCCACACAAAGTGTAGCCAGAAAAAGCATACTGAGGTTAGGGAGTTGAACAAATAGAACTCAAATTATAGCGAATGATCATTTTCTGTGCAATAAAAATGTAGATATTTGTCAGGTAATCAAATTAGTATAACTGAACCCTTGGTGATCACAAATGAAAAGATAAGGCAATAAACATGACTAACTATTTTAGAAGTGACAGATAAAAAATATTTATTTTAGAGGTAAAACATGCTTACATTGTAATGCATTAGTGTATTAATCCGTTTCCATCGGCCTTCTTTCTGTGAGGTTACATCCAAGTCTGACAATATCTGTGCTGTTGAGCCAGGTCTCCACTCTGAAAGATCATCGAGTTTCAGTAAAAGCTTGTGTAAAATGATATAAAGATGTGTCCACGTACATCTAGCTTCCGCGCATGTTCCACAGCAAATCTAGCCACGCTGTGGCTGTGTAGCACCAACCAATTTCTCATGCAACTTTTTAAAGTAAAATGTGTCTTATTTGCAAAGCAGTGAGGAATGAGATGCACAAGAATCGAATGCGGATTAAAATGATATGCAGTATGCCTGTATTCTGTGTGCGACTGCAGCTGTATCTGTATATCAAATGCTAAGCTACAGTGTTTTCAAACACTAACATACCATTTCATATTGTATACATATACAGGTGTGGTTTATTGAAATAGGTTGCGGGAAAAAAAAGATTGGAAGCACACCTTATGCGCAATGTGTAAATCAGAATTAACCAAGTTGCCACATCTGTGTAAAGAAAATATGTAGACTAGAGAAAAAAAAAAATCAAAGGACACAAAACTCTTCATAAACACTACAATGTGTACAGCCACACAAACTTACCTAGTGCTAAGCTGTCCGCTTTAGGCCGATGTGTGTAGGGAAGGTTTTTGTAAACCTGATCAACTATTTTCTCCTTAACTTGTGTGATTGTATCACAGTTTAACACTTTTACTGGCACCGGCTCCAACCCCTCATCTTGAACAATGACGTTAACAGTCTGTAGAAGAGATATAAGTCATTGGTTATCACTACTGAAATCGGCAATGATCTACAATTCTACATTTTCACTAGGACTGGTTTATGCGAGCTCTGATGAGATTAAACCAATGATAAGTGTGAATTATATGGAAACAAGTGGTACAATGATAAAGTCCTTGGGGTATCTATAAGCAAAAAACACCGAGATCACAAGTGTATGAACAGTACCACAAAACACATGATGTAAAGATCAGAGTATAAAGGAGCTAAATATCTACAAAACAACTGGGTAATCAACACAAGCCTATTTCCAAAATGATCACATTGGCAGGAGAACAGCCAAACACTGAGGGGTAAATTTACTAAGGTGGGAGTTTTTAGAAGTGTGAGATATTGCCCCTAGCAACCAGATTTTAGCTAGTATCCTCTAGAACAGGGGTGCTCAAACTATTTTGCTCAGTGACCGCGTCAGACAATAAAATTATTAGGAGACCCCTAGAAAGTTACTACTGAATGCCCGCCACATGTGTTGTCAGTGAAGAGAAGTGACCGCTATTGTAACAGGGAGGTAGTGGGTAATGCGGAGGGGGGGGGGGGGGGCTGGACATAAAGTCTGACCCCATGCTGAGGTGGTCAGGACCCACAATTTGAGATAAATGATAAATAGAATATTAGTTGCTAGTGGCAGCATCTCACACCTCTGAAACTCTAATTTTAGTAAATGTACATCTGACTGGCTGCTATTCTTAAATGTGGCATAAAGACTAATAAAACATATACATGCAAAATGTAAACACAGACAGCAGTCAATATTGGTGAATGATGAATACAAGGACACTGCAAAAGACCAATTTGTGCTTTCATCACCAAGGGGTATCTGCGGAGGCGTCTATGAAAATGTTCAGAATGCAACTAGCTGGCAGAGAAGTTCTGGAGACCTGTCCCTGCACGACAATTTTAGTACATCTAGTGAGAACTTTTGTTAAAAATGATTTACAATATGGACTAGTAATCATTGCAGCAAAGCACATATGCCCCACAGGATTAATATTTGCTGATGACTTAAGCATTACAGATACTTTAGTTTGTATGTAAACATTTTACTCCAATTGGAATACTGTTAAAAAAAGAACTGTTTGATGGGAACTTTCACTCAAATTATCCAGATACACCTTAGCTGCCCTCTATAGTAATTCAGAAAGAACAGGCATCTGATGCTCTCTGAGGTTCAATTCAAAATGATTGCTCTGACAGCACAAACTCACTGTGCCATCTATGCAATTGCATTCTTTCCAATTTAAAATAAAAGAGCACACTTACCAACTGTGAGTATTCTACATCGTCGCCCAGCAATCCTGTGTCATTCAGAGTGTATTTGGCTTTAATTTGCACTGCATCCACAGGCCCCTTCTCCACTTGGTGTTTGATTGCCTTGAAGAGTTTGTATAGATGTTCGCCAGCTGTGTCCTGCATTCGAAATAAAAAAAGAAAAACAGTAGGCAAAATGTATATAGGCATATATATTTTTAATGGTATTGTTAACCAGCCAAATCCTTATGCCCTGTGTTCCGGGCAAGCAGGAACATACACTCCACATGTTCTGCAAGCTATCATCCTCATATACACCACAACACAGTCATTTACCTTCAGATATTGATATAAACAAATGGACATCCAGTTGGAAAGCATCCGCTCAACAACGGTTTCTGATCTGTGAACATAAGAAACAATATAACCATTGGATTTGCATATATACTAAAGCTATAAATACTTGTACATTATGCCCACTAATGAAACATCACATCCATGAGTCATGCATGACACCAATGAAGACTCGCAGTTGGAAGAAGGGATGGCTAAATGAATACAGATTTCGGCATCAATGTATGTGGTGAAAGTGAGGAGAATAATTTTGTATACATTTTATACAATGTAACATCAAATATGGGATTCTGCAAACATAAAGGTTTCAAAAATATTGGCATGGAAAGTATCATAAAAAGCATGCAACACACGGAGCCTGACCAAGCCAATGAGCCATGCTTATACGTTTGATGCATTGTGCAAAATAAAGAGAGGCCAGATTAGACTGGTGGCCATGCTGTCTGTCAGTGAGCCTGATCTCCAGAGTTAGTGTAAAGCACAGGTTCTTAAACTCAGTCCCCACACAGTTTAACCTACAGGTGCACTCATTACTGACTGATATATTTTTAAAAATCCACAGGTGGAGCTAATTATTTCATTTGATTCTGTGAGGAGACCTGTAAAACATGCACTGTGTGGGGTCCTGAGGACTAACTTTGAGAACCTGTGGTGTAAAGCATTGCAGGGTATTAGTCACATGTGCACATATAAATGAGCCAGACGTTCCCTTACCTTCTCAGCATAAGCTTCGGATTCTTAGCCACATACTGCTCCATCAATTCCACGAATAAGGTGTTCATAATATCAGTATAGTATTCTAGCTTTCCATGCAAAGCAACTGTAAGCAGGGATGCAAAATAAAGCTTTTCCCTGGCAGAGAAGTCCTTCTGCTTTTCCAGTGTGTGGATAAACTAAGAAAAAATGACAGCGATTAAAATACTAAATAGATGGACAGTAGTTAGCATAGCTGAGGATTAAGTAAGCCATATAAATGTAAACTTCAGAATTATACAGTTGCGTAACTGGTATGACAATAAGACAGACACATAAGGAATACTCACAATAGTGAGGAAGGATTTGCTGTTGAGAAGGTTAGAAAACTGGTTGAGTGCCTGCTCTACAGTCTGTCTCCTGGCTTCTGGAATATCCAGTTTTCCAGTGATCATTACATCTTTCTCTCCATCCTTAGAGGGCCAGAAGAAAACTCTGTCCGTGTACATTTTGTAGTCCAGAACTGGAATTCCAGCTTCATTCAGATCACTGGTTTGGTCCTCCATCTCTATCATAAGATCTGAAAACAACAACGCATACAGATTGTTAAATAAAGACATTGACCAAAGAAGATTTTGAAGCATTCAATATTAAGATTCATTATAAAGTTGTTGATTCAGTGTAAACAAAACTGGCAAATAACATTAAATGTTTCGTTTTTAAGAGGATTCATAAAAAAATTGGTAAGTTTACATTTTAGTCAAGTAGTGCTATTACATCAGTCCCAAGCCCAGTGGAACTTCATATTAACTGATCTATCGGCCAACTAATTACCAGTATATTTACATCTAACTGTAGATATATATCTGTATCCCTCTACAGATCTCTATCCAGCAATCTAATTTATTATGAAAAAAAGAAAGTGTACAATTTGGGCCACCTAGCTGAAGATGATGGAGGGTGGAGGGTAGTATCATCCAGGCCTTGGAATATGTAGGAGTGTGGGAATACCCTCACTAGGTCTGCCCTGTGCCTACCCCTCAGTGTGTAGCTCACCGTTTTCTGTGGCTACAACCACACCCCCACAGCACCCGGGACCATCAGAAGTCCCAATGGCCATGGGTGCAGTTGAAAGTGAAGTTATAAGAGAGAGTTCCCCAACAAAGACAGATTGTTTTACCTGTGAATTCCTTCTTGCAACGGTCTCTAACACTCTCCTCCAATCCTTCCAGCTGCTGTTTCACTTTTTCATATTCTCTCTCTGCCTGTTGACTCTTTCTCCTTTAAACACAAATGTCATAAGTAAGATACAACTTGAACACAAAATAACTAACCAAATGCATCATTTTACTACATGCTGTAAATAGTAAGGATTTCCTTCCTTAGTTTGTTAGCTATGATGTATACTTAATGGACAATGAATAAAATTCATATACAAAATTAGTAAATCTCTTTCTAAATGTATACAGCTCCCATTTAGCCACATTGTGCGCTGTGTGGTTTGGTGTGTTGTGTCATTAAACTCATTAGTACGAGTAGCCAGACAGGTGATTCAAAGCATTGGGGCCCCTCAACTGGTCGGGGCCCGGTACGAGTGTCCCCTTTGACCCCCCTGTCGCCTGCCCTGTGCAGAGCTGCATATATAATGTTGTGTGCACTGACATTTTAACAAGCACTATAGTCAGATTACAGTTCACAACCAGATTGTGTCTACTGCAAAACTTTATTGCTATACACATTTTTGACTTAAAGTTTTCTGTGTGCTAGAAACATTAACCTTATGTATTAGCCACCTTATATTTTCTGTACTCCATCTTAGGCAAGCTCCATTTAGCATATACAGCTTTCTTTTCTCCCATCATACAGATATGATTGATATGTATGATATACAGCTTTCTTTTCTCCCATCATTACAGATATGATGGTACAGCGAGCCTGTAACCATCCTAGATACCAGCTCATTAGTGTAAGAGCGTACACATGGTTCGATGTAGTCTATTTTTCCATTAGACATTATAAGCCAAATCAAAATGAATGAAAATACATTTGAATCCTATTCGATCCCGATGAGCGGCCCCGCGGCATCGAAATCGAATAGGAAAATAGACTGTGCAGGCAAGACTGTATACTACAGATTTGTACTATATAGACTCAATTGAATGTGTGATTTGATTAGAGAGTAATTTGCACTTCTTGACCTAGACCTTATTAAAATCGTGATGCAACAATGAATCCCCCTTCTAGCTAGAAAAGCTGAGACATTACATACCGGTAGAAATAAATAGAAATGGCAATAATTAAAATCATTGGTATGAGGACCACTGGAATAATTATGTTTAGGGGAATTGCTGGTGTCTGTCCATATTCTACCTTTCCCAGGACCCATTCTCTGTTTCCAAATTGAACCTAAGTAGGATAAACATTAAAAAAAAATGAAATAAATTAAAATAAAACCATTTAAGCATGTACATGTAATAGAATAGGACTGGTTAAAAAAAAAAAGTTTGTGAAACAAATATTACTATAAAGTGTTAATTTGATCAAAATAGACTGAACAAGTATTGTGCCCTTTGGGATCAGAATTTTTGGCAATTTAATGCATAAACATATTCCCATTTAGATTTACAATGCCTTAATACATCAGCAATACTGTTATAGTCTAATTGGTCAATCCATCTGAAGGTTCATTCTGCCATGTGACAAATAAAGTAGTCCCATGGCCACAGAAAACAAGATCTACATGCATGCTTGGAGAAAAGCAGAACATACTGTGAACTCGGGTAAGTTGTCAGAGGTGTCCCTTTTGTGGCGTCTCCTGGGCTGAGGTTGCTCTTCTGGTGGGACGCAGTACAAGTCTGTGTTGGTGAGCGTATTTATCTTGCAGACACCTTCACCAACAAATGCTTTAGCCTCTTGTATGGTCATTGCACGATTAAGATTATATCCCTAGAGAATGAACAGAGAAAGTCAATAATCTAACCTTCCTTCGAACAAAAATATATGGCAAATGTCCATTATTGT
This sequence comes from Crinia signifera, assembly GCF_055691185.1. Taxonomy (NCBI): domain Eukaryota; kingdom Metazoa; phylum Chordata; class Amphibia; order Anura; family Myobatrachidae; genus Crinia; species Crinia signifera. The sequence goes on along the minus strand of NC_139220.1, from coordinate 160,219,973 downwards.
ATTGAAACCAGCTTTCACTGTCCCATGTGCACATTTTAGATGTAGAAGTTTACTGTGTGGTTATAAATCACATGGCCCCACGTCAACTCCAGTTTGCACGAGATCCTTCCACAGCACATAAAGTTATCTGCATTGTGCTGATGAATGGACCATTGTTGTAATAATATATAATGATGCATTGTAATATAAAAAACAGGTAAAGACCATAGATTAGAGATTGTGGAATATACTCAAGATCGAGACTGGGAGTTAACATATAATATAAATGAAATAGGTGTTGCAAACACCACGTAAGCCCTCAATACAAGTTCCACGGAACCAATCCCCATATACAGTATCCGAACGATACCCACCCTCACTGTACTTTTGACTACAATTCCCATCTTGTCCTTTTCTTTATGTATGTACACCCATTATTTTACCTCACGTTTTTATTTAGAAAAGATGGTAATTGACGTGACCACTCAGTCCTATTTCTTTATTATCTGACACTTTGAACACCTAAACAGATAAGGCAGCGCTCATGCCCACTCTCTAATTTAAAGATTGTGTGGTTTGGCAGATTATTATTTGGGATCACATGGGCATTTGGGATTAAATGTGTAATTAAAAAATGTGTCACCCCGTTCCTAGTGTCTGTCTTCAGTAACATTTTTATTGTAAATTTCTGCTTTTATTTTGTCTTGTAATATTAGTGAAAATTTCTAAACCGTTTCATTAAACTGTCCAGTGACCACACACTGACAAATAGGTCTGTTTAAATTGCTATATTGAGTCAGAAATAAATAACCATGTGGCAAAGTAAAAATAAAATCAGAACACTAGGTGGCACTACAAGCAAACTAAATCATTATCAGGTGGAATGCTGGACTTTGTACACACTGTAGTTAACTATTCTTTTCATCCAAAGACTGACATGTGGTTTGGTGCAATGCAGACACAAAACCTTAATATCTTAACTCAATAACTAAAAACCTATTTATTAAAACATAAAATACAAGCAATACAATAATATGAAAACCGAACAAAATATAAACTAATTCTACAATACACATGGGCCTACATTTGAACAAAACAATCTATCACCTGACCAATGTAATGAGCCCCGTTACCTTGGCATTAATGAGATTGTTCACTTGCTTCTTGATGCCATCTGTAAAGTTATCAAACGTGGGATCATCGACATAAATAAAAGAGAGATCAGTTGTTTGCAGAGGTGTCTCGTACCCATCCATTTTAATCACAGAAACAACCCCAGAGGCCTGGTAATGCTCTGGGACTTTAGGAGAAGCGAATATTATTACTGTGTCATTGACTCTTTCAAGGATGTCTTGCTTTTCAATCTGTAAAGAGTAAAGGAAAAATGTTGATCTCACTAAAATTGCACATTGTATAACTACATACGAGACGGAACTTTGAATAAATATTGTTCAGTAAAATAAATGACTACAGTAAAACGATGAACTTGAAGAGTGAATGTTACCACAGAGTTACTGAAAGAGAGAAGGAGCGACGATATCCAGTTTGGTATTTATACATTTGGCTTTAGAGTCAGCTGTTGAGCGACTAGTCCTGTGTACAGGACAACAGACAGCATGTTCTATAACACAATATAATGTCAACTAAATTATATAAATTGGTTGGGCACAGAACCATTTTTTCTTCATATGCTCCATGGGAACAGTAATATGGTGTATTGGCCATATTTGGGCTTTACAAATGCTTTATTAGAAATGTACTAGATTGCCAACACAAAGGCAAAAAATAATTATTATGTAGAATAAAAAATTATGCAATGGCTCCTTCAAGATCCTCAATCTCTTTTTAAGAATAAATGTTTGGCTTGGTTCCAGACTCCCTCCACAGTATGTTGGGTAACCTATTAGTTCGTGTGTGTGTGTGTGTGTGTGTGTGTGTGTGTGTGTGTGTGTGTGTGTGTGTGTGTGTGTGTGTGGTGTCTCACCCCCCCCCCCCCCCCCCCAATAAAAAAAAACAACAGACTAATTTTACGATTTTAGCCCTTTGATATCCAGATATACTATTAAATTCCGTTTTTCTTTTTAGATGAAAAATGTGCTGCTATTGTGGGAAAGTACATGGGATCCGGAATAAGTTTCAGGACCTATGTGTTAACGACACTCTGTAGGGCAGCTTAAGGCACCCAAAGCATAATCCCTGATAAGTGCTGGCATCGGGGCTATTTAGCAGTAGTAATACAGCTGTGAGCCAGCACCAAAAGGGTGTGTGGCCTCAGCAAAAGGGGCATGGCTTCATAATATTGATGCTATCACAAGCCACTTCCTGTTTGAGGTCACTGTTGGGGGCAATGCATAGTGCCCTGTGAGCTGCTGGCATGCACAAAGGATTTATTCACCGCTGCTAAGCAGAGTTATGAATGACAGTGGGACTTCCAAGTACTTCCTCACCATGGGATAATGCAGCCCCTGGGTGGGACAGCCCCAATACCCAGGACTGTACTGTGAAATTCAGGACAGTTGGGAGGTATGCTAAATTTAACAAATAAAATATTTTGCATGAATAAGACTACTATTGGCAACATTTAATGCTGTGTAAGGGGGCATATACACAGGGCGATTCTTTGCGGTTTTCTAAGCGATCTGTCTAGATATCTTAGAAGTTAAGCACACATTGCCCCATGTGTACACCCCATAGCGATGGCGAAACACTGATCTGCACGCCGCCATCACCTGCTCAGATCTTAAGCACATGCAGTCAAGATCCAGATAGATCGTCTGCATGTGCATAAAGAACACTGTGTGTGTGCGCGATCTAGTCGCCAGTCAAATTGCCTGCCCTACATCGCTTAGCACACTGGGAAAAGTAAGATCACCCTGTGTGTATGGGGCTTTAGAGCTGAACATACGGCAATGTTTCGTCTAGGAAAAAGCCAAATAAGAGCCAAGTAAATGCAGCCAATGGAATTCTAAAAATCTTGTCATGAAATCACTAAAAAAACAAACAAAAAATCCTGCAGATCTACTTTAGGCTAAAGCAAATTCCTAATAAAATGAAATAAAGAAAGCTCTCTTTTCTTAAAAAACAATGGGCCTAATTCAGGATGGATCGCTAATTAGAGAATCTGCAGTATGACAGATTATTGTGCATGAATATTGCAAATAAATATCTATATGCATTATCAGTCGAATTTTGATTGACAGGAAGCCACCGTTTAGGGGTGGAAACATGGTGTTTTTTGGGTGTGTTTGTGAAAAGGCAGGTGTGCCACAGCGTTTTTGGGGTGGTTCTCTGGCGTCAATGATGACCACTTCCAGCCTGGTTAGTGGAAGTCTTTTAGACTTACTCCGATGGAATTTTTTTTTCTTTTTTGCAGAATGCATCTCTATTTGCCAGGGGCGTTTATTCTTTCTTTCTGGTAGATTGTGGCAGGAAACGGCTTTTTCTTTCATTAGCCATCCACGCTGAATTAGGCCCAATGTTTGCATATATTTAATTATCTATATTGAAAGGATGGGGGCTGACAGAGCAATGAATATGTTGTTTATGCTGAAGTTAGTTTTACTATTATTCACTTACTTTCCAAAAGATTTGTATTGCATTGATGCTTATCTCTGTAGAGATGATGTGATACAAGGTTACTCACCAATTGCAAATCATTCCCATCCACCTGTCTTTTCTGCCTGTTTGATCTCCATGTGGCCATCATGCTGAAACTCTGAACAAGATTGAAGCCTTTCCCTGAAACGGTGATATTTCTTCCTCCACTATAACAACAAAAATAGCCACAGTTACAATGGTAACCTAAACATTTAAGTTCTACTGATAAATTTCAATATACGGTTTGCCCAACAGAAGTTAAAAAACAAAACAAAATGCTAGATATGTGACAGGACATTACAATGTAGACCTGTTTGCTGGTATGGTATGCTTTTTGTGCAAATCATTGCCGGCTAAACAGTCATAATGATTCTGTGTAAATGACAAGTGAACATGTTACCGGAAAATTAGGTTAAAAAAAAAACAAAAATCTGTTCAATGACCGTATATATTAGGAGTAGGTTATAAATGGATAATCGTAGAAGGGAGGTCCAAACAATTAAAACATATTAATTAATGCTACCTACTTATTAAACCTGGTCATATACACAGAGAACAGATTGCTCTCAACATTATGAACTCTATGAATTCGGTACTTGTTTCCTAGCACGGCCACACCGATTTACATCGGGGTGGTCGTGTCGGAAAAATCGGGTCGATCGCATCGCATGCGATTTGGTCGCATGCGATGCGATCGACGCGACCGACCGATTTTCGACCCGATTTTTTCATTGAATGAAATGTAAATCGGGTCCCTGGGACCCGATTTTACATTGGATTCAATGTAAAATATTCCCAACCCCCCCAAATTTCACGGCGTACACCCCACCCCACGATAGACGCCATCCCGAAGCGTGGCGAGCGCAGCGAGCCCGCGAGGGGCGTCGGTGCGCGTCTTCCGACCTTTTCATTCCCCTACTATCCACGTCGGCGTGGAGTTGAGAATAGAATAGTGTGGCGAGCGCAGCGAGCCACCGAGCCCGAAGCGTGGCGAGCGCAGCGAGCCCCGCGAGGGGACGCGTATACCTGTGAAGTTATATGCGTCCCCTCGCGGGGCGCGCTGCGCTCGCCACGCTTCGGGCACGGTGGCTCGCTGCGCTCGCCACACTATTCTATTCTCAACTCCACGCCGACGTGGATAGTAGGGGAATGAAAAGGTCGGAGGACGCGCACCGCCGCCCCTCGCGGGCTCGCTGCGCTCGCCACGCTTCGGGTTGGCGTCTATCGTGGGGTGACGACGGGGACATCTATAATGTGAAATGGGTCATATTGGCCCATTTCACATTTTTCAAATTTTTTCACGATTTCAATGTTAAAAAATCTTTTAACATTGAAGCCTATGGTCCCGACCGACGCGATGCCCCCGATATTTTACCTTTCCCGACACGATTTCAATGTTAAAATATTTTTTAACATTGAAGTCTATGGAAATATCGGGGGCATCGCGTCGGGACCAATGTTAATGGTCCCGACCGACGCGATGCCCCCGATATTGTCTCCTAGCTGGCAAAATGGACCTGATTTCAAAGGAAATCGGGTCCATCGTATGGATCGTGTACCTTAACTTAAAGGTACACGATCCATACGATTGTGGCCGTGCTAGGAAACAAGTACCATGAATTCTTCTGCGATTAGGTGCCTTTTACAAAGGAGTACTTACTTACTTACATGTTAGTTGGGCGCCCACTATAGTTAGAACGCTCATACCCCCACTATCCATGTCGGCATAGAGTTGATTTTATAAAGTGTGGGGAGCGCAGCGAGCCACCGAGGCTGAAGCGTGGTGAGTGTAGCGGAAACTAAGCAAATAGCTTAGTGGGAGCCCAACTAACATATAAGTACCAGGAAGGTTTATAAGTAAAACATCTGTTTGGTGCAATTTATCTTTAAATTAACTGTTTTTTCTTTAAAAAGAGTCAGCATTGATACATTTTACCCTAATACTTTATCATAACGCACCATTAATAGAGCATCACTGCCTAGGACACTCAAAAACTCTGATAAGGGAGATTCAATAAACCACAAGTTGATTGAAAGTAATCCTGGGACAACCCTCCCAATAAATAATGGTTTCTGAGGTATTTAAATAGAAACATTAAGCATGGCCAATAGATGTGATTGTACATGTCCTATTCCGAAAAATGAATTAAACTATGGGCAGTATTCAATGCTCCGGCGAGCGCGGCACAGCGTACATATTTTGGAATCAGTATTAAATCCCGGCGGTCATGATCCCGGCATTCAGAATCCCGATCGCCGAAATCCCGACAAGGGGGGGACACGTGGATTGCCCCCCCTTGCGGGCTCGCTGCGCTCGCCACGCAGCAGGCCCGGTGCCTCGCTACGCTCGGCACGCTAATTTATTCTCCCTCCAGGGGTGTCGTGGACACCCCTGGAGGGAGAAAGTGTCGGGATTTCGGCGATCGGGATTCCGGCGTCGGGATTCTGAACGCCGGGATCCCGACCGCCGGGATTTACACTGCATCCCCATATTTTTCACTCGTCACCATGCCTCCTGCTCACCCAATTAAACATGTCAGCTGCTCGCCGCCCCTGACGGCGAGCATTGACTAATGTGACGTACGAGGAGTAAATATAGGCAGTGTTTAAATATTGCAGAGAAATGCAGAAAAACGCAATTTAGCCTAAAAAAACCATTCCAAATCAGCAGACCACTAATGCTGTGTCTCCTCAAAGGCCAAATGAAGGAGTGAGGAAGAAGAGGTGAATCATGGGTAAGAACTGAGTTGAATCATGGGTAGAATAAACAGTGAGGAAAAAAATGCATCATGGGAAATTACCGCAAAAAAATAAAAATGTTAATGTGGCGCTTCTAAAGAAATAAAATAAAGATCCTTCAAATAATAAAAAAATAGACTTTGCAGACACCATAAAACAAAGATTTTTTATTTAATTTACGTACACAAATAACATTCATATACACACACACACACACACACACACACACACACACACACACATATATATATACATACATACACACACACCAAAAAGTTTAGCTTCTGTGCATTAATTTTTTTTTTTTTTTAAAGTTAAGAATTATAAAATACCAAGATAAAACACTTTTTGTCAGTAAACACTCTCATTCACTGAGTCCAAACCAACCTCTCAGAAAGTGAACAAAAAGGGATTTTAGCAATTACAAATGAATAATGAAAGACTTGGATTACAAGGAAGTTAATAAAGGAAATACCTGGCAAAACTTTGATCAGGGCTAAATTGATGAATAACAGGGTTACTTCTGTAGGAGAAGGTTCCAGCTTCTTTCACGGTTTCAGTACCATAGTACATCTTTACTCTGACATCCCCTTCCTTCTTAGATGCACTTGTAACACATACCAATTCTTCGCCGAATGTAATGCTATTGTAAAGAAAGCAATCAAAGGACATTATTCTCATTAATAAACAGTGTGAGACGCATGATGAGAGCAGTAAAGGAGCATTACACAATACATAGGGGCACGCTTCACACCTCAGATTTTCCATGGGCAAAAATAAGATAGCTTTCCAGCAAACCTTGCAGTGCTTAAGATTTTGACTGTACAGTCAAAATCAGAAACTCAAATTGCACCGTGTATTTGCACCTTTACTAGACTTTCCAACGTAACATACAGTTAACAAAACCAAACTACATTGCCCAAAAAAACCCCACACAACTTAAAAAAAATATGATAGCACAAGACAATTGATGTATGACCTTTTTAGTACCATACTTAGAGGTGGGCTGATCAGCCACCAGAATATATCAATATACTGTTCATTGTGTATACAGGGCAGGACTGTTTTATTCATTCTTGTAAATTGGTGACCATATACATGTACTTGTCAACACAATGACTGGCCTATACTCCCCATTTTCTACTCCCCTGGGGAATTGCCCTAACAGATTAAAGGGGAAAGGTACTAAGCTGTTGACATAGATAAAGTAAACAGTCTTCAACATGGCAGTATGGGGCAGATTGACTGGTACTTTTCCGCTGTTTGAAAAGTGACTGTTAGGAGCTGGCTGGTGTGTACTTTCTCTCTCTCTCTGCAAGGCTTAGTATGGTGACCCCCCCCCGCCAAACATGGGTGTGGATCAGCTCACAGACAAAGTCTAGGTCAGCAGTAAATAGATCGGCACCAAAAGGTCAACATGCACAAGGTTGACTGACAAAAGGTATACTCTGAAAATGTCAACACTTGAAAAAGTCAACATGAGTTTTCCACTTTTCTTGGTGTCAATGTTGACACCTGAGCACTTTCACATTGGGCCAATCGGAGTTCTTATAGATGGTAAAGTATGGCGGTCCAAAAAAATGGAAAATATTGCGAAAAACTCATGGTTGACCTTTTCATGTGTCTACCACTGCCATGTAGACCTTATGCATGTTGACCTAGACATTGTCATCCAAATACCCCTCAACCAGGGGCGGATTGGCCATTGAAGTCACCGGGAAGTTTCCCGGGAGGCCGGCCGCCCCTGAGGCCTAAAAGTGCAGGTGACACTGAATCCAGGTCACAGGAGAATAACTGAATCCCTCAGTGCCCCATCGCGAATGTATGTGATGGTAGCAACTAGCACTGCAGGAAACAAGGGGCCGGCCACTGCGGAGTTATGGGTAGCAGTGGCCGGCCCGGAAGCAGTTTCAACAAGTACCTGCCCCTGTTCCTGTTTCCCATCCAGCGCGCATTTGTACCTGTAGACTGACTGAGGAGCATGGAGGCCAGCCGGAGTGATCACCAGCAGCAGCTCATCAGCTGGTGGAGCTGCAGCTGCGAAGACACTGACAGCGGAGCTGCTGTAGGAGGATTGGGCTGCAGCACAGCATCAAAGGAGTCCTCCGTGACCAGTGGAGTCAGCAAGTGGAGGAGCAGAGAACCCCATGCAGGACGCTCTTCCTGCTCTGCTTCCTGGCTGCTGTTCTTTGTGGCTGCTGCTGCCTGTCACACTGCATGACAGGCAGCAGTGCCAGCAACATAAGGCTGAGGTTGAATTCCTTCTCAGCCAACTCCCAACCCCCCTTTAACTATACGGCCACCAGTGTCAGCAGTGATTGAACAGATGGGCGGAGCCACACGGGACGAGGGGGCGGAGCTACAGTGGAGCACAGCAGGGCTGATGAAAGGAGAGAATGGGCTGCCAGACAGATTTTAAGGTAAAAAAAAGTGTGTGAGAGGGAGTAATCCTGTCAGCAAATGGTGTGGGGGATTCAGTATGAAATCCCGGCGGTCGGGATCCCGGCGTTCAAAATCCCGACGCCGGAATCCCGACCGCCGATATCCCAACAAGGGGGGGACGTGGATCGCCCCCCCTTGCGGGCTCGCTTCGCTCGGCACGCTAATTTATTCTCCCTCCAGGGGTGTCGTGGACACCCACGGAGGGAGAAAGTGTCTGGATTTCGGCGGTCGGGATTCCAGCGTCGGGATTCTGAACGCCAGGATCCCGACCGCCAGGATTTAAACTGCATCCCAGTGTGGGCATTGTCCAGATGGAGCCATTCTCATTGCACCCATCCCCTGCACACCAATCGCCGCTGTGTGCTGGGTATTCTGGCATGTGTGCGTATCCGATGCTCCCCCCCATTCCCGGCACTGGACATGCGAGCATCCAAGATGCTTGCATGTCCACGTATGCAAAGGCTGAGACTGGGTCCATCTGTAAAAGCAGCATAGTACTGTCGGCAACTGGCGTGGGTATTAGGTATAAGCAGCGCTACTACTGTCTGCATCTGGTGTGAACGTTATGTATAAGCAGGGGCATAGGGAGGGCTGAGCCGGTGGAGCACAAGCTATGGGCGCTGACGGGGTACAGGGCGGCAGCGCGCACCGCAAATGATACCTGACTGTGTGCTGCTGCTGCTCGGCGCCTGCCCACCCACCCGGCTGCAGCTGCCCGCAAACCGAAATCTTCCCCCGCCCGTGACGGGTACTCCACTCCGTGCTCTGTCCTCCTGACGCCTTCCCAGGGCCGAGTTAACAATGGCGGCCCTGAACCTGCAAAATAGGCCTAAGCATCCGCAGATGCCTTCACTGCTTATACAGGATTTTTTCTATTGCTTGCTGCTAGTACAGCAGACTGTCGTGTTCTAGGCCCCACCCCCTCTGGCACCAACAACACTCCCACCCGTCCCCAGCGCTGATGAAGGAAATACCGGCATCCATGCTCCCTGTGGCTCAGCGCCGCCTCCGCCGTCGCAACAAATGATGTCACACAGCTGCCAGCTCGATAACATCGGAGAGACTCTGCAGTACATCCCCAGGCCAGGACTGGAGCAGACAGCAGTCACAGGTTAAGCTGCTCCGTAACAGCGTAAATAGCAGCCACATGTTACACAGACTTAAGTGTGAAGTCCACTTTCACGGCTATTTAGCAGTGACTAGCTTGTCCTCAGCCTGGAGCATGGACTGATTACAGATGGGCAGTCTTCAAGGGGCCCTAGGCCCACACTGCAGTAATTATTTCCCCAGCCTGCAAACTCTACCTAGCTGACAGCAGGGCAAAACACAGTGGGGGAGGAGCCTAATGTCTGAAGTGCCCGCCCCCTCCAGAGACCTGTGCTGAAGCTTAAGTAGATTGTTAAGGTAGTGTCCCTTCCTTCCTCTGTTTCTCCCTCTCTCCCCTGCCCCTCCCCCCTCCTTCTCTCTCCCTGTCCCCCATCTCTCCCTCACTCTCTCTCTCCCTCTCTCTCCCTCCCTCTCTCTCTCCCTCCCTCTCTCTCTCTCTCTCTTTGGGGTCCATTCATTATTGGACCGCATTTGCAATGGGATCTGTGTGGCATTTACCACCCAGGATCGCAGTGCAATATGCAATCCTTTGTGTCCTGCAGACACAGGGACTCAGAAAGGAACCCGTCCCTGCGCTTTTCATCGTTGGGTGCCGGCCCGGGTCTGTACATGCACGGTTAGCACTGACCCACGACCGACCCTGCTTCCTGCGGGGCAGTGCGGTCTGTAGCCCATGGGCTACCGCCATCTCAGAGTGGCGGTAGCCCCTGGACCCACTGTGATGCTGCCCAATGTTGATACATTGGGAAGCTTCGCATCCACCATAGTAACTTACGGAGCAGGAGGGACCGCAGCAGGGATCGGAGATTCCTGTTGCGGTCCCGCCTACATATATTCTTGTGATACTTAATATGTGCTGCTAAGGGAATTAGCCGCATATATTATATGATAAATGGGTCCTTGTCTCTTCAACAGCACAGGTGATACCCGCCACTGCTGGCACCGAGAGGGGAGAGACCAAGCGCTACCTGCAGTACAGCACAGGAAACCCACCACTGAACAGGACATCCAGCGCCAAACAGAAAATCAGTCCAGCTCCAAACATTGCCGGCACCCCTTAGCAGGAGACCCGGCACTACTGCCAGTGTACAAGAGACAAGTCACTGCTGGTGATGAAAGGGAGAATGGGAAACCCAGCGCTAACGGCTGATAAATGGAAGACCCGTCACTGCTGATGCTGTTGAGAACGAGACCTGCCACTGCCAGAGGTACACAGTGCCACTTGTACGGGGGGGAATTAGAAGGGACAAAATTATGCCCGTCAAAACCCTTTCAGACCAATGCTCTTCATCCTCCACCTCTCTTCTTTCCCTGCTTGCCCCACTGCCTCACCCCCCCCTACCCCTCTATCTCTGTCCCTATCTTAGTTCCCCTCCCCCTCTCCTCTCTCCATAATGTTTTTCATTCCCCCACCCCATCGCTCCCTGTACCCTTTTCTCTCTCCTTTTTTCTCTCTATCTCTCCTGTAATCTGTCACCCACCCCCTCTCTCCCCTGCTGTTTCTCTACTTTTTGTCTCCCCCTGCCCCTCTCTATCTCCTGTTCTTTTCCCCTTCCCCCTTCTCTTTCTCTCAACCCTATCTCATTCCCCTCCATCTCACCTCTCTTTATAGCTCTTTGTCTTGCCCTCTTTATCTCACTGACACACACTCTCTCTCTCCTTGACACGCGCTCTCTCCCTGACACTCACTACCTATCACTGTCTCTCCTCCCTCTCTATCTCCCTCTGACACATTTTCTTAATCCCCCTCACTCTCTCTCCCTGACACACTCTCTCCTGCTTGCTCCCCCTCTCTCCCTGATAACTTATCTCCCTTACTCACTATCCTCTCTTTCTCTCATTGGGGCCCATTTATCAAACCATATTTGCGGCTAAATCCCCGAAAACACCAGTTTTCGGGGTTTAACAGCAAATATTAAGTATCTCCTAAATGTATCAAAGGGGGACCGCAGCAAGGATCTCCGATCCCTGCTGTGATCCCCCCTGTACCACCGCCGGCCGCATCCCCCATAGGTTTCTATGGGGGATGCGAAGCTGCCCGATGTATTAACATTGGGCAGCCCGGCTTCGCATCCCTGGGCTATCGCCATTCTGATATGGCGATAGCCCATTGCAGCCTATGGCTGCGGGATTGCACTGCCGAGCTGGGCAGTGTGGTCGTGGGGTCAGCGCATAACCGCACACCCCCCGACTTCCGGCTCTGGGTATCGGAGGGACGGGCTCCTTTCGGAGCCCTGTCCCTGCGTCCCCATAATGATACATCCCGGCGGTTTTAAAAGCAACTGCAATGCAATGCCCGGCGATGTCACCACGCCAGCATCGCACATGAATGATAAATGCGCCCCATTGTCTCTTGCACTGACTCCCTCTCTCTCACTGACACCCTCTGTCTATCTTTCTTGCAGTGACACCCTTTTTCTCTTATTCACTCCTCTCTCTCACTGACACACTCTCTCTCTGACACCTACTTTCTATCTGTCTCTTGCTCTCTCCTTATCCCATTTCCCCCCCCCCCCTTTTCTCTATCTCCCTGACACTCTTTGTCGTTCACTCCACTCACTTTTTCTCTTGTGCCCCTAAGGGGACAGTGCTGGGGTTCAGAGTCAACTTTATTAAAGGCTGGGTACAGTGAAGCGATGTGTACCCAGCGAATATGATGACAGATTGGAACCTGGGTACACATTGAGCAATGTTAATGAAGGATGGAATGATCACGGTTCTGTCCTTAATTAGTCCCTGGTGATATTGTCAATTTTGATGTGCAACACAACAAACCTAACGACATCATTAGCAACCGCAGGCATTGCATATTGGGCATACAGTATACACTGCTTGATGTTCCCTGTTGTGAGCAATTTGACGGACCCTCTAAGTAGAGGGGAGGGTGATTGAGGTGTGTGAAGAAAGGTGAGTGGGACACAGACCACCCCCACATATCAGTAGTCACACCCCCTGTGGCGGCACAGTCAGTAATAGGCCTTTTATAAATTTCAGCTCCAGAGCCTTAATCTTGCACTGCTCCTGCCCACCCACCCGGCTGCAGCCGCCCGCAACATGGCAACTGATGTGGGCGTTGCATATAGGCAGTGCTACTACTGTCGGAAACTGGTGTGGGCATTACATATAGGCAGCGCTACCACCATCGGCAACTGGTGTGAGCGTTATGTATAGGCAGCAATACTACCGTCGGCAACTGGTGTGAGCGTTATATATATATGCAGCGCTACTAGTGTTGCCAACTGGTGTAAGCATTATGCATAAGCAACGCTACTCCTGTCTGCATCTGGTGTGGGTGTTAAGCAGCACTACTACTGTCGGCAACTGGTGTGGGTGTTAGGTATAAACAGCGCTACTACTGTCGGCAACTGGTGTGGGCATTATGCATAGTTACTTCTGTCGGCAACTGATGTGGACATTAGTTATAAGCAGCGCTACTACTGTCTGACACTGGTGTGAGCATTCGCTAAAAGCAGCCCTACTACTGTCAGAAACTGGTGTGAGCATTAAGTAAAAGCAAGTGCTACTACTGTCAGCAACTGGAGTGGGCATTGGGTTTAAGCAGTGCTACTACTGTCGGAAACTGATGTGGGCATATGTATAGGCAGCGCTACTAGTGTCAGCAACTGTTGTGGGCATTACATATAATCAGCCCTAAGACTTTCTGCAACTGGTGTGGGCGTTACGTATAGTCAGCGCTACTACTGTGGCCAATAGTGGGCATTACTGTATGTGTAAGAGGCACAACTACTGTGGACATAATGTGTGTGTGTGTGTGTGTGTGTGTAAGGGTTCTACTACTCTGGGCATTATATGTATAAGCAGCGCAACTACTGTGGACATTTTTTGTAATGGGCACTACTGTGAATCGTAATGTGAATAAGGGGCACTAGGTGCTGTGCAGGGCAATAACTAGGTGTGTGCCAGTGGTGCCTTGCCCATTTGCACTGTGGGTACATCATGTGGTCCAGCAGCTGCAGTTATTGATTGCCTGTCGGACCAAAAGCTCTGATTGGCTCAAAAGCTGGGGCCATATTTGAAAATCAATTCAGTGCCTCTGCAGGCTCTGCTGGGCTCAGGGCTAGACAGGATTGGATTACACAGTGAGCAGTACTGAAAGCATACTGCAATACGCACTTCTCTGGGCATTGTGAAAGGGGCACTACTGGTGGTATTATGTGTATAAGCACGAGTACTTGGGACATTACGCATAGCATAATGTCATATGGGCATTAAAGGGTTCAGCATATTGTGTAAGGGGAATTACGGTGTGTGGCAAAAAGTGTAATGGGCATTACGTTGTGTGGCATAATGTGTAAGCACATCACAATGTGTGGCATAATGTGAAATAGGCAGTAATGTGTGGCATAATGTGCATGTGGCATTACCGCGTGTGCCATAATGTATAATGGGCATATTGGTACTGTTACGTTAAGTTTTTTTTTCACTTTGTTGAAACTTTTTATAAGCATCTCCTTGTCATATTGCTTATATACCGAATCCACCCTTGATTGTACACCCGATGCAGCTAGCGATCAACCTGATTGACAAAAACTCCCACTTCGGACTCTGAGAACCACACATAACGGAGGGATGATGATACAGAGGTTTGGAACTTGAGTGAAGCACATACTTTCGGGTATAGTGCTCTCCATGGAACCACCTGTGGAACGCATCCTTCCGGTTACTATGCGTCCAAGTGACTCGAGCCGTAGAGACAGAAGTGAAGTCATCGGGCTGGACATGGGCGCAACGCTGCACCAGGTGAGTGTGATCTTCACTGTTTGTAAGCCCTATTTAAGGCAGCTTGTTTTACACTTACTGACCAAAAAAAATAAAGATTTGAAACGTTGAAATCTAATACAGTTTGGTCTATTTATTTACTGAAAAAAACGTGTGAGTGCCGTCCTGCTTCCTGCTCCATATTGACTGTTTTCAACAAACAGCCTGGGAAAGGCACTGGGGTATTATTTCTGTCAAAAACGGTGTGCCGGCCATATCAAAAAAGCTGGATGGCACTCCCAAGATTTTGTAATACTGCACGGCGGCAGATTCAAGAAATAAAAGTCAAACACCAAGCTAGTGTGTCAACGTTTCGGGCAAAGCCCTTTATCTTTGTCTTGAACATGTTCCCCCTCCCTGAGAAGTGCTCTCCATCCTCCCATTGTTCAGAATTAAACATGGGCTGAAAACTTTATATACATATTTTTAAGTGTATGTATTCAAAGTAATCAGCCTTGTTTCCTGCAGTGTCCATGGCTGAATTGCTTGGGCGTTGCAACACTAATGATTAGGTAGAAACACTGATAGTACTGATGTAGTAACCCCGCCTACTGCTATGCTGGCCCTGCCCATTTTGGTTTGGTGCTGCCCACATGAGGCCGCTTCCAGAAATTTTCCAGGGCCACTTTTGGTCCCCAATCCGCCCCTGCCCTCAACACATATGAAATATACATTACACACGTGAATTGTTATCCATAGCTTGCTCCATTGTTGTAGCCATCACTGTGGGCCCTTTTGTAGAATTACTTGGTGGACATATACTGACTTCCTCAAACCAATACAGAACTATTAGGGAATTTGGACTTTGAGTTTGGGATACCACTTTCTAGGAAATCCAGATAACCTTCTATGTTTTTATTATTATACTGTGTGTTTACTAGTATTTACTACTAACACACATGTGGATTTGTTTTTCGTTTTGCTGAGTGGAATGAAGACACCCATATTGATTTGAAAAATAGTGTTTGCGAATCATCTGAGTTTATTTCAGGCCCTCCATGTACAGGTGTGCAGATTTATGTTAATGTTATGCTATGGAAGTACAATATATATATAGTATTACATGAATTGCATAGAATTATGATGCGGAAACATAGAACATTTTTTAAACCATCTCTACAGGTTGCAATGGTAAATCTGTGTTGCTAGTGGCCGCAAATTGAACAATATGACCCAACACCGGCATCACAAGTCTACCATTTAAAATAATGTGGCTAGCCGACCGCTGCTTCATCTGCAATATTTCGTTGACAAATTATAGCGCTAGGTGGCTTCTATTGGTGTGCTTAAAAAAAAAAAAAAGTCCTGAAGAAAATAGACAAAAAAAGTTTTCGTACTATAAAAAAATGCCTCCTTTCATGAGTGAATGTTGTATTTTGTTCACTCATGAAAGGAAATTGTATTTTTTAAGCATAATGAATACGTAAATCCGAGGAGTGCGGTCTTCAGACTATGCAGCATATACAGTGCCTTGTTTGCAGAGGTGAACATTAGTTGAAGAGCAATTGGCTGAAGTTACTTATAATTTAAAAGAGAATTGATGGGAAATCATAGACCATTTGTTGCTAATCACTGCAAATCTTTTCAGCCAAATTGGCAAATCTCTAAGCAAAGCTTCAGAAAACAACAGGGACAGCTGGAACAATTTGGCATGTTCTCCTGCACAGCTTGAAGTCAAAGGTTCTACTGCGCAGCACAATAACCCCTTCTCTCACTCAGTGGTCCAACCAACTACTGGCCCTCCCAAAATGAAATAAATCATGCATGGTCTATATTATTAAAATAGTACGATAGTCATACTGAGCACAGAAGCTACACTTTACTTGTAGTTTAAAGATACCATCTCCATGAAAACCTATTATATACTTGGTTGCTGTAATCTAGACACTGCAAATAATTTCATATATCCCAGGACCTAGATAGTTAAAGTAAACAGCCCTAAAGCAGTGATTTCTTATGAGACGCAACGCAAGAGGAAGGGGCATTCCAAAAATCATTTCACTTAACAGTATAATCTGTCAGATGTGCTCATTATTATCTGCCCTAATTAGTGAAACATTTTAAACATAACTTGGCAGTCATCTGATGCAGATCCAAACCCTATTGTAGAACACCCTAAACAAAGCTCTAATTCCTCTGCTCTGTTGATCCAGCATTCAGTGAATTCCCTTCACTCCTAATTAATTTGCAAGTTCCATTCAAAATTCAGTGACTCTCTGCAAGACTATGACCCATTTCATTTGCCCGCTGATTGTATAGTATATTATTCCTAAAACACATGCCCCAGCCTGCTGTACTGATCTACAAGCTAGGATTTCAGGTTATTTTGCCCAGAACAAGTTATGAAAAGGGACATTACTCAGTACCGAGAGGAAGCTGGGAAACCACAAATAGAAGCATGACATACACTTCACAGTTGTTATCATCAAGGGTCACCCGGACATCATTTTTGGATCCCGTCTGTAAATTATTGCCAGTTATTGTTATGTGTGTTCCCCCAGCTAGAACACCTTCAGCGGGTTTTAAAGATGTAGGATCCGGTTCCTGGAAGCGAACATAAAGCCATTATTCATTGAAGCATATATTCCAATAAAGTATGTTACTATTTCATTCGATCGGGTGAATAAAGAATTAAGACTTAAGCTTTTGATTCTGTTGAAAACTTATAGGAAAATTACAAACCAACCTGATTATCTGAGCCTATAAATGAAGGAAGAGCCAAACAGAAGGTTTGAGCCCTCCCAAAAGGGCAGATGTCAGCTTTGATCTGAAGCTACCGTGCCAGACAGCATCAGAGATTCCACACTTCCTGTGTGTACTAGGACTGGAGCCAAGAGAAGTAGACAGCTTGTTGGTACCCCCCATCTGAAGCTGTCAGTATCCTCTGACACAAAGGAAGCACAGAGCACAGATCGGAAGAAGCCTCTGCAGTGGTGTCAGCATCAGTCTGCAGCTCACATTCTCATTTGCATTGCCTCTAGTTATGATAGGAACTTGGGAAGGGTTACTGCAGCTGAATCTTGATCATTACAGATCAAGTCCTGCGGCATTCTTAGGTGTCATTCTAGCCTTGTCACAAACGAGAACATGACTGTTGTTCACAGAAGGAAACTTTCATCTGCTTAAAATGTACAATACAAATCCTTTATTAAATTGCAAAATACCCATCAAAAAGAAGATTCCCTGTTTTAACCAATAAACATTTCTGAAATAAAATAAATTGAACAGAAGATCAGCTGACATATTAAAATCCCCTGGTTCTACAATGAGTTGGCTCCAGAGTGGTTTCACAGGGCTACACGTCAGGACTGTATTCCATTGAAGGCTAATTAGGCAAATAGGGAGATTTGACGAAGGACACAGGCTGCAGTGGAAAAGAGACCTCCAGTAACGATTGCATACAAAGTGTTTCAGGAGGTGGAGGTATTGGAAGCATAGATGGGCAGCACTCTGTGGGCCATATGTATCAAGCTTCAAAAGTGATAAAATGGAGAGTGATAAACAACCAGCCAATCAGCTTCTATCTGTCATTTTTCAAACTCAGCTTGTGACATGACAGTTACGGGCTGATTGGCTGGCTGTTTATTACTTTTTGAAGCTGGATACATCTGGCCCTCTGGGTGTAAAAAAAAATCTAATTCACATTAAAATTTGCTTTGTCAACGCTTCAGGTGTATTTTGTCAGGACACTGATACAGATTCCTCAGAAACATTGATAAAGCAAACTTATTTATTTTAAACTGACAAACTGTGTTGGAGGGGAGCACCCAGAAACATGCTGCATGCCGGTCAATGTTTCTATACAGAAGTTCACACACTATCCATATCTTTTCTTCTAGAATATCATATACAAGTTTAAGAGAGTCATAGGGAAACACTAAACCAATAAATCTCACAGTATTCTCTTGCATGCTCCATATCTTTAGCAGGATATACTATATATAAAAGAAAAACATAAAAAAAACTTACCTGGTAGGTAAAAATAAGATTGTCTGGTGATATTCCATGCTTCTTTTTTATGATTATTTTAATTATTCCTGACTGATCAGAAGGGGCAGCTCCGACCTCACACACAACCCTACAATTAGAAAACCGATTATTACTGTATTTACTGCTGCAGCTAAGAAAATCAATTTTACTTTTACTTCTTACTAAGAACTTGGAGATATAACTGTATTTATAAAATATAAAAAGGCTAGCCCTGCTCCTCATCTCTTTAGAGGGAATTTACAGTAAATGGTTTTTTTGTGACCACAAGAGTGCACCTAGTGAAGCAATTCAAGTGCTGCGCGTTATAGGATAGGACACAAGCGGCTTCTGACAATTGAAATGATGGGGGTTATTCAGACCTGATCGCAGCTCTGTAATTTTGCACGGTGGACAAATATTGAGAGACTGCGCATGCATCTGGGTCACAAAGTGTGTGCGTGACACAAGCCAGCAAAAAACAAAACTAACATCTTTTCTGATCGCAAGCCATTCGCTAGGAGATTTTCAGGAAGCCGCCGTTCGTGGGTGTCACCCAGCTGTTTTCTTGGAGTGTCAGGAAAAACACAGCGGTACACAGGTGTTTTCAGGCTGGGTGAGTGACGTCAGCCCCAGCCCCAATAACCCAATAAGCCTTTTCCTATCACTCTGGAAGAGTAGGTTCTGGGTTATGCACAGTAGAAAAATCATTCGATGGCGAGTGATTTGCAAATGGATTTGCGGCTGTGAGATGAGCTACAATATTTACGAAAGCCATTCGCAGCCTTGCACAGAGAGGGATATCCCTCTGGCAGGCCATCGGATTGCATGATGCTGCAATTTTACACTGCAGCGACTTGGACTGAATAACCCCCCGATATGTGGCATGCCTATATTCAGTGTGTGACAGCCACTGTATCTGCATAACGAATGGAACTTTACAGTGCTTTCCTGAAAAACACTGTGACATAGCATGTCGTATGCAGATACAGGGTTTTTGCAAATTTAATGGAAAAAGTTGCAAAAAAAGATGCCCGGTGTTATAGACTAGAATGGCTGTTTAACGTAAAAGGATGCTAGATGTACGTGGCTGTATATTTGCCATACTATCCCTTTAAACAGGGACACTAACTACACAGGTTCTGTGGCTAGCTGACTTCAAGCCTACAATCGGGATAGCAATGGCATTCATAGCATTGACTATCAACATAGCAAATTATATATATATATATATATATATATATATACACACATACATACATACATACATACACACACACACACACACATACACACGAGGTCTTAATTTAACAATATTTTTGCATTTTTTTTACAACTAGCTCATTAACCGCAAACAAATCTTCCAGTGAAAGACGGCACATTTCCACTTTTAGAGGTGTTGTAGCATCCAGCTCTGTGTGGTGTCTCACACTTTGAAATGTTGTAAAGTTATTCCCAACAGAAATACACACAATTATCAAGAGGTCTGCAGATCTGCTCCCGAAACTATACCAAATTATTCTGGTCCTTCTTTCACACCTCTCCACAGTGTGACTACTGCCTGCTACAAAGGAAAAGCCCTTTAACTATTGCTGTATTGATTTACTGTAGCTACATCAAATGGATAGCAAATCAGCACAGCTCAAAACAGTCAGGTGACCGCTCCGCATAGAACATCGGACTATATACATAGTTATCACCAAGAATATAAAGCATTTCAGTTCATCTTGCTCTCTGCTCTGATTTTGCCATGTACAGTAAAGTTTAAGTGTTCCATGAAGATCCACCCCCGCCCCCCCTCCCCTCTCTGTGGTTAGACTGCTATAGACGTCCGAACATGAAATGGATTCTAAATGTAACACACACCTGGGATCCATTTCAACTCAACAACCGTGCAGTAACATTGTGCTTTTAAAGGGTAATCCAACCATAAACTGATATTTATCCTTTACTACTTCTCTTTAGAGTATGGGTTCATAATATTGTCAAACACCAATAGAGGTGTTTTTAGAATGCAATTTGGATAGATTTCCACTTTAGGTTATTTAAAGGAGCATCTAGCTTCGCTTTCACTAAATGTCAGAACAAAAAGCAGGTCTATTTGCATTGGGGATACAGGCATGTGAAAAATAATTAATATTTTGCTTCTGTTTCTTTTTTTTTTTAGATTACACTGAAGTCACACTACACACTTAATCAAAGATTAAGCAGGGTACACACTTAACCAACCGACCAACCAATTTAGTAAGTTGCACACACACAATTACAAATCAGAAATTTGATATATGTCTGGCCAGAAATCACAACTAAGCAGTCATTTAGAGTTGCTCGTCCAAGTTGTGATGTTGTGTCAGTGGTCCATAACAGGTGAGTTGGTGCTCATATAAACAGACTGCAAGATAGATCAGCATCGGACATGCGGCAGCGCACATATGATGTCTGTGAAGGACATCATTCATAGACATATGTAGCCAGGCAGTTACTCAATTGGCTCCTCCTGTACCATTGATGGCATGTCCTCCATAACTTACAAAGGATCATTCCATCTGGTACAAGTTCGTCCAATAGAAAGCGCCTCCACCTCTCTCTTCTCGGTCACAAAATTCTCTGGTGTTGGCTCCTATGCTTAGCTGCACCACTGGGTCCAGCTTCTACACTCTCTGCCGCTCTTTAGGTCCAAGTGCCACCTCATCTGTCTAGCAGAGCCAATTCCTTACTAGACTATAAGCATTTGGGGAAGGGAAGGGAGGGGGCAATGTTGAGCCTAGGGGCTGCTTAACCCTTAAATCCGCCATTGCGTATTATTGTTTATGTGTCCTTTGTCAACATTAAGCAGATTATTTTTATTATGGGTAATTATGATAATTATGTGTAAATAGCAGGAAGTTCTACTTTAAAAGTACAGTATTTATCAAAGTTTGAATGGTTCCACGACATACTGTATGTAGGTGTATTACTGGTTAGAATTTACTGTAATGTATATTTTTGTCTTAATTAATTCAAGACACTAAAATTGTTAACACAACAGCCATACAGTGCATGGATAGCAGCCAGTTTAATGTTTGTACATGTCTGGCATTTTGTGATAGTATGTAGTCATTTCCTAGCATGCGTGCATTCCCCAACGGATGACATAATACAGACCATCCCAAGGTAAATTGTTTACATTTTTTAACTTACTGAAGAAAGGCAGAGACAGCTTTTACCATACAATTCTGTTAACCAATTCTTGGATGAATAGACATCCAAAAGCAAACCAGTAATCCAGGCTGGACTGTCCTGTTCCCTGAAACCATTAGCAGCTATAACATACACAAAAGTAGGTGTACCTCAGAGTAGAACCGATCTGGCAAGTGTTTCAATGAGTACAGTGGAATGTCCATATTTAAAGCAGTAACTATGCCAGTTGCTGATAAAAGCATATAACTGAAACAGAAAAACTTTCATGGGTCCAGGAACATGGCGACATCTGGCAGAAGAAAAGAAGCGGTGGCGCCGCTGGCCGGCGGCAGAAGATTGAAGAGGGCCGGAGAGGCCAGCGGGGTGGAATGCAAAAGAGCTAGGAAGCCATGGGCCACCCGCCCTTCCCCTCCCTAGACCACCAGATGATCAGGCATTAGGCCCATGGGCACAGTCAGGCCCTCTTGGCCCATGGATACAGTAAGCGGGCGTCTAGTGAGATGGCTTAGAAAATGCCAGAGGATTGCTACCTGTGTAGGCCCATTATATTAAGTGTTTTAGTATTGTTTATACAACATTAAAAATATAACTCCTCTCTGGTGTATCTACACAAGAAATGCTTTTCAATCAATTGAGAACTCCCACACAACAGACCATCAAAATAACATTAATAGTCACCTGGTAGAAACAGAGTATGCTTCTGGCTGGAATTTACAATCCACGTCTGCGACTTTAATTTCTTCTACATCCGTGGGGATTATTCCCAAATTAGATCCCATTATTGTCAGCAGTATACCTCCGTTTAATGGAGCAGCTTTTGGCGTAAACTAAGGACATAAGAACAGCAGACCTTAGAATGCACAAAGTAAACGAAAAAAAAAAAAAAAAACATTTTTCCTGACTTTAAAACACAACATATTTACACTTTCCTTAAATCATAACACATGTAGGGGGTGAACACAACAGGTTGCCCTGGTAGATTTAATAGAACTATGATAATATCACCTAAGAACATTGATCAAACATTGATAAAATCTAATATTTCTTTGTTGCAACCTGCAGTTTCTCAGAGCCAGTAGACAATATGTGATCATAAATCAACCAGATAGTTCAGAAGCAGGATAATTAGTGTGAGCAACAAACTATATGGCAGATGTATTAAGCCTGGAGAAGAGATGAATTCAACGGAGATAACACAGCATAAGCTATACAAGAACTGTAAATAAATAATAAAAGGAAATATATAAACACATCCCCAATTGAAAAAAATAAAATAACATATATATATATATATATATGACAATGTCACCCTTTCACTGCGCTGTAGTATAATTAAAAGTTGGGCAGCAGCTATGTATGTCCCCCCTGTTAGTGGGGGAAAAGGAAAATAGCAAAACAGGTAACAAAGTGCGCCCTATTAGAATATGTCCACCACCATAAGAATTTGTGACAATATAAATCACAATACAACAGATTTATTATGTTATAAGTATAAAATGACAATAAAACATTTTGTTCATCTGTGTGGAGTCATGAGTTCAACAACGGTCAACAGTATAAGGACACCCAACGCGTTTCGTCGTTAAGAACGACTTCCTCAGGGGTAACCGTCCGTAGGTAACCTAACCTCTTGGAGAAAGATGTTTCCTTCTCAGGTGAAAAAAAGCCTTTCAATTAGACTCGATATATAGAGGAGTGGACCCTTTTGTAGATCTCAATCCTGATGCCACACTGCATCTAAAACAAAGTCAATTTCCGTATAAAACAGGGGAAATAAAAGCAATATCCGGGGAGAATTCAGATAACTCCTTATAGCAGTAGCCAAATCCTTAATCATGTAGTGCAATAGTCACTATTAGAACCAGACTCCAGGTATATACATGTATATACATACACACACGTTTCTGCTACAGTTACAGTTATTGTGTCTTCCTTTAATGATGTCACCTATTATGTGCATTCGCTCACACTGCTTGGCAGGATGAGCCTTCCTTTCATGCTGCCATGTTCTGCTCTATGCTTTATATGCCAGCATAGACCATTTCTCCTTTTTATGCCTCTTTATTATTAGTAATTACTAGTGTTTTCTGTGTTTATCATTTTGCATGTCAGCATATTACATTTGTACCAGATTTTTGTACAGGAGCTCATCACATGCATCCATCACATGCCTGCTCAACAGCTGCCTTTTCCCCCCTGCATGTCAGGTCCCTCCGTCCAGTCTTCTCACTGCACTGTGCTGCACACACTACTCATTGGTTTCCATGGCAACCGCCAGCCACGGTGGTCCACGCCCCCTGTCACTTTGATGAACGCCGTCGCCCACTGCGCCGATGACATCATCAGATTCACGCCGGGAGCAGGTCAGGTGATGGTTGCACGAGGTGCCCCCTTCTCTGTATATATGTAAGTATCGGTTACTCACTCATGTCTTGATAAAGGGTATTGCGCCCGAAACGCACACACTTATGTTATGCATCTATTATTGCCTCTTTGATACATAGAAAAGCTTAGGAGTGCCATCCACCGTTGTTGGCATACTTTCCCTTTGGGGACAGATTGGCACTCAAGTTGTTGTTATTGGTATGTAAGTTCCTGGATTACACACACACACACACACACACACACACACACACACACACACACACACACACACACACACACACACACACACACACACACACACACACACATATATATAGAGAGAGAGAGAGAGAGAGAAAGAGATGAAGTTTCACTAGCTGCCAATAGATGGCAGTGTTTCGGTGACACTAGACATATATTGATGATTATATATAGCAGTCCAATTCAGCCGGCACTCAAACAAACTGAATACGTTGGCCTTGGTGCCTGGAAAACATACCAAATACCAGTCCAAATGAACAGCACTCAAGAGGCAATAGTGAATATAAGAAAGAAAGTCTATATTAGAATACAAGCTTTCGGGGTTTACCCCCTTCATAAGTTATAATTTCAGGACACTAAAATGTGCAGCCGACGTTTCGGAGTTTAATCCGTTCAAGGCATGACTTGCCTTCAGAACGGATTCAACTCGAATATGCTGGCTGCAATTTTTTGTGTGATTGCGGCTAGAACCGTCCACTACATACTCTCCACGGCTATTTACGTTTGGAAACATGGCGTGCCCTCATTTCCTATCTCTATGAGGTGAAGAACCGCCACTTGATGGAGCAAATTACTCAAAAGCAATGTTTTCAGGGACACTGACCTGTTTTGGACTTGGTGGATATGGAGAGAGAAAGCTGTGAAGACAGAGGTTGGAGGAAGGAGCAGATGGGACTGGGAGCGGGGTGGAGAGTTTGTGGGCTAGAAATGGTCACAGCTCAAAGTCAAAAGTAAAAACAGTCACAGCTCAAAGTCAATGTACATTGCAGAAGCCGTAATTACTTAATAGAGGTCATTGTCCTTTACGGAGAGTTATTTTTGGTGATTTATTGATCGGTTATCATTGTATATTCAATCTTGCACAGATTGTTCCATTATGCAGGAAATCTGCCAATTAAGCTACAGTACAGCCAACAGTATTATCGTATCAAAATGACCGATGGCTGTGCGCCCCTGAACGGAGCAACATTTGAATTACTGCGCATAACACTGGAATTTCTCTCATTGAGGTGAAAATCCACATTAGCCTTTTATAAAAAAAAAAATGAAGGAACTAATATGTTTTTTTTTTTAATTTTGTATTTATCTAATGTAAATATTAATGGAAGAATGTACAAAACTTTTGCTGTTATAGGACTATGCCCACAATCTGTGGTAGGATAAGAAAGCCTGTTTGCAGATCTCATTATTCATTACATCTTGGCATTATTTTCCCCATATTTCCTTCCTCTTCCCCCAGAGTCCCCTGTCAACCTTACTGAACTCAGAATGCATCAGTGTAACTGTATAAGCAGAAAGCATAGATAGGACCAGCATTTGGAGGGAACGTTGGCTCTTGTAGTGCCATTTGGAGGTTCTAGAGTTAGTTGGTTCTCCACTTAGATATATATTTGTATGTGCTATTCTCATGCAGCATAACAATAAGCAGATATATGACCCAGAGTTGTTGCTATTTCTATGTAGCCCTATGGAGCACAGTATCATGGAATGGACAGACATATGAAAGAACAGGCAATAAGGGGAAACTATTATGAAAATAAAGGTAGTAAGTGGAGGAGATCTTACGTCTGTGATGATAGGAGCTGGGCACTCTGTGGCACTTGTACCCCTGCACATCTCTTTATAGACACATTTGTTGTCACACCAGACACAGTGGTATTTTGGATCAGCCGCCAGGCACAAGCTGCAGTCACTTCTCCCATAAAAACAATTATACAGATTCACTAGGAATAAAACAAAATTGCAGTGTTAATAAAAGAGAATTATTATGAAATTGTAAAGAAGTTTCTGGTTTTGTCCAGTTTTACCGTGAATGCCCCTCCCTGCAGAATGTCAACAATATATACAATAACTTTAGAGACACTTTAAATGTACTCCAAAATCCACTAGATCATTTTATTTGCGGAAATACACTTGCCGACTAGAATTTATATTTTATGTATAAAAGTATCAAAAATCTTATTTGCCGCTTTTTGAGGGGAAACAGGAAGGACTCCCCCAATTTCATGTACAGTAGTTCACAGAGGTAACAGACTACAGCATTAATGCACAGCATCTGTAACTTGCCATTTCAAAAGGAATAGGTTGCATGCTTCATAAAAATGGCCTAAAATACATGCAATGTTAAACCATAAACACACTAGCATTACTCAAGGGGGTGGGGGTCGCACCAGAGTGTCATCCAAGAGTGGTTGCACCAAAGTGCCAGCTCCTGCTCCGTGGCAGGTGCTGTCCTCCTGTAGTGTATAGAGGCCAGCACTGCAGCCAGAGCACTCCCCAGGAGCAGCTTGCACCTCCTGGACACCTGGGGTGATGATAAATGAGGGTTTGGGCTGGGAGACCTATCATTCCGTAGAAACCACACCCCTTTCTGCAGCATGCAAGTAAAGTCCTGCACTGTGGTGCCATAGGGGCAATTGATGCCCCTGCAAAAACACAGGGTACATCTAGAAACACATTACTTCTTTGAAATGAAACATGATCTCATTAAAAGCGTAGAACACAATATAAAAGGCACCTAAAGCTCTAAGCAGGTATATAATGAAATATCAATTGCACAGTAAAAATGACTCTGAGCCCTTTACACATCAATCATTTTAATAATCTCATGCCACACAACTAAATCTCCTACTTTAAAATGTATACACTCATCGCCCAAAACAGATTCCTTCCCCTAGCCTGTTCCTCTCTACAGATACTGTATTCCTACTCCAGAAATATGCGTCCTTCTTAAATTACATATAGAGTGGGATGAATTAAAAAGAAAACACGGCCAAAAGCCCATTTTCAGGCACTGGCTGCATTTCCCATATGTACTAAGCCCGGCAATGTTTGCGGAGCATCCCTCTAAGTACCCGTACAGAGAGTTCAGAATTTCCAGTTTGCCATAAAAGGGGATTTTTGTAAGAACTTACCAGTCGAACCCCTTTCTCTGAGTCCATCCTGGTGACGCAGCTAACTTTGGGATGTCGGAGAGTCCGCAGGAGCCAAGACACCTATGCTCAAGTTTTTGGACGCAGACTCCTCCCTTCTGCATCCCATCATGCTTCAGTTCAACTTCTAAAGCACACTAGGATACATAACTCAGTACAATGCCTTAACATCTTACATGCACAATCATATAACCATAACTTGACAATCACATGAACGGTATAACTTACTGAGCGTAAGGGAGGGATCGCTGTGTCACCAGGATGGACTAAGAGAAAGGGGTTCGAATGGTAAGTTCTTACTAAAAGTTATTTTCTCTTTCATCCATCCTGGTGACACAGCTAACCTTGGGACGTTCACGAGCCGGTCCTTCGGGAGGGTACGCTCAGACTGACAGTTCTCATCTATGCCTGCCCAAATGAAGCGTCCTCCAACGCGAACTCAAGAAATCTGTAAAATTTGGTAAAGGCATGAACAGAGGACCAAGTGGCAGCCCTGCACAACTGCTACGCTGTAGCCCCATGACACACAGCCCAAGAGGAAGCAACTGATCTGGTGGTATGAGCATTGATCCATGAAGGAATAGGTCTACCTACGTTGGTGTAGACAAAGGCAATCACCGACCTTAACCATCTAGCAATGGTCTGCTTTGAAGCAGGCCACTATCTTATACACATCATACAGCACCAACAGCAAATCAGTTTTTTACTCTTTCCACGTATATCCGCCAGGCGCGAACAACGTCCAATTTTCTTAATTTGTCCCTATTTCTAGCCCTTTTGGGCGGGTAAAACACCGTTAGCACAATCTCCTGGTTCAAATGAAAACAAGATACTACCTTGGCTAGAAACTTAGGTACTGTTCGAAGCACAGCCCTATCTTCATGAAAAATCAAAAACGGAGACCTGCAGGACAAGGCTCCCAACTCCAAAACACGCCTAGCCAAAGCAATGGCTAACAAAATGGCAAGTTTCCATGAAAAATGTTTTTAAGGTCAACCGACCTTAACGGTTCAAAAGAAGGATTCTTTAAAACTGACAACCCCAAAGACAGATCCCAAGTTGCCACAGGCTGCCTATACGAGGGTTTAAGTCTCGTCACGCCCTGTAAAAAGGTCAGTACTTCAGGTAACTGAGCAACTCTTTTCTGAAAGAAAATAGATAACACAGAGAGCTGCACTTTTAAAGATTGCAGGCTCAGCCTGGCCGAAAATCCATCCTGAAGAAACTAACAGTCTAGACACCTTGAACCTAGAGGTGTGTACCCTTTGACGTTCACACCACCTGATAAAAATCTTCCAGACCCGATAATTTGCAGCTGACACAGGCTTGCGAACCCTTAGCATATACAGGAACAAAGATGGTGCCAGTCGCACTAGAAATATAATATTTGATGCAGGTTGTGACCCCTTTTAAATTGTATTTGCTGTATGGGTTTACTATTTTCCCTTTGGTATTTTTAATCTTATAGATAGGGGTGCTACCATGGACACAGAGCAAGGCAATTAAAGAAGAAAAGGATGGAGTGTCCCTGGGTGGTGCACAGAAAGAAGTTTATATAAAATATAACCTTTATTGGATTCTTTATTAAAAATGTTGCGAAATATTGACATACAAAAACAATACACAAAATGACAAGACAATGTGTTTAAAAAGGATACTCGATCCTCGCACAGTGGTTGCCTGCTGCACTCACTTCCCTAATAATGTTTCACTTTTCTGTAACTGCAAACGTTATACTGGTATTTTTACAAATAAAAGGATGTTATATATATCGACTGCAACCACCTCTTATTTTAGCGTATATTCTTTAATAATGTTTATAAAGAAGACGATTGTCTCATATTAAAGAGATAAATGCAGAATTTGCAGTTTGGTACGCGGATACATTGGTTTCAATCAGGTGTACAATATCGGGCAGTGTGTACCGCTCTTAAGTCCAGATTGGTGGACAAAAAACATATGTTTGTGCTGAATACTAAAATCCCTCGAGCCGGCCGGGCACAGGATACGGACGGAATTTCCGACACTGCGTCACCTGCCGCTCAGGGGGAGATCATTTGGCCGCGACCGCTGCTGGTGCTCAGGCGGGGATCGGGGTGTGTGCGTGTAGCACCTCCGATACCTACACCGCTCTGGGAACAGAAGGTGATGGGCGCCACAACCATCGCTTTTCTGTTGACACGGACCCAGTGTCGACTGGCATCTATGAATAACGCTGCTTTCTTAAACTAAACACAAATCAAAATGCATTCATGGGGGGGGGGAGGCAGGGGGATGCACACACTGTGGGTACAATGGTCTGCGTACGCTTCGCAAACAAGCTTCGGTCGGCCCTTCTGAGGAAATCCGCTTATACATTCCGGATCCCCAGAATGAACACCGCCGACAGGGCAGGGATGTTTATTTCTGCCCTCCTGAAAATCTGCGAGACTTCTAGCTGCGAGTCCCACCTGGATGGTTCAAGTAAGCCACAGCCGTGGCATCATCCAACTGTACCCGCACAGGAGAGATCCCCTACGAAAATCCTATGCCTGCAGAAGAGTATTCCAAACCACCCGTAGCTCCAATATGTTGATCGGCAGCCTGGATTCTTCCTTGGACCACAGAACCTGCAACCTTAGGTAAAGAGCTACTGCCCCCCAGCCCCTAAGACTGGCATCGGTTGTGATAACCAGCCAATCCCACAAGCAGAGCGAATGCCCCAGCTGCAGCTTCTCCAAATCCATCCACCAGATCAGGAACTCCCTTGTCTCTTGAGACAGCAACAACCGTTCCTGTTTCATGGTCCCTCACCAAAAGGCTGGAATGTTCCACTGAAAAATCCTTGAGCGAAACCTCGCAAACTGCAAGGTCTCGAATGTTGCCACCATCTTGCCTAACAACTTCATTCCCTGCCAAACTGTCGGGCTTGGAGACCGCAAGATCTGTAGCACCAGCTGTCGGATGTCCACTGCCTTGGATACTGGAAGAAATATCCGATGTAATTGAGTATCCAAAATCACCCCCAAAAACTGCAGTCTCTGTGTGGGACCTGGGAAGGTTTAAAACACATTCCTGCTCTTGTAAAAACTGAGTCGCAGTGTTCAAATGTTCCTGGAGTTTCTCCGCTGACTCCACCTTGAA
Organism: Crinia signifera; assembly: GCF_055691185.1. Taxonomy (NCBI): domain Eukaryota; kingdom Metazoa; phylum Chordata; class Amphibia; order Anura; family Myobatrachidae; genus Crinia; species Crinia signifera. The sequence continues at coordinate 160,189,503 of NC_139220.1, read as the reverse complement.
CAGGAGGTCGTCCAGGTAAGGGATAATAACTATCCCTTTCAGTCTGAAAGTTGCTGCCATGAAAGCCATCACTTTTGTAAAGACCCTCGGCACTGTGGCCAGACCGAAAGGCAGAACCTGGAACTGTAAATGTGTCTCTCCTACTGCAAAACATAGTAAGGACTGATGTCCCTTGCATATAGGCACATGCAGATAAGCATCTTGGATATCCACTGATGCTAGAAATTCCCCCGGCTCTATGCTTAATAGCACTGACCGTAGGGATTCCATGTGAAAATGGTCCACCCATAGATGCAGGTTCAAAGACTTTAAATTTAGAATGGGTCTGAAAAAAACCGTCGTTTGGGGACCAAGAAAATAATTGAATAAAATCCTTTCTTCCTTTCCTCCTGAGGTACCGGCAGAACTACCCCTTTGTCTATGAGAAACGATGCTGCCCCGAAAGAGCAGTCCACAAACGAGCCTCCCGTGGCAAAGGGGTAGGAAGAAATCTTCTTGGGGGTAACCCCCTGAGATTTATCTGGTAACCCCTGGAAACAACGGAATAAACCCAAGGATCCGTGGTGGAATTTTTTCACCTGTCCCGAAACTGCAGGAGGCAACCCCCCCCCCCCCCCCACTCTAAGGCCAGAACGGGGAGTCTCTGCTCCTTCATGCAGAGGACTTATCCTCTCCTTTGGAGACATGTATCATAGTAAAGGCCCCGAACCAGGATTTGGGGGCCCTCCCTTTACTGCCTTTCCTCTGTTGGATGCTGCCTTTCCTCTGTTGAATCAGGCTGGAGCTGACTCCCTACTGCTTCAGCCAACTTAATCATTGCCTTGGAACCCCAGGCAGAGGCAATAATGGGACAAAGTGTGAAACCCACTCCTTCAAAGACCGCCTTAAGGCATCCTTCCACTTTTTTGTCTACTTGATCCTTAAAAGCCGCACCACCCTGAACAGGCAAAGCCATGGCGTTGGACAATCTAGCTACAGGTGCATCTACCAAGGGAACCTTTTCCCATAATTTCACATGTTCCTCAGGCATGGGGTACATATTAGCAAACCTCTTAGACATAATGATTTTTTTGCCAGGAGCATTCCATGCTTTTCCCAGCAAGGAAACCATACTCTCATCCGAGTGAAAAGTCACAGAATCTCTGTGAATTTTCTTAAACACACAGTGTGCAGGCACCCTGTCTTCCTCAGACAAATTTTATGTCTGTTTTACAGCAAGGATCAAATCCTCAATACCAGGGACAAGAAGCTTCAGCTTCTTCCCTCTGGTCCCAGCACAAATCCTCCTCACACACACCCTCTTCCTCAGAATCCAAATTCAAAATTGGGGGTGTAGAAACTGGGTGTCCAGGTGAAATAATAATTTCATAAGACTTGGCAAACTGTTCCATAAAAGAGTTCATCTTATGAACCCCTTGTGCAGTGTCCTGCATGACCTGCAATAATACAGGATCCCCCTGAGATGGGGTAATGGAGCCTATAGAAGTTTGGAAGGAAGAAATTTCAAGAGACTTCACTAAGTTATATTTCTGCCTGTTTAATGCCTCCACCAAGGCATTCATGGACCTCTCTAACGCAGCAGCCCACGCAGGTTCAGACTGCTCAGACCTCTGGGCTTGCGCTCCACTGGGTACAGACTCACATGAGGGGCACAAATCCCCTTGATCCATCTGTTCACATGTTAATTTAACCCCCCAATACTTGCAGTTAAGTAACATGGCACGCACTCCCTCCCCCAAGGCAGCTGCATTACACCCTTCAGTCATGTCTAATACACAGTGCACAATGTCAGGCAAAGCACAGAATCATGTAACAGTGTACTTATCTGTCTGCTTTCTGCTGCCAGTGACCTTAGTGATCAGCGGAGGAAGCGCTGTCCAGGAGAAACTTCACTCTCTGTACTGTGAATGAACAGCCTTGCTTCAGCTCTGCAGCTTGAGGAGAAAATGGCACCAGCACACAGAGCAGGAAGAGACCAAGTCTCTGCTTTAGTGGGGAAGTACAGCCTTTTTGGAGCCTTTCCCCCTTTAGCTGCTCCCACAAGTGTTTCTCCTCACCTTCAGTCCCTCCTCTTCTCTCTGGGACCACTTGGAGTTGTCCAGCAGTGCTGGACTCCAGTAATAGACTTCAACTCCCACAGTGGGATTTCAGTCTATAAGCCCTTCCAAGATGGCGGCCGCCATCGCGGGGGGTCCGTCCCCCACGATGCCCCCTAAGCAGGGAGACTGTTCTGGACACCCCCAGAGCCCAGGAAAACCTCACAGAGCCTGAGGTGAAGCGCTGTGCAGAAAGAGCAGACAGCGTCCCTCTGCACACAGAGAGCTGACAGGACGCGCTTCTGTCAGCCTCTGCTGAGCTCTCACTGGGGCAGATGTATCATAGCAGCGCTTATCGCGCCGCTATGATACTTCCTGCTTCGCCTCAATAGCGAGGCGAAGCAGGAAGGGACATCGACAAGATGTATTAACATCTTGTCTGCCGAAGCGGGGGAGCGTTAACTCCCCCCTTCAGCGATGTCCCTTTCTGGAGATAGCGCATCAGTTAATACTGATGCGCTATCTCCTGACCCCCGGCCGGCCGCACTGGGCATGCGCGGGATCTCGCTGTTCACGCGAGATCCCCAGTGCAGCCCAGACCTAACAGCAGGGACAGCGCTGTCCCTGCTGTTTAGATAGGGCTTCGCCAGCCTGATGCTGGCGAAGCCAAAGCAGGCTTCGTGCGGAACGGTCAGCGATGCTGACCGTTCATACATTCGGCCTGCTATCATTTTGATAGCAGCGCCGATATGGACAGGGGCGCATAGCGCCCCTGTCCATTACCGCATCCTGGCACGATCATACATGGGGGAGAAGCGGTATCAGTGCACATAACGTGCGCTGATACCCCTTCTCCCCCATAACGACGGATCATACATCTGCCCCAATGTGTGCAAACTTCTTGTCAGAAGTAACACACTGGAATAAAATCTGCACTAACTAGTGAATTAATAAAATAATAAACTCCTAGCAACTCTATCTTTAAAAAATCCAAAGAAAAAAACAGGCTGCACCAGATCAGCATAGCACCCACTCCTGTGGGCACCTAAAATGAACTGAAGCATGATGGGACGCAGAAGGGAGGAGCCTGCGTCCAAAGACTTCAGCATAGGTGCCTTGGCTCCTGTTGACTCTCCTACATCCCAAGGTTAGCTGTGTCACCAGTATGGACAAAAGAGAAATCAGGGTTATCCAAATTGTGGCTGAACATGACACAGACAACATATATGACAACATATAAACTCTACAGTGTAAATGAAAACAGAGGCATCACCTTAGTGTGCCAGCTTTGTTTAAATAGCTGTTTAACACAACTGCTATTAATCACATCCTCCAGCTTTATGACAATGTTCTACCCAAATATATGCAGAGTACTTGGTCAGTACACTATTCGCATAAAGATTGGGCTTTCCCTCTTCTTGATAAATCTAGTCACAAGTTTTTATAAAATATAACAAAACAACAAGACTCTAAGGGTCAAATTTACTATGATGTGAAATACACTTCACATGTCATGTTGCTATGGGCAACCAATCAGATCCAGTCTACTATCTTCTAGAGGGTGGTAAATAAATAAGACGTAGATGGTGATTGGTTGGCCATAGCAACATGACCTGTGATGTGTATTTCACCCTAAATGTTAATAATTCAGCACATGAGAGCTATACTGTAAAATAAATATGGTTCTCTTCATGGAAATAATAATACTGAGCTAGAGTAAATGACCCTCACTCTGCAGATATAAATAGGAAAGTACTGCCACATGATCATACCATTCAGTTTGCTGTCAATCTTCTTCTTATTCACTTTAACGTAAATATCCAGCGGAACAATTTCCTTATTTTGCATTCGGAACTAAAAGGAAAGAAAAGGATGACAATGCATACAATCTGCCATGTACCGTTCTGTTTGTACAGTGAGCTATGGAAGGCTATGGTTATTAAAAAAGAATGGCAAATAACAGGGTATTTGGTTACCGGCATTTAATTTGATTAAAATTCCATATAACCTTAAATGCTTAAACATCCACAAAAACGTAATGGTACTTGTGTAATAGCACGGCGCCCGGCTACGCTACGTTTTCAGAATAGCCTAAGCTACACTGTCAACGTAGCCCAACGGCTGCCTACCGTAGGGACTCCGCGGCAGCCCGGCTCTGTCCCAGGCGTCCATAGCTCTGTCCCCGGCATCCATGGCAAGCCTAGTGAGCGCCTCTCACACAGTGCAGGTAACTGCCAGATCCCCTGCACTGGCGGAAGCCGGTGGAGAGGGGACCATGCGGGCACTGGCGGAGAGGCGCTCCAGCTGTCTGAGATGCAGGTGCGTCTCAGACGCAACCCTGCCGTGTCCGCAAGTGCGTCTTATTCACAATAAAGGAGGCATTTGCCAGTGCTCCATGTTACATACTGACAAATGCCTCCTTTTCAAACCCCCACTATCCACGCCAGCCTGAAGCGCAGCGAGCCTCGCGACGGGGCGCATTACGCATCCTTCTGACTTGTTCATACCCCCACTATCCACGTCGGCGTGGAGTTGAATTTATAAAGTGTGGCGAGTGCAGCGAGGGGACGGGGAATACATGTGAAGTAATCCGCGCCCCATCGCGGGGCTCGCCACACTTTATAAAATCAACTCCACACCGGCGTGGATAGTGGGGGTATGAACAAGTCGGGAGGGCGCGGGGCTCACTGCGCTCAACACACTTCGGGCTGGCGTGGATAGTGGGGGTGTTTCAGGAACACATTCACACCTGCCATATCATACATCTGAGACAGTAATGAAGACGTGTTAACTTTTAACTTGATTTTACGTAATAATAAAGAAGAAAAAGTCGAGATTCTGGCGCGCGGTGCCTCTGACGTTTGTTGCTCAATTTACAGGATCCCCAAAGGCGTTCAATGTTTTGTCTGTGAACCCCAGTCTCCGGATCTACGAAATTAAACCGGTGGTTCACCCAAGCATGGTGGTACCCTGCGTGCTCCAGCTGCTCGGTGTTATAGGCACGCAACATGCACTCCTTCATATTTAAGCGTTTGTGTCCATGGCAGCAAACGGTGCTGCTGAAAAAAAAAAAACAGGGACTCCTCCTCTGTCTGTGGCAAGTTAAACATTGTGACAGGTTCTGCAGCCATTATGCAGTCACTGACAGGGACGCTGACTCACTGGCCGCGGGAACACTACACTTCTACTGACTACGCTATCTACACTGGCCGCGTGAACACACCACTGATTCTGACAGCGCCGCTACGCTAACTGCGGGCGTCATGCTAATACACAAGTACCAATGTAATTTGTTGAAACAGTATATGTGATCATGTTTGTCTTTACTGAACATAATATGTGTAGATTTAGTTATTTACACATATAACAAGTTATGTGACACAAGCAGCTCATTTATGTAGCACATATGGGGGTATGTCATACCATTCCGATATTGTTTCGACAGAATGGATTAGTTACCCATTATTCAATGCAGCTGCCAAATCCGGATGTCTGATTTGGCCGCTGATTGATGCTCACCCGGCCGGCGCGGGGACCGTGTGAGCGCGGCGGGAGGCAGGATACTTCCAGAAAAGTCAAATTACCACTCCCAAACATGACATCATGTCTATCAAATTGCAAGGGATTGCGATGATATATTTTCGTATTTGTCTCTATTTTGTGTCTCGCATGGACGATATGATCATATGTATGAAGTCATTTGATAATAGATAGGATTGCAAATACCCACAACACCTCTCATCAACTCCGAATCAGATCCATTATCCAGCCATCTGGTCTGGACACAGAATGGCCACATAATGTTCAATTTAGCCCAACATATGAGTGGTCAAGCCAATAAATGGTTGGGTTTCTCAGCATTGACCACAATAGGGAGAAAGAAATGGATGTTTTGTTTAAAACAAAGTATTGATGAATTCAAATTGAAATGAACATGGCAGATCCCCACATAATCATGTTTGACAGTCTCACACTACTTTATTTAATAACTAATACATACCGCAGGGAGAGAGAGTGAGAACATCCCATTTTCTTCCAATACCGTGTCTTTGTACCTGAGCTCATCATTACCAGCAATAAACGATTCACCCTGCATTAGAGAAACATGAAGTATACTTAAATAATGTATGATCTATTTCGATTTTATTTCACAGAAATAACTAAACCATGTGTTAATAGTTTTCTCCCAGAAGAGAAACTGGGGGGTAATTCATTTGCGGACGAAAATAATTGCCTGGCTAAACCCTCATGGCACCTTACCACTATAGTAACAGGATCTTACTCAAAAGTGTTCGCCACCTCAATTGGGTAGCGAGCACTTTGGAGCAAATAGGGAGTGATTCAACCGGGCAAAGGGTGTGAGTTGGGCTGCCATTGACAGCATTTAAACCCTGTGGCAATGGCAACTTGCCCCTTTCACAGTTGTCTGCAAATACTTATTTTTTTTATCGAACTGAATGATTACAATTTAAAAAAAAAAAATTAAATATTTCTGATCATCATTTTCTTTTCTTTTTTTAAATTCGATCATCTTTATTAAAGTTTTTCATTTTCTTAGTACAAAGTACGTGTTCACTTTAAGTCCACCAGTTAGAGGACGCATGTAAAAAACCCTTTCTCCACTTGTGCAGTACTGTGAAAAATATTCATCTTCTTATTTACTTATTTGAAATGCAAACAGGAATTACTACTAGCATTTCTTTACGCACATCTCATATATAATATAGAAAGCTGTATTATTAAAGTTTTGACTCCCCGCCCCTCGTCCCTCCCCCCCAGAGATGCATGTCTAATATATGGTAAAAACATAGTACTCCGAACAAAACATATTATAAAATAGACAATGAAGAATGTTAAATTACCGCAAAATAGTCAAGATTCTTTCCATTAAATGTGATTGTCATTTTTTGCTCCATTGGGACATACAATGGTTCTGGCTCTAAGAACTGGGGGCACTTGTTTTCCTGAAAAGCAGTGGAGAACATAATGTAATAAATTCTGAATCATGTTAAGAGGAATACGATTTACAGTATATGTAGCAAAGCATTTATCCCATAACCATTGTGTCATAACAAGCTAACCAGATACAACATGCAGAGCTACTAATTAGCTAGTAATACCACCAATCTATTCCACTGCTAAAGTTAAAATCAGCCACTGATGTTCTGTTCGATGCCTCGCCAACACTCCTCCTAACATCATTTTTACTCATTCAATAAATAGAAAAAGTGAACACACAAATAAGAAACACACACACATATGGGATAAATAAAAGAAAACAATGAATAGGTAACCACAATATATGGCCAGGAGAGACGGCAACAAATTATAATATAAATATTGTTAACCATTTCTTAGGTCAAAATATTTTAATTACACCTGAATACTAAAAAAGTTACATTTTGCATCAGTGAATGACTCCATTGATCAAAATGATGTTGACAACCTTGTGTAGGATACATTTAGATGTAGGGCTTTTATGAAATACTTTTAATACAGAAAGTCAGGACAGGTCAGAGGTTTTCCATTTGAGCAATTCAGATCATGGTCAATCTCAAAAAGCAGCACAGATGTGATTACATACATCTATACTCAATGTGATAAAAGTTGCGCTATACGTAATGCATGAATACTGTGCCAGGCATCTTGCGTAAAAAAAAAAGCTATGTTACAGTGTTTTCCTGGAGAACACTATCATTCCATTACGTCTGCAGAAACTGCCTCACATACAGAACATCATTTTAATAAGCAGAAGCTGCCTGTGTGTACTATTTGCAAAATGTTTCAAATAAGACACAGTTTAATGGAAAAAGAAAGGCTGTTTAACGTGAAAGGAGGCTAGAAGTATGTGGACATCTCAGATCTTATTTGGAATCTAGAAAACCTATATGGATGTAAAAAATGCTAGGCAATCTCACTCCTTATCCAGTAATACCTACATATGACCCATTATTATTTATGGTTTATACAGCATCACAGCTTTATAAGCCATTAACAATAGTGCTGGAATAAGAATGTCCAATCAATTCATATTTTATTAGGGGGTGATTTTGGTCTGCATAGTCACCGAGCCATTCACAGGGAGAGGGGCGGGCTAGGGACGGATAGAGGCAGGGTCGAGTGTCGCCCATGGGAACGTCCAGCATTTTATGGGCCATGGGTATGCGGGTGGGACAAAGTGTGCTGGGGGCAGGCAGTGACATCAGCCGGCCGCCCTGTCTTCGTCCCGGCAGCCGCAAATACAATTTAGTCTTTGAATTATTTGCGACGGTTGGTGAAATCATTTGATGGTCGGGGGCCACTGAATGATTTCTCCTGCAGCTGCCGCATGCAGGGGGATGTGTCTTCAGCGGGACACAGCGGGGGTGGAGGAGGCAGGTATTCGCCAGGGCATTGGGGTGGGCTCTCTGGCACTCGGTAAGCTGTGGAATCAGCTCCTACTTTCAAAAATACTTTTAACCACAATATAAGTAAACGCTTGAGTAACTGGAACAGGTTTGATCTTGGCTGAAATGGTCATGGGCCTAATTCAGACATGATCGCAGGACAAATTTGTTCTTAAATGGGCAAAACCATGTGCACTACAAGTGGGGCATATGTAACATGAGCAAAGTATTTGATTTGGGCGAGTCATTTTGTTTCTGTGCAGGGTAAATACTGTCTGCTTTCTTTTAAATTTCAGTTTCAACACATCCCACCCAAACCTCTGCACATGCTACATTCGCCCCCCCCCCCCCCCCCTCCTCTGCAGTGCACATAGTTTTTCCCATTTTGAGAACAAAGCTGCAATAAAGTCTGAATTAGGCCCCATGTGCATGCTATAAACTGGCAAAACTGGCCAAAATTCCCAGCAAAAATTAAGTTGTACTGTAAAGTTGTACAACAATAAAAACGCAACTGAGTTCAGATACATTTGAAGTAGATCAAGATAACGTATACCACAGGTGGAAATCTATTAACATTACAAAATGAAAGTTGAGGACAAAATATTTAAATATATCATGAAATGTCTAATTTTTGCATATGGCTATTACATACACACAGAAAACACTGTCATGTTTCAAGAGTTAAAATACAAAACAAAAGCAAAAATAAAACAAAAGAACAGTCATTTGTAGCTGTGGTGATACAAGAGATTTTCCCTATGCAGTTAAAAATCTCTTTTTCCCCCATTCTTCTTTCCTGGTTTCTTACTTGTGAGCAGTCTTGTACTTACACAGCACTTAGACAAATCAATTACAAGTACTCAGATCGAAGCTGCACAACAAATTGCCATTTAGAGGAAGCAAACTAGATTGACAATTTAATCAGATTTATTAAAACGCCTGTATTAGCCATAAAACTTATACAATCAATAGGGGTACATAAGGTGGAATTGATTAATGCATAATGGTTGACATTTTTTACCTAACACAGGCAACACATTAATATGGACAGGCTTGACATTTTTTTTCTTTTTTCATTAATTGACCTACTATCCATGCAAAGCCATTGTTTTTGTGTCTAAAGTATAGGAGGTGTTAATGTGAGACATCACGGACGTTGTAATGGTTAGCATTACTGCCTCACAGTGCTGAGGTCATGGGTTCAATACCCACCGTGGCCCTAACTGTGCAGAGTTTGTATATTCTCCCCGTGCTTGCATGGGTTTACTCCGGTTTCCTCCCACAATCCAAAAATATACTGGTAGGTCAATTGGCTTCCAACAAAATTAACCCTAGCATGTCTGAGTGCACGTGTACATGTGCTACATGTGCTTGGGAATATAGATTGTATGCTCCACTGGGGCAGGGACTGATGTGAATGTTCAACTATACTCTGTAAAGCGCTGCGTAATATGTATGCGCTATATAACAAACTGTTAATAAATAAATAAATAAGACAGGATTTACACTTTGCTAATATGGTACTCTAGCTGCTAGCATATGTTACAGTTTTATTTGTCAATTAAAATTTTATTAGTTATCTTCATAAATCATATTCAGGCATTAGATACATGATGGGGTATTCACAATGCTCCGCCGATATTCGACGGGGGAAATAGCGTTGGGTCTCTCTTCAATGCGGTCTTTACCAACAGCATTGAAGAGGGTTCGCAGCAGAACGAGCCTGACTTTAGAAGCTGTCGGGCACGTTCTGCCGATAAAGTCCGTTGATTGTCGCGATCCTGGCCCCTGACCGACAATCCACGGCCATTTACGCGGAAGCGCCCACTTTTCGCCAATCGGCAGACATTAAATCCCGCCTGCAGATTTGCTGATGGTCAAAACCTGGATCATGGCTGTCGGGAGGGATAGACTGCTGTGATCCAGGATTGAATACCCCCATAAGATGGGAAAAAAAAGTGAGGGGGGGGGGGGGGGGGTGTAATTAACGCTATTGAGTGTAGTTTCTAGCCTGTATGGGGCTTAAGTCAATTTAAAGTGTGTAGTTTTCAAGTATTGGGCAGCACCTTAAACTATACGTTTCATAATCCATGATTACCCTTTATAATATTACATGCTTACCATGCTGATTGTAACAGGTTCATCATTTGTAGAAGGGTCAACACACTTATGATTGACAATGTCCCATCGACATTCCCACTCTGTATTTACACAAGATGTGCACCTGGGAATGAAGAGATGTTCCAGATTAGTAATGCTCTAAACAGGAAGCACGGAGCATGCAGCTATTTTAAAATTTACTTACGGCAAGTTTTCTGAGAGGTTCATTGATTCTTCACAGTTGTAGAACTGATATGAATAATTTGCTAATGGCACATATCCTGCATTTGCAAAGTATAGCTTGATGTCAACATTAACATAATCTGTAAAAAAATTAAAGGGTTTTAGCAAGAGAAGTTATGCAAAAAAAAAACCCTACAACATATTCAGTTAATATTTTTTTACCTTTGCCTGGCTCAGTGGCAGGAATATCATCTGGGTGAGGGCAAGAAATTGTCCCATCAACTCCCAATGTTGCGATCTGGATTTTTTCTCCAAAGTTGCACATCAGCTGGTCTTCTTCCAGTAATACTATGGAAGGCTCCAGTTTTAACACAACCTATTCCAGAAAAATAATAATTAGTGTAATGAAGTGGCAGTCCATCCTTTGTTGCACAGCCAATTCTAGTTTTCTCCTAAATGATGTGCGCTCACTACCATATCATATACACACATATATTTACATCTGTGCTTGTCATGCCAAGGTGCGCAAGCAAATATAGGTATAGTAATTTCAAAAGGCTGTACTCCATAGACTTTTTACAATGTTTAAGAGATGGGTCAACATATATATATATATATATATATATATATGCATATGCAACAAGGGGGTTATCGGAGTGCGCTATACAGAGTACCACCTAGCCAAATTAGACTTTCAGTATATTCCACTGATATATTAATCAGTCATTTTTAAAAACACATATCGTTCTTCCATCCACTTTTCAAATCAGGAAATGACTCCTAGTCAGACAAATGGTCCTTTATTCATAAAAACCCAACGCGTTTCGTCACAGAGGACTTCGTCAGGGGTATGGCAGAAGGAGTTATCAACCTCACAACAAAGTTTGTGTGGGTTAGTGTTTTCACACAGTTGTAAAAAAATCTAAAATACTTTAAGGGCTCAAATTTAGGAACATGTCCTGTTCTCAATCGGTGAAAGGATCTTCGTATAATCAGAGGATTAAATGACCATGGTAATCGTGACACATGGATAAGCTCCTCCTATTTGGATGATCTCTAAGTTAGACCCGCTGGACCGCAAGTGCCTTTGCTTCAGATCAGAGGCATTCCAATAGCCTTTGCCGCTGTATTTTTAAAATGACGCTGCTAGCAGACAAAAAGAAAAAATGCTGGGGTGTGACCCAAGACTCAGCATCCAAACACTTCTGATAGCAGGCTGCCTGCTATCAGAAGTGTTTGGATGCTGAGTGAAAACACTAACCCACACAAACTTTGTTGTGAGGTTGATAACTTCTTGTGCCATACCTCTGACTAAGTCCTCTGTGACGAAACGCGTTTTTATGAATAAAGGACCATTTGTCTGACTAGGAGTCATTTCCTAATTTGAAAAGTGGATGGAAGAACGATATGTGTTTTTAAAAATGACTGATTAATGTATCAGTGGAATATACTGAAAGTGTAATTTGGCTAGGTGGTACTCTGTATGGCGCGCTCCGATAACCCCCTTGTTGCATTTTGTACACCCCTGGTTCTCACTAACAGGAGAACCTTATTGGAGGAGCTGCTGTTAGATTAGGAATAGCGCACCACGGAGGTTAACCCATTTGTTGATTATATATATATATATATATATATATATATATATATATATACACACACACATATATACATACACATACATATATAGAGCCAGTGGAGACGGCGGCACTCAAAGGGACTTTAAGAAGAAATAAGACCACTCTGGGGTTCAAGTCCTGGAAGGCACCTGGGCAGGTAACCATTCCACAAGGAGGAGTGCCGGTCTTTCCCCATCCATCCATCCATCCATCCATCCATCCATCCATCCATCCATCCATACACACACACACACACACACACACACACATATATATATATATATATATATACACACACACACACACACACATATATATATATACACACACACATACATTTACACACACATACGCACACATATGGGCATCACCGGCTGAAAGGACATGTCACCTGGCACCGAAGCGCTGCTGCCGGCTCCCCTGCCCTGCTTGCCCGCTCCCTGCTGTGCCCGGCATCAATCAGTCAGCTCAGCAGACCCTGTTGCTTGGGGGAGCTAGTGCCAGCTAGCGCCAGCGGCATCTGCGGGACGCACTACCAGTGCAGGGAACTGGGAAGCGCATCGGGGTCTGCCGGAAGTGACAGGGAGAGCGCCCGCACACTGGGAGACCATATATTGTGCAGGTAGACATCCACCAACCCCATCCATCCCCTCTACTACACCCAGTGATGTCAGAGGCTCTGCCTCTGTGCCTACCAGAAAGCCCTGCCTCCTGGCTCAGTTTGAAGCCCCGCCTCCTGGAACTGACAGAAGTTCTGCATGTATGCTGCTTGTAAGAGCTTCTGATGAGGTGAGTAGAGCTAGTGCCCACCGGCCAGTAGGGATGCCGAGAGGGGAAGGGGGTGAGTGTGATTGCTCATTCAGGACATAACGAGCAGTTAGCACAGGGGTTGCAATTCTTCCTGCACATTTAGTTTACACATACTGTGTAAACTAGTACAGTATTTAGTTTACACATTTAGTTTACACATACTGCATCCTTCTCCGGTGAACCCCCACATTCGGCAAACCAACACCATCCACATGGGGCACCCCCGCACATGCAACTCCACCACCCGTAGTATCCCTACAACCGCCGCACCCCCACATCCACTTACGTGTGAAGAGCACCCATAGGGTGCGATGAATCACCTAGTATAGTATGTAATGGGCATCATGTGTGGCCTTATATGAAATTTGAATTACAGCATGTGGGTATTACAAAGTTCTCTAAAATGTGCAGTGGGCATTAGGGTGCGTGGTGGTGGTGTGGGGGGGGGGGGGGGCGCGTGAAACATGCCCTTGCTCCGGGCACTGTGGAACCTAGCTACACCACTGGCTGGAGCAATACTTTTTTTGAGGGCGTTAACTTATTGCACATATCAACGGTTAATTTAACTTAAAGCATGTATGCATGTGTTAACTTATTCTGCAATCCAAATAGTAAATGGGTGGTAAGTGTTTCACCTGATAATTATTCAGTTTTTTCCACTTGATAACTAAAGGTGGAAATAGGAAATCCCACTGTAGCCCTTCCAAAAGACAAACTAATATTGGATAACAGTATAGAAGTCTATTAGCCATTATAAAAGTATTTGGGATTCTTAAATTGTATCTAATGACTGTAATAACCATTATTCTAAAACAGTGACAAAATGATATAGAGCAAGTGTTTTTTTCTACAAAATCAACGCTCTGGTTAAATTGTCAGTGTATAAAAACGTATATATCGGTGTCATTTTAAACCACTTCTAAAAATATCATCCTGAAATACCTCTAACACCCACGTGCCCCCGTTTATAGAGCATCCCCGATATACAGGGCCAACATCAAATAAGCCATCTACCTGTATTTTCACTCAAAATGACAATGACTGGCCAACTTTACATAACCAAAAAATCTGAGTGGCTAATTAAATCATTAGCAGTGGTGTCCCAGTGGTTGTGACCCCATCCCTCCCCTCCCTTCTCCAACAACCATATTTCCAAGCAAGAATGGAAACTACTCACAATATCAAGTGCCTTAACACTCATATTATTCGGACTGGCACTTTCAATCTTCAGACAGACACCATCAGGACTCCACAACCAGTGATTTGTATCATCGGCGCGAATACAATTACTTTTTCTAGTACATCTGCAAAGGACAAAGTAACAGAGAAGGGATAACGAGTCAGATCTAGAGCAAATGGTGTCAATAAGACCAGTCCAGCAGTAGGTAAAGCAGGCATTTCATAATGTCGTCTTATAAGTAATGTCATTACACAACACAGCACCTTTGTGTATGACTTCCTCATAATCATCACTTTAAAGACATGGACTTTAATGGATAATCATTGGCAAACCAATTACATAAAATTAAATAACTAGCAAACAGAGTACAACGGACTACTCTTTCCAGTGTTTGGCAGCGGATGCTGGCACTCACAATACCGGCGCTGACATCCCAACTAACACAAGGAGACTGTCGCCAGAATATCGCCTGTAGGGATGCCAAAAGTTAAATACTCGGGCGGTTTAGATTAACGCCAGGGAAGGGGGGTGGTAAGGATTAGGGTAAGGCTAAAGGTGGGTTATCATTAGGCTGCGGGTAGGCACAGTTAGACACATTGAAGGGCGGATTACTGTAAGGCTGCAGGGTATAGTGGTTAGGCACTAGCATGGAGGGTTAGGTTGCAGGAAGGGAGAGGTAAGTATACTTCCCTTACCCCTGTCTGGATTCCCTCCATTGGGTTGCCAGCATCTGTATTCTGACTGCGAGCAACCCCAAACCCGGTCATCCCCTATCGGGAAAGTAATCAACAAATCACCAAACCTCTCCACTTCCTCACTGCTTTTATTAGTCATCGTGCACTCAACTGTGATAAGCAGAACAAACACAGATATGTATGGCCAATCCCAGAAGCCATTTAGGTGATGAAATTGGTGGTACAAAAATTTGTGGTTGGTATCTTCTCGCATAAAAAAGGTACAATATCCTTCTATTTAGTCTCTGGTAGATCTGTCAAGGTGGCATATTGTTGGCAGCTATATTTTTTATTCAATAAGTCTTTGAAGAATGGCAGAAATAACAATCATTTCCATAGCATAATCATCCTTTACCTAAAGTGGTCTTTACTTACTTTCCTTCTATGACACACCAACCACAGTAGGGATCTTTCGCTCGTGTGCATTCATTGCAGTTTGCGTATTGCTCACAGTCCTGAACAGGAACACGATGCACCTACACACACACAGAATTGTTTCAATATGGAAATAGGTCTAAACTCTGTCAAATTATCAATAGTGTATATAATTACATATCCATCTTCAATTCGTAACCAAAATTATTCCTGTATGAATATTTTCAAACTCATATTGCATCTAAACGTCACAGATATTCTACATTACTGAATGGTGTGCCCTAGCACTGCCGCCGATTATCAAATGCCAAAGATTCCTTCTTTATTGGCACACCCCAACTACCAGGATTGTTATATGCAATCCATAAATATATGTTGTGCTGCTGTTTTCATGAGTAAATAAAACTTGATCCTTGACATACATTTTTGATGTTTGTTATCTGTGTACATACAATAAGTAAAAGAAAAATAGTAGCACTAGACAATATAAATAAATAAAAGAGACACATATAATTTAATATATTGACATTAATAACCAGTAATGCACAATGATCAGAAGCAGAGCACCCAGCCACCTACCTGTCACCTTGCTTTTTGGATCCAGACCAGCCGCCACCGGAATTTTTGTCACTTCAGCCGCAGTTGCTATGGAAAAGCATCTCTCCCATTGCCATTTGAAGGATATCCCTGCTATGCAATCCAATTCGGATGCATTCCTCCAATGGATACCCACTGTGGTAAATATACATCTACTACTACAAACTAGAGAGAATATTTTCCAGATATTTATATAAGGACTACCTCTGGTGGTATAAATAGGAAAGGATCCTGATAATACTTCCAATTAGCAAAGTGTTCTAGGTGCCTGTGCTTCAAGGTTATATTAGATTTCTTAATTGTTATCATTGTGCATTACTGTTTATTTAGTCAATATATTAAATTATATTTATTTTTAATTTATATTATCTAGCGCTATTTTTCTTTTTCTTGTAACATTGTTAAAAGGGACCTCTCACTCCCTTTTTAGTAGCAGCTTCGCCACACACCCCATTTTAGCACCTGATTGTGTTGTCACGACAACCACACCTATACATACAATAAGTGACTAAAGCATGTGGACATATTTATACCTTTTTCTTAGTCATTACGTAAAGATGTTCTTTGGCGTCATCGAAAACCATTCCATTCTTGACAGTACTTTTGAGATCAAATGATACAGTCCTGTACTCCTTAGACTGTTCCCCCAAATAAGCCTACAAAAACAATTATATGTTCTAATTAAAACATGCAAATTTCAGTTAAAGTCGTTTAATTTAAAGATGGATAACTGACATCTATAACCCATTCTCTATAAATTCTGCATATATGGGGCCGAAGTGTTAAGCCTTAAAAAGAGATAAATGCAAGGGTGATAGAGAGAGATAAACGTCCAGCCAATCAGCTCGTTACGGACGTTTTCCAAACACAGCCTGTAACGTGACAGTTAGGTGGTGATAGGCTGGACATTTATCTCAATTTATCACCTTGCATTTATCTCTTTCGAAGGCTTAATACGTCTGCCCCATTATCTGCTGATTGAATAACTGTGCAAGAAATCATAGGTAATATACCAGGGTGTTTTCCATTGTTGTGGCCCGATTCTAAAGGAATAACTTGTCACTAACCAACCTGATATCCCAGTGTTTCAGGAATAAAGGCAGCTGTATGTGGAATACTGCACATTGTGCCAACAGAATTCTATGTTTAGTACTTGGCACACCGAGGGATTGTGCAGAAGGTGGGATGAAAGGAATATCTGAATAATTATTGTTTTCACTTTCTCCCTCAGCGACTTGGGAAAAAGCAATTTAAGATAAATAACTTATTGTAACTTAACCATAGCCTCCAAATAATGTATACATTTTGCAGAAGGACTATATCTAGACATACCTAGATAGCACATAATAGCAACAAGCAGGGCCTTAACTAGGTGTGTGCAAGTGGTGCCTTGTCCACAGCGCATTCGCACTGTGGGTGCACTATCAGGCTGCATGCTCCCCCTCATCACAGCTATGCTGATCCTCCACTCTCCTCAGGGCAGTGCCGCACCAAAATGTCTAGAGGTATTTTCTTTCAATGTGAAAGTATCCAACTGTGAAAGTCACAGGGGATACAAGTATTACATAGTACAGAGTTATTTTTTTAAAAGGGGAGTAGAAACAATATCCCAGAACATAAAAAAATAAAACTATAGATATGTTCCTTTACACCTATAACTGTTGGGGCATATTAAGCAAGATGCCTTGCACAATCACTGTGTTACTTTTGCCTCAATTTTGCACTGTGGGTTAGCGCAGCTAAGTTGTAAACTCCATGGTTAATAAGCTAAATTGGGCTACTTCTCTTAATTTTAGGATTGGTGTATATGGACACATCAGTAGAGCATTTTAGGGTGGGAACCACTGTCTCCTGATGATTTAGAGACAAGTATTTTAATGTTAAGTACATTTCTAAATCTCTGACCAATTGGGGACACTGGGATTCCTGGAGATGTCCCAAATATGCAAGCAAGAGTGGGTATACATATTTAGGAGAACTGGTGCAAAACACCAACCACTGCAAACTTACATTAAACATAAGTAACAGGTACAAAGGAAACCAGATGGGTCATGCAAACCTGCTACTATTCCTAGGCTCTGCACCAACCCAAAATGTGCTAGTATGTAAACTGAATCAGGCTGCCCTGTTACTAAGTAAGCCTGCCAATTTACTGAAATACTAAATCTAGAAACAGTTCACTAAAAAGACCGGAAACCACTATCATAGACACCTCACAGGTCCACTGAGAACAAGATCAGAGAGTAATGACAACAGCCAAAAAATGAAGATGGAAATTATAAACCACTGTAGGTTGAAATAGAAGGTTGTTCAAAGAACAGTCCCATTTCAAAAGCTCCCCCATCAATAGATAGAACAATAAGTGTAAAGTAAAAAGCTATCACATCACTGCATCCAAATATCTGAAAAAAAAAAAGAGTGCATGAAGGATGACAACAAAATGCTGAAATTCAAAGCAGTTAAGTAATATTTGTGGGGGTTTCATGATGTATATGATAATCTGCACAGCTAAAAATAGTAATGGATCGAACTACTAAAATATAAAGAGCAAAAGATTTTTTTTTTTTAGATCGTTTTCTAATCCAAGGTCTTCAATACCTTACCTAGACAAACCCCTAGCCACAAGTATCATGGCTTCAACAACTACACTATGTTAACCCAGGTGATGAAAAACGGCAAAGACCTAACAGGTCATGTCCAAGAGGTAGGCACAATGACTGGCCTAATGTCCTGGGTAGAATCCTCATGTACTAGGATTAACTTGGCCGGACTGGTGGAGCACTAAGCCAGACTCAAACCCCATGACACATACATGGCATCTATGAATATTGCAAATAGTCTCCTTGCTTTTGAAAGAAGTGCCGATATGCCATTGTTTTTTTTTTTTTAAATCAGGTATGTCTTTTTATTAGAAATTTTTTCCTTTTTAACATACATACAGAAAAGAAAGAAATAACAAGCATGACAATGCATTGTAGTACAGTGCTGTAAAGTTACAGTTACATGGTCTTGTGGAGTATCTGTTATGTTATACATTTCTAGAACATTCTAGAGCAAAAGTTGACATGTGGGACATTTTGCACTTTGTACTTAAATATATCATTACAACCTTTACAATAAAGAAAAGAAAAGAAAAGAAAGAGAGAAGAAAAAAAAAAAAATAAAAACATTGTGATTTGTCCTAACAACAGTTTGTGTCTTGGTCTTTTATTTGTTACATTTAGATGGTTAATTAGCGAGCAGCATGTTAAGGTTAGAGTTCCGAGGAGGCCGCACCCAGGCCGGCGCGGCCCCAGTGAGCCGGACCCACGCGGGGGGGGGGGGGGGGGGGGGGGGGGGGCAAGGGGGTGCCAATTTAATATCGTAGTATGGCCACTTAATCATCATCCATATCAGGGGGAGGGCCGAAGGCCAGAGCGGAGTCATTCCAACTGTCCCATTTGGCATGGTATTTTGGGAGGGCCTCCCGTTGTTGAAAGAGAAAACGTTCGTGCTCTGAGACTTGGTTGACTAGGGCACTCCAATGTTGAACACTAGGAGCGGACACGGCACACCAGTTACGTGCTACAATTGTCTTAGCCAGCGTAATTAGACATAATATATATTTATATATAGCAGGGGAGCATGTCTCATCCAAGTCCAGCGCAAATATACACAGGGGGGGTGTGAATGGAGGGAGAGAGGGCACCGTCAAGCGAATGCTATTCCACACTTTTTCCCAGAAGTCAAGCACCCTAGGGCAAACCCACAGCATGTGCCAAAAGTTGGCGTTCTCTGCACCGCACCTGGGGCAGTTTGAGTTGTCCCTAAGCCCAGCTCTATATAGTAGTGATGGGGTACGGTAGGACCTATGTAAAATGTAGAATGAGATCTGTTGAAATCTCACACATGGAGTCGAGGCTTTGACTGTTTCAAGTATTTGTGTCCATTGCTCGTCGGTAATAGGACCCAGATCCTCCTCCCAACCTCCCTTCAATTTATCTAATGTTTCGAGGTTCGCCCAGGAGTTTAGAACCGCATATATTGTTGAGACCCTTTTACGTTGCCCTAATCCCATTAGCATTTGTTTAACCGGTGAGTTAGACATAACTGGCGTGTTGCCATGAAACTGAGTCTGTACCGCGTGCCTTAGCTGAAAATACCTGAAGAAGGCTCTATTCGAGACATGGAATTCCGTACATAATTGTTGAAGGGATTTAAGGGTGCCCTCCACAAATATCTGTTGTATAGAAATTACTCCCGCCCTCCGCCATATATTGTCATCGGAGATGGTAAGGAGCTCATTGAATGTAGCGTTGTCCCAGAGAGGTGCTTCACAATCTATGTCTCTCCAGTCAAACATGACGTGGGCCTGTTTCCACACTAGCCTACATTGTCTAAATAATGGAGGAAGTCCCCTTATTGAACCATCTGCCAATAGGAAATGCAGCGGGAGACGACCTACCCCCAAAAGTTCATCGCACATATTAGGGAAAGTGGAGCCTCCTATTCCCCTAATCCACTCCGAAATGTGAACCAGCTGGGATGCCAAATAATACAAGCGGAGATTTGGAAGGCCTAGCCCACCCTCAGCACGGGTTCTAGTAAGAGTTTTGAAAGCCACCCTTGGTGCCCTATTCCCCCAGATAAAAGAAATAATCAAACTATTAATTTTAGTAAAGATTTTTTTTGGCACATATACAGGAGCATGCTGGAGGGCATACAGGTATTTGGGCTGGATAGACATTTTAAGTAGGTTAATTCGACCGGTCACAGACAGGGGAAGTTTTTTCCAGACATGTATTTTATTTTGAAAAATGCTCGTAATTGGGATTATATTATGGAGTACATAGTCTTTACTAACAGGGGTTATCCAGATGCCTAGGTATTTAAAGCGGGTAGTCCACTGTAGGGGGGAGCTGATCGGTGGGTGCTCCGGTACTTTACCTGAGAGTGGGAAAATGTTGGATTTATCCCAGTTGATTAATAGACCGGAGAACACTCCGAAAGTATTGACTGTATCAAGTAGAGCCGCAAGGGAGGGGCCAGCATCATCCAGAAACAAAAGCATATCATCTGCATATAATGCTACAACATCTGGATGCCCCCCTACCCATATCCCCCTAATCGCAGAGTTATTCCTAATTAGGCAAGCCAGTGGCTCTATTGCAAGAGCAAACAGGGTCGGGGAGAGCGGGCAGCCCTGCCTAGTCCCCCTTCCCAGCTCAAACCCGTCAGACAGACCACCATTAACAGATAACCGAGCTTTGGGCTCAAAATAGAGCAGGTTTACCCAACTTATAAAGTTGGGGCCAAATGCAAACCTACGCATGACCTCCCACAGATATGACCACTCAACCGAGTCAAAGGCCTTGGCGGCGTCCAAGGACACCACCACTGCCCCCGACCCGGCCACGTCACCTCTCTGCAGATGACAGAAGAGTCTGCGCAAGTTCTGCGTGGTCGATTTATTAGGCATAAAACCAGTCTGGTCACTGTGAATGATCGATGAAATAACAGTGTTGAGCCGAAGGGCGAGAATCTTTGCCAGTATTTTAATATCTGAGGTGAGAAGAGATATAGGGCGATATGATTCCGGGGCTGTGGGGTCCTTGCCCGGCTTAAGGATAACTATAATTGTTGCCTCTCTCATAGAGGGGGGGAGAGCTCCCTTCTCAAATAGGGCATTATATAATTTCAGCAGATAGGGAATAAAATGTTCTCTATATTTTTTATACACTTCAATAGGAATGCCGTCTCCCCCTGGTGCCTTCCTGTTAGGGAAGGACGCCAATGCAGTCTCAATCTCAGTATGGGAGATCGGGGCCTCCAGGGCCGCAACCGAGGAGGATGACAACTGGGGCAAAGAAAGTTTATCTAAATAGCCGCTTAATTGTTCCAAGCTATAATTGGCTTTGGTGGCATATAATTTTTCATAATATGTTTTAAATTCCTGTGCTATCTCTGGGGTGGAGTATAGAAGTTCGCCATTGCTGTTTTTGACACACTGAATGGTGCCCGCTCCTCTCTCATCCTTGCTAAGGTACGCCAAGTAGCTGCCTCCCACCTCCGCCTGGGCATACATAGAGTGTTGATTGAATAATAATTTACGCTTGGCCTTATCTCGCAAATAGGTGGCCCATTGTCTTCTCGAAGTATCCCAAAGTATGCGGTCGGCCGGGGTCCTTGAGATGATGTATCCCTCCTCCCTAGACTTGCATTCTGCCTCCAATCTAAGCTCTTCCCGCCTGCTAGTTTTCTTAATATTGGCTATTTTTTTTATAAAAGTCCCTCTCATGTATGCCTTAAAGGCGTCATGCTTTACCGTTGGGTCATTGTATGATTCATTGCAAGTCTCGAAAGTCTGCCAGTCATCTGTCAAACCCCTGTCATCCTTCAGTAGTGTCAACCAAAAGGGATTGAGCTTCCAGCTACCATATGGGGAGGTCCCTTGATTCTCTAAAACCACCATCAATGGTGAGTGGTCGGAAATACCCCTTTGCAGGTAGATAACCTCCAGGATTTTTGGAGATAGGTCAGGGGATATGAGAGCGAGGTCAATTCTGGATAGGGCATTAACACTAGCCGAATGGCACGAGAAGTGGCGCGCCAGGGGATTCCGCACTCTCCATATATCTATAAGGCCCAACTCGTCTATTAGTCTAGCAAACGGGGTAGGCTGAGTCTGAGGCAAGATGGTAGGGGGCGTGAGTTCGTTCCATTTATCAAGTTGTTTATCTAAATAGTTGTTGAAGTCTCCCAAACATATCACTGGAGTGCCAGGGGACAGAGAAACAAATGCCATAGCTATTTTCATTACCTCATTGTTGTAGGGGGGCGGTATGTACACCGCAAGGATATTTAATAGCTTGCGGTTAACATAGGCTCTTAAGAAAACGTACCTACCATACTGATCAATTTGACTGTGAACCAGTTGAAAGTTAACGGTTTTTCTAATTAAAACAGAGACCCCTCTAGCATTATTCGAGAAGGTTGAGTGATACATAAAGCCCACCCACGGTTTCTTCAGTGCTAAAGTTTTGCTACCTGTGATGTGTGTTTCTGAAATACAGGCAATATCCACTTTGTGACTTTTAAGCTGATTAAAGACCAAGGCCCGCTTGATACGGTGATTCATCCCCCTTACATTCCAGCTAAGCAACCTCAAGCCGTCTCCTTGACCAGCCATGGACCTAGTTGCAAGAGATTATTATATGCAGTTGCTATACCAAGAAACGGCCCCCAGTCCCGACCCAGCAAAAAGATTTTCCGCCCCTCCGCCCCCCCACCCAAGCCCAGACCACACCCCCCCCCTGTCATCAGTATGTTCACATAGCTACTCGCAACACATAGATAGAAACCAAGACACAATAAACCTATTATATAAAACAAACCCTCAAACCCCCCTCCCTGCATATCTACCCAACTAGATATACCTATTCCCTTAAACCAACCTAACAAACACTAAAGTTGCACAAGAAAAGAAATTGTGCACTAACAGATGGAACCCAAGAGGTTATAGGAAACAGTTATTCCTACAAGCTATTTACCTGCATGGGCTCCGCTAGACAATATGTACTGGTATCGTTGGATACCCTAAGCGCGTATCCCCGCCCACCATATAACATATAACCATTATGTTTATTTGTAAAGACCCTCCTCTCTACTGCGACATGTTAACTAGTAATCATACTGTCCAACATTACCACCACAGCAGAACAGGGTTACGTGTCAGCTACATCAGACAGAGATCCAAGAATTCAGTCCCGTGTTCTAGGAATGCGTTCCAGCCATGCCTCAGCCTCTCTGGCTGTATTAAAGAAGTGAGTAGTGTCCGCATGCACCACACGGAGGCGAGCCGGAAATATCATGGAGTACTGGATCTGTCTTTCTCTCAGACGCTTCTTGATGTTAATGAACAGGGATCTTGATTTCTGCACCTCAACTGCAAAGTCTGGGTAGACCGATACAGTGTGATTTTCAAATTTTAGTGGGCCTTGTGTCCTGGCCAGGCGTAGCAAGGCGTCCCGATCCTTGTAGTTGAGAAAGCGGGCAATAAATGTACGGGCCGGGGAGCCCGGTGGCGGAGCTCTAGAAGGTAAACGGTGGGCCCGTTCAACCGAGAACTGTGGGGTGAAGTCTTCACGTCTAAAAAGCTTGAGCAGCCAGGATTCTAGGAACTGTTCCGGAGCAGGTCCCTCGGCCCTCTCGGGAAGACCCACCAGACGCACGTTATTACGTCTAAGACGGCCCTCCATATCAGACAATTTGGCCTTTACAGTGTCCACTTGTGCCGCCAGTTCTGCAACCGTGGTTTTAAGGGGGGTGGCAATGTCTTCCAAGTCTGATATTCTGTGTTCCGTCTCACCAACCCTCTCACGAAGTTTCTGCATATCGTGCCTTATCAGGGTGATATCTGACTGGACTTGCCCTATTTTATCTGTGACCCTGTGCTCAGACGCTGCTATCGCCTCAAGGATTTGTTGGGTGGATTGGGCTGGGGGTGCCACGGACGCCGAGCCTGTGTCTCCATCAGGTGGGGACGGGGAGTCCTCAGGTTGCGGCGGGGTGGTGGACTGTGAGCCCCTGGCATATTTTTCAAGCCTAGAAGCTGCCGAGGCCTGTCCTGTTTTGCCCATGTTTAGCGAGTAGGGTAAAACTGAGCTGTGCTGGCTCTTCACCTCTCTGTACTTGATAACCCTCCCCGGTCTGAAGCTGATTTATGCAGTGGTGTAACTTGTGTGGGCAGTGTTGGCAGTCAGACTTCACAGCAGCTGGGGTATTGGAAGGGTGCAAGACGGATCCTTCACTATAGTTAAAGTTACAGTGCAGACTGTGTCTTGATAAACAGAGGGGTGTACAACAGGGGGCAGATCGGTGCAATGCTGTAGTGGTAGAAGGCGTTTGGTGTTGATCAGGTGAGGGCCTCTGCAGCTATGCTTATGTCTGATACCAGTTACAGACTGCCTTGAGTAAGTACAGCTTCTCAGGGTATCAGGAGATGGCGTCTGTATTGATCCTCTGAGGTCTCCCCTCCTCCAATTACTCCCAGGTTGCTCAAGTGGTATGTGGCATATAAAGGGGGAGCCTCTTCTGGTACCCTCAGTTCTTTACCCACTATCACACCCCTGGTTTTATCTCACCGGCTGTCTGGCTTCCGAGTCTCCGTGGGGGGGGGGGGGGGGTTTCCCCTCCTCAACAGCCCCACGCCGCGCGTGCGGTCTGGTGATGGCGTCCGTACAGCGCGGCTAGCGTGGTCTCACCTCAGCCGCTTGAGTCTCTGCTGGTGCCGCCTGGGGCCCGGCCAGTCCTTCAATCACCGCCCGGAGGCTAGAAGTAGCGTTCCGGGTGAGTCACACCGCGGGGTAATCGCCGCAGGCAGCTGGATCGTCTGCACGCCTGGATCCAAGATGGCGCCGGGACCGGGGAGACGCCGCCGCGCCCGGCCTGGATGTCTCATGCCGGGATATCTGTGCAGCGCTGGACTGTACCGGAGGGCTGGTAAGTATCTGGAGGGTCTCAGAGAGCTGTACAGGGGGGGAAGGCAGCGCCCAGGATCTCCAAAGCAGGATTTTTATCTAAGATTCTAGCGGAGCTCACAGAGCCAGCGTCCGCTCACATGCCGGTCCAAGCCACGCCCCCCGATATGCCATTGTGACGACATTCATGTTCCCCAATTGTTAAAAGATTGGTAAGGCAGCATATGTTTACAGTTTACTGCAGACACCAATTAAATACTTTAAACTGCATTTGAACCTTGTCGGCAAAATAAATATTCTGTATCTAACAGAAGCCCAGGAAGACCAAATGCTGGGAAGGATTTCTCATCGTAACTGAGATTTTAAGATATGGGGGAGGGTGAATTTACTAGATGGGAATTCAATTTCACCGGGGATGTTGCTATGGGCAACCAATCAGAATCTACTTCTTATTTTTTTATCACCTTCCAGAAGATAATGTAGTGTCTGATTGATTGCTCACAGCAACATTCCATGTGAATTTCCCCTGGGGAGTCTACATAATATGAGCTTGCACTAAGCCAGAAGATACCAGCTTCCACAAAAGGAAGGACAGCCACTATCCTTGTTCATTGTAGGACAGCTATCACTGATCTTCGTGAAAACACCCTGTCAGCAGCCAGGAGAGCCCAAAATAAAATTAGATTAAAAAGCAAATATTAGAAGGCAATAATGTCCCTCACTGATTGAAACATGCAAAAAATGCATCTTCTATCTCCTTGAACACACAACCATGCATCCAACAGTACTTGTATGTATGACTCACAAATGCAAACTACCAAGTGATCGCAATTTAATCCTGAGTCAGGGAGTGCTCTATTGGCCTCTACTAACTCCAGCCTCAGTTAAAATTACTGTACAAAAGGATAAAAACGTATAGTCCACGATAGGTGCAGCATTGGGAGTGGTAATGATATACAGTAGGTCAAGGATAGCAATGCAATGCGGGCAACTACCATAGGAGGCCTCCAATTAATGAGATCTCATCATTTAGATACTAGCGGGTCTGTTAATTGTGTGAAACCCGGAACCTACACTCCTATACTTCAAGAAAATCTTATATTTGAGGGGAGGAAGATAATTAAAGCCATTGTTTATCAAATAGGTGAAAGCATGACTTGTCAGGAACTAAAGGAAACTGTGCTCAGAATGTTTAGTACACGATTTACAGCCTGTTTCAAAATATCAATGTTCACTCTTCCAAAGGAATCCTCCACCATCTCACTATCCTGACCGATGGTGCCTTGGGCAGGAATTGAACTGATGACATCAGAGCTGTGAAACTGCAATGCTAATTGCTATACCATTCATGCTGGTAGGTAAAATCTTAATTGACATTGTACTGCCAGCATTAGCTTTGAAAATTGTCCCTTTATTTGACATAACTGAAAAGAGGAAGTAGAAGGAATTATAATTGTTACCAGTATATAAAATGTAATCACTTCTTTGAGGGTCATAGAGAGAGAGAGAGAGAGAGAGAGAGGAGATCAAGTTTGTGTAGAAATCCTGCTTAGCCTCTAGACCAGGCATGTCCAAACTATGGCCCTCCAGCTGTTGTGAAACTACAAGTCCCATCATCCCTTGCCACAGTTTTGCTATTCAAGAAGGATAAAACTATTGCAGGGCATGCTGGGATGTGTTGTTTAACAACAGTTGGAGGGCAACAGTTTGGACATGCCTGCTCTAGACACTATAGTATCCAGTGTCTCTGAATTGTACTCCAAAAATGCCAGTCATCCAGAAGTATTTGTCTACATGGCCACCACAGACCTGTAAATTACATATTCAGTTGAGTATCAGATACCGGACTTGGGGGGCGTGGGGTCAGACAATATGGTTAATTGTGTCATGTGGCTTGTAGGGAGGAGAAAATCCTAATTTATTTCTATAACATAAGCACCAGTAATAATGGTTACCAAACAGACCCTTTAAACATAATTGTGCCATAATGTTAAAGTGGCGGAATATTCCACTGGGTTACAAGCCTGATTTTGTACTCCAATACCTTTGCAGGGGCCTGATTTATTAATGTACCCTGGCACTAGGGCACTATGGAAAAGTGGTCAAAGGAAAAGGATCACCACCACTCAGGATAAGGGAGACTGAAAACGTTTAACTACAATTTTTAGAATGTGGTATTATTCCCATACCTATATTTGAAGTGTATGAGCCCGAAGTCCTAAGGGAGAAAATTGGCTAAATAAATTGTTATCATTATTAATAAATATGTCCCACACGTTTATAATTTTTAAGAGATAAAATAATCATCAAAGCTGAAGAAATCGTACTTACTTTTACCAATTTTCCTTCCGCTGTACCAAGAAACGCAATGGTGTGCTCATTCTCTACAGACACTGCTACAGCTGTATAGGGGTTAACCACCCGCGTGAGCACAGCTACTGCATTCACACCATTTTTGCTCTGCAGTGGGTAAGGCAAGTGTTCTGATCCACAAAGATATTTCAGGGACTCATTGACATTGGGAGTCTGGTTAAAAAAAAAAAAAAAAAAAACAAGCTCATTATATGCCTGTGTCATTGTGATTCTGCTTCATATTTTAGTGTACGATTTAAGGACTGCACTGATTAGGTACAAATGCACTTATAAAAAACTGATATGGTTCTTTGGTTGCATAGTATTGGAAACAATAAAAATAAGCAGTTACTATGGCCTTTTTATGTGTGTATGACACCACAAACTTGATTTATAAATATGAAGATGCAATAGTTAGGGTGTACTTTGACCGTGATCTGCACATGCAATCAAATAAAGTAGTTTACAATCAAACTAAACAAAAAAAACTAGAGCAAAACTAGACATACTACTAAGGCTAATGTGTTAAATAGAGCTAAACTGAAGAATGTAATGCCCATTTTGAAGCTTGCACAAAGAATAGCTGGCAATCACAGGTGATGTGAATCACCACCAACCTCTCCTCTCTTTACTTTACAGACTTAGTGCCCTTCTTATTCCATATACAGTTCCCAGTAACCCACATTCCAAGCATTCATAGCATTTCCATTCTATTGACCAACGGACCAGTTTTTCTTACTCTAAAGTCAAGAATTTTAAATTCCTGCTTTGAAGCCTGTTCTAACACGCTAAACAGTGCAGTCACATCAGAGAACCGAATTTAAGGATAATTAATAGAAGAAAACAGCTTTACCCAGTGGAAGCCTTGTCAGCTGGGAATGTCCTCTATGAATTTGACTGCCAGAGGAAGATCTGGGAAAGTGATTGGCTGGCAAGCATAGTGCTGATCCTAGAAGACTGCAGGGCTAGTCTCTCTTAGCTAGATCTGTCTAATTATCAGGACTGCTTTGTGATTTGCACATTCTGTTTTACCAGGCCAGATGTTCATACAATGTGCTAAATTGTCCGGGAATATTAAATTTATATGACATATGTGTCTTTAGTGATTGCTTTGTACTTTTCTAAACAGATCGCCTCAACAATTTTAATGTCACAGCTCACATACAGTAGCTATCGCTCTATAGGAAATGAGTTCATGCCATTAACTACTTAGGCAGTGTTTCTTAAGGAGTGTACACACGGAGCGATCCTGCTAGATTTTGACTACATAGTTAAAATTGCTTAGAAGGTTAGTAAAGATCTCTGTCAAGGTTAGACAAATCTCCCTATAATATTGCTTAAAAAAGAGTTGCCAGGCAAGAATATTTTGACTAGATTGTTGGCTGTCTAGTCAAAATCGCTGCTATTCACCGCTGAGGGAGATATTCACTAGGCGATCTGCAATGAATACCAACCAAGTATGTTAATTCGAGTATAGTCAAAATCGGCCATAGACAAAATAGTTCAGTCAAAATCGCTGTTGTATCTACTCAAATCGCTTAGTCAAAATCGCTTAAAGTTGCTCACTAGAAAAAAATCGCTCCTTGTGTACACCCCTTAAGTCATGGGGGAGATGTATTAAGCCTTAAAAAGAGATAAACGCTGGGGTGATAAAGAGATAAACATCCAGCCAATCACCTCCTAACTGACGTTTTTCAAACACAGCCTGTAATTTGTCAGTTAGGAGGTGATTGGCTGGAAGTTTATCTCTCATTGGGGCAGATGTATGAACCAGTGTTAAGTGCAGAAATGCACTTAACGCTGGTTAACTGGGGGGGGATTATGATTTCCCTAATGTATTACTAGCGCACCTAACGTTCGCTAGTGACAGCCCGCTGAGTTACGCTTGGCGGGGCTGTCCCCTGCAATCCCCCCCTGCGGCTGGGGGATGTATTAACAGCCGCTTCGCCAGCTCAGGTCTAGCGTTGTCCTATCCCCCACTGTGGGGACAATGCTAGCTCTGCTTCTGGCTTGGGCTGCGCTGGAGATCTCGCGATTTTAGCAAGATCTTGCGCATACCCAGAAAGCCAGCCGGGGGGGGGGGGGGGGGCGGAGCCGCAAGTGCGCATGCGCAGGACATGGGGGGAGCCGATAAGGAGAGCCATTAATGCTGGGCGTAACGGCTCTCCTTATCGGTTTGGGGAGGGGGGTTAATACATCTGCCTATAACGTGTGCCCGGTTCTCCACCTTATGCTGGAGAAGCGGGACTCGTTATTTAAAAAACATTATAGGCAGATTGATACATCTGCCCCTTTATCACCCTTGCATTTATCTCGTTAAGGCTTAATACATCTGCCCCATTGTTAGAAGATATCTTGATATGTGCATAGTCACTAGATCTATACCTGTAATGGTACACTGTATAACTTTAAGTAATGTTAAAGCACCTAAACAATGTAGACAGGCATCAGGTAAAAATAAACATACTTTGCAAAATAGGAAAATTAAGGATATACAAAATCAAAAGTTCAATCTGTACTTTTCAGCTGAGCAAATGTGGAGCTGGAGCTTGTAAAATGGTTGGATAATGACCGCAAACACAAGAAGATTGGGCAGTATTCAATGCCGTCAGCTGCGGGGACCCAGGGCAAGCTCCGTTGCCACTGGGCGCACGAGCGTCTTGTGCGCATGCCCCTAGCGGGAGACGGCCCCTGGCGGGGGCTGCCTATACGAATCGCCAGCCCCGGCAAGGAAGACAGCGGCTCCATCTTTATGTACAAGGTGATAATCCACCAGCCAATTAATTGACAGTTAGAAGCTGATTGGCTGGAGCATTATCACCTTGCACATAACGTTCTTTATACCACTTCTCCAAGCTTCATACATTTACTCCTCAGTTTGATTTATAACTGTATCCAATTGTAAAGCACAACAAATTTTGCTGAGCTATAAAAGAAACGGTTAATAAATATTCAGAAAACATATGAAAGCTATAATTAGAGATTTCCTGCTATCAAACAATTGTATACAACCAAAAAAATTTATTTTTATGATTTGTCTCTGTCACTATGTGGTCTAATAGTGTTATTTTTGATACTACATAACTGTGTAAAGCTGAATACACACTAGAGGAAGTTTTAAACTATTTGGCTGATTCCAATGGTTTGGAACAACAAACCATTTAAACCTTCCAGGGTGTATGCACATATCAGCGTAAATGCAGGAGGACTGAGGACATTGCTAGGGAAGGCTATGATGCTGTGTTCAGCATGGTCTGCGCCAGGGCTCCATCACTTCCGACATCAGCATTTGCCGATGCCGGCTCCCCTGCAGGGTACACACAGGGTCAGCTTCATTATAAGATCTGTGCATTCAAACACAGAAACATTAATAAATATAGATGTATATGTTAAGAGATACATTACCTGTTTTGATACACAACCTATTTTATCACCAAATGGCTTGGAAAAAATTGGTTCTCCATCTTTATTTAATAGTTCTGTAGTGCTAGTGTAACATTCTTCCCTATTTTCTTCAAATTTCTTGTTAATACTCTCCATAGAATACATGCAAAGAGCAGATTTCTCCTGATTATTTATGAAAGTGCTGAAAACTCCAAAGAGAACTTTACTGTCACTGGAAACCCCCATCGTCCTTGCTAACTCTTGTCCTGGATGGGCAAGGAATGCAGAAGTGCAGATGTTGTAGGGAACGTCATTCTGGTCTTTACATCCAAGATCCATCTCCACATAGGAAAAATAGTATAAATCCTTAATACACAATCGGGTGATGAGGGTCCGATTTCTTTTTGAGGTTTTGTCTATGCGACTAGAGACAAAGTAAACACGTTCTGTATCCTCAAACACTGTGACAAACTGCTGGAGATTGACAGATGAATAGCCGTACTTAAAGGTTGCAGAATCTGAAATGGTTTCAAAGGGTCCCCTGTCATCATTTACATTGAGTATTCTGGTACTAATAATTATTCCATTGTCATACTGACTTGTACCTTTCCCAACAAATAGAGCCTGTGTGACGTTGGGCATGTTGATTGATTTGGGCATATTGGCTATCAGACCTACAGTTTCGACTTGCTCGTCATTGCTGGCAACAAAAGACTTCTCTCCCTTGGTATCATCATAAAATAGCTCCTTTGAAATGTTGTTCATACCCCTCAAAGAGCAGATTCCTTTAAATAGGCTTCCACATACGATTACTCTATTATTTTGCTCATCGAGCAGAAGCAGTTTATTATAATTGTGTGTTAAGTCTGCATCTGTACATTGGCCAATAATAGTGGTCTCAATAGGTGGTGTACATTTCTTATGATCAAGTCTTGGTCCAGTGGTAAAATTGACAAGTAATTCAAGGTCACCAGCAAGCTGGTATAGGCGGTCAATTGCTCCGATGTAGACATTGCCCGTGACATGGTTAACAGTTAGATGGTTTAATTCTGTGTCACTCAAAAAAGATCGAAATTGTTCTGCTTTTGACACTTGTGTAACAGAAATCAAAATGCATGCAAGCTGAATCCATATGGCCATTTCTGGATGAAGCCTAGAAAAAGAAAAAAAAGAAAATGATCACTACCGCATTTTTAAAAACAGACACACACATACACACACACAAACTTTAATGCCAAAGATGAGCATTCCTCATCTAGCTTACTAGATTACATTATAAAATATTAAGAAAAAAATATAGTACATTCCAATTCAACTGACAACAATTTAATGGCAGCCAGGAGGTATTATTTGAACATAATTACTTTTTCCGTTCTCTTATTTTTCAATCTTCCCTCTCTATCTGTTATTCTCACCCTAATCCTCCCTTCTTGAAATTAGTGCAGAATTAGCATAAAATTGTAATAAATACAAGTTATGCCTGGGAATGTGGAATCCAGAGACAAGCACACTATTAAAAAAGTTTTACTCTAAGGGGGGTATGCAATCCCGGATCATGACGGTCGGTCTGTTTCGACAGCAGTGATCCTGGGCCGTTTGCAGTTTCCCATGCAGGAATTCAGCAGATGGGATTCAATGTCCCGCCTGCCAATCGTCGAAAAGGGGGAGTGTTCATTTAAACGGTCGTGGATTGTCGAGATACAGCCAGGATCACAATAATCCATGGCCCTTCAGCAGACCGGGCCCGATATCGTTAATGTGGTCAATAAAGACAACACTGAATAGGCACCCACCGCTATTTCCCCCGATTGCATACCCCCCTAAGTCACAGAGGAGGCAAAGTGAGGATAGTCCATACCTTCCAGCTGTCCCAATTTTGTAAGACAAACCAGAATTATTTTTCTCATAGGAGCACAGTTTTCCCAAAAGTGGGCATTTCAGTGGCAACAATTGGTGTTTGGGTGGATTGGGGCATAGATTAATTTGTGCCAACTACTTGCATCTAATTATTGGAAGGTAGCACTGAATTAAATATGGCTGATACCCAACCACAACCACAGTGTTGTGCAATAAAAAGCTTGCAGAAAGGTTTACCAGTTAACTTTTACACATGGTAAAATGATCTAATCCAAATCCTGATAGGACCACCGCACACATTACTGATGCCTGATTTGGTGCTGCTGGGTAGGTTAGAAAGAGCTGGAGGTTCAACACTATCACCGTAATAAGACAATACCTTATGGGAATACGTACAAAGCAACAACTGCTGTTCAAATGACGTTAACAACCTTTTATAGCATTTACTACAATAAAAAAAATAAAACCTCTTTTCATCTTAACAAAACCATAAAAATAGGGATTTAATTCTATACTGACTTGCAGATGTTAACCAGGGACTGCCTTGGTCAACTCTGTTTTAGGATCGTATGAAACCTGTTATTTTGGAAAGAAATGTTCAAATTAAGCAGGGTTCGAGGCAGGAGTGCCTTTAAGCTCCTTCGTTTGTTGCATATGCCCAGTGATTTGTAGCCATCTGATTTGCCTGGCATATAATAAAACCCAGATCTTAGTATCCATTGGGACTGGGTAAGGAGAGTGCATTGTGTGAGCTTACAATGGGTTCTAATAGGGAGTTTAGTTTGCTATTTTGTATTTCCAGGAGTATCATACTAATCTTATTGCTTGTTTACATTTTCTTACTGTTAACTTTACTTTATCTTTTCCAGTGTCCAACTTCACTCCTTTTATACCTTTCTCCACATACATGTATCTACTAAATTTTAGAACATTCAGATTTTGCCTCTTTTGTGCCTTTCCCTTTTCAAGGTTGAAAATATTGTTTTTAACATGCGCGTGCATTCTGCTGTGCAGACAATTCACCAAGGACAGTCCCACGAGGGACTGTCCTTGGTGGCCTCACTAGTAGTTTTCGGAAGCTGTTCCTTGCAATGGTTGGCATGGAGTTGGCCTTTTGACTTTACTCTCTTCATTCATCGAATTTCTTGGTGGACATTGGAGTACTGCGGTGACTTTTTTAATTTAGCATTTGCATTCCTATAATGCATGATTAGACAGAGGCTCAGAAACCTGTCTTATTTGAACAGAGACTGACCCAAATTTCAAGCTGTGCAGGTTCCACAGCAAATGGAACAGCACTGGTTGGAATATTAAGAAAAACTTACAAGAGGACCGCTGATCATAAGTATTGCACCATTTTTGGGAGTGTCTTGGAAGTTACAACTATTATAAACACTGCTATATGGGAATGCAAATGAATAATGCTTTACTTTTCACTACATACTGTAAAAACACTTTGACAGACCGCTGCATTAACAAGGACTGCTATACAAAATGATTCACTGCAGTAGCAGTAACATTTGCTCTCCTTTGAGAGTTTTTCAAAAACGGCAGTTTTAGGAACCATATCAATTAATGTATATTATTTTATTAGAATTTAATTAATATTGGCCAATATTGTGCGCTTGTATTTTATGTGAATTTTGACCTATAGATTGTAAGCTTGCAGCAGGGCCCTCTAACCTCCAAGTCTGTCTGTCGTTACCCAGTTTGTTTTATCACTGTCTACCATTGTAAAGCGCAACAGAATCTGCTGCGCTATATAAGAAATGGCAAATAAACAAATAAATAAATAAACTAAGTAAAACATTTTCGTAAAATATTCCAACCAGCGCGGTTTCATTTGTTATATGCTGCACTATATAAGGAACTAAATAAATAAATATATATATATATATATATATATATATATATATATATTTGGTTATGCATTTAAAGGGGGCAGGTATTTTCTTTCTGTCTCAGCAGCAGGTTGGAATACCATAAAAGACCAGCGCTCAATTGATTTTTTCGAGAGTTGTTTTGTTTTCCACAGCAAATGGCCCTGAAGTTTCATGAGCAGAGTCTACTTCATGCAAGGCTTACATATTGTCAATAGCGCTACATGCTTCCTTGTGCAAGGCGAATACTTGTGACTTGCTATTTTTGGAGAATGTGAAGTATACGCCTCAATTTTTCCCCTAAGGGATCCGGATTCGCTTTTAGACTCCTGGAAGTATTCTTTGGTACTTGTGTAGCTGTTTCACGGCGCATGATATATTGGATGCGATATCGGCCGATATCTCGGATGAGATATCGGCCGATATTTCGGCTGAGACACCGGCCGATATTTTGATGCGATCCGAATCGATTTTTGACCTGTTCATAACCCCACTATCCACTAAGCATGGAGTTGATTTTATATAGTGTGGCGAGCGCAGCAAGCCCCCGAGCCCAAAGCGTGGCGAGCCCCGCGAGGGGCCTCGGATTACTGCGCTCACCACACTATAAAAAAATCCAACTACATGCGTAGTGGATAGTGGGGTTATGAACAGGTCAAAAATTGCTTCCGATATATCAGGCGCCGTGAAACCACACAAGTACCTATTCTTTTTAGGGTTTAACCTCCCCCTGTCCCTCATTATCATGCTTGTTACAACAAAATAAGATACTTAGCACTTATATGACAGGTGAGACATTTTGTGTTACAGTCAATATGACCCTGTCTAAATGATTGGTGGGGCATTCCATTTTTAGGGGGACAAACACCACAGTGTGAATTCCCCTATGTTAGATGGTAGTGTACCGTAGTTTGCCATCCGCAGTATTTGAAATGGTTAGACTTTTTGACATGTGGTGGAATTGATGTGATCATGCAAACCAAGCCAAACTTCTATGCCACGTCTACTTGCTGGCGGCATGGTAGAGTTGTTTGGTCAGATATAGTGGCTATCTGGTTTGGGGGGAGGGGGAGAATAGATCCTTTGATTATAATTTGATTATTTAGTTAGGTAGGTAATCAGAAAAATTATTTCCAAAACAGTGCTTTACAAGCTTCTACACATTACAAGTATGAGTTTCTCATCTTTGACATTTGTCCTTTGATTCTTTCATACAATCTCAGTTATACCCAGAAAAAACAGCTACAACTGCACAACCAGCAAGAAACAGCACACCGAGGAGGTTTGTTAGTGAAACCGGCACAGGAAGGAATGA
This sequence comes from Crinia signifera, assembly GCF_055691185.1. Taxonomy (NCBI): domain Eukaryota; kingdom Metazoa; phylum Chordata; class Amphibia; order Anura; family Myobatrachidae; genus Crinia; species Crinia signifera. The sequence continues at coordinate 160,153,240 of NC_139220.1, read as the reverse complement.
TAACCACAGGATTCATAAAAGTATGTTACAATCATTTGGAGCTCATTATTAGCTTCCCAAATGGATTTACCCATAGAAATGCAAAAACAAAAGCATATGCATTCCAAATAATAATACTAAAAACAAGTGCATGTAAAAACACCAGTGAGGTTTGGTGAGAATTGAAATTATTTCTACAATTACATCTGTGCATTACAGTATTGTAGTAAAAAATGCAATGTAAAAATGTATGTAATATACCACAATAAGGTGGGTGTTTTAAGACAAAACATACAATCAGGCACTTACCATTTAAATAGTTTATTGAGTTGACAATGCAAATTGCCACACAATAACAAAACCAACTTTTAATAGTATTATTTGCCCACAAAGATTATATATTTTATAAAAAAACAAACGCAAACATGTTAATGGATTCCATTGAAAATAAAAATATGGTGGTTGATGAAGGAAAACTATTTTTTTTTATGACAACTCTTAAACAGTAAAAGTATCCCTGTAATACAGATTAAATCATATTGTAGTTATTAGCAAAGCATAAAGAGGTCAATCAAATAAGGAGCAAGTTGGGCCTCAAAGCTGTTCTTAAGACACACTAAAGGCCCCCATACATTAGGCCGACTTGTCCTTAGGACAAGTCGGACCCAATTCTCCTGTGAGCCGCCCAGGAGGCTCACATACAATTTGGCACTTGATGAGCCAAATTTGACATGTGATAAATCGCTTGCGATTTATCACGTCGGGGAGCAGGGGGCGGGCGGTGAGGTACAGGGGGGGGGGCGGCGGTGATCCTCATCAGGGGGAGCAGTGGGGCGGGCAGCGGGTCCCTGAGCGCTTGACTGGCGGCGCCGGCGAGTACTGACCTGGCCGGGGCGGTGTGATGATCACAGTCTCTCTCTCATTCAGCAGCACTGCGGGAGCAGCGGGACAGGACGAGCAGTGGCGGGTATTAGATTTTTAAAAAACCTGTCAAATGACTGGCCGTTCTCTGATTGGCTGAGAGCTCTCAGCCAACCAGAGAACGGCCAGTCATTTGACAGGTTATTTTAAAAATCTAATACCCGCCACTGCGCGTCCCACTCCCGTCCCGCAGCGCTGCTGAATGAGAGACTGTGATCATCACACCGCCCCGGGCCAGGTCAGCACTCGCCGGTGCCGCCAGCCAAGCGCTCAGGGACCCGCTGTCCGCCCCACTGCTCCCCCGGTTGTCTGCATGCATATGCCTGTCAGGTGGGCAGGCATATGCATACAGGGAGGTCGGACGTGATCGTACATGCTGACCGTCCGACCTCCCAGATCCGGTCCGATGCGCACGGGACCGTGCATCGGATCGGATCAGATATCACACACCCGCGGTTTTGGGCCGATTTCACCCGGTTATGGGCACAAAGTGAAATCGGATGAAATCGTCCCAAAATCGCATAGTGTATGGGGCCTTTACACTACAAATTCCACTTGCAATTCAGTTGCAAACTTGCATTGGTTTTTCAAAGGAAAGTCACACTTTTCTGTGCACATCTACTTAGCAGGTAGAAAGGTAGGGAAAACCTTTATATTAATGTAAAAAAAGTAAATAAAATGTTCAGACATATGGGTCATTCTATACCATTTAGATGGGCCGAATTCGGCCCCGTTCCGATGGTTGATGGACTGCGCATGTGCAAGTCCACTGTGCGAACGGCTGCTTCAATTTACAATGTCCCCGGGCTGTTCGCACAGGGCAGTGTGGGCAGTGAATGTGGGCGTCCCCATGAAAATGCTGCCGACGTCAGCTGCCGGTTGACTTCAGTGGAAATGCCGCATATATAAGTCAGTCTCCACTGACTTATAATGGCGTGGCCTGCAGAAATCATTAGATGGTCGATTCGGCTGGGAGTGCCATTTGGGACGTTGTAAGCTGTGAGCTTCATAACTTACCGAGTCAACCAGAATCAGGGCCATAGTGCAGAATGATCTGGTGAACTTAGTGAATTTTTATGATCTGAATGAATAATCATGCACTTGGACTTGGAGGTGGTTTACATATCATAAAATATATAGTCTGCAAAGCTTGCGAGCACAGCCCTTCTACAATTTTGACAAACTACCCAGTTTTCTTTATCCCTATTTCTAATTGTAAAGCATAACAGAACTTGCTGCTCTCCGTAAGAAATTGTTAATAATCATGTACAGGTTGAGTCTCCCTTATCCAAAATGCTCGGGACCAGAAGAATTTTGGATAACGGATTATTCCGTATTTTTAAATATTTTTATATTTGAATGATGTATCTTGAGGTATCTTGCATTTATGTTGTATAAGCACATCAAACACATGAAATACACACACATATATATTTATGCATGAAACAAGGTTTCAAAACATGAAACAAAGTTTATGTACAATCTCAGACACTGAATTTGAATGCCAAGCAATCACGTCCTTGCACATATTTAGTGGCAGTTAAATATGTCCCCAGTAGGTTTTTAGCAAAAAATAAAAGTACATTTTGGAGACCATGGTTTTCGGAATAATTTGGATAATGGATATTTGGATAAGGGATACTCAACCTGTATATAATTTCTAGAAGGTGATTTTTGGTGACTATCCCTTTTTCTACTTTCATACTTAACCAAAATGGATAAATGAGGTACAGGTTGAGTATACCTTATCCAATATCCATAGTTTCCAAAATGCAATTGTTTGAATGTATTTTTTTGGTAAAAGAACTACTGGGAACATGATAAGTAACTGGCACTAAATATGTGCAAGAAAATTATTACTTGGCAATCAAAGTCAGTGACGGACATAGTACACAAACTTTGTTTCATGTTTTGAAACCTTGTATCATACACAAATAAAATGTGGTTGTGTGTAGTTCATGTGTTTGATGCGTATATACAACATAGATGCAGTATACCTCATTGAAATAAAAATATTCTGAAATATGGAATAATCCGTTATCCAAAATTCTTCTGGTCCTGAGCATTTTGGATAAAGGATACTCAACCTGTACCATTTTGAAGATAAAGTTCTCTGCTTCCGAGGAATTGTTCATTTAGAATTGCATATTGTATGGTTTGTTTAAAAATCGAAGTTAAAAATTCACCAAGTTCTTTCCCTGGATGCATCGATACGGCACGGCTAAGATTATCAGTTTTATTCACAAGCAAAATTTTAGCACGGGCCATCTAGTTATAATTATAATACAATGTCATAATCTATCTTTCACAAACTCACTCCTAACTGAATTGACCCCATAGTGTTTACAGAAGTATAAAACATTGAAAGTTAATAGATCTAAATTTGTAACTAAGGGAAGCGGAAGCAAAACACATTTCTGCAGTGCCTAACACAGAGTATAAGCAAATGAACAATACAAGAAAACACCACCAATGCAAGGGAAGAAACAGATGGGGTAGAGAGTGAGAATGGAACAGAGGGTTAGGATGAGAGATCAGATTCAGGTTTACTCAAACATATGATTAGGTGGTTAGTAGGACAGGTAATAATGATTAGAATAAAACAAAGATGACAGCCTAATTGATACATCTTCAGAACCCGTAGATGTAGAGAATTCCAAAGGTAGGGAGCACCACAGAAAATGTTGAGAAGAAGGAACTGGAGGAAGTAATCATGGTCAGAAAATATAGAAATACATTTGTTATTCTCATCTGTTCTCCAGCTATATATCCTACAAGGGCAGTGGCTTTATTACCTGAGTGGAAATGAAGGGAGACAGCTAGCATACTTGTCTAGTTCCATTTTTAATAAGAACCCAGTCAAATAGGGACCCCATTGCTTAGAATCTTAACCAAAGGAGAAGTGAAATATATTTTTGAAAGGGTACCGTAACAATAATGTGAATGCTATGCTGTGATGAATAGCTAGTGCTTTATAACAAACACAATTATATTATCTTTTTTTCCACATAGAGAATATTTGACACTAACTTCATTCCAGAGCTCAACACAGACGGCTGTCATTTGTGTTGAGTATATCACTGTTCCCTCCCTAATTAGCCCATGAAGTCACGGATCATTGGAGGCTCTCTTAGGGACAGCAGAACACAGCTTAAATGTGGAGTGGATTTTCCCCCCTCCCTCTCCAAAATGTTTCCATGGTGATGCCTACAATATGGTTCCCTTGAGAGCTGAACTCAAAATGCAGAGCAGGAAAAGGAAGAAAAAAAAAATCATGAATTTCTAGCATTTCTCAGCAGTCAGCACACATTGCGCTTTTATTTTTAAAACTTTCATCATACAGTATTTATAAACCCAAATATGTATATTTTTAGAACAAAAATGTAGTAATTTTTTGTTGGTTTAGTGGCACTAGAGTTTCTTACAAAGCAGGAAAAAAGATATATATATTATTTCGCAAGGTGATGCTTATCCTTTTTGTTTGTTTCAACAGGGACCCCACATGGAGGTTATTCCTAACAGAATATACAGCTTATCCATCAATCAGTATATACCCTCAAACACAAATTCTAAAGCTCTGTACACACTGTGAAATATTGGCTAATGGCCAATTTTGACTAAGCGATTTTGACAAACTAATGTTAGTCTATGATCTAGTCAAAATTGCCTTGCCTGCAGTCTATCTGTGCTAGGATATACTGACGTCAGTATTTAGACCCCTCTTGCAGTCACCACCAACAATCTGGTTACCTTTGCTTTACCATGATAGGCTAGTGTCCCACTGAATGCTGTCCAGGAAAAGAGTGAGTGGTGGATATGGTTTAAATGGTAAGTACTTGGCGTAAATGTATTATACCTGCATCTGGGATACCAAAGTCGGTGCCAGACACTTCAAAGCACACCCGACTAGCGCTGATGTAGTGTGTCACCTCCGGCAGGCTCTACTAGACACGCAGGAGATCTTGCCCATCTCGCAAGATCTCCTGTGCAGTGCAGAGCTGGCATCTTTTGTCCCTGCGAGTGTGGTTCAGGGTTCCGACGTCGGGATCCCGACTGGCTGGACACAGACAGCGTGGCGAGTGCAACAAAGCCCCTTGCAGGCTTGCTACACTCGCCACGCTGCGGGCATAGTGGCTCGCTAAGCTCACCACCTATTCTATTCTCCCTCTATGGGGGTTGTGGACCCCAACGAGGGAGAATAGTCGCTGGACGTCGGGTATCCATGCGTCATTATTTTAACAGTCGGGATCCAGACGTCGGGTAAATGACATTGTCCGGCACCCGTCAATGCTGTGGTATATGGGCAGTAACACCTGCCGCTGTTGATATCGATAGCTGTGGGTGTCGGAACAGATATCACTACTCACAGTTCATATTTTGCTTACAGCATCGGCAGGCTAATTTCTGAATAGAGGCAAAAAAGAGAAAAGAATTGCACTGTGGATGCACACCAAAGAAAAACACAATATCCTAAAACTTAGCTTTTAATTTTTATTCAGAACTAAAAAGAAGCGAGACCTGCTTCCTGTGCAGATTGTTTATATATATGATCTCACAGGGTGATCTCCTTCTGGGGTTTGTGAAATATTCATAGAATTAAAAAGACTTTAGACATACCAACATGTAACATACATATGTGACGTGCGTTTAGCACAAAAAGAGAGAAAAAGTGATTTTATAGGGATAAAAAGTTCCCCTAAAACTGGCTACAAAGGATGCTGTGAGTTGGTTCTGATAACGTTCTTTTAGGATTTAATTCCTAAATCAGTCCTCAGTGTCGGATTATACCGAATGATGGGTGACCTACATGTGGGGTAAAACACAAAAGTGTACAACCAGCGGCAATAAAGCACATAACAGGTAAAATACCATCTAGTAGATATTAGGTGCTGACCCACAGAAGAACATTATAGGCCCTTTTGAAAGTGGGAATTAAATCCCCCAGAGAGGGATATTTACAACATTCCCTTCTCTGATTTAGGAATTAAATCCTAAAAGAACGTTATCAGAACCAACTCACAGCATCCTTTGTAGCCAGTTTTAGGGGAACTTTTTATTGTAAACATATATGGGAGGTATGGAATAGGAATACAATAGTGTGACCAGTGCAGCGAGGCACCATGCCCGAAGCATGACGTGCGAGGGGCCGCTGTATATATCTACAGTGTCTATGTCGACATAAGATTACATACACACAAAAAAATCATGACAAACTCATGTCGCCCTTGCTTATGTCAACCTTTTTGGAATTGTCAACCTAAGGTATATTGATTTTTTTCGGTGTTGACCTAGTCACTGTCTAACATTATACATTGTCTATAATTTATACAGTAACCCTCCAGTACAACCTATACATCATTTTCTTTTTACTATGAAGGAGTCTCTGTAGCCCTACAAACGCTGGAATTTCCATGGCTTAATATGACACAAACACCTGCAACTTTTTACATGTTCTGACCTAAACAAATTATTTTTTCATTTAAAAAATACATAGCACAGCCTTAGAATGCCAACATATGCTAAAAGGAAACTAGAGCAGCAAAAAAAGGGGGGTTTCACAGGCCATTCTATTTAGTGCAGAATGTGAGGCCTAAAAAGGAGTTCAGATTACAAGCTGAAAGTCCAGGGCATACATCCAAGGGAAATTCCAGCGAGTTACACAGTAACCCAACATGCATGAAATCGAAGGACAGATGCACTAGTCAGGTACTAAGTGAAAGTGAAAGTAATGCAAAGCTAACAATTATCTACAAAAATAATCAACAAAATGGCATACCAGAGAATGAGGCACTAGCTGGATGTTAACTGCATACCTCCCAACTGCTCCGGTTACCGCGGGAATGTCCCAGTTTTTTCGGGGCATTCCCGTGTCCTGTTCCCGCAGGGGGGCAGTTGGGAGAAGCAGAAGGCTGAAGACTGGGGTCAGAAATGAGAGCAGCTCCTGCATCGCCAGCATTTAGTTCTAACAGTAGGTGTGGGTGGTACTCACCACAGCAGGGGATAAAAGTGGTTAAACAGTATTAGACTATCCCTATAGATTGTAAGCTTGCAGCAGGGCCCTCTAACCTCCAAGTATGTCTGTTGTTACCCAGTTTGTTTTATCACGGTCTACTATTGTAAAGCGCAATGGAATCTGCTGCGCTATATAAGAAACTGTAAATAAATAAATATTAATAATTGCTGGGTGCTTGGTAAAGCAAGCCCTGAGCAGAGCTAAGCACAATGCACGTTTGTGTTTAAAGTAACTGAAAAAAGAAGCATTTGTGATGTTTAATCAGGGCCGGTGCTAGGGTGTCCGGCGCCCTCCTGCCAACCTGTAAAATTTGCGCCCTCTTACAAATACTGATGTGGTCAGTCTTATCTGCATTGTGCATGTGCCTGTGCCTAACCGTGGCCTGTTCATGGGAGCATACACACCATGTGATTTTATGAATTGTGGGTGCATGCACACCCATGGCACAGTGGGTGACAGGAGAGAGATAGAGGTGACAGGGAGAGAGTCAGCAGGTGACAGCAAAGAGAGGTGAAATGGAGAGAGTCAGCTCATCACAGGAGAGAGGTGACAGGGAGAGAGTCAGCGGGTGACAGGAGAGGTGACGGGGAGAGGCAAAGAGTCAGCGGGTGACAGGAGAGGTGACGGGGAGAGGCAAAGAGTTAGCAGGTGACAGGAGAGAAAGGTGACGGGGAGAGGGACAAAGTCAGAGGGTGACAAGAGAGAGGTGACAGAAGAGAGGGGTGAGAGTCAGCGGATCACCGGAGAGAGAGGTAACAGGGAGAGAGTCAGCAGGTGACAGGGAGTCAGCAGGTGACAGGGAGAGAGTCAGCAGGTGACAGGGAGAGAGTCAGCAGGTGACAGGGAGAGAGTCAGCAGGTGACAGGGAGAGAGGCAACAGGGAGAGTCAGGAGATCACAGGAGAGAGGGGTGACAGGCAGAGAGTCAGCAGGTGACAGGAAAGAGAGGTGACAGGGAGAGAGTCAGCAGGTCACAGGAGAGAGATGTAAAAGGGAGAGCCAGTGGGAGACAGGATAGAGGTCACTGGGTGACAAACAGAGCTATGCGCCCCCCCCCCCCAAAAAAATAAAAAAAATAAAAAATAGCAATATAACATTGACTCCCCCCACACATTGTTAGTATGCCATTACCCTCCTTCCTGTTTATTTGCAGCAGAACTGACCTGAGGGCGGCATTGCTAAGCAGCTGCTGTTCTATGTGCAGGTGGTGTGGGAGCTCCTGCTGCAGGCTGATACACTGTCCGGGCTGCTCGGCTCACCTAATGCCTGCCTGCTGGTTCCTCCAGTACAGTCATGTGACTTCCTGTTCTCGTCTCAACAGGAAGCAGCACAGCATTAGGACAGGAGGAGCTGCCCGGGGTCTGCTGTTAGAGCATACAGCTGCATAGAGCTTCAAAAGAGGGAGAGGGAGTAGTCACAGCTTCCCATCACTAATCTGCCACTGATGGTGGGAGGCCGCGGTGCTGCTTCCCGTGTTGTTGTTTGACAGGACAGCAGGGGAGGTATGGAGCAAAGGGAAGCGGTGGACACAGCCAGGTATCGGACTAGAGAAGCCGGTACTTAGTTTCACTGTAGTTTCACGGCGCCGCCGCGCGCACACTCTGGCTCAGAAACTTGGCAGACTGCCAGAGGCTCTGATTAACCGTGCGCGTGCCGCTCTAGCTGTACTGACAGCTACGTAAACAGCAGCAGCGCGCTGCCCAGGCGCTGGCAGGTCACTGTGGTACTTGTAGTTCCACAGTGAAATAGGCAGCGTACACGCCTGCAAGCCGCTAAGAAGGAGGGTGGCGCCTGGATTTAGGCGCCGCTAAGAAGGAGGGTGGCGTCTGGATTTAGGCGCAAAAGCCAGGCTCCCTGGGAGCCGCAAAGGTGGTTTAGCATCTAAATTTAGAGCCGCTAAGAAGGAGGGTGGCGCCTGGATTTAGGCGCAAAAGCCAGGCTCCCTGGGAGCCGCAAAGGTGGTTTAGCATCTAAATTTAGACGCTAAAGCGCCTGGATTTAGTTGGGTGTAGGGGTACATCTAAATTTAGATGCAAAAGCATCTAAATTTAGCTGGGTTTAGGGGTACACTATTAAAGCCCGTCCACAGTGGCAGTAGTCGACGCAACAGCTGTCGACCGTGTAAATCCCACTATCCACGCCCACCCGAAGCGTGGCGAGCCCCGCGAGGGGCGGCGGTACGCGTCCTACGACCTTTTCATACCCCCACTATCCACGTCGGCGTGGAGTTGAGAATAGAATAGTGTGGCGAGCGCAGCGAGCCACCGAGCCCGAAGCGTGGCGAGCGCAGCGAGCCCCGCGAGGGGACGCGGATACCTTCACAGTTATACGCGTCCCCTCGCAGGCTGCAAAGGTGTCCGTGGCGACGCGGACACCTGTGAAGCCCGCAAAGGGACGCGTTTACCTGTGAAGGTATCCGCGTCGGCTCGCTGCGCTCGCCACACTATTCTATTCTCAACTCCACGCCGCCGTGGATAGTGGGGGTAGGAAAAGGTCATAGGACGCGTACCGACGCCCCTCGCCACGCTTCGGGTGGGCGTGGATAGTGGGATTTACACGGTCGACAGCTGTTGCGTCGACTACTGCCACTGTGGACGGGCTTTAATAGTGTACCCCTAAACCCAGCTAAATTTAGATGCTTTTGCGTCTAAATTTAGATGTACCCCTACACCCAACTAAATCCAGGCGCTTTAGCGTCTAAATTTAGATGCTAAACCACCTTTGCGGCTCCCAGGGAGCCTGGCTTTTGCGCCTAAATCCAGGCGCCACCCTCCTTCTTAGCGGCGCCTAAATCCAGGCGCCACCCTCCTTCTTAGCGGCTTGCAGGCGTGTACGCTGCCTATTTCACTGTGGAACTACAGGTACCACAGTGACCTGCCAGCGCCTGGGCAGCGCGCTGCTGCTGTTTACGTAGCTGTCAGTACAGCTAGAGCGGCGCGAGCACACTCTGTCTGAGCTAGAGCGGCACGCGCACGGTTAATCAGAGCCTCTGGCAGTCTGCCAAGTTTCTGAGCCAGAGTGTGCGCGCGGCGGCGCCGTGAAACTACAGAAGTACCGAGAAGCCTTCATACTGTCTCTCACAGTGTACCAGGCGCAGCAGCAGGGATGCAGAGGAGGGAGAGGCGCCCCCCTGCTTTGCAGGTCTTGCTGAGCGGGTAGCGCCGGCCCTGTGATTAATCCCACTTTAACTCTCTATTTGGAGTGTATGAATGTTCTATTCTCTATTCACACATACTCAGTACAATATATTATATAATTTGTTTACTACTTTTATGGTGTACTCTAACAAACACATTTTAAAAAAAAACAAAAAAAACATTGATATACATACATAACTTCATGCGTGCAAAGTAACTAGATTGCATGGCGTCTTTTCCTGGTGATCTAGGAGATGGGATGCTGCCTGGTCCCAGTGGGTATGTATGGGTCAAAGAGTGGACAGAACTTAGATTGACAGTCACTAGTTCTGGTGTGAGGTCAGCTGTGCAGGGAGTGGAGCACCTTAAACATTCTGACATCCGGCAGTGTGACCAGGGGCTGGACTATCTCCCCAGGCAGTCTCATGCACACAGGAGCACCGCCCTCTGTTCACTATTTTATTGTATTAATAGTTATTTATATAGCGCACACATATTCCGCAGCGCTTTACAGAGAATATTTTAAAAATTCAGTCCCTGTCTTACAATATATATTCCCTACCACATGTACACGCACACACATTCACTCTTGGGTTAATTTTGTTAGAAGCCAATTAACCTACCAGTATATTTTTGGATTGTGGGAGGAAACCCGGAGCACCTGGAGTAAACCCACGCAAGCACAGGGAGAATATACAAACTCCGCACAGCCATTGTGGGAATCGAACCCATGACCTCAGCACTGTGAGGCATTTAATAGAACTAATAAACATCTTCTGGTTTTGAGAAATGCCTGCATCTGTTATTATCCTGAGGCAATGGCATTACTAGGGGTGACAGCAAAGTGCCAACTCCTCGTCAGGAGCTGGGTGCTGCACTGTAACATTACTTACAGCACCCAGCTACTGTCACAGTGTAGGAGCCAGCACTGCAGGTTTTCTGATGCAGCCACATGTCCAGACCCCCGCAGAAAACTATGGTTTGAGCCATGAAGCCACACCCTCTACCCGCGAGGCAACCATCTGTCTTGCAAATAAAAGCAGTATGACCACAGAAACCGGTGGGTAATTGGCAGTTAAAGGGAATGTCTATACCCAACAGGTTGCTAAGCACTCCTCCTTAAGGAATGGCAACATGTATAGATTGTAAGCTTGCGAGCAGGGCCCTATGACCTTAAATGCAAAGGGATAACAAAAATATTTGAATGTTGTTATACATATTCACAGACCTAGAACATGTAAAGAAGAGTTATACAGACCACCTTTGTCTATCAATAAGACTTTAATACCACGGAGCCAATACCTTCAACAGCATGAGACTTTTACAAGTTTGTACATTGTATTCTTATCATTGTAGAGACAGAAGTAGAAACAAATAAAAAGTTTCACTTTTCCAGGGGATGGGTGTAAAGAGATCACCCACAGACATTCTCTGCTTGCCAAGTATAAACCAGTCCAACAAGACTTGTTTGCAAAAGGTGTCAAAAATAAGAAAACATTTCTCTTTATTTCTGATTCATTGAAGACAACAGCAAATAGGCACAGATTAAAACATGACTAATCAACATAAGTGAAGGTGATAAACGCTTCTTAAAATTTTTACTTTATCCATTAGTGAGTCTCTGTCTGAGCAGTGAATACGCTACAATTGGGACATTGCGATCCAGAGTGGACCTGTAATAGGGTTGGGATCATTGGGTCAACCTAATGATGGTCAATAGTTATTAGGTCGAAACCGTTGGTTCGATGTATAGAAAGTATGGCACAAGGTCGACAGGTGTCTAGGTTGACATGGGGCAAGGTCGACAGGTGTCTAGGTGGACACATGCGTTAAGTCAACATGGGTTAGGTTGACATGGACACAGTTTTAAGTGCACCGCGTCCCCTCACCATGCTTCGGGCACACTATTTTATTCTCCCACCACGCCCTAGTGGATGGTAGGGCATGAAATACCACCTTTTGGCACATGTCGGTTAAAAGATAAAGTGAAACCCCCCATGTCGACATTTTGACTGTCGACCTAACGCATGTGTCGACCATGTCACATGTCGACTTAGACACCTGTCAACCTTGCTGTATGTCGACCCAACGGTGTCAACTTAATGACTGTCGACCATCATTAGGTTGACCAACCGACCGTATCCCTGGAATCAACCAACTTCTACACATACAGTATTACTTTTATTCCTTTCACATCGCAAACAAGGGTCGGACCCAGGATCGCCTGGTGCTTTCACATTAAACCCGGGTTGACCACTATTTCTTATAACCCACTTTGAATTGCTGGGTTGGTCGACCTGGGTTATAAGCTGTTGTGCTTTTACACCGCACCTCGACCCCGGTCTATATGTCAAAAACCCGGCAATAACCTGGGTCCAAATTGCGGTGTGAAAGGGGAATTAGTTTCCTCTACCCTATATATAAGGCCAGTCAGCATGACAAAAAGGAACAAGAGAGCATTAAACGGCCAGCACAGGATTATATCATGATGCGGCACCTGGCATGCATTCAGGTACCGCAATCATTTGCACAATGAAACACTTTGCTTGACAAAAAATGCCGAATTCTAGTAACTCAGATTAGAGAATGGTATTGATGAAATCACCAATCATGGGCATCCCATAAGTGGTTAGGTTGATCAAATGTGCAGACAATTCTATAAAACAGCAAGATAAAAATGTATTCTGCAATGTTGTACTATACTTGGCCAGTAAATTCATTTGCATACTAGACAGCTTTTTTTTTTAATAATAGAAAATAAAACTGTATGGTCAACAGATACTTACAATGTTTGTTTTTTATATTTAACTTCAGTCTTCGGAATCTGTGCCCAAGATTTCACCCTGAAAAGAAACATACCAAACAATGGCTATATCGTTGATGACATAAGTATTGTGTAATGTCTAAAACACTTATAGTATAAGAGATAAAATAAGAGATGTGACCAAATAATCTTCTGACCTAAGAAACCTTGTGTAAGATAGTGGCAGGAAAGTGCTCAGAGGAATGTGCTAGCTAATGCAGGCACAACAAAAATACCCCTCCTGACAAACTAGAGAATGCGCTTTCAGTAGAATGACTCATTCTCCGATCCTATCCGATGTCACATGCACACATTAGATGCTTTCACTTTGGCATCAGGTCACGCCATAACAAAATAATTGATTGCTAGTAAAAGTTTTGTGTTTTCTGAAGGACTGTTATTTTACAATTTTTTACAGTCACTACACACATAATATCAACTGCTGATCAAGACCACCATAGCCTCTGTTTCACAGATATTTTGTTTTAAGTCTCTCATCCTTTAAAGAATCGAAATATAGCTAAATCGACTTTTATCCCCCCCCCCCCCCCCCCCCCCGGAACCCTTGCTCCCCGCAGTCTACTGTCCCCCCAAACCCCAACAGATTGAATCTAATACCCCATTAGATTTTTCACCTATACCTAAACTCAGCCTAACCTCAAGACTCCTCCCCTCCCCCCCCTTTGCACAGTGCTTAAACCTAACCCCCCTGCCTAACCCACTCTGGCATACTTCCGTTCGGCATCCCGGGAGTAGGAATTTCAGTGCCAGCATTCTCATTGATATCAGGATTCTGGCACCGGTCCCCTGGTGGTAATGGGGATGCCCTCGTTCATGTTCCTGATTACCAGAATGGTAAACGCATCCCAAATAGACGGCTTGATTGTTTCATAAAGTCTCCCAGGTTTTCAATATAATTGTAATGGAGGTTTCAGTGCTATAAGGTGTTCGTAGGTGCACATAATGTTGCATTTAATGGTCAGCACAAATACTACTACTATCAAAAGTGGCATTAATAGGGTTGCTGCACCCTGTTATCTTGCTAGTTATGAGGGGATTTTTTTCCACCTGCAAAGGTGAAATAAATATCCCCCATAACTCCTGGCTTTGGGACTAATTGGATAGAACCAGGGGATCGATTACTCTGGTAATCTTTAGCAGCTAATTGAATTCTGCCCTAAGCCTACTTTATTCTTCAGTGTATATGAGTGTGCTCTGGAGGGTTTATTGGATAGGCACACACTACTGTATGGTGTGTACCTAGCTCCAAAAAATACATTCCATCTTGTCCAGATATAGAACGGCCTCTGAAGAGATAACTGAACATTTTGGAATAACTTTTATTCATACTTAGTGGGCCTTTTAATGCATGGAGTTTTTTTTTTCACAACAACAATTGAAACTATTTTCAATATACTTTCTGATTAAAAAAAAAACAAGAAAAACATAAAGGACACTTGATGAATTAAAAAATGAATATTTTTTAGCACTCCAGATTTATTTGACACTAGATAATTATAATGGTATTGCATAATAATTGAGGCTGTATGCAAAGTCTAACCTATGGTACAAAGTATAATTGAGCTTCCCCCGCTGATCTGCCAGCTAATGTAATTATTTTAAGACCCGTCTACTAGTTCACCTTATTATTCAAGAAAGATGTTGATAAAAAGAAATAACATTTTTTTTCTCAAAGGCTGCAAAACAATAGTTATAGTAATAATTAAAGTAAAGGCATTGAAATATAGGACCTTTTGTGCTTGTTCAAAAATAAAGTATTTAAATAAGCTTTTGTGAATATTTAATAAGAAGAGAGCTGATTTTGGGCACTATTATAAAAAAGAAATCCAAATGATGCTGCAGAAAAACCTGGCAGTAATAGAAGCACTGGCAATGCAAAGTTTATTAAAATGCAGAGTTTTGAAATGTAAAAGACAGTTATCTATACCCGCTAACTGAGACATGCCAAATATGGTTGCCACTGTATGGTAGACTGTATGGTTGTGGTTCCATTATGTGGCATTATGAATATACAGCATAATGGGTGGATTGTACTAAACTGAAAATGCGGTAAAACCCACGTTATCTGGGTTTTTTCCGCATATACATATGCATTAAAGCCCCACCTCCTGGGTTTTGCTGCAGGGTGTGTTTGTGTGTATGTTATGCCACTCCAGCTGACGTAACCCCTTAGTACCCCAAGAGCTGCCCTTTACAATACTAATCGCATATGTTAGTTCATAAGCGATAAGTATGATTGTCATGTGTGGCGGGGATCTACCGCAACTGCTTGGTACATCCCACCCAATAGATGGGTGTGCCTGAACACCAGAGGAGGAGTGCCCAGACTTCAGAAGTACTGTGGGCCAATTTCTAAATGGAAATAGTTGGCAATTAAGCTATTCCGTTTTATCCTGGTAAACTGGCTGCATGGAATTAGGTAAAATAACCAATGTGACTATGGCCCTCCAGCTGTTGTGAAAGTAGAAGTCCCATCATGCATTGCCACAGTTTTGCTATGAAGGAATGCTAAAATGATGGCAAGGCATGCTGGGCTGTGTAGACAATGTAGAATATGAGAGCCTCACAGTATATAATGTAATATCCTACAGAGTTTTCAGTTGTTTCACGTTACAGTGTAGGGGAAGCAAAAGGAATTCTAAACATGTGTTCACCATTGGCCTAACCTTTGTCACTACTTTTTTAGAAACAGCTGTAGCAGCAATCCCAAGAGACAAAAAGATGGAAAACAGGACCTTAAAAGCCTTCTTCCTAGGCCAGATGTTAAACAAAATAGGAATAAAGGCATAAACACAAGCTTGCATACATTTTGGCACGGTGTTCCAGGAGAATGTATGCGTAATGGAAAGGATACCAATAGTGCCATGGCCATGATGACACTATTCCATTAACAACCTGATAGATAGGCAGTATGGTAAGGTGTTCTCTGAAATCCACTGCATTTACCACAAGACATGCCATATCGTTCATTAGCCCTTAGCACAATTCCTAATGACAACAACACAGAACAGGAAAGCTGCTGGATGGCCATCTGTTATGTGCAGTCAAATAACAACTTACAAATCAGTACACATAATCAACGAATGAATTAAAAAAAACGACTCAATTAAAAAAGTAGTAATTAAGCAACCAGTTCATTAGTACAGGAGAAACATGAAGGACACTTATTTCATGTTGGTTCCAAAAATAGAAAGCAATCCTGCTGCCACCTATGTGAAAGACGGCAACTGTAGAGGGTGTGGCTGGCAGCAATTCAACTATCACTTACAGTTACACAGATTGTTAGGAGAACAAAAATTTGCTGAAGCCAGCATCTCCGTTTGTCTCGTCCAAACTTAGAGGAGATGGAGTGCTTACCTTTCTCATTATTTCACTATGTATAACCTTAAAAATAATCATCTCTATAGACTACTAAAATGAGAACATTAAGGTACATAATCTAGATGAGGGCAGTAACAGGGAGGAGCGGCTAATTGATGGAGGGGTTAGATTTTAAACCTTATGTACAAAAACCACAGCAATAATGACATGACATACAGTACTGACAACAGCAGTGAAGAGGTGAAGAAGCCACTATTGCCTGCCCTCTGGAATATCCAAGACTCTTGTGGGTACATTTACTAAGATTGGAGTTCTATTGAATAGGGCATGTTGCCCATAGCAACCGATTATATTCTATTGATTACATTTAAGAATGTGCTAAATAAATAAGAATTAGAATCTGATTAGTTGCCATGGGTAACATCCCCTTTTCAATAGAACTTCCATCTTATTCGCACATGAGCGCATGGACCAGAATAAGGTCCCTCATGTAGTAATGATAAAGTTGTGGTATCATCTTACCATACCATGGGAACTGCCAGCTTTTTCATTGCAACGCTGATGAAACGCTGGGTGTTCCCATGGGTGCTTCCCCCGGCCCGCAGCCCCACGCCGCACTGTTGTGTGCAAGCACCCAGCGAACACTGTGTTCTCCGTGGCCGCAGAAATGCGCATGCGCAGAACGGAAACATTGCGCTCCTGTGCAAATGCACATGGGAGCGCATGGACCAGAATAAGGTCCCTCATATAGTAATGATATAGTTGTGGTATCACTCAAAAAATCATTTTGCAGTTATTCAAATATATTTACAATAAACAGATATTTATCATTAGATTTAGAATGCTATTTTCTTGTTTTCCAAGTCTTAAATGATAACATTTTGCATGTACAAACTGGGATTATCATCTCTCATCCTAAAGTATACCATCACAACATGTGTGAACTATTTCATCACATTGGATAAAATGTAAACATGTCCTGAAGTTAAAATAGCCACTGGCATTTTATTTGCACAGCAATTATATTTTTAGAAAGCTGCTTGTTCCAAGTTTTTGCATTTACCAGGTGGCATTGTATAAATAACCTTACAGTGATCCTTGAAAATTGGTAAAAACAAATATCAAATGTGCATTTCACATGCATTTTATTATTATTATTATATATATATATATATATATATATTTAATATATTGTTATGGGTTCTTTGATAGATTTATAAAACTGAGGACTTGGGCCCTTATTGTTCACTCGCAAGGGCTAATTCCTTTCCCATGGACAAAACCATGTGCACTACATGTGGGGTAGATGTAACTTGTGCAGAGAGTTAGATTTGGTTGGGGTTTTACTTCAAAATGAATTCTATATTGCAGTGTCAAAATAAAGTCAGTATTTTTCCTGCACAGAAACAAAATAACTCACCCAAATCTAAATCTGCACGTTACACCCCCCCCCCCCCCCGCAGTGCACATGGTTTTGTCCATTTGAGAAGGAAGTTGCCGTTGCGAGTGAACCAGAATAAGGGCCCTGGTGAGAAGAATTCCCCTTTCGCATTGCATCTATATCCTAGGTTGACTGAAGACTGAATAAACTGTGGTGAGCAACATGGCAATTCAACCTCGGTTATAAGACGGGTTAAACCCGGGTCTCCTTTATAATGGGCGACCAGGTTCAGTGAGAGTTGGGCTCGAGCTCAAAATCCCCGGTCCCACCCAGTTTTAACGATGAGAAAGCTGTATTTGAGGATTAAAAATAAACCCACAGATTTGAAAGAGGGTGTACTTATTTCATATTACGATGTATATAAACACTTTTACCGGAAAATTCTGTTCTTGGGTCTTTTCTTTTAACTACTTTCTTAATAAAAGATTTTAAAGGATAACCCAACAATAACACAGCAACACCTTTTTCTGAAGGCCATGCAATGTGATCTAAAAGCATAAAATAAATCTACAGTTCCAGTTTGGAGAGGGTGTAAAATGCATTTGTTCCTTATGAAAACATGTAAAAGGGCACAATAATTATTGAAAAGAAGGCCCTTCAAAATAAATGAGCATGGCAGCCATCAGGAATGAAAAGATTGCTTTCCTGCAATAATACTTTCATAGCCAAAAAGTGAACTTGATAAATAAGCACCTAGGTGAGTAGAACTAGTGATGCCTTAATCAGGGGTGTCTTTAGAGAGGAGGAGGCCCATGTGCCGCCTTCTCGGCCAGGCCCTTTCCTCTCTGCTGGATCCTGGGATTGGCTCTAGGAGCAGTAGGGTCTGAGTGCTCTAGTGCTCAGACCCTACTGCGCATGTGTGTCAGCTGCACTGTGGAGTCTGAGCACCAAGACGCAGACCGCTGAAAAATGGCTGGCGTGTGGGCCCCAGGGGCCCGTGTGCACCACGCTTACTGCACTCATTACAGATACACCGCTGGCCTTATTGCATACTTCACAGAAAGCCCTTTATTACAAAACCTACTGCAACAGGCCTTGTGCACAGACTATTTTTAAGTCTAAGTGATTGACTGTAGAGTAAGAAAAAAAAAAAAAGAAAAGAAAAAACAACTCCATCAGCAGGTGACAAAAACAAATGTATGAACAAAAAAATTCTACTGCAATTATGAATCATTTACAGCTTAAAATGAAGCTCTTGAAAAACAAGTCAATGCCAATTAGTTTGCACACATACAGAAAAAAAACCCATACATATTCTAAATTAAGTCACAGCAAGAATAGGACTAAGCAGGAGCAAGTTCATTACAACTTTATAAGGATTACTAAAATATTAGAGAAATTTGGAGCCAAAGGCGCAATGTTAAGGCATACAGAAATCATTCCACATTTGACTAAGGGCCTAATTCAGATCTAGTTGCACAGACGCGAGGATGCAGTGAATGCTAAGGCTTTGTGAAGCATCTGTTTACAATAGCAGCATCTGCAATCAGAGTTCTGCATGTAAAGACACAGCATTGGATCACCATCATGACCAATGGCTGTTGGCACGCCTGCTCTGGGTACAATGCAGACCTTAAACGCGCTCACCATTTTGTAGAACAGTCCCTGTCAGCTCCCCTGTCATGCAGCTAAGAAAAATGTGATCATGTAGTATACATTCTGCACGTGCTAAATGGGTCCTGCGCATGCGGAGAACACCACACATTGGCTTTGTATGTATACCATCAGTGTTACATACTGTACAAAGCCGAACACTGTTCATCAAAATAATTTTTGACTGTTGTAATGGTCAAAAGGCAAAAGTTGACACATGAAAAAGGTTGACATACAAAAGGTTGACTTGAAAATATTTTTGGGTGTCAGTGTCGACATGGACACCATATAAATGTACCGTGTTCTCTCGCATAGCTCACTGCACTTGCCATGATTCGGGTACACTATTTTATTCTCCCTCTATGCCCACTGGGATGGTAAAGCATGAACATGTCATTTTTGTTAAAGAAATCATGAAAAATTCATGTCTACCAATTGTCCATTTCAACCTTTTTCATGTCTTTTACCTTTCAACCATTAGTGGTCGTCCTTTTGCATGTTGACCTATCCACCACATCCCTTCTTATGGCAGTTGGGATGCTGGGGTCGGATTCTGACCACAAGAACCCTAACTCAAGTTCTCCCACATTTTGAAAACTACACAAGTTTCTGCACTATACATATAAAGGAATTTATCTGTGAATAATCGGTACGGCAAAATTGCTTGATTCAGTGTATTCCCAATAGTGAATGCTTTGCAATCAACACTGCTTTTGAAGATTTTCTCTTCTGTAAAGTCCTGACCAGTTAGTTGACACAAGAGAAAATTAAATGGGATTCATTCATGCACGTTCAATTATTACAATAAACATGAATTAGAATGAAGGAAAATTGTCCAATGGAAATTGGAGGTGGACAACTGGGGACAATGGGGTTTATTCAATGCTCTTTAGCAAGCTGTGACGGTGAGCAGTGATTGCTCACCGTCACACCTCGCATGTCAGTATTCGACTGACTTCCCTGCAACCGCCGATTCCACCTCGCCAAAACCGTGAGGGTCACGGCTAAATGCAGCGGGCTCCCTGCATTAGCTTTGAACAGGGCCGGCGCCACCACTAGGTAGCTCTAGGCATTTGCCTAGGGCGCTGGCCACTGGAGGGCGGCAGTTCGCCCCTCGCCCCCAGCATGGAGGGTTAGCGCATGGTGTATAAAGCTGGCGGCGTCCCTGCAGTGATTAAGGTGCTGGAGCGGGCAGGGTTGTCCGTGCCGCGGGGGTACCTGCGGTGCTGTGTATAAAGCTGGTGGTGGCAGGGTCCCTGCAGTGAAAAGAAAATAACAAGCGCTATACAGCGGCGCGGGAAGCGCTTCTGGGTTTGAAAACACTTGCCGCACGCTGATTGGTTGAGATTCAGCCAATCAGCGGGTGGCCAGTGTTTTCAAAATCAGAAGCGCTTCCCGCACCGCCGCATAGCGCTAGTTATTTTCTATTCACTGCAGGGACCCCGCCGCCGCCAGCTTTATACACAGCGCCGCAGGTACCACCGCGGCACGGACACCCCTGCCCGCTCCAGCACCGTAATCACTGCAGGGACGCCCTGCAGGGACACAGTGCCGCAGGTACCCCCTGTGTGCTCCTGTCAGACGGCGCAGCAGGTATCCCCTGGCACCGGGGCGCCCCCACCCCGACTCGCCTGGGGCACTCCGGTGCCTTGCACCGGCCCTGGCTGCGAACCTCAGCGTTTGGGGGAATCTTTGCCGGCTTCTGACAGCGAGGACTCCCCGGAACGTTGAAATGGGTGAGCAGCCGGCGCGGGGGTTAAATGGCGAGGATGGCTTTTCCTTCCCCTTAAACAAGCCATCCTCGCCATTAAACCCTCTCACCGGCCGCATTGAATACACCCCACTAACACAATGGCACAGCTATATATAGTGTGCAATGTACTGTTCATGTCAAACTAACCTAACAAAACCAATACTTCCCAGCAAACACTAATCCATGGTTTTAGAAGGATAAAATAGTGTATGACAAGGAGCAAAGGAAAACTGGAACAAAGTAAAAATAATACTCCCCTCCCTCCAACGCAAGCAACTTTTTAGCGCCGATGTGTACTATATTATATGGTCAACAAAGTGTTAAGTGAATAAGCAACCCATGTACTTGAAGCATATGAGCAATGAGCACATGCCCTGTAGAGCTGAATAATGCTTGGTAAGCATTCCCACAACTGTGTCATGCCATAAACTTAAAGTATATCCTCCAAACACAACACGGGTTACACAGTCACTTTGCAGCAGACCAATAAAAGTAAAAAATATTCTAGCACACAAACATCAGAGGCTATGCAAGCTTCCCTGGAGATAGGTTGGCTGCAGATGTTATTTTATTCCAGAAACCATTTTGTTCAGCTGCAGAGCTCTGAGCAGACAATTCAAAAGCTAAATAGCCCTTGTCTAATGGTTATGTCATTCATACACAGACACAGCGCTGCTCATTACCATGGTAAATTGTGGTGTTTAATGCTATTTGGTTCTACTGAGTATGTGATGCATGTTACCTACACAAAGCATTAAGTAATGGTGAATGGATTCAAGCAGTATATGTGCTCCCTGTTTATACTTCACAACACTTTAGCGTCATCATAATAATAACATGAAATAATAATAATAATAATGTGGATACCCACCTAACGAAAAAAGGTAAGGATCAAATATTGCATTATAGAACGTCTTTCTTAATAAAAAAATTGATCAATAGAACAGGCAAAAAATGTTCCACAATCATTACTACAAAAATCGACATGCCCCTCTTTAAATGAAAAGAAAAAATATATATATATATTAATATGATTTATGTTGGCCATACACACTCCAATATAGACAGATCTGCTAAAAAAAAAAAAAAAAAAAGATCAGCCTGGCATGCCAGTTCAACCAGCAGGCCCGTCCAATGCAATCATTTGTATGTCGGCTGCATTAGACAGTGTAAACCCTAGCTGGGAAGTAACAGGGAAAGGTCTCCTTCCCAGGGGAGGAGTGAAAATATTGTGGCCAATGCACTGGAGATCCCACAGCATAGGTCCTTGTTATCTGCAGTGCCGGAGGCAAAATACCTTTGCGTCTGGCAGACATTTTGTCTGAATGTATATGTTAATACAGCCTACACACGGGGCTATTTCGGCCCATCATCTAAGTGATCTGACTAGAACGCTTAGAAAATGACCCATATCGCTCCATATGTAGGAGCGATAGCGATGCACAGACCTGTGCGTCGCTTTTACCGGATGATTAAGATCCTGCATGCAGGATAAATCTAGATACATCGCCAGTCAGGGCCAGTGCTCTCACCGGAGAACACAGTGCTGACACATCGCTGTACACCAATGTCTACATTGCAGAGATGGCTCAGCACAGTCGCTCCGTGTGTAGGCCCCTTAAGCTTTAAAAGTGTAGGAGGCAAGAGCATAATTAAAATTGCAGTAAAATATATATATTTTTAATTGAACCTAATTATTTTTATGTACAAAATTATGGAATTTGCCAATGACTCCACTTCATCCAACAACTGACAAGACAAATGTCAGGGAACAGAACAATTGTTTTTCATAACTACTGAATAATGACCTTGTTTGAGAATAAAGATAACCCATTCATCCTTCACCCTTCCACTGTCACTGGATGAACGCCACGCTTCCTACATAGTTTGGAGTGTAGGAGGCATGTTTTCTTTACTAGAACAAAGACGTGGATGTTTATGCTATCCAGTTTTACAATCCATAAATAAGTTATATTTTTGATATTCATTTAAAATATCCTTCTGCTTGAAAGTTCTGGTCCAAAAATCCAAATTATTTGATGCGAGACAAAAAACAAAAACAAAAAAACATTATTCTTGAAAAATGAATAGCTGCCAGTCAGACTAGTATACAGAATAAGCCAAACAAATTCTTGTCTTTTAAAATGCAGAATGTATCCTGCTCTTGAAGTTACTGCAGTGGCAGTTTTTACCCCCCCCCCCCCCCCCAGGTAAAATCCACCACTGTCTCTGTCTAAAGTGAAACCAAATGCAGTCTGTGAGAATGCTTTTGCTTCAATGTGACTGGCAGTGACTTCCTATTGGAAGTCCAACCTGCCAGTCACTCAAGGCAGTCCCATTGGGAGGTGTTCCCTCCCTCCAGGATGCCATATGTATGAAGTTACTGCGCATGCACTGGCCCCGTGCCAGGACCGAAAGGTGCGGGAACGCGGCAGAGGCAGTGGGGGGGGGGGGGGGGGCATTGAGGCAGCCCCCCTCCTACAAAAGGGTGGAGTTCAAATCACACTTTGGGGGAAATTTAATAGGATGAGATATTCAGAAAGTGAGATGTTAGGTAAGAAATCTCCAGATTTTTTAAAGCGGCAATAATTTTACACTGAAAACCCAGTTTGATTTTGCAGTGTAAATGATTGCGGCTTTTAAAAAACTGGATATTTCTTACCAAATCTCTCACTTTCTGAATCTCTCATCCTATTACATTTCACCCTTTTTGTGTACAGACCAAATCGCATAGGACAAATTGTATGGCTCAAATCGCACCCAGCACACATTTTACCATGAGTTAGCATCCTAAGAGCTTGTACTATGCAAATATAACTCATTCTATCTATTATGGCCAGAGCCATTTGCATTTATACTTCTGCTTTCACTGTGGAGGGTTTCTCTGTTTGCTGCTTACACTCAAAAGCATGCTTGAAAAGCAAAATGCAACGTGAATGGTCTATAATTTGAGTTGAATAGAAAACCTCCAAACGAGCAAATGTAAAAATAAAATATTTTTTATACTTGGAAAAGTAATTTTTTTTTTTTACTGGAATGGGTCATCTACATACCTACTAGGGTTAAATAAAAGTGGTTGCACCAGAATGTAATGGTAATTTTTACATTCATGCACCACCAGTCGGGATCCCCACTCTTTCTTTAAAAACCTAGCAACTATATCCCATGTAAAGGAAGCTAGTAAACCTTGTACATGCATTATCAGAAGGGAGGATCACATTTTCACTAAAAACTACTAATCTTGCTCTAAAGGTCACATGACATTCACCATTCTGATGGAAAGGATTGCTGAAGGATGACTTCTTCAAAACACACTTACTTACTGATCCTGTCAGATACATGACTAGGACATTGAGAGAGCCTCAGCGATGCAGACTAGCTGCCCAAACATAGTGAGGGAGGTAGTAGTTCGTTAGAGCCATGATTTGTTTTGCTGCCAGTATAGCAGTACTGACATTTATTTACATGAAAATCTGTTTTTGGATCGTGATTAAGCACCTAGGCACTGCACCGATACATGAGTCTATTAAGTTAATTACCCCATATCCTCACAATGGGCCTTATTTTGATTGATCCGCTCCCCAGCGCATTCACACGGGGGAGCAATGTTTTCTATCTGTGCATGTGCATACGCTGGGTGCAAGCGGGCGCAACTTGAACTACTAGTTCGCCGCCCCGTTCACACTTAGAAGTGCGGGTGGGGGTGATGGCCTGCACCCATGGGCGTTCTTATGCAAGCGCTAGGCATTCCCATGCAAATGGCGCCATGATGCGGGTGCCGGGGGCGGGCAGCTGACTTCAGCTGATGTCAGCTGCCCGCCCTCTTCCCATACAGGGAGCACGCAAAGCAAAGACACCAGAGAGTGTCTTAGTTTTACACGCACCTTCCAAATCATTCAATGGTCGGCCACCATCGAATGATTTGTCTCCCGCACCCAAGGCTGCAAATGGATTGTTATGCAAAACATCCTTTTGCAGCCGTGCGGGGTAATTCGCAGAGCAAGGGGGCTGTGCAAGTGGTTTTTTTTCCACATCGCTGCGACTTTTGTTTCGTGTGGACCAGAATAAGGCCCAATGTGTACAAATTAGGTCCAACCAATGTAGCTTTGGTACTTCTGCAGTCCCATCTTGATGACTGGAAGATTGAAAGCAGTATAAAGTTGTAGTGGTGCTCTCAGGAATTGAGAACTTGTATACTTGGTCACCAGATAATTATATGTCGTATATAGTGTTTAAGGTGAGCAGTGTACATAATCTGATAGTTATTACACAGCCAGGGATTTGTTAAAGCAAAGTCAGTGTAGCTCCATAAGAGATAAGCAAAGTTGACACTGTCTATCATTACGGACAGGTCCTGTGTTATGTAGATGAAACACTGGCATGTCAGTGGCTAGAGTAACTTACAGAAACAGAATTGCTGCCATTAGTAGAGAATTTATCACACTTTTTTTTGTTTAAAACTCTTTTTTTTTTTTCCAAAATATGTTTATTGATCCACACAAATCTCGACAAACATATGCATTAAGATTAGTACAAAGGCATTGAGTGAGGAACAACTCACCA
Source organism: Crinia signifera (assembly GCF_055691185.1). Taxonomy (NCBI): domain Eukaryota; kingdom Metazoa; phylum Chordata; class Amphibia; order Anura; family Myobatrachidae; genus Crinia; species Crinia signifera. Next base: position 160,127,696 of record NC_139220.1, on the reverse strand, counting down.
TTTTCCAAATTTTCCATAACAAACATAGATAATGAGAAGGAACATGTCCTGGTAACCTTGGCATTACTACAATATTAAGCCTAATATTGGTTTAGAATTGGTGATGGTTTGCATGAGGTTAGATAGTATCACCAATCAATAAAATTGGGTTACCAAAAATTAGCAACAATAACAAAAGTAACTATACGAAACTAAAAAAAGAAAAAATAACCAATCCGAAAAGAGAAAAAGAAAATAAAGAAAGATAAAAATAAAAGTAAAATTGTATATATATTTAAAGAATAAAACCTTAACAGTCCGCTTCCAACTTCAACCCGAGGACCCATCTATGGACTGATCCAGCCTTTGGCAGAGAGGAGGAGGAGAGGGAAAGGAGAACACAAGGGAAAGAGAGTAGATGAGTGAATGAGGGGTAGCTTGGGCCTAATAGTTAGATAATTATGGGGGGTCTATTTTGAAGGAGTTGAAGACTATACCATGAGGTGGACTGGAAGCAGGTCTGGATGGCCTCTTTTGTTCTCTGGGGCAGAATCTGAATGTATTTGTTCCATACCCCAAACAGGGCCGGGGTCATAGATTCCCTGTGTAGAGATGCCTCCAGCCAGTCCATGGTAAATAGGAAGAGTAGTCTAGAGGTTGCCATCTCTAGGGAGGGCGCCGTGTCCTGTATCCACTGTTGTAGGATAGCCTTTCTGCCCACCGCCGACAATAGTACAAGGAGTTTTTTGTCATGTTTGGGGACAGCTGTTTGGTCTGCCACATATCCGAATAAAGCCCAGGAGTCACTGCACTGGAATAATACTTTTAGTGAGGAGGCAGCAAAGTTATGTAACGAATTCCAGAATGTTTGAATATGAGGACACGACCATAGGATGTGATAAAGGTCTGCCTCAGGTGAGTGGCACTTTGGGCATTCGGAGGTTTCAGCAGCTCCTATCAGATGGCGGCGTTTAGGGGAGAGGTAAGCCCTATGTAGAATTTTGTAGGACATTTCTTGATACGAGCTGGCAGGAATAAGCTTCAGGTTCAAGAGGAATGTCGATAAAATGGTTTCGGGGTCAAGAGTCGTGATTTGTGAGGCCCATTTTTGAAGGACCGGGAGGTCTGATTCAGGATCTAATTCGGGGCGTGTTCGTGCGTATAAAGTGGAAATGGTATGTGTACGAGTACGTATGATAGAATCGAGAGGGTTTGTGATGTCTTGAGGTTTTAACTTGGGCAATATATGATTCAGGTAGTGGGTGGCTTGAAGAAAGGCGAATCTGTGTTGGGGAGCTAAATGAAAACGTGTCATGGCTTCGTCGAAGGTCAGCGTTGTTTAAAACTCTTATTACCATCTCACCTCCTCACACCCCAACCCCCTCTTTCACTTTAAGTTCACTTTAAGTTGGTGAACCAAACTGATTGGCCAGTTGTGTATCACAGAACTGTCAGGGCCCCAGGAAAAGTGCCTTATGTAGCAGCCCCAAAGGATCCAGCTGGAGGCCCTGCACTACAATCTTTTACCAGGTATCGCAATAAACCAAGGTAATCTCTTCTGTTTCACTGCCACTGTGCGTGGTATGGGGAATACAGAATCCTCTTGAGGGTAAGTAAATAAAGGAACTGACCTGGGCACAGGTTGGCTAGATGATTTTAGAACGAAACCAATGTTGAGGATATCCGTCACTCAATTTTAGCACCAACAGTCTAATAGTAATGGTAAACATTAGATTGACTGGTCCGAAATAGGCACATACATTTCAGAATTTATTTATTCCTTAGCAAGTAACATCTAATAGGCTTTTGTCAATTTCAGTTTCCAAAAGTATTATTGCTTTTTACATTTGCTGCTGCTTCCCCAGATGCAGAAACCAGGTATAAATGAAATAAAATGTAAAGCAAGATGCATTTGAGCTCAAGTAAAACTTTTTTGTTTTGTTTGTTGAGGAGCAATGTCTTTTGCTACTGCAACTGAGTGGTTCTCCTGCTCATACTACTCCCTCTAACTGCATTGTCACACAGAGCTAGGTTTTCAGTTGGAGCTGAGACACTAACCTCAGAATTGGGTTCTCCAATCAATCAGACACCCATTAGTATTTAACACGCCTGCCAGCTATGGGAATAACTGCGCAAAGCAGCTAAACCTAATCTAAAGAGTTTGATTGTGTATCCAAAACCCAGATATGGGCACTGAAAGTACAGACTTTTTGGTACTCTTTACCTAGAAGGGTGCCCATCGCGGCCATAGCGGGCATCGCATGTATCAAAAAATCGCATGCGATGCGACCGACGCGATTACCGCGATTTCCCATAGGGAACAATGTTAAATGTCCCAATTGACCCGATTTTCCATAGGGAACAATGTTAAAAGGCCCACAGAGGCCAAATAGCCACCCTGAAGTGTGAAATTGCCCCCCCCAATTGTTAACGCCATCCCACGATTTTTTGGTCGCATGCTATGCGACCGGCGCGATTTTTTCCCCTTACGATGTCCAAGATCAAAATCGTGGGCGCCCTTCTAGGTAAAGAGTACCGACTTTTTTTCTTGCAACTCCGAAGGCTGCGAGAAAAAAAGAGGATTGCTGTGGCTACCGAGCATTTGATTGGGGCAACAACTAAGTCAGATACACACACATTCCTGTAGACACCCAGCAAGGGTACACACCACATTGAATCGGCCCATTAGAGTCCTTTGTTGCATAAAACACAAAGTTTACTTTCACACACCAATTTAAAATGTGGGACACTTCTCAAAATGCATAGTTTGCAAAGCAAAATAATTAATTTGGTCATCATTACAATTAAGGCTCAACTGAAACATTTTTTTAAATGTTCATACCTACCATGTGACCAGAATCGTATAAAAAATTGGCCAGATCGCACTAGTGGATGGCGGCCTTTAGATGTACATTTACTATAGCTTTTAAAAATAAAAAAAGTGATGTTGCCCATAGCAACCAACCAGATTCTGTGGGGAATATTTACTAAGATGGGAGTTCTAGATCACATGGGATGTTGCTATGGGCAACCAATCAGAATCTACTTATTTATTCAGCACATTTTAGAAGACAATAGATAGGATGTAGCTAGGTGCATCCAATCAGATACTGATGTGAAATACAACTCCCATCTTAGTAAATTTCCCCGTCTGTCTGTCATTTATCTACTGCATCATAGAAAATGATAGGCAGAATCTGATTGGTTGATATGGGCATCACCAACTCTCTTCATTTTCATTATTGTTACCCTTACTGTAGCTAAAATTCAGTGATCGGTTATTTTCACAACAGACTGGCCTAGTTAATCCACTGGCTTCCAAGAGACCAGATAACATTTTAAATCCTTTGACGTAAACCTCCGATTTAGTGACCAGCATAAGCAGTCTGCTCTTACATACTTAACATTTTACAAACCAAAAAACTAAAACTAAATACATGGGACCACATTACACGGTGTAGCTTTTGCAAATGCCTTCATGAAATGTGTCAATTAGAAGTAATAAATGTAGCCACTACTTATTTGTAAACGGTATTGACACTCGGCACAGACGTAAAGAAATGTAGTCTATCCTCTTATAAGAGATTACAGATTTGTAAATTTCCTCCAGACTGGTTTTGAAATCTGTTGTGAAGTGCACCAGATGCCGATCTTCATAATGGATAAACAAACTGTCTTTATTCCACCCTCACACTGTCAGCTAAATTATCTAGTAAAACAGAAATACAGTAAAATACAGATCGAAAAAGCACAAAGCTGACAAAATACATTCTTTACCATCCCAGAAAAATATGTCAAAAGTAAAAGAAAACAAAGCATACCAGGGACATGACTCAGACCAAGCATATCCAATTACGACTGCACCGAAACCTCAAGAGGCGCTCATTTTCTTTCCCATGGAAAGCACACTGCAAGAAGTCATTTTGCTTTCTATAAATCATATACATTGAAGGGATGACATTCAGATCAACTTCAAAATCTTGAGAAAGTCTGGGCCAGGCACAAACCTCACACGATCCCACCAATTCTGACATTTAGCGCAAACACACATCTTTACATGATTTTATGGCTATTTCTCATCTTCCTGTGCAGCGGTGAGGTAACACATTAACTAGAAGCAACAGATGCAACAGAGTGAAAGAACATTTTGTAGCCAATGTACAGTACCATATATACTCGAGTATAAGCCTACTTTTTCAGAACATTTTTTATGCTGAAAAAGCCCCCCTCGGCTTATACTCGAGTGAGGGTCCCCACTTGAGTCAAATTAGGTGCCTCGGCTTATATTCGGGTCGACTTATACTCAAGTATATACGGTATATGAAGAAAAATCTCTAGAAGAAACACTATACTGTACTCTATTGTGACTAATATGTTGAGTGCTGCACTTCTGAAATCTATTAAAAACTTTTCTAAACAAAAGATAAAGGGTGTTTAAAAAGCCCAATAAATGATATTTGTTTTACATTTTTCAGTTTTGCTGACTTGTGAGAACAAATCTACCATATCATTTTGTTAACGCAGGGCGAACATAGGGGGAAGTAGAACCACTTTGTGCCAACAGGCATTCTTTAGTTCCCACTACGTCCCTGTTTTATAGTTCCTTTCATAATTTAAGCCAATTAGTGAAATTTTATTTTTAAGGTTTAGAAACTGGAAGAATGAGTCCTACAAAAGCTATTATAATAAATGAATGGCGAAGAGCCATTGAGGCCCTTTCTACAATAGGCCTGTGACCTGAAATTGACAAGGTTGTGTTGAGATGCTGGTCAGCGGTTTATTTTATTTATATTTTAGCACAGACATCAACGCCTTGCTTGGGACTGTTTTTTAAATTGCCAATCTATCTGTAAGCAGGAGGGTGCCGCCACTTTGTAACAAGTACTCTGCCACCAAAAATATATTCTATTCTTCCTGTATACTGAGCGATCAAAGAACAATACTCAATCTAATGGGCCCTACTACTGCCTGGGAAAGATGGAGATATACCCATATCACGATAATTGCTTCTGAAGCACTTCACCCCCCTGTGCACACTATTTAATTTACACATGCAGAGGATTTTATAGCAACCCAGACAGCTGCAATTATACGTTTCTCAAGTTAGTATTAATATTAATTCTACATTCTGCTAAAATAAACCATTCTTAGAGCACATCTGCCTGCAATCGCAGAGACTTGTTAACAAAGAAGGCAGCTAGCGAGCGGTGCTGAAAAGACTTTGTGCAGACAAATTGCCATTTTAAGTTCATATTTGTGTAAGCCTTTGTTTAGGTCTTACAAATGTATCATTACCAGAAATAATGCCTTTTTAACCCCTACGTGAAAGCTTTAATTACACGCCTGGTGTTGGTTTTCATTCATGCATAATGATTTTATGGTAAACTAAGGAGCAATGCAAATTAAATGTACTCTGCATCTAAGATGAAAACATGCAGTCATGATGTGAAAACACAACAGGGAACTGCCACCAACAAGTAATCCCAAGTGTAAAACGCTTTCAAAAAGATGCATGAGAGGCTCCTTGTGTTTCTTGAAAATTGTTTAAAATCAATACTCATCATCATATGGCTCGTTACTAACAGAAAGCAGCAAATAGATTCCAGAAGGCATGGGAATCCTGGGATTACCATTAGTCTGCCCCAGGAACCATCTCTTCCCAACACATGAATTAGAATTAAGGACCCCCCTTTATCTCCCCCTTTTGAACAATACCCTCTCCTGTTATAGAACCCTACCTAAAGCTGCATACACACTGGGCGATTTTGCCCAGCGTGTATGGACAGTGATGATGTGAAAATCGCTGAGTACATACACACTAAGACATTTTCCCCAGGCCAACAATTTTCACAGGGGGTGAATGGCTTTTAGTCTGCAGGTAAAACCATTAGATGAATGGCAATGCCGGTGTTTATGTGGGCGCTCGCATCAGCAATCACTGCCCATCGCTGGCCCATACACACTGGGCAGCTTTTGGTGTAACATCCTCAGAGAATTTCTCCCCATTTGGTAGTTTCCCCAAAATTCCTGGATAATAGATAAGCATGGTAAACAGTGCCACATTCCCAAAGTCATGAGGCATCCATACACAAATCCAAGGTATCGCATGCCGGATCCAACAAATCTTATGTGCGCCACATACAATTTGGGTACATTTCATCCAATTTCTCGGCCCGATTCATCTGAATCAGGTGAAAAGGGCCCAAATTGTATGGCCAGCTTAACAGTCAAATGTGTCTTACATATGTTATACTGTATGTTAACATATTATTGCCCTTTTAGCAGGTGGCACCACAAGGGGTCCGCAGTGCGTCACAAAGTATATAAGTAGAATGAACAAAAGAGTGGCTTACATTATTGAACAATACAGGAGAAAGTTTATAAATGTTGATGCATTTTTTTTCAAGGCATTTTTGGACTGCAAAATCAGATCGTTGTGGCTATGATTTCTTGTTAGCCGCTTTCAGTAATTAGAATATAGAATGATTATATGATGGAATGATTATATGATGGAGGATTAATGTGACCAAACCAAACCATAAGGCAGTAGACTTCGAATATTTATAACAATTTCACAAATGTTCCTAAAACACTGGAGCAGTAGCATCAAAAGCCATAGGATATACAAACATATTTTTATAGTTTCTAATCTATTCCCTTCACATGAGTTAAAGCCACAAACAGAATTGCACACAAAGTAGTGATTGAAATGATAACATTCTGGAAATAAAATGTTACATTTTATATGTAGACTCTTATTTTGAAGGCTGAACAAATAGATTCAGCCAACCAGAGGCCAGAGCCTACCAAAGTGCTGTCAAAGGCACCCCCTATTCTTCTGTGGACCTGGCAGCTAGTGTTATTTAATCCTCTATAGAGTCAGATTGCAGTCAGCAGTCCACTGGCATGTGGTGATAATAACTTCTTCTAGTTAAATTACATTTTTCCTGGCCATCAGGATGGTCTGTAGATGTGAGAATCATGGCCAGATGTCTGATTGCTCAAGTGTTTAGGTAGCCTCAAACAGATACTCTAAAGTAGGGGTGGGCAATAAGCGGCCCCTGACCCATCAATGCTGCGTGTAAAAAGGAGCTTAGTTGTATTTCTTTCTTTCAGAATGTCAGCACTGCACTGAGCTCTCTCCCATAATCTCTTCCTTTTAAATTCTAACATTTTGTTACATGCACCTATTATTGGTTAGTTTACCCATTCAATTGGGGGTGTTTTGAAATAATTAATTGATAATTATAATATATATATATATATATATATATATATATATATATATATATATATATATATATATATATATATATATATATATATATATATATATATATATTGTCCCCCTCCAGGATGAGGTTTCTTTTCCCTTCTTTAGCCTGATGCTGTTTTTTGACCAAACACTAGCTCCTTGATAAAGGTCCTTGTGTACGGACCGAAACATCGGGGCAATGCTTTGGATTAAAATTAAAAATTAATGATTTAGCTGACCCTTTGGACTGCTTCTTATATTTGTGAACAGCAACACAGTGGATTAGTGTTGCTAGTGGAGAGTGCCCCACATCTCCCATCTACGGATAGGAGAACAAGACTATATTTTGGGCATCGCTACCCTTTGTAGGGCACCCCACCATTGCTATATATCTAGTGCGAGTGCGGTCTCTCCCCCCTCTATATATATATATATAGCGGCACTCTCAGCAAACAGAAGAAGCAGGTACACGTTGTTAAATGAGCGACGTTTCAACGTCCTTTATTTGGACATTTTCTTCAGGCTGAGCCTGAAGAAAATGTCCAAATAAAGGACGTTGAAACATTGCTCATTTAACAACGTGTACCTGCTTCTTCTGTTTGCTGAGAGTGCCGCTCCAACCCCAACAAGTATTATATCTTAGTTTAGATGAGCTGTTAAACTAAACCCTTGATCGGTTCTAATGACATTATGAAATTATCGGTTCTGATGTCATTATTTAGTGCTCCTAATTTGGTAGTGAAAGCCAATGTCACAATTTTGCAGCCAGAGCATTGCCAGCTGGTTTACAGTATTATAATAATGATAAGGTTTGATAAGATACAAGATGTTTTCTGTTCTATGACAATATTTTTTAAGTGTAAATGCTAAAAACAAAATATATCAATTTAAATATAATATTTTTTAAGGAAAAGCCTTTTCTTCCAAGTCACGAGACTCATTAATTATCCCTAAGTGTAAATTAGAGTGGTAATTTTCACTACACTTCCCTTTAAAATTCAAATTTTCACTGATCTATCCTGCTTACCATTTCCTGTGATCCTGTCCACCATAATACTGTATTATGAGGACATTTATTTACCAACATTTCCTCTGAAAATTCCTCTGAGTATTAAATAAATCCGACTAACTGACCTGTTCCGGGACATTCCTGAGGACAAGATGAAGTGTGATGTTCAGAAGACAGGGCGGGGCTATGTGATAACACCTCAGTGATTTAAAAAAAATCATGGAATTACACAGTGAAGGAGGGGCTTAATGAATTGAATCAGAAAATTATGTCTTCAAGCCATTAGGCTGCCCATATCACTGACTGTGGAAGAGTAGTAGTCTCCCAGGCATTCCAGGACAGGAGGCAATTATGCAGCAACAAAAACCAATAGATCTAAATATTGAAATAAAAGAAAAAATATACTGAAATAGTAAAGGCTCAAGTTATGTAGTCATAAACTTATGTTCACTTGTCTACAAAGGGGTCAATCCAATTATTTGTGAAGGGTGCGAGTTGCCTTAAAATTTCACTGCTGCCACAGCATCCAATCTCGCACCCCTTGTGTTCTTCCCAAATTCACTCAAAATTATTGTCAGCGTTACTGGGCAGTGAGCACTTTCTATGAGTTTGGGCTGCCGTACAGCGAGGGTGAAAGAATCTCGCAAAAAATCGGATTGATCCCACAGTGTTTGTAACGCAAAAAAGTACAAAAAAAAAAAAAGATTAAACCAACTGCAAACTGCATCTGCAATAATTTGATTTTAGAGTCTCAATAAAATCTTAGAACTTTCTTTAGAGTGCTTTTGTTAATGGAAAATAAAAATCTGTCTGTATTAAGGCATATGTAATGATATGTAAAATGACTGCTAAGTGTTTCCTAGGCTAAGTGCAAACAGCCACAGAAACCAGATTTATTACAGAAATAAACCACCTCCCCATTAGACCCTATCCCTTCCTGACTCCTCTGCTACCTCTCTACATCCGCCTGATAACACTTTGCATATCTCTGAAATCTCTCCTTCTCATCTGGCACTGTCCCCTCTGTCTTTAAGCATGCCCGGGTCTTCCTTATTTTAAAAAACCCTACCCTTGATCCTAACACGCTCTCCAACTACCTACCCATCTCTCGCCAACCTTTTGCATCCAAACTCCTTGATTGCATGGTGTACAACCACCTTACTGGCTTTCTTTCCTCCCACTCCCTGCTTGATCCATTTAAGTCTGGCTTCTGTCCATCCACTGAAACTGCCCTCACGAAGTCTGCAATGATCTTCATGCTCCCAAATTTAAGGGTCACAACTCTTTGCTTATTCTTCTTGACTGCTCTGCTGCTCTGGACACTGTGGACCACCCTCTCCTCCTCCAAAACTTTCACTCCCTTAATCTGCAGGATAATGTTTTATCCAGACTTCCTACCACCTGTGACTGCTCCTTCTCAGTCTCCCTCTCATGGCTCCATCTCCCCTGCACTTCCACCGACAGTAGGTGTCCCCCAAGGCACTGTTCTTGGTACTCTTCTTTTCTCTCTCTCTAGGGGAGCCAATTTGACTTTCAAGATCACCTCTATGCTGATGATAATTAAATCTACCTCTCCTCTCCTGATCTCTCTTATGCTGTCCTCACTCGTATTTCTAACTGTCTCTCAGTTATCTCTTGTTGGAAGTCCAAGAGATTTCTTAAATTTAACATGTCTAAGACTGAGCTAATCATGTTCCCACCATCCCACATAACCTCAACTTCCCAAATGTCACTATATTCTCTAGCCCCTAAGTAAACTGCATTGGTGTTATTATTGATTCCCCTCTATCCTTTAAACCACACATTCAACATCTCTCACAGTCTTGCCATTTCTACCTCAAAACTATGTCCAGGATCAGACCCTTTCATAACCAGGAAGCTACAATCATCCATGCACTAGTAATCTCCATATTGGACTACTGTAATCTCCTCCTTTCTGGTATCCCTCAAACAGCCCTCTCTCCACTCCAACCTGCTGCTGTCCGGCTCATCTTTTTCTCCAAACGTACTATGTCCACTTACTCTGTATTACACACCCTACAGTGGCTCATCTTTCCCTTTATCTGATTCAAGCTCCTCACACTCACTTACAAAGCTCCCACCCATTCCTCTCCCACTTACATATCTGACATGGTCTCTTTTTACACTTCTACACACCCTCTTCACTCCACAAATGCCCACCGCCTCTCCTGCCAAATGGTTATTTCCTTCAATTCCTGCTTTTGTGATCCTTATCTCTGGAACTCTCTACCCCTCCCTATCACACTCTCCGCCTCCCTATAAAACTTTAAAAGGACTCTCTCGAGACAAATTTTTTCATTAAACCCAGCCATCTCTCATCCTAACTATCTGTTTATGCTCACTTCGACCCCTTAAGTGACACTCCTGTGTGTCTGGCCCTCCCCTTTAGAATGTAAGCACTCACAAACAAGGCCCTCTCTCCTCATGTGTTTTTCTTGGCATATATATTTATATGTATGTGTGTGTGTGTGTGTGTGTGTGTGTGTGTGTGTGTGTGTGTGTGTGTGTATGTATAGCTGCCACCCTAATTTGCTTCAGTGTCCTGTCACCTGAAGGAATGGTTTTTATTTGCCATGCACTTGTCCAAAATTATCTTGTACTGCAAGTCATTGTTTTTTTGTTTTTGCTCACTTATGTATTGTTAGGTGCTGTGGAACCCTTGTGGCACCATATAAATAAATAAACAATAATAATAATAATAATAATAATAATGGTACTGCAAGAATCTGTACGATTGATGTAGGACTTATTTGGGCATCTTCAAATGTAAACTCATACGCCTCAATGATTTTTTTGCCAGCCACTACAACAGACATCATTTGCCACATGCTAGGTACAAAAGATTCACTAGAAACATTCTTTCTTTCCCCATTTGCATGGTACGGAATCACACAGAGCTTTTAATACATGCCCACAGTACTCCCACAAGCCAGTTTTGTGCACTCATTGTTGTCACCACAAAACAACCAATTCCACAGAAAGACAAATCCATTCAAATTCTGTACAACCCAGGGAAGGAAGGACATATGCAAAATGCATACCTCATAATTAGACTCCACCAGCCTCAATGTGAGCAAGAATGGCTCCCTGGGTCCAAAATAAGCATTTGGCTGCGCTGCTACATATATTAGCTTTGTTTCTATATATAAAATATATTTTTTGATTTTCTTAAAAATCGGTGACTAGACACTCTACATGTGAAAATCGTTCGCTAGAATGCCCAGATCAAATGCAATCAGCTATAGGAACTAGCTGTGGTGGCAATTATGCCAATGAATATAGATGCATCACTGTTAGAGGATTTGCAGGTAGTAGCACTCTTCTGCTGTGCAGACAGTGTGGTGGAAATTGTACTGAGCTGGAATGAAGCTTGTTCGCTCCAGGCTCAGTATGTCATCTAGAAGCAGGTGTTCCCTGCATCTGTATTCTGTCTCGCACCTTTCAGAATGTTACTAAAGTCTGTGCTACATTGCAAGGAAATTAAATTGTTCTCCACTACATATTCTACCACTGAATTTCAGGATAAACCTAAAAGACAAAAGACAAAATCCTTACATTCGTAAAATAGAGCGTTTCATTGAGATTAGATTGATATATTTGCAGCATTTAAAATATATTTGTGCAAATCTTTCCCAATCCTTTTATAAAGATCACAAAATATAAGTACACACTTTCTGCATCTCTTCCGTCATACCTTCATCTAGGGATAGGGTCATTGGGTCTACAGCAAGTTGGTCGACAAGCATTGGGGTCGACACCGTTAGATCGACGCGGGAATAGGTCAACATGGGAATAGGTCAACATGGGAATAGGACGACAGGTCATTAGGACAACACAAGCATTAGGTCGACATGGGGTTTTTCTCTGTTTTTTTGAGCCGACATTTGTCTACAGGTGGTATATCATGCCCTACCATCCACTGGGGCGTGGTGGGAGAATAAAATAGTGTGCCTGAAGCATCGCTAGCTCTGGAAACGGTGTCCACGGTGTTGATATTCGGGTCAAAATCTGCGTAAAACCCGATGTCGAAATTTTCCTTTTGACTGTCAACATAGACACTGTCGACCTAATGCCTGTATTGACCTATTGACCTGTCGACCTAAACCCATGTCGACCTAATGCTTGTCGACCAACTTGCTGTAGACCAAACGATCCCAACTCCAACTAGAAGGGGCTCACCAGTATGTTCTTTAATCATTTCACATACATGAATGCTATATATATGGCCCGACTCTGTACAAATACCACAGCTCATAACATAAAGGTACTGGCAAACGAAACAGGGGATGATATCAAGCCAAAAGGAATAATCAGTTTTGAAGCACCAGGCTGCGCCTAACCGCCATCTCCTTCTGATGCCAATAATTGTCACCCACACCGGCTAGCAGAGCAGCAGTGAGCGACATATCTTTCAACATAGCTGACCCAACTGGGAAAGCTAATGCATAGCTTTCCTAAATGGAACAATCCCACCTAAATCAGTTGGGATGTATGCAAAAGGGTAAAAACAATACAAATAGTAGACAATGTATTCTTATTTCAGCAGAGGTGGCACACATTTGTAGAGTTTAAGACTATTGTGTAAACAAATCACCGAAACGAAGTATTATGTACAGATATGTCCACATACATCTATCCTACATATGTCATTGTGCCTCTAAAGCGCCGGGCATTTTTGCAATTTTTTTATTTAAATAACATCTAATTTGCATAAAATATTCCCCAGCAGCTTCTGCTGATTAAAATGATGTGCGGCAGGTCTATGTGCCAAATTCAGACCTGATCGCAGGTAAAACTTGTTAACAAATGGACAAAACTTTGGGTACTTATTTCCTAGCACGGCGCCCGTCGCAGGTGATCGCATACCTTAGCTTAAGGTAAACGATGGACGCGACCAACGCGATTTCAGGGCTATTTTTAGCCTTTTCCCCAACAATTAAAAAATCGCGTCCATCGCATGCCTTAAGTTAAGGCATGCGATGCGATGGACGTGATTTTACATAGGGAACAATGTTAAAAGGGCCAATGGACCAGATTTTTCATTGTATAGCCACCCTTATGGGTATTTGACATGACAAATGCCCCCCCCCCCCCACCCATGGTTAACGCCACCCCACGATGAACGCCAACCCGAAGCGTGGTGAGCGCAGCGAACCCGCGAGGGGCGTCAGTACGCGTCCTCCGACCTTTTCATACCCCCACTATCCACATTGGCGTGGAGTTGATTTTATATAGCGTGGCGAGCGCAGCGAGCCCCGCGAGGGGATGCGTAATACCTGTGAAGTAATGCGCGTGCGCTCGCCACGCTTCGGGCTATAAAATCGACAAAACACCCAGGGTGGATAGTGGGGGTATGAAAAGGTCGGAGGACGCGTACCGCCGCCGCTCGCCACGCTTCGGGTTGGCGTTGATCGTGGGGTCGCGTTAACAATGGGGGGGCATTTGACCCATCAGGGTTGGGAAACAATAAAAATTGGGGTCTGGGGGCCATTTAACATTGGGGCCAATGTAAAATCGGGTCTCAGGGACCATTTCACATTGATTCCAATGTAAAAATCGCGTTGATCGCATCGCATTGGCCATAATCTCCCAGTGTGTATGTACCTTTAAGGTAAGACATGTCCTTGTATTTAATTGTAAATACTGTAGAATTGTATATTTAAGGTGGATTTCCTGTAAGAGTCAACTACCTCCCCTTCAATGTGTTATTAAACCTATTTCTTGCACAGGAAATATAAGTGTCATTATTCTTGCTGTAAAAAGAAATGCTAAAATATGTACAGTTATTTGCCAGATGGTGCATATATATAACGTATTGTGTCTGTCCTACACACACTGGTAAAGCACTAGGCAACCATTGCAGTTTATGGCAGACCGAGTGTGCTGGAACCTGTAGTTCCTAACCTATAACCTGACATTGCATACTTTATTGCACCATAAAGACTTTACTAATGTGCCTGGAATCCATCATCAGACATAAACCACATTTGTTAGGGGAAAAAAAGGTTCCTTATTTGTACTTAGAATTGAGGATGTGATTAGAATATTTTTAGAAGGTTAGGTTATAGAATTGAAAGTAAAAAAAAGTGTTGAGTAAATGAAGTAATAAAAGTCTAAATTACAAAAGGGTACAAAAAGATGCCTCCAAAACAGTTTTTGGTACTTGTGTAGTTTCACATCGGCAGCTTACGCTACGTTTGAAGCTACGCTATTAACGTAGCCCAACGGCTGCCTTACTTGTGTAGTTTCACAGCGGCAGCCTAAGCTACATTATCAGCGTAGCCCAACAGCTGCCTTACTTGTGTAGTTTCACGGTGGCAGCCTAAGCTACGTTATCGGTGTAGGCGGCCACTGTGAAACTACACAAGTAACTACCGTACTGTTGCTGGGAACTGCATCTCTGTCCCCAGGAAGCCTATTCGGCACCGCCCCTGGCAAGCCTCTCTCGCATCCCCGGCGCCAGCATGATCCCCTCTCTTTGGTGGAGAGGAGATCATGCTGGCGCAGGCGGAGAGAGGCGCTCCATCTGTTTGACATGCATCTCAGACGCTCCTGCGTCTGAGTAGCTATTACGGCAGGGTACAGCAGCGCCTTTTCAAACCTCCACTTTCCACGGCAGCCCGAAGCGTGGTGAGGGGACGCAATAAGTGTCCACCCGACCTTTTCATACCCCCACGTCTGCGCGGAGTTGTTGTCTTTTATATAGTGTGGTGAGCGCAGCGAGCCACCGAGCCCGAAGTGTGGTGAGTGCAGCAAGCCCCGTAAGGGGACACTGATTACATGTAAGGTCATCCGCGTGTGCTCGCCACACTATATAAAATCAACCCTGCGCCGACGTGGATAGTGGGGGTATGAAAAGGTCAGGTGGACACGTAACACATCCGCTCGCCACACTTTGGGCTGCCGTGGATAGTGGGGGTTTGAAAAGGCGCTACAGAACCCCTAATGGTGTATTCAGGGTTGCTGTACCCTGCCGTAATAGCTAATTAGATGTAGGAGCGTCTCATTGGTGGAGCGTCTGACACGCTCCTGCGTGTCAAACAGATGGAGCGCCTCTTCGCCGGCGCCAGCATCATCCCCTCTCCATCAAAGAGAGGGGATCATACTGGCACTGGCGGTGTGAGAGGAGTTGAGTAGGCTTGCCAGGGACGCTGGGGACAGAGAGGCAGTTCCCGGCAACAGTACGGTAGTTTCTTGTGTCGTTTCACGGTGGCAGCCTACGCTGATAACGTAGCCAGGGACACTTAAGCGGCCGCGGGAACAGTACGCTACTTCTGACTGACTACACTAACTACGCTGGCTGCGGGAACACTACGCTGATTTTGACAGGAACGCTACGCTGACGGCGTAACTGCCGCGATGAAACTACAAGTACCGAGTTTTTATATATTTTAGTGGAACACGGCAGGGTGCATGTTTCCTGATATACCAATCACCTCCAGAAGTCAAAAGTAAAAACCTCCCACAGATGTTTGGAATGTCATACCCTGGTCTAAACTGGGTAGGTAACTTTTTAACTGTCTGTCACATTCCTGCCCTGTAGAATCTCTTAGTGCCTTGATAATCAACTACTGAGACTTATATTACCATTATGCAGAATAAACACTCTAGTCTAGATAGATAAAACTCTTCACTTTTAAAACCGAATACCCCCTATTGCTATATAAATTCACATGGTCCTAAAAAGTTGGACAGCCTCCCCCTGTACTAATACCAGCATGAGAGTAATAACCACTGAGACAAGTAATAAGGTCCAACAGCAACAGGAAGGTCACAATTTATACTAAAGTGTCTACCTTACACACAATATTCCTCAAGTACTAGTACAAGTACTAAAGAAATTACCTAAACCCAACTTCCCAATCTGGTCACATACAATTAGTGTGGCCAATCCCGGGATCGGCGGGATCCCGGGATTTGGCCTAAAAAAGTCTGAGGAGAATCCAATCCCGGGATTTCGGGATTAGACTGTGCATGCGCAGTCTAATGCCGGGCAGCGTCTGAGCACTCGCTCAGACGCTGCCCGGCTGTTCCCGTAACCTGACCCGGCGTGCGGCCTGCGTAGCATGACAGTAGAGGTCACGCTGCGCAGGCCACACGTCACCAGTGACCGCCTACCCGCCCGCCAGCACACCGGCCTGACTCCGCCCGCCTCTTCTCCGCCGCCCGCCTGCCTGCCTCCGCCCGCCTGCTGTCTTCTATGGAGGTGCACTTGCCGGGAGGCACCGTGCACCTCCAAACCCACTCCCGGCCGCCCGTCCGCAACCTAATGTATTTAGATGTGCGGGTCGGCCGGGGTGGGTCCTATGCTAAAAATGTTTTTTTTTGGTGGGGATGCCAATCCCGGTATCCCGGGATTGAGCATTTTTCAATCCCGGATCCCGGGATTGAAAAAATGCCCCGGGATTGGCATCCCTACATACAATCCAATCAAACCATCAAATTAAGTATTAACATCAGTAATGGGCCCCATACATCAGCAATCACAATTTATGGATTTCCAGATCCAGGGATTTTTTGGCCAGATAAATGGATTTTACAATCTATCTGAGTTTGCCCACACATTACAGATTTATTTCAGTGATCGGCAGATTTTTCCATCTAAAGATGCATCTTCATATCTGGAAATTGCCCAATCGATTGCTGTTCATAATGTAAATAGATGAAGAAGACGAATTGGGAATGCCCACACATATAAAAAAGATCTGCAGATAATACCAGATTATTAAACATGTTTAAAAACCTGATTAAGCAATCAATTGGCGATTTTGATTGGGATTGCCAAAAGGGGGAGCCCACACATCTAAAATTAATTATGGCAATCATCTCCATATCTGAAAATTGTCACAATTAATTGCTGATGTATGGGGCCCTTAACACGTCTGGCAATGAATCCAACACAGTTCTGTCAGATCAGAATTGTATGGTTTAGGAAGCAATTGGTTCTTAATTTGAAGGATTTTCAAATGTGCAGCTCAACTGTATGTTTCAGTGATTGCACAAAAATGCAGTTGTTCGTAAAAAAAAAAAAAAAGAAACAAACAAACAAGAAAATCAATGCGTGTGTAGCCAGCTTTAATGCCTTGCAATGTGGTTAAAACATACAGCATGTTACATTCATAAACCCGTAAACACACATTAAGCAAAAGTAAATGCGCACATGGGCAGATTATCACTTTGATCAATAATATATGGGGTTAGACCTGTCCACAAATTATTAATTTAAGCTAAATAAAAAGCCTGTAAAATGCATATTGTTAAGCCTTCACTGTTTTGTACCTTCACTGTAATCCAAGCAGAATACAAAGCAGCCAAATTTCCCCAAAGTTCTACCCCAGTTCTTCATTTTAACATTATGCTCAGCAAAGTTCCTGCGATAGTTACTAGAAGCATTTCACAACAGTTTCGAGTGAGCAGGAAGGGAAGAAGGACACAATATTTTCCCTTGACCTCTATATACCCCTTGCTTGTACGCTGTATTCTAAACATGAAATGCATATGCATGAGTCCAATGGAACAGCCTACTCCAGGTATAGCCTCTGGCAGAAAAGATTGGACAGAACAAACAATAGAAGATAGAAGCAGAGAGAACGCACAAACTATAAATGGGAATAATCACATTTAAAGCTGAAAGCACATCCTACGCACAAGCACATACCTTCTGTGTTTAGATCCATAACCACTTCCGTCTACAAAATAGTAGGACGAAATAAAAATAGAACTGAATCAAAACATGTCTGAAGAAAAAATGGAGAGTGAAGAGGCAGCCAGATTTCCTGGAAACTGAGGATTTGTGGGGAATGAAAGTTGCCGGGAGAGACGATGAAAAGAGGGCTGGCTGCTCAGATAACCAGGCTATGCAACGTAAAACAGATGTGTCACAACAAGTTTTGGGTGGAGAATGTGCTCACAATAGTAAGGAGACATTACAGTTTCTGCAGCACACACTGACTGGAGCACTCTGCAGGAAAGACTTTCACACTTCCCAAGCAGTAATACTACTGGGAACCAATAAGCAGCAAAACAACTAGATGAGTAACTCAAGTCATTAACCCATTCATGCTGTGAACTTGAAACTGAAAGTGACTACAAATGATTTCTAGGTATGCATTTATTAATTACACATACATATATGCAAGGCTCAGAAACGAATAAGCAGTAAAGAGGTTGGTGTATTTCGTAAAAACAAAATTTAGGACTCGTGAAATTAAAAGGGTTCAAATTTGATATCTCATTTTAGACAACCGGCACATACAGTAAATACATTTATACTAACTTTTTTTAGAGCAAAAAACTCGGAAATGTGTTATTTTTAGCACCATAGCACTCTATAGGGTCGATCCTATGATATGAGATGCGATAGGAGATGTGATATGTGATGAATTTTTACATGATTTTAAGAACTTTGTGAACTTATGTATGCATATGGCTAACTAAATGTAGTGCACACTAAAGTGTACCTCACACCCTCGCATGGCTTGGTTCACTCACTATGCTTGGGGGCTGGTTTGCGGACACTGGGTAGACAGTCACTGGCTGACACCTTGAAATGGTCGACATTGACAAAAGGGCGATACACACACTTATGGTCAACATTGAGCTTTTAACTTTTTTTTTCTTTTTAATACTTTACTACCCAAGTAGGTATAGAGTGGGAATATAATAGTGTGCAGAGCTCAACGAGGCACCGTGCCCGAAGCATGGTGAGCACAGTGAGCCAAGCGAGGGGACATGGTACACTTATATGGTGTCCATGTCAACACAGACAAAAAAAACAGGAAAAACTATGTTGACCATTTCAAGGTGTCAACTTAGTTACTGTCAACCATTAGTGGTCGATGTTGTGACTGTATACCTAGACATTGTTTACCATTTATACCGTAATCCTTTGGACCAGGTGTTCTGATCATCCGCCATATCTCCAGCATTATGAGACTGGTCTACTCTCGCCTCACATACTTTAGCTCTCACGCCCTATTAGACCCACTTCAGTCAGGCTTTCGTTCCCAACACTCCACTGAGACAGACTGACTAAAGTGGTGAATGATCTGGTAACTGCTAAAAGTCTAAAGGCCATTTCTCGCTACTTATTCTTCTAGATCTTTCTGCTGCGTTTGACATTGTGGATCACACTCTTCGGTACTTATGTAGTATCTGGACGCCCGATTATCGCATCGCATCCGACCAAATCGCATGCGATGCGATGGACCCGATTTTCCATAGGATTCTATGGGAAAAAAGAGTCCTTTTCATTTGACCACTATCCAACTACGCATGGAGTTGGATATAAACCTGTGGCGAGCGTAGCGAGCCCCACGAGGGGACGCGGATTCGTTAAAAAGTACTCCGCATCCGCTCGCCACAGGTTTATATCCAACTCCATGCGTAGTTGGATAGTGGGGAAATGAAAAGGACCCTTTTTCCCTTAGAATCCTATGTTAAAATGGACTCAGTCCATTTTAACATTGAATCCTATGGAAAAATCGGGTCCATCGCATCGCATCGCATGCGATGGACCCGATTTTTAAATCGGGCGTCCAGATACTACATAAGTACCCACTCTTCTCTTACAAACACTACACTCCCTAGGTCTTAATGATACAGCCCTTTCCTGTTTCTCATCTTACCTATCTGATCGCTCTTTCAGTGTTCGCTTCTCTGACTCTACTTCCTCTGTCAGTCGGAGTTCCGCAAGGTTCAGTCTTAGGTCCTCTGCTTTTCTCAATCTATACCTCATCTCTTGGCAAACTAATCAGCTCTTTTGGATTTCAGTATCACTTATATGCAGATGATACTCAAATCGATCTATCAACCTCAGAGTTGTCACCAGTGGTTTTGGGCAGAGTCTCTGAATGTCTCTCTGCCATCTCATCTTGGAAGCCTTTATCTTACCGTACTCAATATAAAACACTTCTACTCGCATATAAAGCTATTAACCATACTGCACCAGCATATATCTCTTTACTTATCACAAAATATCTCCTATCTCGACCACTGTGCTCTGCACAAGATCTGCGTCTCTCTTCTGCACGGATCACTAGCTCCCATTCATTATTACAGGACTTTCACCGGGCTGCTCCCATCCTATGGAATGCCCTTCCACCCAAAATAAGACTCTCCACTAGCCTCCAAACTTTCAAGTGTTCCCTGAAAACTCTCCTCTTCAGCCAAGCCTATCATATTTAAGTTCCACACGTAGAACCCTCTGAGGCACTTACGTATTATATAGCTTCCCTTCTAGACTTGCAACTTGGTGGGACTGCTATGCTATTACTGGTGCCTGTCGTTGTGATTCCCTACTATGTCCCTACAGATTGTAAGCTTGCAGCAGGGCCCTCCTACCTCCAAGTCTGTCTGTTACCCAGTTTGTTTTATCACGGTCTACTATTGTAAAGGGCCACGGAATCTGCTGCACTATATAAGAAACTGTAAATAAAATAAATAATAATGCTGTATCATATGAAGCCAATAAGATTGAGATTAAGTCAACACAATGGGTGCAGAATGAGAATTGTAGGACCACTGTTACCCAGGGACCTGTGTGTCACACACCCTACACCCATTATATATACACCCAAACTGAAAGAGAAAGAATGTCAAGCATGGCAAACTGCTCAAACCACTTGGTGAAACAGCTGGACCAGTCTGGAGCATCAATGTCTTCTACTTGCTGAATGAAGGTCTCCACTGCACCTTCAGGTGACTCAAAACGAGTGCCATGCATCTTGTACTTTGTACTTGTGGATACAATAAAGTACAAAAATCCACCACTTTCCTAGACTTTTGCACAGGTGTTATGGAGAAGGGAACCATAAGTGCTGGTTTTTGGAAACGACTTCCAGCACTTGCGATAGGCATTGGTTAACGTACTAGTCCCCAGTGATATTCTGCTTGGTTAGGCTGTGCTCACTTTGGAACTTCTGTGGTTTCATACCTCTAACTGTTGTCCTCTGGGCTGATTGTTTGGTGTCTATTTTGGACTGTGGATCCAGGATTCACCACTATTTATGCATATAGAGTGTGAGCAAGTCCCATCAAAACTGGCCAGCATGTTGTGGCACCAGCTCTAGAGTTATCTTGTTTAGACCAAGCTTTGTTGAAGCACCAAGCAGATAGTTCCAAGTGAGATTACAACCATCTTCTCTAACTGGGCCATGGTCATACTGTTATTCACTTCAATCATGACCAGCACAGCAGCAACATTTTACCCAGTGATGGAGGACACAGGTTGGCCACAGTGCTCAACTTCCAGAGATAGATATCTCCCCTGAAAAAATTCTGCAAACCATTCAAAGTGGTTGGGGACTCTTGTGAGAAATGAGAAAGGTCGCAAACTATAGAAAGAATTTCCAATTTCACAGACCAAGCTGACAAGAATAAGCAGGCTGCATACATAAAAACGTTAGGCTGTGTGTTAGTTAAAGTGGGATGCTATTCAAGGAGAGTAACTTTATTACCAGACCATTAGGAGAGGAGTAAAATCCCATAGAAAAGTCAAGAGAGTCAATTGGGAGTCCTGTACCACCTGAGAGGCAGAACCTGTCCAGGTGCTGTATGAAGGGTAAAATGAACCAGGCCCATGGAAACAAGCAAGCAACACTCAATAAAAGTAGGCTAATAAGAAACACAGGGATGGACAGAGACATACCATTTGACTGCCTTTTTTTCCTGAATTCTTGCAATGTTTCAGGAGTTTGCAGTGGATACTGCTATTGCTCCCTATGTTAACATATAGGGCCTGATTCAGGTTGTCTCACAAAGCAGCGGTAGTTCAGAGCTTTGTGAGCCTTATAATGCCGCCAGTGTGAATGTCCGCCCCCCACTTCTTGACTAATTTCCCTGCAAATAGATGTTTTGCATAAACATCCATACACAAGCTTGCATGCGGGCCCGGAATCATTTGATGGTCGATGACCTTCGAATGATTTCTGTAGCACTCGCTAATCCAAGTCACTGTCTGGTGGATTAGATTAGCGGTGCCCTGCTCAGAGGACAGGGTGGGCAGCTGACATTCCGTGACATCAGCCGACCACCCCCGAAAGGCAGGTGGCCACCCCAATTCGCATAGGGATGGCCAGCATTTTCCTGGGCGCACCCAGTGTTTTGGACATGCATATTCGCTTATGCGCAGATCTTCACCATAGAACTCGGAGTTCGGTAACCAGAATGACACCCATAGTGAGGAAAAATCCTGAAGACGATCCAAAACTTTAATCCATGTTTAGCGTAACCTTCTAGTATCCAGACTTTGGCCAGTTTCTTGGGGTTTTTGTTGCTTACAAAAAAATATGAACCAAGCCCTAAGTCATGCTTTACTGTATGTGGGACAGAGAGGTCTCTCCACATTTTTCTGTTGTGATGAGAGCAAGCGCAGCTTTTCTTGAACTGGCCTCATCCAGTCAGTCTTCCCAGTGAATGGATGCTCTGCATTTGCGCACAACTTCCATTTGCCATTTCTATGCAATGCAGAGTAGTAGATGTAAGGGCGATATTCCAACCTTGCCCCTTCCCTGACCAAATGTGCAACTGAATGTGGCTCTCAGCAGGGTTTGTGTATCAAGAGTGAAAATAGTAGAGACATAAGCCAGTGGAGAAGATTCCCAAAAAGCTTCATGTAATAGAATGTGCTTAATAAATGCCAATTCAAAGCTGATTGGTTGCGATCTGCAATTGCTCCACTGGGTTACTTTCCCACTGTTTACTGCTTGATACTCAACCACTACACAACATAGGCACATTAGTAGACATTAGTTTAACAACCTTCAGGTAACTCCTAGTGAACCTTTAAACCATTTGAATGTACAGTGGTGCTATTTTCAGTACAAAACTGGTTGCATATGTATGTCAGCCAACCTGTACTAACAGACAGAAAAGACTGTAGATAAATGATGTATCTTTGTCTCATAGGGAAGATGATGTTCCTACTAAATAATTATGCCTAATTTATGAGAATCATTTATATTGGTCAGATGGATGTACAGATTCCTATAAACCTAAATTTTACAAGATTCTAATTTTCCCAGATTTGTTTTAATAACTCAAACAATGGATTCTCTTGGTACAAACAGGTCAAAAGGGAAAATGCTGGCATTTACTTTAGTACCAATTAGAACATTTTCAAAAGCTAAATAAGAAATTTAGCTGATCTGACTGTTAATCTACCGTAATAACAGGATTCAAGTTATGAAAAATTCTTTAGTGAAATTCCTGTTTCAGGTATGCTTTGTTTTATGTGTGTAATTGTAATCTTTGGGCCCATGAGCCATGGAGTACTTTTATTAAACTGTACATGTACTAATATTTTCCAGCCTTAATGTACATGACATTAAATAACACATTTGAGACTGAAGCTTTGAATCCTTGATAAAAGCAACTATGTTTCTGGAGAAATGTGCATTAAAACAAATGCACATGATCTAGTTAATTATATGGAAGAGAAATGGAATGTATTTAATTCACATAGAACAGGTTTACACTAGGTGAGGGTTAGGCACTTAAAAGGGGAGCTTTGGATATGCACTAAAAAGGGGTAACACGGTAGGGGTATTTACGGTTGGGTGGGTAGTAGAAGAGGGTAAGTATACTACCTGTCTGTTCATCAGGATGCTGCTGTCTGTCTAACTACCTAGAAATGTCCACCGTACCTAGAAATTAAATTTCTCTGCCAAACTGCAAAGGGAAGGCACACAATATACAACATTAATATGCTGTGGATGAAACTGGTCACACCTGTGCAAGCTACTGAGCACAAAAAGGAGCAGGTACTACATAATTAATGCCTAAAATGGACTGATGTTTCACAGTAAAAAAAAGGTAACCCCTTTAGACATGCCCTTTAGGCAATGGAGATAATAATAAAGCATGTATAGCAGCTATATACAGCTGTAACATGTATGACTTCACCAGTGTACAAGAAAAGAGCAAAGCTTTCGGTACTTGTGTATTATTACGGCACCCGCAAAATCATCTGCATATCGCATGCAAAATTCGGATGCGATTTAGCGGCTGATTCTATGCCGATTTGCATGCTTTTCCATCCTTTCACACCCCCACTATCCAAGTTAGCCGAAGCACGGTGAGCCCCGCAAGGGGACGCAATACGCGTCCTACCGACCTGTTCATACCCCCACTATCCACGTTGGCATGGAGTTGATTATTACAAAGCGTGGTGAGCCACCGAGCCCCGTGAGGGGATGCGGAAAACGATCCTGAAGCGTGGCGAGTGCACACGGATTACTTGACGTGTATTCCGCATCCGCACGCCATGCTTCGGGATCGTTTTTCACATGCACTCGCCACGCTTCTGGCTCGCTGCGCTCGCCACACTTTATAATATCAACTCCACGCAGACGTGGATAGTGGGGGTATGAACAGGTCGCTTGCCACACTTTGGGCTGACTTGGATAGTGGGGGTGTAAAATGGAATAGCATGCAAATCGGCAAAAAATTGCATCGCGGATCGAATCGGCCGCTAAATCGTATGCGATATCTTGTACAAAAAAAAAAAGTGTTAAAAATGTGTTCACAAAAAAAAAAAAAAAAGGTGCATACACATGGAACGATGCCGGAAGCGCGCCGACACCATTCACGAGTGCATCAAATCGTTCAACATGTGTACACACGGAACAGAGTCTATGTAATGCACTATTCACTTTTCAACATAGTCCCCATGTGAGCCAAAGCTTGACGAGTTGGGTAAACCTGTCAGCGGTTGTTGTTGACACCAGGACAGAACGGCAGCTTTCACCTCGTCGTCAGAGTTAAAGTGTTGACCCTTACGGTGCTCTTTCATCTTTGGGAAGGGGGTTGCAGCACCTGCAGTTCAAGGAGGTTCTGCCACACCCGTCGTAAAGCCTGACCTGGTGCCCTGCGACTTTCACCTCTATCCAAAGATGAAAGAGTACCTTAAGTGACAACAGTTTAACTCTGACGATGAGGTGAAAGATGCCATTCGGTCCTGGTGTTGACAATTATCACCAGCTTACTTCTCCAATGTTTTGCCCGACTCGTCAAACGTTGGCGCATATGCGTGGTAAGGGATGGGGACTACGTTGAATAGTGAATTACATAGAGGGGTACTTGTTTCCTAGCACGGCGCCCAATTTTTTCATCTTATGCCATCACATCGCATGCCATATAGCTGCATACGATGCAATTTTTTATTGTATAAGCACCCAAATGGGTGCTTACAATGTTAAATGCACCCCCACACCACCCCGAATCCGAAGCACGGCAAGCACGCGAGGGGCGGCGGTACGAGTCCTCCGACCTTTTCATACCCCCACTATCCACGCCGGCGTGGAGTTGATTTTAGATAGTGTGGCGAGCGCAGCGAGCCACCGAGCCCGAAGCGTGGCGAGCCCCACGAGGGGACGTGCATTACTTTACATGTATTCCACGTCCACTCGCCATGCTTCGGGCTTGGTGGCTCGCTGTGCTAGCCACACTATATAAAGTTCAAGTCCACGCCGACGTGGATAGTGGGGATATGAAAAAGGTCGGAGGACGTGTACCGCCGCCCCTCACGGGCTCTCTGCGCTCGCCACACTTCGGGTTGGTGGTGATAGTGTGTGTGTGTGGGGGGGGGCATTTAACATTTTTAGGACCCATCTGGGTGGTTGTACAATAAAAAATTGTATACCATCGCATTGTATGCCATAAAATGCCATACAATTTTTTTATTGTACAACATCGCGCAGCATCGCATACCATATTTAGTCTTAAGTATACAATGCGATGGGCACCGTGCTGGGAAACAAGTACCCATAGAGGAGTTATCATGAACAAAAAAAGTGTTCAAATGTGTTCACAAATATAAACTTCTAGCCATTGAGGTTTGTATAAAATGGCAACTACAACCTGACTGGTTCCATTACAGCAGTACCAGGCTATTGGCGATGGAATGCTTGTGTTGATCTAATCATTGTTGGCATCCTAACAACATATTTTCTTTAGCCCATATGTTTATGTACACATAACATATGTTCTTGTGCCTTTGCTTAAACTAGTGATGCCTTGGTATTGGTTGTCTACTGGTATGTTAACTTTGTCTATTAGCTTAGCTGCCATATTAGGGGGAGTGGGGTGGGTTAAACATTTTTCTACCACTTCTATAGTACTGATCAGTTCACTTAAAAATAATTACAATAGCCATCTAAAAAAGGATAATTACAAAAAATTTGAATTTGTCTATAGTACGGGGTTGTAGTCATTTTCCCTGACTACTCTGATCAGTTTCCGAATCAAAGCATGTTCAGACAAAATGCCTCAATGTCACATTTAGGATACCATTTGTTTTTTATATTATACTTTTATTCTTTTTGCTTAATTTTACCAATTTACATATCTTTGCAGCACATTTCATGTGCCAGATGTCAGCTTTGTAATGCTGCAAGCCTCAGACCTATTTACATATTTTGCAACTAGTTCTGTATTCATTGATCCCTTGACACAGTGCTATTAGGCAGCACAATGTGTGCTGGTTCCATTTACATGAATTCAGTCCTCAGTTCCATTTCATCTATGAGACTTATTTATTCATAGACACATGACAACAGATCCCAAATGCAACTTACAAACAGTGATTTTTGTTCCCCCGGTCTCTTCACTATAAACACTAAGGGGCTGATTCAATTAGCAGCGTAAAGCAGAGATTTTACAGCAGTGTTAAATTACTGTGCACTTGGCAGGCTATTTTGAGCATGCTCAAGACTCAAGTCTCGTCTAAGAGGTCGCATGTTAAGCCTGCATGGCTTTACAGGTGAGAAGTGTGGGATATGGAGGGGAACTTACCCTAACAACCAAAAAGTGGCCAATTAGATGGTAGGACAGGAAACAAAGCGGTTAGTGGCCATAAGCAATAAAATTGGCAATTTATGAAACAAGACACTTTTCAGAGATAAACCTAAATTAAACAGTTTAAAAAATGTAAACAGGTAGAACATGTATGTGCATACTATATATGTAATTTATAGAAGTCTGAATTTGGCCAAAGAAAAACAATACTATGGCCTAACTGTGTGACACCACAGCTTCAAACAGCCCAATTTCGGGATCAGCATGATATGTCTACAGAGTCTTGGAAGGCAGTCAATAGGTCCACATTGACAAAAGGTCATCCTGATGATGTTCAACATGAGTTTGTCATACTTAAACAAGCACATGGACTCCGATTGGGAACGGAATGCAGCGTTTTCAGAGCAAGGCACCTGGGCCAATGCATGGTGAAGGAAGCAAGCCAAGCCAGGAGACTTGGTACACTAATTGGAAGGGTCAGAGTGCTCAGGTGTTGACATTGACACCATGAGACCCAGACTCACTGATGGTACTGTATACCAACAATCTCAATGGGTCATGTACACACACACGTACATATATGTTTTAACAGCTGCTATGCATCTGGTGTTTTGCATAGGCTTTCCACACTGCAGCAGATATTCTAGCACTGTTCTCCGGTGTTCCATTCCAGCAACCTTGAGGAGGAGAGAGTATGCTATAAAAAACTGATCAATGAAATGTCCAGACATTGATTTTATACCTGTTTTCCAAAACTGACTAATTCCAGACATTCCAGTTAATGGCTAGACAACGCTAGATCAATAAGTAGAATACTAATGCAGTACTTATTTGGATCAATTAGGAATTTGGGGAAAATAACATGCTAGCTTTGTAAAACGTTTTAGCTTATCTGTCTACTTCTTGAAGATGATGTGTGGAGGGCATGATGGGATGATTTGCATCTAACCGCATCATTACAATCCTAACCCAACCACATAACTAGTAAGTAAATGGAGAGCCAGTAATACCCCTTTCACATCGTAAATGCTGAATCATTTGCAAAATGTAGCCCCCATCAGCAACCAGAGTAACTGATGTCACACGGGGGTGAAGCAGATCATCATCAACCTGGGTTACCAGTTAACACTGCCCAGCAACCCGGGTCTGACCCAGGAAAAACCCTTCTTTAATCGTGGGTTGGAATGCCAGGTTGCTGGACCCAGGTATTTCCAAATAGAACTTTCACATCACACAGGGACCCGGGTCAACCCGACAACAAGCCAGGTCAGACCCAGGTTATTTGTGTGGTGTGAAATGGGTATTAGTAGCAACCTACACTTCTGGGAGGATTCCCCTGAACTCTCAAGACTGGAAAGAATTGGCATGTGCTATGCCAAGGGTAATCTACTTCCACACATAACAGCTCTTCTGCTATGGAAATATAAAAGGAAGATGGTCCAGGAGTAAGCAGGAAGCAGAC
Organism: Crinia signifera; assembly: GCF_055691185.1. Classification (NCBI taxonomy): domain Eukaryota; kingdom Metazoa; phylum Chordata; class Amphibia; order Anura; family Myobatrachidae; genus Crinia; species Crinia signifera. The sequence goes on along the minus strand of NC_139220.1, from coordinate 160,099,175 downwards.
TGTGTTAGATCCTATAACCCAGTGAAAATGTGGTTGCAAGAGTTTCGGCGCAGAACTTTACAGGTCTTATACACAAATAACATTACATTACCGATGCTGTAAAATATATCTCTATTTTTTATTTTTTTTTATTTTAAAGCTTAGCACAAACGGCTTAGCATACATTGCTGAGTGTGTATGGGCAATCTAGACACAGGCAAGTTCAAGGTAAATTTCCTAGCCTTAATCACTTCCCACACATCACTAAGCACACGTCTCAACTTGTGTACGCCCTTTTACTGAAGTAATACATTGCATTTGCTCATTTTATGAAGTAGAACATTTTTTTTTTAATTATGATCGTTTAAACCAAGGTCTCATTCCAGAGTTTCTGTGCAACTTATTCCATGCTAGTTCAAGGAGTTGAAGTTTCGCAATTACTAACAAAACTACAAAATATGCTGAAGAAGCCCAACAACCACTAAATTAAGTCAATTGTTGCCTATTTCGTATGTCACATGTATGCATTAAGATCCACACTAGCAAACATTTTATTATAGTCATCAGGAAATATTACTTTTTCAATGTAACACGAAAAAAATAAAATAAAAAAAAATAAAAAACGGTACTCTTTACTTAGAAGGGCGCCCATCTCGGCCATCTCGGGCATTGAATGCACTAAAAAATCAGGTGCGATGCGACAGACGAGATGCCCGAGATTTCCCATAGGGAACAATGTTAAATGTCTCAATTGACCCGATTTTCCTGTTCAATGCCTCAATTGACCCAATTTTTCCATAGGAAACAATGTTAAATGGGCCACAGAGGCCAAATAGGCACCCTGAAGTGAATAATGGCCACCCGAATTGTTAACGCCACCCCACGATCAACGTCAACCCGAAGCGTGGCGAGCGCAGCGAGCCCGCGAGGGGCGGCGGTACGCGTCCTACGACCTTTTCATACCCCCACTATCCACGTCGGCGTGTAGTTGAGAATAGAAAGTGTGGCGAGCGCAGAGAGCCACCGAGCCCGAAGCATGGCGAGCGCAGCGAGCCCCGCGGATACCTTCACAGGTATCCGCGTCCCCTCGCGGGCTTCACAGCTGTCCGCGTGCGCTCGCCACGCTTCGGGCTCGGTGGCTCGCTGCGCTCGCCAGACTTTCTATTCTCAACTCCACGCCGACGTGGATAGTGGGGGTATGAAAAGGTCGTAGGACGCGTACCGCCGCCCCTCGCCACGCATCGGGTTGACGTTGATCGTGGGGTGGCGTTAACAATTCGGGTGGCCATTATACACTTCAGGGTGCCTATTTGGCCTCTGTGGCCCATTTAACATTGTTTCCTATGGAAAAATCGGGTCAATTGAGGCATTGAACAGGAAAATTGGGTCAATTGAGACATTTAACATTGTTCCCTATGGGAAATCTCGGGCATCTCGTCGGTTGATCGCACCCGATTTTTTAGTGCATTCAATGCCCGAGATTTTTTACTAACGATGCCCACGATCAAAATCGTGGGCGCCCTTCTAAGTAAAGAGTACCTAAAAAACTTTTACCACATGATATAGTATAGGATACAAATGGAGGCAACAACAAAAATATGATCTAGTTAAAAAGGTATCCGGGTGGCTCATCGACAATGTCTAGGTCAATAGTTAGTCGGTCGACATAAGCAAAAATGTTTGACATGGGTGTGGACGACAAGTTTTTTTGGGGGGGGGGGGGGGGATTTGTAAATTTCTTTGAATTGTGATACACTTGGACTTTAATTGGGAACAGTAAAGCGCGTCAGGTAAAGTGGAAGCAGGACGATGCATCTGTCTCGAAGTATGGCGAGTGATGCAGTAAACTTATGCTGCTTTCAGACCACAAAACTGGCTATGACCAGGTATTTTGAAACATTTCTAAAAACGGGTCTGCCAGGTAAAACCCCTTTCACACCGCATCTCTTAAACGGGATCTTACCGTTTAAGTGCCGTTTTTTGACACTGGCAGACCCTTTTTTGGAAACTTTCCAAATACAGGATCAAAGCCAGTGCGGTCTTCAGCAACTCCCCCCCCCCCCCCTGTAACACGCTGTGTGACTGCGTGTTACAGTTAACACCCCCCCCAACCACACACCCAATGTGTTTAAGAAAGCCCCCCGTGCAGACAGTACCTCATGCCTTGCGGATCCCGGCTGTGCAGAATCCTGCTGCTTATGAAAAAAGTGACTTTCGGAAAATGTCTGCCCCCATACCGAAGACAGTTTTTTTAAACTGTCTTTCCTATGGGGCAGCCATTTTCCTTAAGTCACTTTTTTTTTTATAAGAAGCAGGAGCCGACAGGAGCAGGAGCCGACAGCAGGGATAGTAAGGCATGAGGCAGGGGGTTTTCTTAAACACATTGGGGGGGGGGGGGGGGGGGGCACTGCACTGTCAGAGGGGCGTGTTCAGGATGCACCATGCCGGGCAGAGCGCATGAAAAAACAGCGCTGGGGAGAACACTGAACCTTTTTCATGTCAACCAACGTGCAAAGGAGCTTCAGCTGAGCAATATAATAACCATAGAGGGGAATACATATGAAGGCCTGCTGGCAGTTAGAATACCAACATTGCTATTCTAAAGGGGGGAATTCCCACCCCATTAATGTCTAACTATAACCCTCATAACCTGCTGCTTAAACCTACCCCCCACTCTTGATTCCCATCTCCCTCTTCTAAGTGAATAACCCTCCACCATGCCCCACTTCCACCACGTAGCCTAATCCAAACTACCCCCTAGTGTCTAATTCAAAATCATCACCCTCCCCCAGCTGGCACCAGCATCCTTGTCGACATTAGTATTCTGCCAATGGTCTTCTGGTTCTTGTTGGATACCAGTAGTCTGATTCCAAGCAGGATGATCCCCATGGATCATCCCCATGGAAGACCTACTGTATAAAAAAAACTACCATTGAGGAGGAAAAATAAAAAGCACATGAAAAATGAATGCCCAATTATAATGCTTACAAATCTGGTCCCACCAGGGTTTTTTAATTGAACAAAATTGATCATTTCAAAAATGCACCAAATATATTATTGCAGCGATGATCATAAGAGGATTTGGGAAAAGCAATTTGGTTCCAAAAAAAGTCAACTAAAACTACTGATCTACCATTCAGTTTTAAGTATCTGCAATGCCCTTTCTGCCTGGTTTTTGTTTTGATTGTCAATAAAGCACAGTGCCAAACCTTTCAAATGCGTGGAGTTAATCTCTGTGAAAGTCATTTTACTCATGAGCAACTTTACGTTGTACTGTCAAGGGTTGTTCTAGCAGGTATTCATACATACTAGCTGAAAACAGAAAAACAAAAAGTACTGTTTATCCAAAAACACTATGTTGAAAGTAGAGAAAAATGTAAACTATGGATTAAGAAATCATAAATTCTACTTGACAAAATTTGACAATAATACTATAAAAGATGTTATAAAATACAGAAGGTGAGGAAAAAAATTTAATTACATTGCATGTGAATTGAATAGATTTTGTGAAATAGTAAAAACAAAACAAAAACAACATTTCCCTAACCCCCCACCCCCATACAAATGCACACACAAACACAAAATATAAGGAACACTGGGCATTATATGCTAGTTCTGTGGCATTTTTTTGCCTAGGCATAATCCTGCAAAGAGTAGTCATTAGATAGCTCATAGCATATACATATATATATATATACATATATATATATATATATATATATATATATATATATATATATATATATATATATATACACACACACTTGCTGATACATATCAGAAAGTTTCAAGGACTATTATATTACATTCATAGAATATTCTATTTTTATATTTTCTATGAATGTAATATAATAGTCCTTGAAACTTTCTGATATGTATCAGCAAGTAGAATATGCTTTGTATATATTATGTATTGTGTTTTAAATGTGTCTGAGTAATGATCCGATACCTTTTTAAATGATGGATTGCCGACCGGCACCTGTGTAAACATTATAAAAGAGTGTGGATGTCAGGGGATAGTCACACCCCCTGACGAAGTCCGTAGCTGTGACGAAACGCGTTGGGCGTGGTTACCTGTTCCCGACGTGGTGACGTCCTGGTCTGGTCCGTGCTGTATCCGTGGAAGTTCCCAGCTGACTGTCCGGTTCTGATGCGCTCCACCTGCAATTGATCACTGCCTGCGGTCTCTCCATCGGCGCCTGGTCCGGCTGTTATGCTCTGTCCACACGGCAAGCTTTCTGATTTTAACCCAATGTATGTCAGCATATATATATAAGTAAATATCTATAAATTTATTGCTGATTGGTGCGCTTCATTTCTCTCTTTTCTACACACATATATATATATATATATCCTAGACTGAGAAGATCATTGATTATAATATAAGAGAAACCCCTTAATGACATATTGAAAACTTTGTCAACAGAAAACCAGGAAATCACACGAACGCACGCACACACACACACACACACACTAGAGAAGGGCTGAAAGCCATAAATGTCACATTGTCTCAATAATCACACAATGCCCCCACATTACAGCTTGCCTGAGTCAGTAGCACGTGCTGCCCAAAATTATAAAGGAAAAAAGTGAACCCTGTAATTTCGTTATCACCCTGTCAAACGAGTTAATGGTCATTATCATGAGCAGATTCTTATGTTATCAAGAAGTCAGAACATCATTGGTACTTGTCAGGGGATAATTAGGCATAACTCTGCAATTAAGTCTGTGTAAATTTGCAGTTGTACTGTAGTTTCAGCTGCAACTTTCCACCACAAAACACTACATTAATATTCGCCTGCTCCCTGTGGTTCCAACAAATAACAAAAGCATTGTAATTTACTCTTCATCCCATTCTTGAGAGAGAGAGAGAGAAAAAAAAATGTACTGAATGCTGGGACAAAGGAACTGAACAATACAGGAAGCCATTCACAAGTATACATCCTGAGGACAAGAGATATTGCAGAAGCTGTGCAGGCGCACTAAAAGCTGGACAGATGTTTCTTGTCAACTATGGAATTCAAGCTGCAGACAGGTTATATATACAATACCATTAATATAGAAAGTCACTGGGGAGTTCTGGGCTGTTAAATGGTCTTGGATCACAAATCTCATGGCTATGCTACCAAAGGAAAAAAAGGAAAAGCTATAGTTTTTACATTTCATTCAAATTTCTGTTTTTTTATTGGTCTATGCCAAGTATGCAGATTTGGACAAATCCATTTACTCCAGACTTTGTAAAATAAATTAAATTAAAACAGTAGATGAGACTTTACTCAATAGGTAATACTAACTACAAGCCTGAACAAAACTGTACCAACTACTGTAAGTGGACCTGCCAGATAGCCAAAAGGCTCAATAGGTAATGTCCCAAGGCAAAACATACCATCCATGGTCGATGCTTCACAGTAGTCCAAACTCTCCAGCAAAGGAGAAAAAATTAAATCTGATATAGGACAAATTCCTCAACCTCCACATAGTGGAATGGATTTTTGCTTTGGTATCTTGCCTATAGTTTACACTGAAGAATAATTTTTGCGTTCACTCTGTTTGCTATGTTTGGAAGTGGTGACTCCTGTAATGGTACATATAAGCTGCCAGTCTAGGTGTGCCTTGGAGATATAAGTAATTTTTTTGTAGAAACTATACCAGCTGCCAGCACAGTTTCAGTATCCATTATGTTGGCTGCCCTGGGGTCTATTCATTATGCAGTGAAAAAGGTGGATAAGCGATTCATTCAGTGGGGAAGTAGCACATAGCAACCAATCGGCTTTTAAGTAACATTTATCAAGTGAAGTCTATTAAAGAATATGCAGCATCTGATTGGTTGCCATGGGGAAACTTCTCAACTCTCTTTACTGGTACATGATTAGACCCCTTAGGCTTTTGTGAAACCACTAAATCCTATTAAACAGAGAGCAATCTTGTGGTTTAGGCCACACAATGGCTACCTCCACTGTGTTTAAGTGAAGGGTTCACTTAAAGGCAAATGTGGGCAAAATAACAATATTCAATAGGAACCAGGGGAATTGTTTGTTTAATTAGCTGGCAAGGCCGAACTCCATTGCCATCAATAAAAAAGTCTCTCAAAAGTTACATGCCAGTAGTAGCTTATTTTAGGCACACTGAATACAAGGCACTCTTACTGAATAAATCTCTACTAAGTTTGATAGTGACCCACAAAATACTGTACTGTGCACAATATAGCAACACCACACACTAGAAGTAGAGAGAGCAAGTATTTGTCTACATCAGGGGTTCTCAAACTCGGTCCTTAGGACCCCACACAGTTCACATTTTTCCAGGTGACCCGGCAGGTGCACTCATTACACACTGACACATTCTAAAAGATCCACAGGTGGAGCTAATTATTTTACTTGGGATTCTGTGAGGAAACCTGCAAAACATGCACTATGTGGGGTCCTGAGGACAGAGTTTGAGAACCTGTGCTCTACATACTTTTGGTTAGAAGGTTAATGCAAATTGTTCGGTTTCTATGTCAACTTCTGCATTGTAAATTTTCACAGCTAGAAAGAAAAACACCTTGGCAAAAGCATTAAACCTGCCAGATACACACGCTCAAGATGTCCCAGCTGTTTAAGTTCCTTCATTTCACCACCAAGAGTGAGAGAAAATGAGGTATTTCAATTTCATATCCTCAGCCAAGATCAATTTACATGGTTGGGAGAAAGGAAACGACCTATTTTATGGCAGAAAATGCAGCTGATCCAAAGCATTTAAGAGGAGAAGTCTGACTAAGTTTCAGACTGTGGAAACTTACAAAACAGAGTTTAAGCTCTAGAAACACCTATATGGTTAACATTTTATATCACTGTATTTAAAAATTATTGAATTTCTGGAGTCCAGATATAAAAGTTGCTTTTCAGTTAAGGCTCAACCAATTGAAGTGGGTACTACTTCATTGGCATGTATTCAATGCCGGTGCGAGCGGCCGGCGAGGGGGTTAAACTGCGAGGATCGCAGAAAACCAGTAATCCTCGCAGTTTAACCCCCGCGCCGGCCGCTCGCACTATGCAACGTTCCGGGGGAATCCTCGCAGTCACAGAACTGCGAGGATTCCCCTAAACTGCGAGAGCCGAGGCTATTGCAGCAAACTCGCTGTAATAAGCCTCGATTATCGCAGCTTTTGGAGGCACATACAACAATTCTCCCTCGCTCAAAAAACGGAGCGAGGGGGAATTTGCGTATGAGGGGGGTCAGTTTAATACTGACAGGGTGAGCGGTGACTGCGAGCAAAAAGTCCTGCGCGCAGTCACCGCTCGCCCACAGCATTGAATATATGCCATTGAATCAAGCTTTTAGGTTTTGCCCATTTGAGAATGATTTTGCTTTTGCGATCAACTGTGAATCAGGCCCTTAATACATTTCTAAGAACAGTGTCATTAACAGTCTGAGAAAACGGGAAACCTGTGAAACACCTTAGAACAAAGTGTAAGCAAATTTTCTTTGATGCACCACATGTTAATTGATCCTTTCCTATCCAGTGTGTGCGCGATTGGATTTATGCATCTTTATTTGCAATCCATTTTAAATAAACTAAAAGTTTTTCATTTTTAAATGGATATAACATCAAAGTGCCTAACGAGGCTTATTTTTAAAGGTAGACATTTTTCCCCCTTCCAGAGGAAAAGCACATGTCTATGCACATACTATGTCAAATATAAAAATAAATAAATAGGCAGCTTCAAAGTACACAGAAATTCCAGATGTAATACAGACAGTCCAGATATCTCTGCAATCTATTAACTCAAATCATAAATAATGCTAAACCAATCAGTTTTTTAGGACGAAACAGAAAACCTTATGGTATAATCACAGATTGATTTCTTCCTATCTTTTTAAAGGACTAGCTTTGTGCCTGTTGTCATTCAATGAGGTGTTACAGATTTACATGCAAAGTATTAACTATTCAGACCTCAAGCTTGTATCCAAAAGCTTATTGGTATCTGTATGGCTGACAGGCGTCAAAGTTGACACCACATGGTGAACAGGGTTTTTTTTAGGTGAACTTTTTTTTCATGCTTTACTTTACTAATTGGTGTCCATGTGCTCAAAAACATTAAAAAAAACTTGACATTTTAATGTGTCACCATTACCATGTTGACCTAGTCCTTGTTGATAATATACCACACCCTATTTGCTTACCCAAACGCTGTACCCGAGGCCTTCCTATGTGTACAGAGTAAGGGCCAGATGCACTAAGCTTCAAAAGTGATAAAATGGAGAGTGATAAACAGACAGCCAATCAGCTCCTACCTGCCATGTCACAGGCTTTGTTTGAAAAATGTCAGGCAGTAGCTGATTGGCTGGTTGTTTATTACTCTTATCACTTTTGAAGCTTAGTGCATCTGGCCCTAAGCCTCTGTAATGAAAAAAGAGTAAAGTGTCCTATATATAACCAAAGTGATGTACAGATGTGCACAGCTTCAGCTTGCAAATGAGTCACAGTAAATGTTTGCTGCAAACTGTGTGCCCGTGAATTTTTTCGTCACATGCGTACGCAGCTATTTCCATAGAAATACATGCGTGCATAAACATTGTGGCAAGTGATAATTTGCAGGATGAGGAGTGCCACATCTGTATGTTAAATAAACTTTTAATTTTGACATGGGGTTGTAATTTTAAGTTGATAGACAACATAAGTTGGTTTATAATTAGTAAAAAGTAAATAATTTCATTTTTAAATCAACCATTTGTCATAGTGCTGCATTGGAACCAAGGACTTGATTCAAACATGTATGCAACTGCTGTCTCACCGGCAAACCTGTACGCAGCAGCTGTGCAAATATATGCAAATGTCAGTGCGGCCAGCATTTGTTGTGGTGCCCACTGACCACACACTGGAATGTCCCTTGTGAACAAATATGTAACCATCAGATGCGGACTGTAACCACGGTCAGAAGACCAACAAGGCACAGTGACTAAAAGAATTACTCCACTGCGTATAACAATCAACATTGTCCTAAAGCTGGGTATAAACTATACAAGATTTGCGAACAATATGCACAACAGCGATACAGTTAACTCTATGATCATGAATATCGTGTAATGTGTACCCACTATACCATTAACGATGCACACTCCACCAGCCTGTTGACCCAAACACTCCCACACCTGAAACTGCTGTCAAATTTGCCTATATCATCAATGACTGCATGTACAGCAGGGACCTAGATGATGTCACTTGACGTTAACCATCACGTTCAGTCTTTTTGCGCTAAAACTTACACAATATACTCCATGACTCCGACTCTGTATCCAGCATAATACATTTGGGCTGTGACTTGCTTGGTAGATGACCCTGTATAATACCCCTTTTCCATCTGCAAGCTGGGTCGCACCCAGGATTTTGTACCCGGCTCCAATCTGGGTGCGACCCGGCTTGTGAACCCATTCACACTAGAGACCCCACCCGGCATAAAGCCGGGCATGTGACGTCATCGGGAGATGCTCCCCGTGCCGGCTTTTGCATTGTAGTGAACGGGACAGGGGCGTATCGACCCCGGTTACCTGTTTACACTACAGAGTGACCCATGTTCAACCCTGGTCGCTACCTGGGTAGAAATGCCAGGTCTCACAACCTGGGTTATATCAACTGGTAACGTTTCCACTTGCCTAAAATCCTGGGTTTTGCGTGCTCCCGTGCAAAAACCCGGGCTAGTGGAAAAGGGGTATTCAGTTCAGTATACAAGAGACTTCCATATAAATCAAACACACAACTGAATTCAAGGAAAAACAATCTGGAAACATGATTAAGGTTTCACATAACATCCACAAAAACAGACAAACAAAATATCTATGCCATAGGTTGGAACCAGACAAACTATGATAACAAGCAGATAATCCCAACTTTTGATCTTGTTTATACCATACAAAACAACTTTTTTTCTGAAGCCATTCCAGAAAATTCAAGTATTTGAATAGTTAACACACATCAGTAGGCTGTATGAAGAAAAATAGTTTGCACACTACAGTACCATGGTGGCAGTCTTCACAGACAGGCTACAGGGTATTTTATTATTTGATCATCACTAGAATACCAAGAGTTCATTAAAGAAAAGCATAAACATTGATAGCCTAATGATCTTCATCTTGCGTGCAGTCCTAACGCTAATTAGATCGGGTGATCATAAATAGAGTTTAGTGTTAAATGACAGTACATAATAGAGAGACTTTGTGAGAATCGGTGAAGCTCAGCGTGTTACATTACTACATACTGTGTCTGGGCTATTTATGTGAACATCTACTGCATAAAACACCAAGTTGATAATTACAATAATTGTATGCTTGTTTGTGCTCATGTGAGGTTCTGAAATATATTAGAAGTATTGTACAAATAATCTTAAATTTTCATTAAAACCATCAAGCTCTGGGCTCGCTGTGGTAAGTATTCCTCAGATTGCTTAGTATGGGCCTAGTCATGCTATATTAACATGAAGCTCAGTGTGGGCCAGATGCACTAAGCTTCAAAAAGTGATCAAATGGAGTGCGATAAACAGACAGCCAATCAGCTCCTACCTGTCATAGGATGGGTTTCAAAAGTAGGAGCCGATTGGCTGGTTGTTTATCACCTGCACTTTATCAATTTTAAAGCTGGATACACATGGGGCAAGATTAACCAAACTAAAAATGCTGTAAAAACCCTGTTTTCTGGGTTTTTACCGCAATTTCATATGCAGCAAAGCCCCACCGCCGGGGCTTCGCTGCGGGGGTTACGCCAGTTCTATATGGCGTAACCCCATGGAAGCCTATGGGCTTCCCTTCACGTCCCCCACCACCCCGTGCGCCCCCGTCGATCCGCGCTGCCCTCCCCTCCCCTCACCTGTGTCCGGGCAGCCTCCTGCTGTGCTGCCCGGACCAGTGACCTCATCCTCCCTGCACAGCTTCCGGGTGCAGGGAGGAGGAAACTGAGCCCTAACAGCCGGGTAAGGGTGCAGGGAGGGAGGGGGAACCCGCTGCACATCGCCGCCCATCGCCTTTGAGTTAATAATCGCATATGTGACTACATATGCGATTATTAACAATGCGAATGCCGGCGATGTGCACCGGGGGTTATTGGAGAATCCCGCCCCTGGTCTTAAGTCTTAAAATGCATACAAGGCATTACTGTAGTTGCGGAATACAACAGTATCTTTACACCTCTTCTTTATTTTCATTAATTTCTCCACCCAATTTTATTGTTTCCCCAGCCTTTTTATGACCAAGCTAGCTGGTGCTGCATATCATTTTTCTCCCTACTGCCAGATTGCATGCAACAACTTTGACAGGTCTGCAGGCCCAGGTTTCCGTGCAGCTATACCAACTCTAACATACAGTAATGTTGACTATGCACGGATATATAATGGAGACCTGTGCTTTAGCACATTGGGGTATCATAGGTGCTGGAGGGCCTTCTGAAAATTATAATCTTCTATCCTGTCAAAGCAATTCCCCACACGTGGGAATGAGGGAGCTGTGTAGTTTCTCCACAATGCTTAATTGACACTCAAATCACTGGGTTGCTATAAATACATTCATATTAGACTAAAAATGTGTTAACAGGGGTGTGGATCAGTTGGTCATCAGCAAGTTGTTAGACAGTCATTAGGTCGACACCATTAGGTTGACATGCAGTAAGCTCAACTTTAGTCTAGGTCGATGGTCATTAGGTTGACATGTGTAAGGTTGACAGGGTCATTAGGTTGACAGCGAAAAAGTCAACTTTTTTTTTTTACAAATGTGTCGACACAGTCAACATAAACACTAAAACATACCACCACACCTGCTCGCCATGCTTCGGGCACGGTGCCCCGCTATTCTATTCTCCCACCACATCCTAGTGGACGGTAGGGCATGAAATACTGCCTGTCAGCAAGTGTCAACATGCACTCTAAAACGTACCACCACGTTGCCTTGCATGGCTCGCCATGCTTCGGGCACACTATTTTATGCTCTCACCACTCCCTAGTGGATGGTAGGGCATGAACTACCGCCTGTCGGCATATGTTGGCTCAAAAAACAGTAAAAAAAAAAAACCTGTCGCCCTAACGGCATGTCGCCCTAACGGCATGTCGCCCTAACGGCATGTCGCCCTAACGGCATGTCGCCCTACTTAGTGGTGACCCAATGACCGTATCCTATTAACAGCTGGAGGGGAAGAAAAACCTAATCTACAAGGAACACTAGCAAAACCTAGTCTGAAACGGTTAATGGGGAAAGAAAAAAGTTTTTGATCCAGATAGGCTTCAAACACAAAAATGACATTCAACCAATCAAAAGCCATACACAATTCATACTAAAGTAGTGAAAAGAGAAATCGTCCAAATCCATGTTTTTCAAGGTATGGAAACACAAATATCACCTACCTGTAAGATTCAGCAACCTCTGCTGATAGACGGTATTCACGTTGTGTTCTCAAAAGATTTCTATTCTGTAGCTTCAAGTCTGAAAGGTATAAAATAAATTAATAAATACCTAAATAAATAATAAGCAAGCATTAATCTGAAGATAAAGACAAGCCATTAAACGCTTCAAGGGCTGCTAAATAGCACACTGATCCCTACCTACAATAAAGAGAAAATAAATATAGCAGAAAAGTTTTTTATGGTGGCAAAGTGAAGACAGTTGGTTTATGTATAATTAGGAAATAAACACAGATAAGGAAACCTTGGCCGTCCTTCTCCATGAAGTTGAACAGTAGCCTATTGTTGTGAGTGAGAGGCAGGGAGCATTGCTGTGACTAATATGAGAAGTAAAGAGTAATCTATGCATTCCTGAAATTATTCAGGAAAATAACTTGCAGTGGATTTCACAAGGTAGCTAAAACAAGTGCCAAGTAAAACCATATGGAATATACAGAGTTTTGGCATTCTCTGATGAAGAAATTCTTTCATGACACAAAGGTCCATGATCCACATTACAAGTGGGTCTGTCTGGAACACCATAAGGATTTGGAGGATCCAAACATCTCACTTATGTTTGAAACTTTTATATAGATAAGAATTAAAAAACAACGCAAACCAGGAATTGTTACCTAAATAAGTAATGTATAAAAAACCCTCAAACATTTAATCCAAAATAGAAAATGTAACTAATGACTGAACTGGAAGGAAAAAAAAACCACAGGCAATGGATATTACCTAACATTTCTATATATAAATTACCTGCTAAAAAAGCAAAAATTAAGAAATCCTTCAAAAATGTTCCACTGCAGAATATAAACATTCATGTTCCTAGACCTGAGTGAATTATTTGTGTATTTTCCAAATGCCTTTAAAATGTATTAATTATAACTGTTCTATTAGAGAATCAACCTTGTGTTCTTTTTAGATTAATGATCGTACTATGTTCTATTTGTAAGGGGTATTCAATCCTGAATCCAACTGTCAGGACTGTCATATTCACGGCCATTTTCGACCCGTTCGAGTGTCAAGATTCACCAATTAGCGACCATTTCCGGCAATTCAGATTCTAAAGCTGGCCATACATCAGAAAGATCGATCTTAAGATCGATTGCGCTCATGATTGTGTACAATTTCCCTTGAAATCCCCGGCAGTCCTTGGTGGTTTTTGGACACACAATCTACACACAATCCATCTTACAATCAGTCATACAATCCATTTGCTGTATGATTGTGTATGCAAGATGTGCACACAATCTGCATACAATCCATCTTACAATCAATTGAGATTGTATGATTGGGTACAATATCTTTCTGATGTATGGCCACCTTAAGCCTTCAATGCTGTCGGAAATGGGAGCGTTGAATTGGCGAGTGCCATTTCCGCCAGCAGAAATAGTGCTACTACTGCATGCACGTCTTTGCTGCATCAGACAATAGAGGGGGGAAAATGGGTACAATCACATCAGCTCTATGATCACAGTTGAAACAATGAAGGTTTCAAAGAATAGAACACTATGCCTTCAGAAAAACATGGAGGCGGTTCGGTTCGGCTTTGGGGCTGCTTTGCTGTGACATTTGAATATGTGCAGGGCACAATTAAATCTTAAGTCTAATTTAGGCATTCTACAGCGAAACATACTACACAGTGTAACAGGTCATAGGTTATCCAACAGGGTAATGACCCAAATCACACCACTAAAAGCACAAAATAATGGATAACAACAAAAAATAAATAAATTGCAATGCATTGCATTGTAGAAGTAAACAAAAGAATGGCAACAAACAAACATTGTATCTTGAGTAATTCTGCCCCAGCATGGATACAAGGAACCTAAACATAGTTGTTTGATCAAACCAGAAGTAGACATAAATTAACATGTATACAGAAGACTTTCAATGGGCAAAATGCAGCACAGAGAACATTAAAGGTGAGCAAAAATAAGGTAATACTTCTTATATGCCAAATTGAATAATTTAAACAAATGCATAATAATACAAGCTGAAAACTGATGCTGACAATGGAATAATGCATGGGTCTTCAACCTATGGCCCTCCAGATGTTGTGAAACTACATGTTCCAACATGCATTGCCACATTTTTTCCTATAAGAGCATGCCAAAACTGTCAGGGCATGCTGGGAAATGTAGTTCCACAACATCTGGAGGGCCACAGGTTGAAGACCTGTGGAATAATGGGTTAAAGCAGCGGTTCTCAAACTGTGGGTCCTGACCCCAAAGTGGGTCCCACCCTTCTCAGCATTGGGTCGCGACCCCATGTTGTTGACCATCAGGCTGATGACTTTTCTAATCTTATGGGCACCATACATCAGCAATCACAATTTATGGATTTCCAGATCCAGGGATTTTTTGGCCAGATAAATGGATTTTACAATCTATCTGACTTTGCCCACACATTACAGATTTATTTCAGTGATCGGCAGATTTTTCCATCTAAAGATTGCATCTTCATATCTGGAAATTGCCCCAATCGATTGCTGTTCATAATGTAAATAGATGAAGAAGACGAATTGGGAATGCCCACACATATAAAAAAGATCTGCAGATAATACCAGATTATTAAACATGTTTAAAAACCTGATTAAGCAATCGATTGGCGATTTTGATTGGGATTGCCAAAAGGGGGAGCCCACACATCTAAAATTAATTGTGGCAATCATCTCCATATCTGAAAATTGTCACAATTAATTGCTGATGTATGGGGCCCTTTAGTTAGTGATTTAAGGAGTTTGAATAATCCATTGAATTGTCTGTTATTTTAGACTCCTCCCATCACTCTGTGCTTCCACAATGCTGCTATGTATCTGCTGTCTGCTGCCTACACACGAGATGTGATGGCCTTCTGCAGTAACTTGCTGGGGTCCTGTAATTATTTTTATTGTTTGATGGGGTCCCAGAGCAAAATAGTTTGAGGAACTCTGGGTTAAAGCGTACCATATAAACATGCAGCAAATGTAAAGTTAATCAAAAGAGGAATATTTAGCAAAATATCACAAAGACAGAAGTCAAGATAAGCACTACAAACATTAGTACAATCCTGCATATACATTTAACACAATTTATGAACATGCAACAAGAGAAACTCCCTTGTCACGACAGAAAGAATTGTCGAGTTAAATTTGAGGGAAGAGTGATTTCAAACAGTGGAGGTCAGGTGTACTCTTTGACATTGTATAGGCTGCAGGAATTATCTTGACAGATTTTACCCAAAATAACTCGACAAGTCGAGTTATGTTCAACTCGACAGTCGAGCAAACCGAAAACCAAATCAGGCGAGCTCTGCTCGACAAGTCGAGAAAACTAGACAATGAATAGTCGACCTCATAAATAACCAACCTCTCGTCGAGAAAACAACAAAGCTCAACAAAAATAATTAGCTCGACAGACATTGAATACCCCCCTAAATGTCATTCTAGTAGTTGAGCCTGATAGTCAGGAAAGTGTTTATAAGTCCAAGTGCACTTCTACATTTGTAAAATCTCTTTGTAGATGTGATATTAGGATGATTTTGAATTGTCATTGGAATGCCTTTTATCACTGATAATTCATTAACCTTCTTTCATAAAAGCTTAACAAAGTAATTAGACCTTGCTAGTTGTATTACAAAAGATTTTACTTTCAAAACAAACTCAAACTTCACATTTACCAACTACACAACCAAACCCCCCAAATAAATGTAATGTGCATTATTTTTTTTTTATGTGCATTTCTTTACAAATGGCAGGAAGCAAAACGGAGGTGAGCAGTGTATGTCTACGTTGCTAAAGAAACAAAGTATGTTCCACACAAGTCAATAAAGACACTGCATCAAAACAAAAAATATGTTATTACAGGTGTTATACAATAATACGGTAACAGGAAATATGAATAGTGTCACTTTTAAGTATATACAGTGATAAATACATGTAAAATAATACAAACTTATCTTTAAGCGTTACAATCCTACAGGCTTATTTCCTTTAACTAATTTTATAGATTTACCCAAGATGACTAACGATTTATAAAAAAAAAAAAAAAAAAAAAGAGACCTACATTTGTATGTCTACCATAGCAATTGTTCCCAGCATTGAGTCAGCTGAACTTAGACACAGACAATCCGAGTAAGCTCCCTGGCAGTAGTGTGATCACAGAGGGATGTGTATTTCAGAATATGAACATTTGAAATCCTTTGGGGGTATATTAATTTTTTTATTGTGGCTGTACAGTAGTTCATAGGCCTAATTTTTACTTTGCGTGGTTATGTGTACTGATACTCATGATGCACTCTAAGGGCTATTTCACACGCTCCGGCTCCTGCCGGGTGGTGAAACCCCGCACGGACAAAAGCCGTGCCGCACACAGTAGTTAATAATGGACACGATCGTGTCCATTCGCACGGGACGGCAACGGCTCGGCCGCCCGGATGCAGCCGGATCCCACCACTGGAAGGGACGGCTGCAGGGGCTGTGGCCATCCCCTCCATTGTAAACTTCTCAGTGCGGAACGGCTTCTTCTATGCAAAACAAGGCAGTTTTTGCTGCGTATAGGATCAACGCTTTCAAAATAAGGGCAGACTTGCATAAAGTCCCGTACAGCATACAACTGGGAGGCTATTACATTTCACCCAGGAAATTTTCCTATGTATGAACTTTGAATATGTGTTTCCATCAGATGAGTTGGCCATGGCCAACATGTCTGGCTAACTCACAACTGCATGTGGTTTGGGTAATTTGTCTAGAGAGCTCACTTTTCTGATTGACAGCTAGATACTAGAATCTCCATTACATAAGCAAGTTCCAGAGTCGCAACAAATCCGCAAATCATATCAAGATACCCAGAAGGCTAAAAACACTTTTAACATCCAGTTTGGAACCTGTTCATTCAATAAAGACTTAATTTTATACTTAAAAAACAAGTTTTACAGAAAGACATTGCAAAGTTTATTATTTCAGCTGCTTCTAAATGAAAAGCCTGTATTTTTTCAGGACGTGTTTGGCTCTGCAATTTAAGCTAAGTTAATTAGATTGCTTGTGCATGTCTGTCAACAGCAATGTAATTACCAAATGTAGTAATGGCAGCAGCCAAAAAAGAAACCAATTACACATATACAATGTAAAATATAGGTCTACATGAGATAAAGAACAAACATGCAACTGTCATGACTCGACCATTTACCCTTATTACATTCAAACATAGTTCACTTCCTTAACAGGACTGGCAGCTCCAGCTAAAACTGAACAAAAATGAGTAATTAGTAATCCATTATTTCCACACTATGCAATATTTTACAGCTCAATGGTGTGACAAAATAATTAGAAGTCCCATTTTCTATGCTCTAGAATTTTTTTTTTTATGAAATTATGTACAGATGCCAGACAGCTAAAATAACATACTAAAATTTTCTATACGGAACCTAATACTTTCCACATTCAGTTGACTACTGATATGGACATGCATGTCACAGGCAGATGCGTCCTCACACATTACTGTTGCAGTCGCACTAAACAGGCCATCTCGGCAAACCTCAGCTAGCATTTTTTTTTTTTACCTGAAAATGTATTTTAAATCACAATGCAATGTGACTCAGACACATCTAATCATATAATTTGATATGCTGCACTTCTACATCTTTGTGCAACTGAGTCCGAATCTATATAGGAAGTGCTATGTTTTAACGCCCGTGGCTTTATTCCCATGCCAAGTTCCGCTGTTCCACTTAAATAAACTCAGTCGAATACAGATTTACTTCTGGTGCCTTTTAGATACATCACATTGCATTGTGAATAAGACTTATTTTTAGGTAAAAAGACGGCAAACTATACGTCCAGCGCTACCAGAGTTGCACGGAATTTGGTGGCTGACACGCACCAGGCATCTCATGTCACGTGGCCTATTGAGACGAATTGTATTATGACACATCTGTATCACCCTGAGGGAGGGTTACACATTGTTGTGGTCCTGGATCTGAACGCAACCGTATGATATATCAAAGGGTACCAACAGACATGGGCAGATCCTGATGCATAACTCAATATTATGGATAGGAAAATGCTATTTTCTACAACTCTCTGGCAGCCATAGCACTTCTAGTTGGGGGCAATGAAAGGTGACCACGTGCACTTATGCCCTGTCAGATAATAACCTTATTGAAACTCATAAGATAAATGCTCTGGTATTCCAGTCATTTTGGAGCAACACTTGCTACTTTTTGATCTGATGTTTACATTGTGTTATTTAATGCAACAAACGAATTAAATAGGTGGTGCACAATAAGAAAACATTAAAAACAAAAAGCACTTAACATTTAAAAGAAAACCCATCTGATCATGCACAGATATTTGATTGTCCAACCAAGATAAAGCTATTCAAACCAATGATTTCAAAATTGCTTTTGTCCAAAACTGCTGTTCATATACAGTACAGGAGTAAAGGGTTTATTAGTAAATCACAGAATTGGCAATTATGCTCATTCATAGGATTTAAAATGTAGGGGCCAATTCAGTTGGCTGGGAAAGGGGCGAGTTGTCCTTACGGTGGTGAAGAAACGCCGACAGCAGCATTGCAATTAGCCCCCTATTGCCCGGTTTTCCCCACAGACTTGCAGATTTTTGTATGCAGCCTTATGGGTTTGCGAGTCTGGCGGTACCATAAGTCTGTCATACTGCCAGATTTACTCACAGCTAACTGCATTGAACCTTTAGTTTATGGATATTACTGACTGAGGCTTTCATTTTGCTCATTCACTAGTGTTATGTAAAGTATATTTTTATATATATTAAAAATACACAAGATCTAGGGGCATTACCTAGAATTTTGCAATCAAAACAGACAAGCATCCTAAACAATTCACATTTTCAAGTTTTGAGGCATAAGCTAAAAACTACCCATTTAGTTCCTAGATATTGTACACAAATACTTGAAATAAATGAGAAACTAATCTATCCCCATACAGGAAAAAAAAAACTTTTATGAATAATAAACCAGAATTTCTTTTAGCAGAGATACTTGAAAAGAGCAGAAAAGCTGAAGGTTTGATCTGTTATCACAGTGAGCTGCTCCTGGCTTTGAAGCATCTGACAGATTTATAGGAGATGATTGTAAAATAATTGTTGCTATATAATACCAAAAGGTCAGAATGAATAATGTATTAAAGGGCCACTAAGGAAGATTTTAAATAAAAAAGCAAGGTATGTATTTCAGTAGCAGATTACTCTATCAAGCTATTTAAGAAAATGGGTTGGTTTAGGGAGTTATTTTCTCCTATGTATATCAGCGCGAGTTGCAGATCCGTACATTAAGCTGAATTGCCTTCCCAACAAAATGTTACCGGTGACGCATTTAATATATATATTATGTATATAATATATATTATATATATATATATATATATATATATATATATATATATATATATAACATACAGTTTCGGCGGCACTTCCAAGTAAAGCAGACACAGTCAGGATTACAACAACGTTTCGAGGCGTTTATTCCCTCGTCATCAGGTCAAAATATTACACACAAAGAAAAGATTTAAATACATACATACCCGTGCGTGTTCCTCCTCCCGTCCAAGACGCCGTTCATTCACTTCCGCACACGTCATCCACGTACGCTGTACTACGTCACTGCGCACGGACGTATGTGCGTCATGCCGTCCAAACGGCCCCCGTAGTCCGGGAGACAGGACCTAAACATAGAATAAACTTTATTAACACCCTAACAAAAATGTGAGAAAAAAGAAATACAATAACAGCTTTAAAATCAAGTTAAAATAGAAAGAAAATACGAGAGTTCTAGAACAATGCAGACGCATATAGCTCCATAATAAACAACAATTAATATTGATTGACTTTAAGTTAATTATTAATAAATAAAGGAGCTTAAGGAAGAACTAACACCATGCCACTATAGAGGTCATACTATGGAAAGTAATCTGATCTAAGATGGAATATTTACAAAAGGCATTTGAGCCCCAAAAATTCATTAAGACCTTTAGGGGCTAAGGTTTGCAGGCGATAGATCCAGGTGGTCTCACATTGTAATAATTTACGTGATCTATCACCCCTTCTGATCGAGGGCGGGATGTGATCAATAAGGATAAATCTTAATGAAGAAATATTGTGGCCAGCCTGCAGAAAATGACGGGCCACTGGTTGGTCACTGGAGCCCGTGTCCAAGGCTTTTTTAATAGAGGAGCGATGGAGAGCCATACGTTCCTTTGCTGTCCTATCGGTCTTGCCAACGTAACTCTTGCCACAAGGGCAAGAAAGCAGATAAACAACATACCTAGTGGTACACGTTAATTTATGTTTAATGTAGTATTTTCTACCAGTGAGAGGATGGCAAAAAAATGATGAAGCCGTCATAGATCTACATGTGAGGCATCCCAGGCATCTGTAGCAACCATTCTTCCTAGATAGGAAGCCGTCACCACATACCTGGCTGCCAGTCATACCGGTCACATCTGTATGCACTACCCAGTCAAAAATATTGCGGCCACGTTGATAACAAGGCATAAGGCGGCACTCACTGAGACCAATCTTAGGGTCAGAAGTGATTATAGGCCATGGACACGGGCTCCAGTGACCAACCAGTGGCCCGTCATTTTCTGCTGGATCTATCGCCTGCAAACCTTAGCCCCTAAAGGTCTTAATGAATTTTTGGGGCTCAAATGCCTTTTGTAAATATTCCATCTTAGATCAGATTACTTTCCATAGTATGACCTCTATAGTGGCATGGTGTTAGTTCTTCCTTAAGCTCCTTTATTTATTAATAATTAACTTAAAGTCAATCAATATTAATTGTTGTTTATTATGGAGCTATATGCGTCTGCATTGTTCTAGAACTCTCGTATTTTCTTTCTATTTTAACTTGATTTTAAAGCTGTTATTGTATTTCTTTTTTCTCACATTTTTGTTAGGGTGTTAATAAAGTTTATTCTATGTTTAGGTCCTGTCTCCCGGACTACGGGGGCCGTTTGGACGGCATGACGCACATACGTCCGTGCGCAGTGACGTAGTACAGCGTACGTGGATGACGTGTGTGGAAGTGAATGAACGGCGTCTTGGACGGGAGGAGGAACACGCACGGGTATGTATGTATTTAAATCTTTTCTTTGTGTGTAATATTTTGACCTGATGACGAGGGAATAAACGCCTCGAAACGTTGTTGTAATCCTGACTGTGTCTGCTTTACTTGGAAGTGCCGCCGAAACTGTATGTTATATTGGGAACCAGGATTTACTGGAACCAGGCTTGGGCACCCACACAGAAGTTATTTATTACGTGGCTGTGCTGCTCAAATATGTCTATATATATATATATATATATATATATATATATATATATATATATATATATATATATATATAAAAATAAATGAGACTATGGGGGTGTTCAATTAGTCAGCTTTTCCAGCTAGCCAAAAAAAGGTGGATTTTGATATTTAACTGCGGCCGTTTTTTGGATGGATTTTAGTAATTTTTCTGTCGATACAGCTTCAATTTTTCTATTCTTTTTTTTAAACATACCTATTCTATGTGGACGCTTTCGGACAACTTTCTGCCGATGCAGTTTCCACTTTGTATAAAGATGAACCTGCATTGGTGGAAAATAGTAGAAAAATAACCAACTAAAACACATGGTTCAGCAAGTACTTAGCTGACCCAATTGCTTTAACTAGCACTTTACTTGTACAGGTTGTACTTAAAATGTAACCTAAAATCGGCACCTAATTGAATACCTCCCTGTAACTGTGGGGTCGATGATGTCCTTATTTTCTCATTGCTGCGCACAGTGTTTTATGAAAACCGCATTTTTAGCAGAAAAGTCTAGCAAGGAAACAAAAATGAATAGAATTCTTATATATTCCCTTTTGATTGGAAATGCCTGATTAATATGGCATAGTTTAGTTTAGATTGCAAACATTCTGTTAGCAGAGACCTAAACAACCTCAGAGCAGAAAAACCAGAACACATAATAAAAAGCCAATTAGAGAGATCTCATGCATTTGGAACAAGAACACAATGTTACACCGAGGTCAGTAACATCATTTACTTTTTAGAAGAGAACTGGTATCAAAAAGGAATCACCTGGCTGTTCACAGAACGCCAAGCTTCAAATGAAAACAGATCACTCGGCAGTACTTCAAAAACACATTCATGACAGGAGACCGATTCATAGACTGGGGATATTGTTATTCAACACTACAGCTACTGTACCAAACAGAAAAAAATGGGAATTAATTTTCTAAAGGCAGAAAATTGCTTTTACTTTATTAGATGAATAATACAATAAAAATGGCCCTGTTAACTCTCCCTTCTCTTGTCAGGTTGTGCAATTTCAGGCTGATTTAAAATGTATTGATTACAAGAGATTAAAAATAAACCATCTATTTATTATACTCTAAAATGAGAAGAAAATAAAAATAAATCATGTCAGTTTCTAAGATTTGACAGAAAGAGCTTACTCTTATCCACTTGTTGTGAATGGCGGCACTCGGAAATAAAGACAACAGGCTCCTTGAATGCCAACGTTTCTGAGCCACGCAGGCTCCTTGATAAAGGAGCCTGCATGGCTCAGAAACGTTGGCATCCAAGGAGCCTGTTGTCTTTATTTCCGAGAGCGGCCATTCACAACAAGTATATACATGCCCAGCAATTGCTGCAAGCATTTCGGAGGGCACCGGCGTTTTCAGCATCATTATCAACAGCAAGTACTGTGTTTGCACTTTCTGAGTGCCTCCCCAAGTCAATATATCTTTGCTGATGACACAAAATCGAGTACAGTTCTTAAAACAATCGAGGATGTAACCGCACTTCAAAATGATCTTAACAAGCTAGGTGAGTGGGCTAAAAAGTGGAAGATGAGGTTCAATGTGCATAAATGCAAGGTCATGCACCTCGGGAGGCATAACCAGTTAGCACCCGGGTAACATCTGATGTGGTATGAAGGCTGTCAATACCGTGTTCCTGCTCCGTTGTGATTCCAAAGAATAAAGTTTTGTGATTTTACCTTGGCTATCTGAAGTCCAGAGGGAAAAGATACCTTTATGGGAGTACACAGAGTTTGTCATCCGTAAGCATACATGTGAGCATCTTTATGCATATGCACGTGTGAGGTGACCCCATAAACTCACCCTGGGATCATTTGGAAGCTGTCTGGGTACACCGTTTTCCTTGATTCCTTTTTTCACCAGAAAGGGGAAATAGACTTTTTCTATAGTTTCAATACAATCTTTTGTCCCTGTTTTTTTCACATGTACATGGATATTTGGAGTACTTGAGACGGATTGGAACCCTGTGAATTGTCATCAATAATACAGGACTATACCTATAAGCGCACGTGAGACTTCTCTTGTTGTTGTATTATAACCAGTGTGCTAGTTACAACCTAAGCAGGGAGGCATTGGGTATTTCAGTACTGGAAAAGGATCTAGGAGTCCAAATAGATAACAAACTGGGGTGTAGTGCTCAATGTCACATAGCAACAAAAAAGGCCAAAAGAATTCCAGCAAGTAATAAAAAAGGGGCATGGAAACTAGGGACTCGTATTTATGCCATTGTACAAGGCATTGGTTAGACCTCACCTTGAATATGGAGTACAGTTCTGAGCCCCACACTATAAAAAGGACATCATAGAATTGAAAAAGAAAAAACAAAGAAGAGCAACTAAGCTAATCAGGGGAATGGAGAATTTAAACTACGAGGAGAGATAGAGCACTTTGGGACAATTTACACTAGAGAAGAGACGTTTAAGGGGGACATGCTCAACACGTACAAATATATCAGGGGTCAATATAAGGAACTATCAAGCACCCTTTTTACGGCAAGAAAGGAATCTAGGACACAAGGGCACGAGTTTAGACTAGAAGAAAGAAGATTTTGTTCCCTCAAAAGAAAAAATTTCTTTACGGTCAGAGCAGTCAAACTGTGGAAGGGAAGTGGTGTCGGCAGACACAATAAATACGGTCAAAATAAGGTTGGACAAACATTTATTGGATAAAAACATCCAAGGGTACTAATAAAATCATTCTGTCTTTTACAAGGCACAAGCTATTAAAACCTAGGTTGAACTCGATGGACGCAAGTTTTTATTCAACCTTATCTACTAACTATATATATATATATATATATATATATATATATATATATATATATATATATATATATATATATATACACACACACACACACACACACACACACACACACACACCTATATTTCCTATGTAAATGCACTCACATTCATTTAGGGTTCATTTTTTTGTTGAAGCCAATTAACCTATCAGTTTTTGGATACTGGGAGGAAACCTGAGCACCCAGAGGAAACCAACATACAGAATTTACAAACTCCTCAGTGCTTTAAAAGGTAGAATGCTAACCTTTACAACGTCCATTCTGCTCCAAAATATAGAATATACATACATACAAACATACATACAGTATAGTATAACATTCAGCTATGCACCAGTACCTATAACATACATGCTAAGTAACACATATTGCATGTGTATCAGCCTGGAACTTATGTAGTGTACTGCGAAACGCAAAGGTTACTTCCGGTGTCCACGTCACCCTCCTGTGTCCAAGCCACCATCTATTACCTTTAGTAAAGTTGTTGTGAGCAAAGCGGAGTGAGCGATGAGCCCGAAGTGTGGCGAGGAGAAAATAGTGATTCATCTAGCGGCTAACATAGCTGCGAAAGGGGTGGACACAAATGTCAGGAAGCACAGTTTGTTCGATACTCCTTCAATCTTCGCCATTGCCTGAATAAAGTGGTTTCCAATGCATTCTGCACTCATTGCCATGAGTTATTCATTATTCATGTAGTCTAAAGAGGACAGGCTGTCTATGTCATCCAACCTGCTTTTACCTACAATTTCATATAATGCATATGATAAAATGATAGCTAGAAATAGATTCATTGCTATAAGCAACTACTCCAGTTGGCCACTTTACAGGGTCTACATATCCCCTTTTACATTTGTATCTCCTGTGTGTTGCATGTGATTGTTTTTAATCCATATTGCACCATGGCAAGCAACTCTACACTGCTGCTACAATGCTTGTGCTGTCCTCCACTGGACCTACCGCCTACCCTGAACATCACAGTGCTTCAGTTCCCATAAACAGGAACCAAAAAAATTGGTAAAAACACCCTGCCAAAGGTAGCTCAATCTCCACTGGATCACAGTTTCACAATTAATTGACATTAGATTTAAATTACAAGTTATTCTGTTTTTACATAAGATGTGCTGAAGCAAGTATTAGCCCTTTCTGCACACACACTGCTAGACCTGAACACGTCAAGCACTACTGGATACTTGCAGAAACATGTCCTGTAGCATGTGTCAGGAACAGGAAACTCCCCAACACCGCACCATTTGAACTCTGAACTTTTTGTACAGGGCTTGCTGCCACAGAACTACGAAATTTCTACAAACATAAATCCCCATAAAGCAATTAAACTCTATTACCCAGAAGCTCACAATAATTATGGTGTTCACATCTGGAAATCCATCTATAAAAACATGCCTAATAAAACTAGATAGGGCTACATAAATTGAACCTGGTTATATCACATGGGAAAAAGACAGCAACTATCCTAAACACCGAGACCCCCATGGAAAGTTAGCAGCACATGCCACCACAACTTCCCGCTTGGGCTAATGACACCCCACTCCTGTCCCCACACAAATACAATTCTGCTTAATAAAATGAATGCAGATTTCGGAGTGATGTTAAGGAACTATATACACAATTCAGCAGCCGCCTAAACTGGGGTAACACAAGCTAGTCACCTTGTAAGTTTGTGGGCAGTACCATGCACTGCAACTAAACAATAAAACATCAAATTAGCCGCTGGTCTTTCCCTCTTAGGAGTCAAAACATTTATATCAGAATTTAGCATAGTCACTTTGATTTACTGCAATTTAATGAAGGTTTCTGTATCTCCTTGGTCATGAAAATATGGACAATCAATGCGGAGGGATTCTGGCAATTTGCACCATATGAAGCATGTGAACACTGTTAGCTCATAGCTCGATAGAGGTACGCACAAGACTTTCTTCATAACCACAACGTGGCCTATTCAGTCAAACCTTAATTGTAGGCTATCCACACAATATTTGGCTCTATGGAAAACGTGAATTGATATGTTTTCATTGGCAAAAGCAGACCGCCCCCCCCCTCCACCCCCTCAAACGTGATTTGCTGAATTTAACATAGAGCATTCTGACTTGTAGCCAATGCCATCTTCACCTATAGGCTATATTCCACACTTTTTTTTGTTTTTAGGGGCAGGACCAATAGAATGCCTCCACAGTGCTACCTGCATGCAGTAGTGCAGCAGGAGGCATCAGGATGTAATTACATATGCAAATCATTTTACTTGTTATTGATCACTGGAAGCCCATGTCCTGGCGGCTCAAGGATCACACATTCTGCTGGTGTAAAAAAAGATTCCTTATTGATAAACATTGCAATGATAAGGAATGTTTAATATCAAGGGTGGTATATGTAAAAGGCCAAACTAAGCCTCCTCACCTTTTTGCCAAAGACTACTAGAGGCCACTCGATCGACCAAATTAATCCTGAACAGAAAGTGAAACTAAAATTATAGGTTTCAAACGTCCTCGATATGGACAGAGGTAGGAGCTGTGAAGACCGTTTACAATGTAGGAGCAGATAGGGACTAAGCAGCCATTTTGGTGGTTTTTGTTTTTTTATCTAGTTAGTAATAAAATATGTACCCAAGTGAGGTCAGTATGGAGTGTTGTTGTCAGAAAGCACCCAAAAAAGGAAACAGGTAATATGTAACCAATACAAGTGATCAGGCACATGACCAGATCACCATAAAGAAGTATGATCAACAATTCATTGCGCTTCTTACCATTATTCTTTTGTAATTCAGTTTTGTTTAAAACTGTAGCATTCTGGTGTAAACAGGAAATGAGAACGTCCAATTATTAGGTTTGGTAGGTTTCAGTTTAAACACAAAAAAAAAAAAATCAATGTCTCAGGTCATCACTCCAGGGGTATGTAGTATTTGTTTACTGACCAGCATGCATAAGTCAATAATGAAAACAAGCCTCCTGATTATGCTGGACAGATACCTCACATATAAACAGTGTATGTCAGAGCCTTTATTACAGGAGAACATTTTGTTTGGCAGCTTCTGCTATTTTCTTCATAACCACATGCTTAAACTAAGCTAAAAGTCTGTTTGATGATATGAATGACCCGGTCTTCCTGTTTATAGTGGGTAATAGTTTGTTTAACACATTGTGAGACTGTTACCAAATAGCAGACTTTTCAAAGCGACCAGGCAAACTAGACTGCAGGGAGGAAACCTGTTCCCATTCCCTGGGTTCATGGGAATTGTCAAGAGTTATGGACTCGGCACCTAACACATATGACCCTACATGACATAATGAAACTCCACACTGCGTTACCAAACTTCCAGCTATGAGAAAAATTACCAAAAATAAATAAACTGCAAAAAGGAAATGTACTAGATAACGCAGATTCTAAAAAGGGGATCTATACCCGTTTGTATTATGGGTTACATTCAATAGTAGAGCCACCGTACCTTTCTTATTTAAAACTATAACCATCTTTTTTAATCCCTTCACTGCTGAGGATTTTCTCACTTTTGTACCGAGACAATTTTACTTTTTTTGCACTCATCATGAATACCAATGCTTTACATACAGCATAATATAATATATATATTTATTTCAGAATGCAGCTCTAAGACACTGGCGCATCCAATCACCCATATATATGTGTAGTGTTCAGTTTTGGGAAATTTTCAATATTTCCTCATATACTTTGTGAGGGACCCTTAAGACTTTTTGTATAGGTGTAGTCTGTGGGGTGGCAGCCTAATTCTCTATAAGCCGACTCGGATGGGGTTTTTTGGAAGGTATGGAGAGAAAACAGGCGCCTAACCAGTCTTCTGTACTGAAATGTATATACATTTATACCGATCAGAAGTTCAGTTTATAAGAAAACTTTTTAATTACTAAGAAGGATATGAACAGAATATATAAAAAAAAAATCATAAAACATATATAAGTACAATTAATACAGATGGGAGGGGAGTGGGTGGGGGGTACAGAGGGCAAGTAGGTATGTAAGTAATATAATAATTACTTACAATAATAATCAACGTTTATAACGTTTCGGGGTTAGTAAACCCCTTTATCAAGGGACCGGCTTTTATTTATGTACCGAAAGGGCAGCAGGGCGGCTGTTATAACAAAAAGTTATAATTTTTTTCCCAAAAAAACGTAAGGAGGTATTCAATTACCCACGCTTGGCGATCGCAGGTAAGAATGCCCGATAAAAAAAAAACATCAGCAAAATATTGGGTGGGGGTCAAAAAACGTAAGTTTTTAGTGTGGGTGCTGCACAGCTCAGTAATTATATGGTCCCCATGTCTGTGCTCCTCATTAGAGTACATCTAGTTTATATATATCAGTACTGTTACTGGCTGTGCAATCACCATGTGGCGCCGCTGAATGGCTGCCTGGGTACTGCACAGCTCGGTAAACATGTTCCCCATGTCCGTGTCCCTTTTAAGAATGCGTCTTGTGCATATCTGTATGTGTGATGTACATTTGTACAGGTTGAGTATCCCGTATCCAAAATGCTTGGGACCAGGAGAATTTTGGATAACGGATTATTCCGTATTTCGGAATATTTTAATATTTCAATGATGTATTTTGAAGTATCTTGCATTTATGCTGTATAAACACATAATATACACACAAATATATTTTATTACCACATAAAATACACACAAACATATTTTAATTGTTCAAAAAACAAGGTTTCAAAACGTGAAACAAAATGTGTGTACTATCTCAGCACTGAATTTGAATGCCAAGCAATCATTGTCTTGCACATATATAGTGCCAGTTACATATCATGTCCCCAGTGATGCTGTAACATATGTCCCCAGTGAGTTTTTAGCAAAAAAAAAATTTTTTTTCACTTTCTGGAATGTCCGTATTTCGGAATAATTCGGATAACGGATATTCGGATACGGGATACTCGACCTGTACTGCCATTGTTGCCTGTTCCTTGTACTGATAACCCTTTGTATTGCAGTATGTGCATTGTTATTTTTATTGTCTGTAAAGCGCCTTGAGTCCTGTTGGAGAAAGTGCGCTATATAAATAAAACTTACTTACTTACTTACAGATGTACCCCTATTCGTATTTTCAGAACATACCATTAGTCTTTTTACCCATTCCAAAAAAGGGAATTAAATACATATGTGATTTTTAGCCTTTAGAAGAATATAAAGCCCAAATACTACAGGTGAATACATTATGGTTCAGCATTAATTTACTGCCTTGATTTAAATGCTTACCATGACAAAGAAAAATATCACAGCGCAACAAGTGGTTACCATTTTTTTTAAACTAGGAAACCTACAGCATTAAAAAAATCAGGGGATTCATTTTTAATTCAATACAATATGGGTTATATTTAGACTAAGGTTGCTCCCAACTATGTAATAGTTTTCGGTTTGTGTTCTGTCAATGGGCCCGATTCAGACCTGATGGCAGTTAGAAATTTTTCTCAAAATTGGCAAATCTATGTTGCACAGGAGGTGGGGCAAATGTAGCCTGTGCAGAGAGGGAGATATAAAGTTATTGGTGAATTTTTGGGGTGTTTTATTTTTACACTGCAATTTAGATTTCTGTTTCAACACCCCACCCAAATCTAACTCTCTCTGCACAAGTTACATCTGCCACACCTGCAGTCAGTGGCGTAACTATATTCTATGCGCCCACCCCCCCCGATATTTTGGCAGCACCCCCCAGCCGCCCGCACTTACATCTGCGGGTCTGTAGCGGCCGCAGCATTACAATAGCCCTGCAGCCCCCCGGGGCCCGCACTTACACAGCGCCTCCCCACTACCGCGGGGGCTGCGGGGCTATTGTTCCGCCACTGCCTGCAGTACAGAATGGTTTTGTTCAATTTAAAAAAACAAAACGTTGCCCTGCGATCAAGTCTGAATTCAGCCCAATTTCTGGTATTCTACAGATGAGGATCGGAAGAGGTGACTCCTCCCTTTCAAACATGTACTTGTGCAGAAAACCGCTAGTCTCGGGTTTAAGGCATGAGCAATAGAAAAGCTCCGGGCACACGCCTCTTGAGATACATCTTTACAATACTATCGATTTCCAGTAATACTTAACTTTTCCATTAACACTTAACATTTGACCTCAATGAGCAAGAAAAATATGTTCTAAGCCTTTACTACATTCATATAGGATTAGCATTTCAATTCATATTTTATAACTATATAAAAATAGAGCAAAAGTAAACAGAATCCAAACATATTAACTCTTCAACAGTAATTATAAATCACATGAACACAAAAAAATATATACAATTTCTATGAAACAATTTTACAATAAGCATTTTTTTTTTTTACAGAAACATATACAACATTGAATGATGAATATTTTAGATAGAACATTGATTAATATTAGCTATACTCTGTAATATGTCTGGATTCAGTCCATCTTCTACAGGTCTTTGCTGTCAAAAAAACCTGCTGGACTCCCAGGCAACAGATTGAAGTGTGATTTTCAACAACCATGTCAAACTGAAGCTTATAAAATTGCTGATTTCTCACTTCCGAGAGGAAGAGCAATTCTTACACCTTTTCTATCTATGCCTCCCGCCATCCCCCTGTGAAAGCAGCACTTGATTTGACATGAGCTGGCAGCCATAATAATCTGCAGTTTTCAGGCTTGAAATTAGAGGTGCCAAATTTAACTACATAATGCAGGTGATGGAGTTGTTTAAACCAGATGCTAAATATGTACATATACGATGAGGAAAGAAAGTCAGATTAAATTTCAATTAACAGAATGTGGTTTTTTTTTTAATACATGAAATATTGCTACATATATTTAAATCAACTGGACATCATGAAAACGCATCAAACAGATTCAATTATGAAATTTGTTTACTATATAAGTAAATGGCAGTATAAACAGTATGGCCTGCATCCGTGTGACAAGAGCCATACTGAGTATCACTCCCATTGTGGCCACCACATGGTTGGAGCTGAGCGCGAGGCAGGTCACAGGTGTAGTCCACATGTCTCTGCTGCTGGACCCTCTCAGGGCTTTGCAGGAGGAAAAGCCCTGTCTAATGGCCATCTTGCCATCCTCCCCCTTCCCTGCCACCTCCCTGCTCTGTGGTTGTGTCACTCATCCAGTCACAGGATAGGTCCGCCCTACATACGGGGAGCACAAGATGGGCAGGCTCTGCGGGAGAATTCTGCCATAACGGAATGTTCATGCAACATGCTATATGTGTATTTTATTATATATTCCATATAATTTTGTTTAGCTTTATTTTTGACCGATAATATGCCCAAGGTCTACTGTACACTTAGTCGAAAGACCATTTCTTAAAACGTTTATTACAGCAGACTGCTTGTGTGTCACATATGTTAATTTATTGATTCAGGACAGTGATTAATGAGGTGCGATAGATTTCCATACAACTCTGGAAGCATGAACTGAACAAAAGATTTTCTGAGCCTTTCAGATAATAAAATAAAAAGTGAAAATACTATTTATCTCTACTAAAAAAAAAAAAAATAGAAGGATTTGATACACTTCATTTCACTTTAAAAAGAACACCTCTCATGCTGGCTCTCTTTCTTCCACACATTTCATTTTCCTGTATATTGAACTGCAGGAAATAATCTGCTTCCAACTGACAATGGCTGTCTTCCTCGAAACACAATGTAGTAGAAAATACACAAGATAAAATATGATACAGATTCAAGCATAGATTGAAAAGTGAACCACACAACTAGTCTCAACACCAATACAATTATAATAAATCTGAGCTACCACTTTACACATTAAATATAGACTATATGAATAAATGTCACATTTGCCTGTTGAAGCTGTTTTTCCTCACTGTCGACTAACCAGTGCTAGACTGAAGGGCTTGTGGACATGGACAGGAAAATGAGGACTCCATGGCCTCACTGCACCAAAGAATGGGTGTAATACAATGAAGCATAAAATTGTTGTTGTAGAGCGTTATAATCCAATATGACAAAGAGCAGGTGTCCCCTATTGGCAAAGCTGTAGAACAGACCCCATCCAGTGATAAACACAGACATTGCTTCTAACACTATCTAGTAAAAGGTTTGCTAAAAAAACACTTGATTATTAAAAACATTTGGTAAGAAATCTCGGTACTCTTTACCTAGAAGGGCGCCCGTCGCGGGCATCGCGGGTACATTTATGTCTGGCCGCGACGCGACTGACGCGATGCCCGCGATTTCCCATTGAAACCCATGTTAAACATGGAAATCGTGTCGGTCGCGGCCGGCCATAAATGTACCCGCGATGCCCGCGACGCGATGCTCCCGATTTCCCATAGGAATCAATGTTAAAAGGCGCGATGGACCCGATTTTACTGTTAAATGGCTCAATGGACCCGATTTGGCCATAGAAATCAATGTTAAATGGGCCACAGAGCCCATTAACCCTTAAATGTCCCCCCCAATTTTTAACGCCACCCCACGATCCACGTGAACCCGAAGCGTGGCGAGCGCAGCGAGCCCGCGAGGGGCGGCGGTACGCGTCCTCCGACCTTTTCATGCCCTACTATCCACTAGGGCGTGGAGTGAGAATATAATAGTGTGGCGAGCGCAGCGAGCCACCGAGCCCGAAGCGCGGCGAGCGCAGCGAGCCCCGCGAGGGGACGCGGATACCTTCACAGGTAGACGCGTCCCCTCGCGGGCTTCACAGGTGTCGGTGTCGCCACGGACACCTGTGAAGCCCGCGAGGGGACGCGTATAGCTGTGAAGGTATCCGCGTCCGCTCGCCACGCTTCGGGCTCGGTGGCTCGCTGCGCTCGCCACACTATTATATTCTCACTCCACGCCCTAGTGGATAGTAGGGCATGAAAAGGTCGGAGGACGCGTACCGCCGCCGCTCGCCACGCTTCGGGTTCGCGTGGATCGTGGGGTGGCGTTAAAAATTGGGGGGGACATTTAAGGGTTAATGGGCTCTGTGGCCCATTTAACATTGATTTCTATGGCCAAATCGGGTCCATTGAGGCATTTAACAGTCAAATCGCGGTCAATCAGCCTTTTTAACATTGATTCCTATGGGAAAATCGCGGTCATCGCGGCCATCCCGATTTACCCGCGATGACCGCGATTTTTACCCCCGATGACCGCGATTTCAATCGCTGGCGCCCTTCTAGGTAAAGAGTACCGAAATCTCCATTTTTTTTAAAGTGGCAATCATTTACAAGGCAAAATCAAACTGGTTTTGCCTTGTAAATGATTGCCGCTTTAAAAAAAAAAAGTATGTCACACACCCACCCCCAAAACGTGACATGTCTGAATGTTTTCTGATACACCCAGAAAACGGCAGATTTATACTAACTATGGTGCCTTCTCTTTATTCTTTTAACTTATAGGGGGGGTATTCAATGTGCCGCCGCTATTTCCGACGGGGGAAATAGCAGCGGCTCCCTATTATTTAGTGACAGTATTGAAGCGGGGTCACGGCAGAATGGGCCCGACTTTAGAAGCTGTCGGGCCCTTCTGCCGATAACGGCCGTTGTCACGGCCACGCCCTCTTTCAACATTTAATCCTGTCTGTCATTCAGCTGTCGGGCTGACCGCAAATGGGCCAGGATCACGGCTGTTGGCAGGGATCGACAGCCGTGATCCTAGATTGAATAACCCCCATACTCTGATACTCCACTTTATGTTTTTATTTGTTTGGTGCCCAGGGGTGGTTTGGATGGGGCAGCTTGGGTGTGCCCTGTACCCCAGAGGTGAAACCCTATAATGTTAGGGACCTGTCCGATGAGGTCACCTTGATGATTGGTGGGTAGGCTCATACATATACACACAAACATACATATACACACATATATATATATATATATATATATATATATATATATATATATATATATATATATATATATATATATATATATATATATATATATATATATACATATATATATATACATACATATATACACACACACACACACACACACACACACACATACATAATGCAACTAGTGTATGGTGCACCTGCTATTCTGTTTTTATGTTGTAATACTTAGTCTCAGTTAGGTAGCACATCCCATTATATGTAGCCAGGGTGTGCAGTCCAGGCCCCCTCCCCATGAACATAATAAAAGGGCTGGACTGGGAACAATCATTTGCCAAAGCTGTTAATTGTGGCTTAGGGAGATCATTACTTTAGTTCATAATTCAAAATCTCTATTTTAATCCATTACAAATGATACTATAAAGTGACTCCACATGAATGAGTTGGCATGTATAAGTCGCAAGTGAGCCCTGAATAAACCTCAGTATTTCATAACTTTCATAGATGTAAGGGAAAGACAATATGAATCTTTACCAAAGCTTTATGACAACTGCGTTTTAAAAGATTAAGAGAAATACAAAACCATGGGTGTCCCAGCAAAAAAATAAGAACATTTGCACTTGAGAAGATCACAAATTATAGGATGCACACATAATTAAAGGATGGGCCTGTGGAACAACACAGTTCTCATGATCAAGAGCTTTCTATGTACGTACAGTGTATGTAGAAGGGAAAACTTCCAGCAAACCAGCCTAGGAAAGCTTTCACACGCGTAGCACATTCACAACACCGAAATATGTACAAAAAAAAACACCCGTGCACCAATAAAACTGGCAATGAAGAATTGCAATAATCAGAAAAGTGAACAGACAATCTCTACATTTAAAGACGTTGATCCGCAGTAAAATGAGCAGGTGTGATTTCAGGTTCAGAAAAAGCGAAGCATCAGATCTGAACTGTCAATTAGTATCACATTTATAATACTTTTGTACTGTAAAAGTTGTCTGTAAAAGGGTAATTTAACAGAATAAATAACTTGTTTTCTACAGCTCTTTGTAACACATTCCAAAACAGCTGAGGATCACAGTTAGGTTGATAGAAGATAGGTTGACACCTGAAGAAGGTTGACCGGTACAAAAGGTTAACACAAGTTTTTTCTTTATGGGTTCCAGTTACCATTTTAAGCCACCTGGGACTTTAATTAGAGTACCCATTCGCTTGTCACAAAAACGGCGGGTTATTATTTACAATTGTTAGTCCATGTGGATGATAAAGGATTCTAAAAACAGTCACCCATTGTCATTTCAACCTTTTGTTCTTATCAATGCATGTTGTCCTATCATCTGAAACCCTTCCAAAATGGTAATAATCTCTAATGGGCCCTTCATACGGGCCAACATTCAGGCATTTTCTCAGCGATTTTTCTATATTGCTGAGAAAATGCCTGAAAACTGAATCTGGTGGCAATTAATAACCTAATCGGTCGGGGCCAGGGTTCTCAACAGAGAACACTGACCGCTAGCTGCAGAGCGCTGTGTGCTGAGAGAGCTTCGCTCAGAATGCTCATCGGCCCGTGTGTAGGGCCATTCAAAGGGAACCAA
The DNA here is from genome assembly GCF_055691185.1 of Crinia signifera. Classification (NCBI taxonomy): domain Eukaryota; kingdom Metazoa; phylum Chordata; class Amphibia; order Anura; family Myobatrachidae; genus Crinia; species Crinia signifera. Next base: position 160,063,274 of record NC_139220.1, on the reverse strand, counting down.
TAACTTAGTAAACATAACATACACTACTTCCACATATTTTTTTAATGAGTGACGCACTCCATCAGCCAAGGTCAAACTTCGAAACTCCAATTTAACTGTGCATCTAGTGATGATGGAAATGATGGAAAATGATAAATGTCTGTCTGCCAAGCAGTCAAGATTTTCGAAATTTTAAACACTATCATGGCTGCCCTGCTACGGTGGAACTACAAGTCCCAGCTTTTTCTTAAGATTACTACTGGTTATGAACTTGCATAGCTCCTCTGCATCTGTCCACCTGCCTGTAACTTGCTTAATGTGCGTTTAAAGCAAAATGTAATAAAACATTACATGACAAAAGTGACAGCTCAGTAAGTAAATCAACCTCATGTTTAGAATTCATATAGAAAAGGAAAATTCCCTAAAAGCCAAAACATTTCTTTCTCTGTAATATACAGCTTGCCAGCAATGATGCACGTGGCCACATGCTGACTGCATTACTAAAAGTACAACGTTAGGCTATATTTCTGGGTAAATCATTTACTGTGCTCTTCTCTTTTGCATATTGTTGACTTTAAAATAGCTGCAGCCAATCAATCAGATTACAGATTGCACTACGCAACTGTCAGAGATACCACTGTGAAGACTCTTTTTGTGGTTTGCATTTCAATTGAATATGCATGAGAAGAGACTACGTGAAGCTCAGAAGAGCAGGTGATGAGTTTATACTAATATGCATGGCTGGGAAACATGTTACCTAAGAGCATTCAGAAATACAGAGTAAGGTAGAGAGGTGGGAGTATACATTGATGTTCCTTTTTATCCAACTGCTGCTTATCAGCACCATTCTGTCAATCTCCGGTGATCAAAAAAGGCATTGTGGGTATGCGAGAAGGATCAGGAGGAGCTTTATTAAGCCTTGGAGAGAAGGAAAGTGGAGAAGTTGCCCAAGCTTTTTGTAATTCGTCTAGCAAAGTCTTTGAAATGACAGTTAGGAGCAGTCTGGTTGCTTTAGGCATCTTCTCCATGTTGTTTGTAAAGCTTGATATATCTCCCCTTCAGTCTAGGAGAAGTTGCTATGGAAAAGTAAAATTAATACAATTTTAAAACAGCTAATTATACTTGTACACTTTTTGATCAAGGGAATAAGTCGCAGGTAATAGGTGTGTGATGACGCAAGTCATATGGTGGGGACCCAGATGACACCTGTATTCGGTTTTGAGCACTGCTTATTGAGTAAGCAAACTGCACGGTCAAGAAGCCAGTTGTATTGAACTAACGTCATACGCTTCAATAAAAGAAAGTTGATCAAAAAAATGAGAAGCCGGGTCCGGGAGGGTAGCCAAATATCAGATTTCTGATCAAAGTGATATAATGAGCATGCACAGAAAAGCAGCGACTCATACCATTTTACACTGCCTGAAATAACCCGGGTTTTTGTACGGGTACACGCAAAAACCTGGGATTGCAGGCAGTGTAAATGCAACCAGTTGGAACCAGTGCAGGTTTGAACATTGATTTAACCCGGCTTGCAGAGCAGTGTAAACAGGTTGATCCGACCGGGGACCTGTTCTCTGCAATGAAATAGCCGGAGCTGGGCATTATGTCAGGTAGGCAGACCAGTGGAAAAGTGTCACAAAGTGGGTTGCAGCCGCATACAAAATCCCACGTGTGACCTAGCTTTTTGGTATAAAAGATTAGGATATCATTATACCCAGCAAAATGGAAAGTAGTACAACTTTTTTCAAGAACTAGCCTAGTATAATCTTTAAGCTTGAACAAGTATGTTTCTGAATGTTCTCAATTAAGATCTTACACCTGTAGCAATAGCCATACAAGAAAAAAAAACGAAAATCTTTACACTTTTGAGCAATTTAAGTATCATTCAAAATTATGCCAGCTGCGAACAGGCATCATAATTGGTGTTTTGGCTGCAAAATCTCTTCAATCACATCCCACTAGAATATTAACACTGACCCAACCCTTCCTTACCCACCCTCACAGCCTAATCTTAACTCTTTATTTACCATCAGGATCCAGTGGGATTCAGCTGTCTTTATTTCCACTATTGGGCTCCTGACCGCATTCCTAAAAGGTATCCTAAGTCACAGAAGTGACAATAGGAGAGTTTTTACCACAGAGAGAGTAAAAGGGCCAGATGTATCAACTTCAAAAAGTGATAAAAAGCCAGCCAATCATCTCCTACCTGTTATTTTTCAAACCCAGTCTGTGACATGACAGGTAGGAGCTGATTGGGTGGTTTTTTATCACTCTCCATTTTATCACTTTTGAAGCTTGATACATCTGGCCCTCAGAGAGCAATTATAACAGTTTACTACAAATAGGTTTCCTGGATTGCTTATATACTGCAGTGGGAATATCTATTTTAACAAGTAGTTCTCCAATTCTGTCCTCAATACCCCAAACAGCTCATGTTTTCCAGGTCACCTGGGTTTTTTAAGTGTGACAGTTGGTCATATACTGTGCACTGGCTGGGTGGTGTGGAAAACGTGAACTAGCAGGGGTAATGAGGACTGGGGTTGTAATGTACAGATCTGAGGGGTCTATTTAATTAAGGCCCCCCTACTTGTCTGAGGGACAAGTTGGACCTGATTGACTTAAGATTTATCCTATGTGCAGGAGGATCAATCTCCTGTTAGACCCAATGTGCACGGGAACATACATTGGGTCCTACTGCATCAGGCACATCAGATTTTGTCAGATAAATTGGCCCATCCATCTGAATTGGGTCAAATCTGACAAAATCTTACAAGTGTAAGGGACCCTCTTGGAGAGAGATAAAGTGGACAGAGATCACGTTCCAACCAGCTACTGTAATATTTCAAGCACCTCTAAAATGACAGTTAGGAGCCAACTGGCTGGTACGTTATCTCTCGACATGGCTTAATAAAGAGACAGATAAGGCGCAGTAAATTTTTCAGTCAGCTGCTTACTGAAGTTGCTCCTCTGCTACAATTTGTCATGCCACCTGCCAGGAGTGTAACTAGACCTGTACGTGCTGCATAGAAAAATATTGAAAGAGCCAAGGGACAGTACTGGGCAGAGAGATAATGAGACAGTGATGGGGAGAGAGAACAGGAGAGACACAGCATTGAAGAGAAAGGCAGTGGCGAAAGTGAGAGGAAAAGACATTGTCGGAAAGAAAGAGAAATTCTCATATATGAATGTGTGTCTGCGTGGCAGTGTGCCACCCATCAGGCCGCAATACAGTACGTGTTGGGAGAAAGCCATGGTCTCCCGGCAGCTACATGCTGCATGCAGAGCAGGTTTTAGGTGTAATACGGTAGGAACCCTGTCGATATGTAAGAGAACTGGGTCTAGTGCGGCAGAGGGAAGAGCAGCTTCCCCATCTCTTTACCCGCAGTGGTAGGTTACCTCTGGCATGTTTCATTTATTCATCCTCCCACCCTGTATTGTGCATGTCAGTCAGTGTCATCTTGGCTGCATGAGCACGGGGGTATGTATGTCACCCCAATGATGCCCAGGGACATGTCCTGCACTACCAGGTACTAAAGGGCAGTGTCCAATGGGTTTGTGCATGGTTGGCACTCCTCCCCTTGGATGTCATTATATACATAAACCTATATAATAGTGTCATTACCTGTACAAGCAATCAGTTTGGGAGGTACAGGGCGGATCCATACAGACAAACACAGGGCTTCTAGAGGCTGGTTTTCAAGTGCAGGGGGGTGCCTGCTTAATGAAGAGGGGGAGCACCCTTCCCTAAACTAATCCTAGAATCAATACTACTTACCTGCCCCAGTCTTCCTCCCATCCTGCCCCTCACACACATTCATCCATCTATCTTTTTCTAACAGCTCCTTTTGTTGGCCCTGGTCCTCCTTCCCAGCTGAATCCTCCTTTACCTATCCAGTCCTCGCCTGCCCGCCGCATCGTTCTTTGCATTGCATGAAGAGAGTGAACCAGTGCCTCCCTGTCCAAGGACCCCCCTCCAAGTTCAGACTCCTGAGTGACACTGGTCATGCTGACGGCTACTCTGGGGTGACTGGGTGCAGGAGGAGCTGTGGGCCCTTAAGACAGCCATGCATGCTCTGTAGTTACGCCATTGCCACCTGAAAATGTACTTCTGTGGCACACCTTCAGATATACTCCCATATTCTGCTATGGCTCACCTGCAAATGTACTCCATATACTGTTATGGCTAGCTTTTAGCTTAATCTAGTCTTTAAGTGACAAATACTGCACATAGTAACATTCTGAACTGTCATACCTATCATTTAGGACAAGACGTACAGCTAACGCAGCGATTAAACTGCAATTTTTAATATTCCTTCCCGTTTTTCATAATAATTCCCCTGGTTTCCGGAGTCCATGTGCCAGACCACACATAATGCTTCTCATTGTGAATGCATTACACAGATCCATAACGCTCCATTCTAAGCTGTGGCTTCACTAGGGAGGTATCCAATCAGAGGCATGATTCGTAAACGCAATGTGGGCAGAGGTTGACTGACAGGAAACTGGCATATGGGGCAGATATCTGCGGCTTCCCGGGGTAAAAAAAATGCACATGTGCCTAGGTGTTCAATGGATGGTCCGTGACGTCAGTGCCAGCCTTGCTCAGCCAGTCTGTGTCGCAGATGACCGGTAGGGTCACTTACATTTCCAGACTGGAAAAATAATTTGATGGTTCGTGAATTGTGTTTGTAGTGGGTAGTGATCTGCAATAATTTCACAATTCATTTTTTTTACATGGTATCCAACTTGATCTCCTATAAAAAACAACTTAAACAATTACTTTCATATGAAAACACAGGTTTAGTAAATTCTGGGTGTTTTCACTGCTGCAACCAAGCCAACGCTTATTGTTTTTTTTACTTTGCCTACTTGAAGCAGTGAAAACAATACCACCCGATATGCCACAGCTCACACCAGATGATCCGAGCTAAGAGGCTATGGCTAACCTGCTGCAAAGCAATTACCCTCTACAGCAGTGTTTTTCAACCAGTGTGCCGTGGCACACTAGTGAGCCTTGAGCTGTTCTCAAGTGTGCCCCCACATCTAGAAATGCCCAAACCCATTTACAGCCACCACCAGTTCAAATGTTATTTACTGGTCTCTTCTTTTCATGTAAAGGGCCAATGTATTTTATTTTTGTTACCTGTGGGGACCAGTGTGATTGTTTTTAATGTGGGGGCCAATAGGTTTTTTTTTCCCTGTGGTGGCCAATGTGTTTTGCCCTGTGGGGATCTTAGGGTGTGCCGTGGCAATTTTAAAGTCTTATTTAGTGTGCCGCAAGGTAAAAAGGTTGAAAATCACTGCTCTACAGGGTATTTGCACAAGGGGTATTTTATTATCCTGTTTTGTTCACTTTTACAAAAGCACTACTGATGTTTTGGTTTTTGAACAGATTTTTAAATAAACCTTTTTTTCGGTTGGTTTTGCTTTTTAAAATTATTGACACATTAAAAATAGCTCCTAAATCATCAATAGCTTGCAGTTTGTATCCTTTGATGCAAAACACATACATAATTATTTTGTTTCAATTATTTTAACAGTGCAACAAAAGTTAAAACAATGTCAAGATTAAAGCTGGGTACAAACTACTGTATACAATACGCTGCACCTACAATAGAGATTATTAATGAATGGTTAGCATTACTGCATCACAGCACTGAGGTCATGGGTTTGATTTCCACCATGGCCCTAACTGTGGAGGTTGTATATTCTCCCCGTACTTGTGTGCAGGGCCGGTGCAAAACACCGGAGCGCCCCAGGCAGGGGGGACGCCTCAGCGCTCACCCGATCCACGGGGGGGGGGGGGTGCTGCGGCACGGGAGGGACCTGGGCTGTCACCCGATCCACGGAGGGGGGGGGGGGGTGTTTTGCCGGGTGATGGGTGCTGCGGGGGTTTGCTGGGTGAAGGGTGCTGCGGGAGGGACCTGGGCTCTGCTGCGGCGCTACACGGCTGAGCGGTGGGTGGGTTTGCCGGGCGATGCGGAGAGCTGCGGGACAAGTAAGTACCCAATCCGGGGGGGGGGGTGGTGAGGTGATGTGCCGGGTTATGGGTGCTGCGGTGCTCCACGGGTAAGAGGGGGCGGGCGGGTTTTGCCGGGGTGCAGGAAACTTACCCCTGCTGTCGGCATCCCTGCTGCTGCTCCGATCCTCTCTGCTGACGAAAGAGGGGGGTGCGCGGGTAATGCTCCGGTGGGGGGAGAGAGTTGTCGATGGCGTTGACCTCCATGGAGGGGGGGCTCCAAACTGCCGCCCTCCAGTGGCCGGCGCCCTAAGGCTGCCTAGTGGTGGCGCCGGCCCTGCTTGTGTGGATTTCCTCCGGGTACTCCAGTTTCCTCCCACAAATATATACTGGTAGGCTAATTGGCTCCCAACAAATTAACCTTAGAATGTGTGTGCATGTACGTGTGGTTGGGAATATAGATTGTAAGCTCTACTGGGGCACGGACTAATGTCAATGATTAAATATTCTCTGCAAAGTGCTGCGGAATATGTGTGCGCTATATAAGTAACTGGTAGTAATAATAATAATAATAATAATAATAATAATAATAATAATAATAAGTGGGTACCATATTATCTCAGAAGCAAAATACAACTAGAGCAAAAAAAATAAAAAAACCAGCACAAAATACGTAGGCTATACAACTTCCTTTTACTATTGTAAAAATAGGAATACCACAAAATCTTTATACAAAGTATGAATCAGACAGATATAAGCATGTCTATACATGCCTGTCAACTATTAGCTTGCCCTACCCAAGTCCAAGATAGTCCATTTCATAACATAACAGAGCTTGTGCATTCCATTTGGAAATCCCCTGCCTTGTCTGGCATTCTTCAGATGAATCCAGCTCAGCGACACTCCTTTTTCTTCTTTTTAAGAGCAGAAAAATCCCAATGCATTCATCAGACATTGAGTAAGCTCCATACTTTCAGCATTTTTAAAGGCTCATACTTTTTAAAAGGATATATATTATTTATTTGTGCTGAACATTCTTTATGTCAAACTTGGGTTAAGATGGAGACAGATTCAAATAGCAGCTGTTTATTTTAATAAAGCAGGGAAGCTGCAAGGAAAAAGGGTCTGGGGGAGGAGGTGGGGGTATGTGCTTGCTTAAGTTCTCCCTGCCAGCCTTAAAGGCCCATAAACACTAGGTGATTTTGCCCAGTGTGTATGGACAGCGATGATGGGGAAAATAGCCGGGCTGCAAAAAAAAAAGCTCAGTGCATACACATTGAGCGTTAATTTTTCCCGCCCCTTTAAGCAATGGAAAGCCGTCCGCTACATCGATCATCTTCTGGTAATACCACCAGATGAGCGGCATCCACCGGATGATGACGGGAGCACACCTCAGTTCTCATCGCTGGCCCATACACACTGGGCGGCTTTTGAGCTAAAAGCAGCTTAACATGACAAAACTGAGCGGCTTTCAGCTCAAAATCTCGCTGTGTGTGTGTGGGCCTTTAGGTTGCTCTATGGGCTGCGCAGAACGCAATCCATAGAAGTCAGTGCGCATGCACACCACCACAGTCATGGTTTTTCCCCCTTCTCCCTGACACGGACTATGGCAAGCCTATTCTCAGTCATCACCGCGGACAATAGAGTAATGTTATTTTAAAGAGCTGTTAAACGTGTCCCTTTTCTTATGCACAGTGGACTTCTAGTGAACAATACATTGGAAGCCAGTAACCATCCTGTTTAGGGGTGCATTTAGTAAAATATGCACAAATTAGTATAAATCATGGTCTGTATCTCTCTGCATTTATCCGAATAGTCATACAATGCATTAAAGCAGTGGAGACATCGATAATGGTTGTGGCCAATATGCCCTGTGTAAAAAGTAGGCGGGATCTCATGGTAAGGAGTGTCACCAAATGGAAAGCTCCCTGCTGACATTACTATGGGCGTGGAGTGCATTGCTGAATGTCCCCTATTTACATCGCTCTGGCAGCATGATCAGCATCCCCGAAACTGCTGGGCTTCCCCTAGATGCTAGTGTCTGCACTGACGCCTCCTTCTCAGGAGCCGGGCAAAGCAGGTGGTCACTCCATGTTACTGCTGAGCAGACAGCATTTTGGGTATCTCCCCATGGAAGGGTGACATATGGATGTGGTGTACACCCCGTCCCTCTCTTGTCATGCCTGTGCATTAAAGCACTGCCTTAGAAATTATATAACTACTATTATAGTAACATTGTTCACATTAGCCTGCATCCTTACACAGTGCTTGCCTCAGCATTAGTCAAGGACTTTCCTCAATGGCAGAGAGACAGGTGGGTGTAAGAAAGAGATTATACAGTAGGAAGACAGAGGGAGAATGGTTGAGAGAAGATGAATTCATTAGGGTTAGTGATTGGCAGTAACGATCAGCATCTCTGCCTCACAGCACTGTGTGCCGTTTAGATATTATCACTGGCCCTTGTGAGGGTTTCCTCTATGTATTCCACTTCCAAAAATATACTGCTACTGTAGGTTATTTGGCTTACAAAAACAAAGAATAAACCCAGTGTGCATGTACATATGTTTGAAGCAGACTAGATAGGTCAAGTGGTTCTTATCAGCCATCAAATTTAAGGTTTCTCCTTGTTTCTAATATTCATAATAATAGCACCCACGATGATGATTTATTACTCTGCTTAGTGTACTTAAATGACAGCTCACCTTAAAAGGCTGATGGGATGAGTATGGGGAGGAGCCAAGGGAGGGAGAAAGCAGCAACAGAACGTCTCCCCGGCTTTTCGCCACTTCTGTAAGCAAACTACACACATAACACATCAATAGATTATGTTACTGTATGTTTTGAACAAGACTTCATAATAAAGCCTTAGGATACTAGCAACAAACTGGATATAGGGAAACATGTTTGGGGGTCAAGCAGGCTTAAGAATAATGTTATGGTCTTGTTTGTGGATTTTTCACAGTGAGGTGGGGGGTGACATTAGGAATGTGCTACCCCAATTTATAATTTATAGATGGGAATCTGTCTGCGGTGCTTTTACTCAGAATGCAATTGACACTGGTGTCATGCAATAGTGGTTTTATTTCACTACCTCAAATTAACTAATGTTTTAAAATTGGCCTGTCTGGAAATAAACAGCAACAACACTACCTAAATTAACAGGAGGTCATGGAACACTATTATAAGGGTGTGTAATCTAGCACAGTAGAATACATTTTCTACACACTTAGCACCTTCGCTACAATGGAATCATTACATCATGCAATCGCTCCATTCAAATGGGGAGCACTCAAGCCTGCATGACCTGTAGTGTCATCTTAATCTGTTATGCTGTCACATATTAATGCCTTCTTTGTCCAATAGCAAAAATAAATAATAAATAGTGCTTCATTATATTAGGGAAAAGCCATGGATAAGATACACCACCAGTATACATTGGGGGGGGGGGGGGGGGGGGGGGGAATAATGTATTAAAAATATTTGATATATATTTAAAAGAAAAAACTAAAACAGATGGATTATATCTACCTAGTGTCCATGTGTAACCAAAACACTGCCATCCTCTGCCAGCGAGTGGAACTCCATCCTCTTTCACACATCCAGAAACAGAGGCAAACATACATACAGAAACACAGAGGAAATCACAAGGCAGCAGACTTAAGTCAACTACTATACACGTAAAGTCTATTGCACATCTAACAATCACAGAAAGCCTGCTAGGCGCTGTATACTTGATCACGATACAGTTTTAATAAGAAAATAAATTATTGTGTAGCAAACGCTTGCCCGCAGTTATGGAGGGTGCAGAGATTTTGGCTGCGAGACATAAAGCGCAAATCAAACTAATTTTGCCATGAAGACAAAAATGATGGCTTTAAATCTTGCAGTTAAATTGTGAAAATCTCATAACCACGGGGTATTACATTTGGCTCAACAAATCCTGTTTGAGGAACTTGCTTGGCATCACAGATTAGGGTGAAAGTTGGAATGGTAAGGTTATTTATTTTCTGAATCAATTAATTTGTGTGCTGTATAATTAAAACCAAAGATTAGGATTACCGCAGAAAAAACCACAATAAGTAAACAAGGTACACGTGCTCACTGCTCGATTGGGGTTTTCTCTTAAATGGAAACCCTCTCTGGGCATAAAACATTTTAAGATGAATTCTGTCCCAATTAAAAAAAAAATGATGGTGATCCTTTAGACAAAGAATGAACCTCACAATTAGCCTGAAAACTTACCTGCTACATAAAGGCTTACCAAAATATATGCATATAATAGCAATGCCTTTTACCTAAAATAAAGACACACTGTACGCATTTTTTTTTTTGTGATGTTACTCATTTCAAATACCAGTCTACAGGTGCCCACACACAAGAACTATTTTCCCCCCAGTTCCTTTGCTAAATCTTCTGATCTTACATGCTGTATGAAAGATCAGAAAATTGAGCAAAAGATCAATAGGAACGCACATGGGATCTTAAGATAAATATTTGGTGAAGACGTGAGTTTGCCTTAATTTAAGGGCTAATTTATGCGCACATCTTAAGAACGCAGATCTTTCGAGTGTGTGGGCACCTTAAGAAATAACATCTCTGTTGTCCAGCTGGTTCCGGTCGTTAAGTCGAAAGGGTCTAGTTTGACCACTATTGGGCAACAGGTCAACATGGCAATGGTCTATACATGAAAAGGTTGGCATGAGTTGTTCACAATTTAGGGGGGTATGCAATCGCCGTCGAGCATCTCCCGTAGGGGAGATGCTCGACGGGCCGTACTCAATGCTGTCTTCCCCGACAGCATTGAACAGGGTTTCCCGGCAGAACAAGCCCGACATCTCTAGCTGTCGGGCTCGTTCTGCCGAGAACAGCCGGGAAGTGACGAGCTGCCGGCTGCAGCTCGTCACTTCCCGGCCGCAACTCGCGGCCACGCCCCCTTCTCGTCCCGCTGCATCCAATCAGTCTGAATTGGATCCAGATTGATGGGATTGTGCCAAAATTGTTTTGGTGTATACACAGCATTACACTAATTGAGGTTCATGTGGACAGAATTTTGTTTGAAAAATTAGTTTCGACCGTTTCGATGTCGACCTTTTGTCAATTTCGACCTTTTTTCATGCGTCAACCTTTTCACTGCCGACTAATCATGGTTGATCTAATGACTGTCAATCTAGTAATCTACACCGTCTCATGCACCAATCAAGCAAAAACAGTATTTTTTCGGTCTAGTGTTGATTTTAGTTAGAAAAAAATTCCAGACATTCCATTACTGTTAGCTAATGACAAGGAAGCATTTAGGTATTGAAGTGTTCTCGGAAATATGTGATCAAAACTAAAAATGGTCTGGTTAACTAGCCCAGTGTTTTTCAAACATGGTCCTCATGGTCTACTCACAGTCAGGTATGGGTCATAGGGTTAACCCAATTATGGTCGACATGCCATAGGTTGACACCTTAAAAAAGGTCATATCGATATATTTTCATATCGATCTATTCTATATTGACCTATGGTTTGTGTCAATCTAATGAGTGTATGGACATAAGCCATGTTGACATATGGCCTGTTGACCAATAGTGGTCGCCCTATTGAGTCTTTTCCTAATTAGTGTCGACAAATCACCTGCATACCTCACAATCCACAGATTAGGGCTATTTGTGGCTGCAGCATAGGTGGTTAGATTAATTTAAACGGTACTTATATGTTGCCCTCTAAGCTATTTGCTTCGTTTCACACGTCCGCTCGCCACACTATATAAAATCAACTCCACGCGGACATGGATAGTGGGGGTATGAGCGTACTAACTATAGTGGGCGCCCAACTAACATATAAGTACCATTTAAACAAAGGTAACAATTAAGCAACTTCTGCTCATGCAAGGATATCATCACTCTAGGATTTTTTTTCTTGCAAGGTGCTATCCCCCAAAGCGGAGAATTGGCAGTAATTGCTCTAGAACCACTGTGACATTCCGTCATATGACTAATCAAACTAATTGTACATTTCCAATAAGCTTCATTTTTCAAATTACTCAAAACCATCAATGGCAAACCATCACAGGTTGTTAAGCATCGAGAATCTTCGTCCATCCCTAATATAGGTTGTGTTAACGCACTGTTAAAATAATTCCCCTTTGAAAAATAGTAAAAGCGTGTCTGGAATAGCCTATAATAATAATAATAAATAAATTTAAAAAACACATACATAAGACACACACATTATAGGACTAATTGAGTGGAATTAAGACCAGCTTGAATGGAGCTCTCTTAGTATAAGCATGGAAGTAAATGCCGCATTCAGACCTGATCACTGGGCAGCAAATTTGCAGCCAGAGCAATTATCAAATGACAGCACACATGCGCGGGGTCCCCCTGCGAACAAAGTCAGTGATGGCCGATGGATAGCCGTTAGCTGTATGTGGGCGGCCCCCCTGGAGTTGGGAGGGAGTGCCCCAGAAAAGGCAGGCGGCATTCAGCTGTTGGGTGAGAGGTCCACTGACATCAGCAGTGGCCTTCGTAGTGAGTAATTGCGAATGGTTTTTCCCCTGTGTGCACGGTTGCAAAAGTATTCTCAGTTGTGCACAGGAGAGGGGATTGACTCTGGCAGGGTGGAGTTTACCTGATCACTGTGCTCTGAAGATGCACTGTCCAGCAATCAGGTCTGAATCAGGACCCAAATGCGTATATTCACCAGAATACAGAGATATATGCTACTGTGAGGAGACCAGTCCCTATCCATGTGCTTGCTTTGATATACATTATCATAATAGCACACTGGAGCCAGCACAGTGGGCCTTATTCATATTTACACACAAATGCAATTGCAGTTCTCTAGACTATGAAGAGGCTAAGGTTAGCAAGTTAAAAGTGCCACCCAAGAATGTGGAGACACCCACTGGACTTATTGCATTTCTACTGTGTGAACAATTGCAGAGCCCTGCGATCATATAGTCACCTCTTAGACAGAGGGAAGACCCGCCCTGTGCATGGCTGTGAATGGCTTGAGAAAATATCTCCAGCCACCTGCAGATCCATACGCAATTAACTCACCATAAAATGATTTTCCCGCACTGACCCTTCCACAACTCTGTGAAAGATGCAGGCTGATCAAGGCCAGAGCCGACGTTACACGCCCTTCCTGGAAATGCCTGGGCATGCCTGCATTTTTTCGGTCACTCAGAAAACGGCAATTTCACACTCTGGCTTCCGGTCAGTCAAGCTGCGAGGGAATTGCGAATAAAAAAAATTGCTGATTGCGGTTACTCTTTGGCCTTGCGCATGTGCGCTATGATCCATATACATGGCAGTCGTTTGATAATTGCCATACAAATTTGCACAGAAGTGATCAGCTCCCATATATGCAATTTCAGAGAACATGGAACTAAGGGGTTGGTCACAGCAGTAGCAACTAATACTACTTTCAGACCGCAAATGCCGTGTCGCACACGGGATTAGGACACCGGTCCCATCCCCAGAGCAACACGGCAATGCGGTCTGAAAGTTCCGACACCGACACGGCATATTGGGGCGGTGCTGGGCGGCGGCGCGTCATCGGGGGCTCGGGAGGAGGCAGTACTTGGAGCTGACAGTGCTGCCTCCTCCATACTGTGAACGGGACACGGGTCGCTCGACCCAGGCACCCGTTCACACTGCACTTGACACGGGTCATAGCCGTGTTCAACCCTGGTTATTACCAGGGTTGAACACCCGTGTTGCTCGACCCTTTTCAGACCGCACCGTGACCCGTGTTTAGGCCCCGCGAACACGGCAATAAGCCATGTTCGGAGTGCGGTCTGAAAGCGGTATTAGATGCCATGCATGTGATCATACAGCCATCAGCAGATAAACACCTCAAAAACTGCCATGACATGCCTGCGCTTTACCAACTGCTCCCGTTAAACGCCCTGTTACCACGTCATATAAAATCACTCTCCAACAAAGTTCTCAGTGTGACTGGGATCACAGCAGCACCCTTGTTCACACGCATTGCTATCACAGCAAATGCACGCAGTGTGCAAACACACAAGAATATGTAACCTTGAATATCCTTGTTAACTTTTTTTATTGCAAAGTCTAACATATTACTGTCAGGTTTAGAATGAAGTATTGTACACACTGTACTGATGAGACCAAGCCAGCTTGCTTTGTCATAAAGGTTTTTTTTTACCCTTCACCTTCTTAGTCTCTTGAGATGGTGTAAAGTCTCATAGGAAACGTTAGTCTCGTTGTCAGTCAATAGGTCAACACCATATGATCAACGCATATTGTCGACATGTTTTTGTTTTAAACTTTTCATACTTTGCCATCCAAGCGGACTCTGACTGGGAACAGTAAAGACTGCTAAATTGCAGCAGTAATGGTGAGACAACTGAAGCATGGAAAGCAAAGTGAACCATGCAAGGGGGCGTGGCTATAAATTTGGGGTTCACGTACTCAGGGTGACATTGACCCCAAAAATTGTGAAAAACGAAATGACCTTTTCCACGTTTAACTTTTTCCAATGTCAGTCTTGTGCATGCATATACCACAACCAGGCAAGAAAGTACCAGATTGTTCATTTTAAATGAAGTAAAATATTTGTGGACAGGAAACAATGTTACAACTGGTTAAAACTATTAATGCTGTGTGTGTGTGTGTGTGTGTGTGTGTGTGTGTGTGTGTTAGGGGGGGGGGGGGGAAGGGGTATTAATTTGCTAATTGATCTCCTGGGACTATTTAATTAGCCCCGAAGGCAGTCCAAAGCTGGAGCTGATCAGAGTCTAGTTTTTATTGACTAAAAAGTTACCGGACAATTGAATTCTCCTATAGAAATGGTAAATTGTTCAGTACGTGTAATCCAATTAAAATAAGGTCTATAAACATTATCTGTACTTTTGCAAGCTTTGAATCATGACTTACAAGTAAATAGAGGGCATTCACAATGTTTCATTACATCTTTAAAAGGTGCCCAGACACTAGAACGATTTTTGGGCCGATCAGCCGATTTCCGATAAATCGGCCAATATATCGTCCAATGTTTACCGATCATCGGTCGAAAATCGGCCGATTTTGGTCCGATGCGCGCTCCCGTGGATCTTTAGCTGAATCTTCTGATCTTACATGCTGCACCAAAGATCAGAAGATTTAACAAAAGATCCATAGGAATGCACAGGGGATCTTAAGAGAAATCTTTGGTAAAGACGTGAGCTTGCCTGAAATCTTTTGGGTCAGATGTACTAAGCTTCAAAAGTGATAAAATGGAACGTGATAAACCACCAGCCAATCATCTCTTAACTACCATACTCCATGCTGTGTTTGAAAAATGATAGGCAGGAGCTGATTGGTTGGTGGTTTTTCACTCTCTATTTGATCACTTTTCAAGGCTTAGTACATCTCGCCCTTTGTCCAGGACGGAAAAAAGATTTTAAGGCTAATTTATGCGCACATCTTATATTCGCAGATCTTTCTAGTGTGTGGGCACCTTTACACAAATTGTTGGAAATAAATTGCCAAAATCAGTTTCAGGAATACGAGAGGCAGGAAGCCATAGGTTAAAGTAAGACGGCCCCCATAAAAACAATCATATGAAAGACTATGTTAAAAGAGGTATGAGGGATCTTTATAATATGAAAACACTAGTATGTATATGAAGTTAGCGTATCATCCTATTTACCAATATCCATAGCATTGTAAAATGCGATCATTTCGCCCCAATGCATCACCTCCGAAAGGAGCCCTGTCCCTGCGATGCCTGGAGCCGGAATCTGGGGGGTCTGCGCATGCGCGGTTGCATGCTGACCCCGCTGACCGCACTGGGCAGTGTGATGTGGGTTACGCCATATCAGAATGATACATCGGGCAGCTTCGCATCCCCCATAGAAACCTATGCAGCCGGCGGCGCTGCAGGGGATCGCAGCAGGGATCGGAGATTCCTGCTGCGGTCCCCTGTGATACATTAGGGGGATACGCAATATTTGCGGCTAACCCTAGAAAATGAGTGTTTTCGGGGATTTAGCCGCAAATATTACTTGATAAATGCGGCCCTATATAACAACAAGTCATGCTGTAGCACATGTACCCCTTAAAGCTATTGCCATCTCACTAATGTAAATAATATGTACATTAAAAGTATGGCATTTAGGCTTTTTCAGGCAGTTTGGTCTAGCACTTACCTTGGTTTTAAAAAATTCCCAAGGTGTAGTTATTCTGGAGGTGTCAAAGTATTTTTACAGTATGTGTGGCAGTTACACAAGTATTGATACATTGCTTACTTTGGGAGTAAAGTCCTTTGGAGAGCAGTGTATTTATTGCAGTCTGTGGGGCTAGCAAATACTCTAATGACATTTTCTCTATCACAATATTGAGCTTGCATTTGACAAACACAGTAAGTTTATCAAACCTGGATAAGATATATAATTAAATGTCAAACTAGACAGAGTAAAGGTGCATACACACTAGGTCAGGGGTCCTCAAACTCGATCATCCGGACCTCACACAATCCACGTTCTCCAGGTCACTTGGCAGGTGCATTTATTATTCTTTTACACCTTTTAAAAGATCCACAGGTGGAACTAATTATTTCACTTATGATTCTGTGAGGAGACCTGCAAAACATGCAATGTGTGGGGTCTGGTGGACCGAGGTTGAAAACCTGTGCACTAGATTTATCTTTACCCACATGCTCAATATCAACGTCCGACGTGCGAGGCGTTCGCACATGCGCAAATACCAAACATCGGCCGCCCGACCGCACAAGGAGCTGTCCGGCTCAATCAGAAAAAGGGCCTCTATGTGATCGCACACGGTGCAGTCTCTCTGATCAATATTAGTTTGCTTTGAATCATGACTTACAAGTAAATAGAGGGCATTCACAATTCATGTTTCATTACATCTTTTACACCAATTGTAGGAAATAAATTTCCAAAATCAGTTTCAGGAATACGAGAGGCAGGAAGCCATAGGTTAAAGTAAGACGGCCCCCATAAAAACAATCATATGCAAGCTCAGCATTTCACACTAGGTCAGGGGTTCTCAAACTCGATCATCCGGACCTCACACAATCCACGTTCTCCAGGTCACTTGGCAGGTGCATTTATTATTCTTTTACACCTTTTAAAAGATCCACAGGTGGAACTAATTATTTCACTTATGATTCTGTGAGGAGACCTGCAAAACATGCAATGTGTGGGGTCTGGTGGACCGAGTTTGAAAACCTGTGCACTAGATTTATCTTTACCCACATGCTCAATATCAATATAATTAACAATTTCATCTAGTGTTTATGCACTATATCTTTAATGATGCATGCTCCTGTAGATTATACACTATGGCCCTTATTCTAGTTGAATCAAACAGGTGCGTATTTCAGACAGGAACCGAGTGTTCATAGCCCCGCCTACCGTACGGATCGCTCACACCGTCCGAATGTGGTAAGACACCGAGCGTACGGGCCGCGAGTGGAAGTTTCATGTGAACACCTCCTCCATCTGTGGGAACCTCCCCCATCCTCCGATGGTCGCCGACCATTGAATGATGGATCGAGCGGTCAGGCAGCACCGAGTGCTCCAGACCTTTTCCGTATGAAAGCAGCGATATGGACGGGCAGCTGACATCCGGCTATGTCAGCTGTCCACCCCCACAGTGATATGTACGCCCAGCGTTTTCATGGGAACGCCCATGAAACGTGGTGTACGCATATGGTAATGAGCCCAAAAAGCCCTTCACACCTCTCTCCGCCCCCTGCTCGGATGGTTCCGTACCATCGTTTTCTGCACGGACCTCACTCTGTGGTCCGACGTGCGAGGCGTTCGCAAATGCGCAAATACCAAACATCGGCCGCCCGACCGCACAAGGAGCCGTCCAGCTCAATCAGAAAAAGGGCCTCTATGTGATCGCACACGGTGCAGTCTCTCTGATCAATATTAGTTTGCTTTGAATCATGACTTACAAGTAAATAGAGGGCATTCACAATTCATGTTTCATTACATCTTTTACACCAATTGTAGGAAATAAATTTCCAAAATCAGTTTCAGGAATACGAGAGGCAGGAAGCCATAGGTTAAAGTAAGACGGCCCCCATAAAAACAATCATATGCAAGCTCAGCATTTCCAGGGCAGAATCGATTCCCTTTCTACCGGCCAAGAGTAGTTACCAACCTGATTCCTATAGTCCTCAAGGCACACCAACAGTGCAGGTTTTAGTGATATCCAGGCTTCAGCACAGATGGTTTAATCAGAATGCCTCAGATACTAATTAAGTCACCTGTGCTCAAGCCTGGATATCTACAAAACCTGCACTGTTGGTGTGCCTTGAGGACCGTGGTTGGCAGGGCCCTCCTACCTTCATGTCGGTTTGTATCTACCCAGTTTGTTTTATCACTGTTGTTTCCAATTGTAGAGCGCAATGGAATATGCTGCACTATATAAGAAACTGTAAATAAATAAATCCTGTGGGTCGTAACAATGATGTCCTCCGTTGTCCGAGTCCTGTCATTTCTAATTAAATATTTCTCGGATACGCCCAATATTTGTATACAATATGCACAACAAATATATCGGTAACTATATTATTGTACATATCATGTACAGTAGTGTGTCTCACTATATCGCTAACGAGGCATTCTCCCATGGGTGATTACCTATGCCTCGGTCGTCTGAACACGCAGTCGAATCTGCATGTTCAGCGTGGGGCCAAGTGACGTCACTAAACAAGATCATTCAGTGTGTGTGTTTACCCTAATATCGTTAGACCCGGAGCACAGCCGATACCGCTAATGAATTGTCTAGTCTAGTGTGTATCCAGCGTAACTGAATATACCCCTAGAAGTAGATACAATGATAAACTGGATCATGACAGGGTAAAAACACAATAGTGATTTACTATTAAAAAAAAAAAAAAAAAAACCATTTCCTCCTAGTTTTAAATAAACAATCATTACAACTAATGGGGTGTACACACGGGGGGCGATATGCCGTGCTATGCATCGGGACTCGCATCACACGGCATGCATGGAGTGGCACAATTTAGACTATAGAGTGCAGATCTGCACTATATAGTCTTGGCTGCCCTCTCTATTTCACTGCCGATTTGCGCTCACATGGGAGCACGCCTCGGTAGCGCAAGTCCTAAAAAAGCATGCAATCTGCATGCGATATGGCTTCCGATGTTCACTATATCGGCAACTTCGGAATCCATATCTTACCGTCTGTACACACTATAAAACCAACTTGCTAAAGTACATGAAAATAAATACGTAACATTGACAAAAAAATAAAACACAAATATGTGCGTTCCGACTGTTTTTTTTCTAAATTACTTTGCACGGGAAGAATAAAATATAATTGAAGAAAATAAAAGTATTTAAAATGCACACTATGTATTGATTTAGCAAGCTTCATACAATAGTAATGTGAATGCACTTAATTCACAGGGACAATTAAACCTCGGTTTAAAAGGCTCCCACTGAGAGGAACAAATGCAAGGGTTTACAAATTACACTGTCAGGAAGCCAATAATGGATCAGATTGTGAATACATCAAAACAAAGTTCACATGCTGTTTAGTCAAAAATAAGAAGCACTGGAAAAAAGACTGATTCACGTCCAAGGATAATGCTGTTAAACAGAGTGTGCAGAAAACAGAAGAAGGTATAAGGAATAAAAACAAAACCATCAGAGAATATTGTGCACTCCACTATTCATCCTCGATACTTATGAGAAAATGTATTACTCGCCATTTACTACGCAATCCATAAATAACATTACACACAAATAAAGCAAACACTGTGCAAGAAAACTATTATGGTCAGCTTAAGCAGACTGAGAGAATAAGTATGTACTAAACAGACAGGCAACCTTCACTCACCGGGCTGAGCAGGGAGTCAACCAGATTTCTTGCCGGAGGAACGGTTTCTGCACGGAATCTGATTGATATGGGCAACATCATCTCATTCATTTTTAGAAGCTTTAGACCAGTGTTTTTCAACCCCTGTGCCGTGGCACACTGGTGTGCCTTGAGCTGTTCTCAAGTGTGACCCCAGATCTAGAGATGCCCAAACCAGTTTTCAGCAACCACCAGTTTAAATGTTATTTACTGGTCTCTTCTTTTCATGTAAAGGGCCAATTTATTTTATTTTTGTTACATGTGGGGAGTGTGATTGTTTTTATATGGGGGACAATAAGTTTGTTTTTTTTCCTGTGGGGGCCAATGTGTTTTACCCTGTGCGGATCTCAGTGTGCATTGGCAATTTTAAAATCTTATTTAGTGTGCCGCAAGGTAAAAAGGTTGAAAATCACTGCTTTAGACCACTTACCCTTATCTATCTACACAGACATCCCCTTAAGGCCCCCATACACTAGGACGACTTGTCCTGAGGACAAGTCGCCCCCGACTTCCCACTGAGCTTCCCCCGGCAGCTCCCCGGGGGAGCTTGATAAGATTGGCACTTGATGTGCCCTTTTTTACATGTGATAAATCGTCTCGATTTATCACATGTAAACCCGGGGAGCAGGGGGGGGGGGGCTGCAGAACAGGGCTGCTGGTGGGGGGCGCTGCTAAGGCAGTGTGCAGGGGACGCTGCGGGGGACAGTGACAGAGCTGGGCAGGGGGAGGCGGGAGCTGTCAGTGCTGGAAAAAAAAAGCCCATACAATGAATGGGCAGCCTATGATTGGCTGAGCGCTCTCTCAGCCAATTGCTGACTGGCTGAGAGAGCGCTCAGCCAATCACAGGCTGCCCATTCATTGTATGGGCTTTTTTTTTCCAGCGCTGACAGCTTTTCCTGCCCAGCTCTGTTACTGCCAACTCTGTGTCCCCCGCAGCACCCCCCGCATTGACGGCTCGCTGCTCCCTGCGGAGGTAGTGCAGGCTGGGACCGCAGGCGTTGAAGAGCAGAGACTGTCGGCGCAGTGGGAGAATAGAAAGAAATCTTATTCAAAAGACTGGGCGGCCGCTGATTGGCTGAGAGCTCACCTTTAAAGGTGCCCACACACTAGAACGATTTTTGGCCCGATTGGCCGATTTCCGATAAATCGGCCGATATATCGTACGATATTTACCGATAATCGGTCGAAAATCGTCCGATATCGGTCCGATGCGCACTCCCGTGGATCTTTAGCTGAATCTTCTGATCTTACGTGCTGCACGAAAGATCAGAAGATTTAACAAAAGATCCATAGGAATGCACACGGGATCTTGTGCGCTTGCCTGAAATCTTTCGTCCAGGACGGACAACAGTTTTCAAGGCTAATTTATGCGCACATCTTACGATCGCAGATCTTTCTAGTGTGTGGGCACCTTTAGATCCTTCTAGATTGGATCTTCTAAAAGGGCCTAGACACGTATCGATGAGTGTTCTGAGCAATGCTAGATCTATCAGATTGTTCAGCACACAGCGCTGAGCGATCTGTCAGGGTCAGGACACTGGCCCTGATCCTGGCAATTAACTAGATTTATCCAGCATGCTGTATATTAGTCGCCGGGGCGATAGCATTGCACGGGGCTGAGCATTGCTATCGCCACTATACATGGAGCGATGTAGGGGCTTTTTCGATGCCATCTAGTGAGATCACTTAGAACAAACCCCTTAATTGCTATGTGTGTAAGCCCCATAAGCTTTGCTTGTTAGCAAGACAATAACCAACTTGTACCACAGCCCTCACAGACAGATCTATTTAATTTAAAGCAATTTAAACACTTGAATTGTACACTGGTAGACTCTGATCAATAATTAGTGTGACCTCTGCAGATGGGTAATTAATCAGTCTATTAGGTATATCTTTGCAATGAGGATAGCTACTTCTGTAACCAATTATTTTTTGTTGCTGGTCTTCATTTGTACAAAAAAAAAAAAAATTCACATGTTTATTTTGGTTTTGTTTCCTGAATTATTGCATTTCATTGTTTCATTGACACAATGATTGTGATACATTGACAGGTTAAGTTGTACGGCCACCAGTGGAATATAATAATTGTCTGCCTCCATGCTATTGTGGATGAGAGTGTGTGAACGGGACTCCAGGTTCACCCACTCAGTTGCGACCCCATGCTGAGATGGGCGGGTCCCACTTTGGGGTAAGGACCCACAGTTTGAGAACCACTGTTCTAAGCAATCTAGTCAGATTGCTTAGAAAATCAGCTAAAAATCACCCCATGTGTATGCCCCTTAAGTTTTACTGTGTGCACCCTACTCAGCAATAAAGATTAAACACCTTGTCAAAACAGATAGGACAATGGAACTGAGCAAATGAAACACATTGAAGTAAGGGACAATGACTATTCAGCAACTGCCACTTTGAGTAGTTAAGTAAATTTAAATAAATACACATTTTTAAAAATTATGTACAGGAGTGTCTAAGTTAAAGTTTGTTGAGAATCTGCATAGTGATTTAAAAAGAAAAAAAAAAATGATTCACCAAAAATCCACACCCAACCTGATAAAACCCACCAACATTACAAAGAATGAGGGCGGTAACTGTGTAGGGTCCAGGTAGGCTAGTTGCTAGAGACTTATACATATAGATGCAGGTACAAATAGACTGTAATTGTAGCTAAAGGTAATTGTACCAAGAAATAAAGTATATTCTATGTAAAAAAAATAATAATAATAAAAAAAAAAAAGATTATGTGAAAAGTGCCAAAGGGGAGAACTGCCATAGTAACCTGATGCCTAGTCACTGGGATCTGCAATGCAAAAGCTAGCATTCACAGCAATTTAACACCACAGTACAAGGTGTTACCATCCCTTATTAGTTACACAATAGAAACATAGCATGCAGAAAATAAATAATAAATTCAATTAATGGTAAAAGCAAATTCAAACTCACATTTTATATCCAGTGGGATCTGCTTTTCCTCAGACCTTCCACATTATATAATCGCAAACAAAATACTGTTCTACATTAAATATTTGACACTGTACTGCTAAGCAACTGGAGACTAAAGCTGGGTACACAGTAGACGACATGGCAAAAGATGCAAAGTCGTCAGGGATTTCCCTTGAACTGCATGGAACTCCCTGACAAAGGATATGGGGCATAATTCTGCTTGGGCTGTAGTTTTGTGAAATTTACCCAAACTACAACCTGTGGTGGCAGGCAGCGGGGGAGGGGTCAGCGTTCACCCAGCAAGGCCACCTCACATGCCTGGTCCTGCCCTGTGATGTGTATGTGAGGCCCAAGCACATAACCAACTGCCCCCTGGCTGCGCAGCTGAGCTGTAAAGGCAGACCTCTGCACCTGCCGGTGGCTTCCGGGCTTTTCCTTACTGCCTTGTTGTGGCTCCCGGATTCAGGTCCTGATTTTAGGCACTTAATCCCAGCTGACAGCAGTACTGTAGCAAGGCGAGCTACCCAAACTATGACTGTGAGCTACTGGTAGCTCGCGAGCTACAGGTTGGGGACCACTGATCTAGTGCATATCTGTAAATGCTATTTATATCTGTACTGATTCTGATTAGACACTGAATGATTTTGTCTACTGCATAGCGAGTGGCCACATTCCAACAGTATGCGGTCACTGACAATACCCTCAGATCTACAGACGACAAAAGACATCACAAACAACTCACTATTAACAAAGTAGTGTGTACACACTAGAGCAGGGCTGGGCAATAAGTGGCCCTCCAGCTGTTGATGAACTACACATCCCAGCATGCTCTGCCTAAAGGTGCGTACACACGTACAGATTTTCTGTCTGATCTATCTGGTGGGAATAAAAACCTGGAAATGTATGGGAGCAACTGACAATCAAAAAATTGTTCCCAAACACTTGAAAACAGACAGTGATCAGTCAGACAAATTGTTTAATCATTCTAAGATAACAAATTTATGCAAGCATATATTTTTTTTCTGTTTTCCTGCATTTGGTTGGAAATTTTTGATTGTCAGTGGCTCCCATACATTTCCAGGTTTTTGTTCCCACCAGATAGATCAGACAGAAAATCTGTACGTGTGTACGTACTTTTAGTTTTGCTATTTGGCCATGCTTAAACTGATGAAAGGCATGCTGAGATGTGTAGTTCATCAACAGCTGGAGGGCCGCTTATTGCCCAGCCCTGTACTAGAGGATATGTGCATTAGGCATATTGTTTAAAATATCGTTTAAGGTGTACACAGCTTTAAAGTGGGTACACACCTGATAGATCAGCAGAACAAATCCAATCTTTTTACAGTTAAAACAAACCAGAGAGCATCAGATTTTCTGTATACTCACTACACCAGAGGTTCCCAATCTTTTTTGATTCACCGCACCCTAGAGAATCAGAATTTTTTTCACGGCACCCCTAGGTCCAAAAAAAATTAATTCAATTGGGTTTATATGCGATTCTTAGAGGCAGTTATGTGGTAAAGGGCAGGATTTGCTTCTGTTTGTACACATTTTATAATTGGCAGCCACCAGCACTGGTTTTGCTCCTAAATAATTAACCATTAATAGTTTGAGTTGGTCCTGGACCACCAAGCCGCGGCACCCCTGCATGTGTCCCGAGGCACCCCAGGGAGCCACGGCACACAGTTTGGGAACCACTGCACTACACAGTTATCATTCCTATAAGAATGATAAATTCCCTAAAGATTGTTGATGTGATGTTTTCTGCATGGCAGTGTCTTAACACAGGGCATGCTGCACTGACCAGCTGGAATTCCCAGATTGGCCCATTTATTGCACAGTGTGTACCTAGTATTAGAGAAACAAAATAAAAAAAGTAACCATTAACTGTAGCTAAAGGTTACTTGCAATTAGGATTTGTACATTTAGTTTACAAATGTAAATAAATACAGGAAACAAACAAATGTTGCAGTTCATGTCACTAGGGAGAGTTATAGGGTCTATCATTCTAATGACACTCATCACAGCAATATGGATGTTACTAAAGCTGAAATGTACTAATTTGGGGCTCCAATCAGAGCCCAAACTAAAACCCCACACCTCTGTAAAGGCTAATCTACTTCACTGGCAGAGAAGGGTCTGACTAAATTGCTTATATACTGTATGGCCAGCTGCACACTGTAATTTCACCCAGTGGGGATCAAGCAAGCTTTCCAGCTTTGCAGGTCCTCTATTACCAGGTACAGTATAACTAAAACCATCTGAAGGCTAATGGAGAAGATACTGCAAACCTCATACCATGCAGTAGGGGAAATACAATACTGCCAGAGAAAATCAGTGATTTCTCCATGTATCCATGTTATAAATCAGAGGAAGTAGCAATAACCCCTTCTGCAAAAAGTCCTAAGATAGTTGTTACACCTTCAAAAATGAAGCCCTTTATTTTGCAAACACAATCTACTTTTGTTTTGTAAAACATACAACATGGTAGTCACTACATTATTTTACACCTTCAGAAGTTAAGAGCGACTACAATGTGGATAAGAGTTTAATGTACAATGGAGTACTGTAGAATAGAATTCCAGTGGCCACTAGAAAGCCCCAAAAAGTACATTGTAGGAGGAACTTGTATTATAGTTGTACCACTAATACATTGAGCAGCCTAAGCCATTGATATATATATATATATATATACATACACTGAGATAACAGCTTATGTAACACTGAACACACTGACACCATTTCTCATTAAACTGGGAAATGTAGCACTGGGGGTTGGTCAAATCCCAACCGCAATATACAGTAAGGCAAACAAGACTGAGAAGGCCACCAGGGCAGGGACAAGAACCACAAGTACCAGCTGGCTCTAGCACTAGAACGGAATGCACATGTAATAATCCCGTACACGCCTCACACTAGTAGAGCCCAGGGGAGCTCACCCCACATTGCCTGCTGCAGTGAGCCCTGCTGGGCACAGCAACTACCCCACAGCGCGGATCAGGGGCTTCCACCAATGTAGCAGCAATGGGAACCTTGGGAGTCCTCATGATGACAGTCTCCCTGTTCTACAAGATAGGAACTATATTATTACAAATAGGCAGCTTTCCCTCTGCTGGGGGGTTAGATATGTTTGGATGCCCCTTATGGAGGCAGCTGCAGGTAGCGCGTACAAGAAGCCCATAAAGGGAAGTTCTCAGGAGCAGCAGGCAGGAGTCAGCAGCAGCATTCCAGGCTGTGCAGCCAGTGCAGGGAGCTGGCACACCCCCACCCCGCATGTGCCCGGGACTAGGTCACACATGACGGAGCACTACACTACATGTCAAAGTCCAGTCCAAACAGCTGCAGCTAACGCCGGTCGCCGTACGGAGACCCCCGCACACAGACAGCAGGGCTAAGCCGCAGGAGATAACCCCTTCCCAGCCCCCGCCATAGGAGATCAGTGCAGGGAGAGGCGCGGTATTGCCCAGCAGGCTGCAACAGGTGATGTGACACACAGCGTGCCAGCGGCTCTCACTCACCCAAGTTGTGTCTGGCTGCCGGGCTGATCCCCGGGTCTCTAGTCCAGCATCAGCGAGCATCCCGCGGCGCCCATATCAGTCCTGCCGGGGAGAGCTCCGGGCTGCTGCAGCTGCACGGGATCCCTGGGAGAGAGGAGGAGAGCCGGGCACAGACACACCTGTGGGCGCTGCACACATCCGCTCCCCAGCACAATGCCAGACAGGAAACAGAGAAAAAAAAAAAAAGCCCAGCGGAGAAAGGAGAAAGGAGAGAGAGAGAGGGAGAGACGGGTCCTCCCCCAGCTCCGCAGCATCGGGTTACACAGGCGGCTGGCCGTGCCCGGGAATGCTGCTGCTGCTGGGGTGTATGACACTGCCGCCCCCTCCTCGCCTTCACCACAAACAAAGCGGCTTATTCCCTCTCACTGTCGTACTATATGCACAACAACGCTGCTCATCCATCACACAATACAGACGCACAGTCACTGCTGCCACCGAGCAGCTTGGTCATTTGTTATTATCACTATTATTGTTTATATTATACACACATACACACACCCGCCTGACCCCTGCAAACTGCTGGGTCTCCGTATCATACAGCACAACAGGAACCTTTGCATTTTTGGTGGACTTTATACAAGAAATAATATCTATCCTTGTGTATCAATGCCTATTTCCCTATAGAATGTAAGCTTGCATGCAAGGCACTTATACATTTGACTGTCAATAGTTTGATGTAACACTATCTCCTATTGTAAAACGGAATATGCTGCGCTATACTGTATATGAAACTGTTAATAAATATCTCTCTATATACACGCATACATACCTATCTATCTATATATAGTATACACACATGCATGTGTAAATTACTAACCAAATCTTCCAATATTATCTCTCTCCAAGCTTTGATAAATATCCCCCATAAATAATCTATGAGAACTTTAAGTCCATTTGCAGGCCAACAGCGCTTCCACAGTGATGTCTTGCTTGTATCATTTAGTTGGAAAAAAAATAATTTTATGTTGTTTCGGCCAAGGCTATATGACATGTTTGGTTTGTATTTTTATTATAAATAAATTAATTAATTAAAAGCTTACCTATATACCACCACCTTCACCATGATTCGGTCCCAGTCACGCACCATCCGTCCGCTCGAGATGACATCACACAAGGGTGGCAAACTGTGCCTTGCCACGCACAGACGTTCGGTGCATTGCCTGGTAACCACAATAACAACAAATAAACATAGCACCAGAATGGCATTCATCATCACATGAGGATGCCAGGACTCTCTCCATGTTCGGTTTCTCATCACATGCTCAGGGCTACCATCAGAAATTGTGGGGCCCGGGACTGACAGTAGGGGGTGTGGTATGGGACTCCGACAGTCGGGATCCCGACAGTCATTATCCCGACGTCGGGATCCCGACTGCCCAGAGTCAGACAGCGTGGCTCGCGCGAGCCACCTATTCTATTCTCCCTCTATGGGGGTCGTGGACCCCCACGAGGAAAAATAGCGGGTGGCGGTCAAGCACCCGACTGTCGGCGTTTTGACAGTCGGGATCCCGACGTCGGGTTAACGACTATCGGGATCCCGACTGTCGGGAACCCGTCCGAACACCTGGAATGCCTGGTAAGACCTCTGTCTGCAACACTGGCTAAACTTTACATTTACATTGCTTCAAGAGAAATGTGAACGTGATTTATGAAAAATTATTCTTTATAAACTCCATTCCTGGGCCCCTTTTCGGTCAGGATTGCCGCCACGTCGGCCGGACCCAGGTAAAATGGAGGGGGTGGGGCCACAGGTGGTTACGTCTTTGTGAAAAAGAAATAAACGAGAGGCAGAGAGAGGACAGGCTGCCGCTGCAGCTGTCTCTCCCAGCTCAGCACACGGATCTTAGTAGTGTGTGCTGAGCTGGGGAGAGAGGCTGTGCTGCAGCGGGAGCCTGTTATCTCCCTCCACACTACCTGGCTCCCTCCCTGCAATGGTGGAGCGTTACCTGGGCCTAGGGATCCTGGGATTTCACAAAATCTTCCCCAAATCGCCAGGATTTCAAATTCAAATTTCAGGTTTAGACTGCGCATGCGCAGTCCAATGACGGGTAGCGAGTGAGCACTTGCTCAAATGCTGCCTGTCTGTCCTGACCTGGTGCGTGGCTCTGCACAGCATGATGTGATGCTAAAAGTCACACTATGCAGGCTGCACCCCCACACATACCTGCCCTGCTCCTTTGCCGCTGGCCCGGATGTTCAGTTGGCACCCCCGCTCCACTCACCGGCTGCTCCCCAGCCTCATCACCTGATACACCAAGTGTGTAAGTGAATGTGCGCGGCGTTTGGTTGGGTGGCATAGGAGTTTTTTTTTCTCCAGCCCAACCCCTCTCAATGCCTCTGTCCGCAGTCCCCATTGATGGCTGCCCTGCACATGCCAAATACCAAAGATGAAGAAAAATATTTAAGGTAAAGGTGGGTACAAACCAGGGTCGGACTGGCCATCTGGCACTTCTGGCAAATGCCAAAAGGGCCGATGGCCAGGTGGGCCGAATTTGTCCTGTGTGAGTGGCTACCAATCTCCGACTGGTCTGCAGAAACATGGCCGCCGGCCTCCTGCACTGAGGACATTTCTAGTGCAGGAGGCCGCTACAGAGACAGGGGGGTTGTGGCTATAGGCGTGTGCATGGGGTGCACAGGCACCTCCTAATGAATGGCACCCCCTGCACGATAGGAGCAGCCCCTAGTGACTGCGGTCACCGCACGTCTGGGAGGAAGTACCGGGCCCCGACTCCCCAGTACCCACACAATGCTGCTGCCGCTCAGAAGGGGGGAGAGTTCCGTGATTCGCGGGTAATAAGGGGACGGGGCTTAATGCCGCAAAATGCCCACCCCCATCAGAGATACCTCTTCGGCTGGATCAGGACACTACAGGTAGTGTGCCCTCCCCCTGCCCCAGGCCTCTCAATAACACCCTCTCTCTCTAACACTCTGCCCCCCTCCCTATGACACTCTGCTCTACCTGACACTGCTCCCCCTCTCTCTCTTTGTAGTTGCCCCCCCCCCCCCCCTCCATGGCACTATGCCCCCCTCTCCATGGCACTTTGCCCCCTGACAATGCTCCCCTCTCTCCATGGCACTCTGCCCCCCCCTCTCCATGGCACTCTGCCCCCCCATCTCTGACACTCTGCCCCCCTCTCTCTGACACTCTGCCCCCCTCTCTATCTGACACTGCTCCCCCTCTCTCTGACACTGCTCCCCCTCTCTGCCTGTCCATGTCCAGCCACTCCCAGTGTGCCCAGTCCAGTGCCCCAGTAAGTCAAGGGCAAGTGCAGCGCTACTGTGCTCCAGGCAACAGCCCTGTGTGTGCTGTCCCAGAGTCCTCCTAAGCCCTCTGAGCATGTAATCCCCCATGGCATCGAGCATGAAAGCCCTGGCATCAAGCATGAAACCCCTAGCAATTAACATGTAGGTAAGCAACAATTATGTGGCATCATATGTAATAGCCCTTACAGTGTGTGGTATAATATGTGATGTAATGGGCATTACGGCATGTGGCATAATGAGCATCACATGTGTCAAATAATGTGTAATGATGGGCATCACGGTGTGAGGTGTAATGGGCATCACAGTCTGAAGCATAAAGCGCAAGGAGCATCACGGTCTGAGGCGTAATGGGCATCACAGTGTGAGGCACAACATGTAATGGGCATCATGGTGTGAGGCGCAACATATAATGGGCATTATGCTGTGTGATGTAATTTATAATGGGCATTACGGTGTGTGGTGTAATGGGCATCACGGTGTGAGGTTTAATGGGCATTACGGTGTGAGGCGTAATGTGTATCATGGTGTGAGGCGTAATGTGTAATGGGCATCACAATGTGAGGTGTAATGGGCAGCACGGTCTGAGACGTAACGTGTAAGGAGCATCATGGTGTGAGGAGTAATGTGCATCACAGTGTGAGGCGCAATGTGTAATGGGCATCATAGTGTGAGGCGCAACATGTAATGGGCATCACGGTGTGTGGCGTAATGTGTATTGAAAATTACATTGTGTGGTGTAATGTACATTACGGTGTGAGGCATAATGTTTAATGGGGCATTATGGTGTGTGGCATAACATATAATAGGCATTATTGCATGTGGTATACTACGTAATGGGTGTGTAATGTGTAATAGGCATTATGGTGTAAATTTTTAAAGATTGTGTCCTATTCTGTAATGGTCACTAAGGTGTGTTCCATAATGTGTAATGCCTCCTTTTTCTGATGCCACGCCTCCTTTCCATAAGACCATACCCCTTTTTTGCCGCGCAAGGGTCCCGCCTACCACAGGTGGGCCTGTGTGCTCAAAATGCCAGGGCCGATATCTGGACCCAGTCCGGCCCTGGTACACACTGTATCATCGTGCATATCATTCCGTGTGAACATTAACTCCTGCAAATTGTTAACAATAACCCCCATCATCTGAACAGACAGTCCAATCTGATGATTGGCCAAGGTGGAAATTGTGGATATCAACATTTTGACAAAGTCAATCTTGTGCATGTTCACATTTTGGTATCAACTTAGCTATTGTCTGTCAGACATCTGTAAACCAAAATAGGCAGAGCACTGTAAACTGACTGATATTACTAGTAAATTCAGCTTCTATTATGTATGATATTGCTTGGTATAAAAGAAGCTGTAGGGGATTAGACTAGATGAAAGATGTACTAACCTTCAAAAGTGATAAAATGGAGAGTGATAAACAACCAGCCAATCAGCTCCTAACTGTAATTTTACAAACAGGCTGTATCGTGACATTTAGGAGCTGATTGTATGGTTGTTTATTACTCTCCATTTTATCACGTTTTAAGGCTTAGTGCATCTCGTCCTGGAACAGAGAAAGTTATACAAATTGTACCTTATTTTTTTAAAGCCCAAATATTTTCTGAATTCAGTATGCTGGTGTCAGTCAGCAGCTATAGGCCTTGCCCTTTTCTCACACTGGGGTTTATTTACTAAAGGTGCCCACACACTAGAAAGATCTGCGATTATAAGATGTGCGCATAAATTAGCCTTCAAATCTTTTGTCCGATCTGGACAAAAGATTTCAGGCAAGTGCACATCTTTACCAAAGATTTTTCTTAAGATCCCGTGTGCGTTACTATGGATCTTTTGTTAAACCTTCTGATCCTTTGTGCAGCACGTAAGATCAGAAGATTTAAGGCCCCCATACACTATACGATTTTGGGACGATTTCATCCGATTTCGGCACTTTGGGCCGATAACCGGATGAAATCGCCCCAAAATCGCAGGTGTGTGATATATGATCCAATCCGATGCGCATCGGACCGGATCAGGGAGGTCGGACGGTCAGCACATAAGATCATCCGACCTCCCTGTATGCTATGCATATGCCTGCCCACCTGTCAGGCATATGCATGCAGACACCGGGGGGCGGGGGAGCACGGCGGGCAGACACACTGACCTGGCCGGCATGCTGTGATAACAAATAGCAGCGCTGCCGCTGCGGGACGGGACGCTCAGTGGAGGCTATTAGATTTTTAAAATACCTGTCAAATGACCGGCCGTTCTGTGATTGGCTGAGAGCTCTCTCAGCCAATCACAGAACGGCCGGTCATTTGACAGGTATTTTGAAAATCTAATAGCCGCCACTGTGCGTCCCGTCCCGCAGCGGCAGCACTGCTATTTGTAATCACAGCATCCCGGCCAGGTCAGCATCACTCGCCACACCCGGGAACTCATTTGTGAGCCGCCGCCCGCCCCCACTACTGCCGCCGCCCGCCCCCACTACTGCCGCTGCCCGCCCCAACTACTGCCGCTGCCCGCCCCACTGCTCCTCACCGCCCTGCAGCTCCCCATTTGTTTTACATGTGATAAATCGCAAGCGATTTATCACATGTAAAAACTGGCTCATCAAGTGCCAAATTGTATGTGAGCCTCCCGGGGAGCTGCCGGGCGGCTCACAGGAGAATTGGGTCTGACTTGTCCTAAGGACAAGTCAGCCTTATGTATGGGGGCCTTTAGCAAAAGATCCACGGGAGCGAGCATCGCCCGATTTTCGACCGATTTTTGACCGATTTATCGAAAACCGGCCAATCGGCCCAAAAATCGTTCTAGTGTGTGGGCACCTTAAGATGGGAGTTCTCTTGAAGATGGGTGTTGCTATGTTGCTATGGGCAACCAATCAGATTATATCTATTATCTTCTAGAACAGGGGTGGCCAACCCGCGGCTCTCGAGCCGCATGCGGCTCTCCCCCTGTTAATGTGCGGCTCCTGCTCTTACTCAGCTGCCCGCCGCCCACCGTCTGTCCCTGTCCCCCATCCCTCCATTTCCCGCTGCTGCGGGACAGGAAGAGGGAGCGCGCTGTCAGATCCACTGCAGCGTCCCTCCTGACCCAGGGCCCAGACTGATAGGTGGCGCAGGAGCGCGGGGAGAGGTGACGTCAGGCGGTGCGGAGAGGCCACGTGTAGCGGCAGAGACAGGACCTCATGCAGGAGAGTGGCGGATCGGGTGCTGAGAGGGAGAGCTGAGGTGCCGCCAACCTCCCCAGTGTGAGCCGCTCCCGGAACCTCAAGTACCCGGCAATAAAGGGAGCAGCAGGAGCAGCCGGGCGCCTATCTGACCCGGCAGTGCAGGTGCGTGACCCGCAGAAGACACCCGGCACCTGGCCGTGCAGGAGCTGCTGAAAGAAGTGTCCAGCGCCTACCCCCTGCGCTGGGACAGACAGCAGGCAGCAGAGAAGAGGATCCGGCCGCAGCCTTACTACCCGGTGATGATTGACAGCCTGAACCGGCAGACGGGGGAGCAGCACCCAGGACTGGGATTGCAGAGCGTGACTGGTAGGAGCCGGCAACTGACATGGGCTGTAAGGTAGATGCACCCTAGATAACCCGCCTGTCCATCACCCCCTTAACCCACCGATCTTTGCCCCGCACCCACCTAGGCCACACAGGGGCATCAGTAGGCCTTTAAGACCCCCCTTCAGGGACACAGCCGCAGAACACACTGCACACACCCTGGGACACAGGAGATCAGCAGAAAGGGGCCTTGTGTAACGGGCATTACGGCATACAGAATAATGTTTAACGGGCATTATAAAGTACAAAATTATGTGTAACAGGCATTATGGCATTTTCTATAATGTGTGGTATAATGTGGCACCGTGGGGGCATACCCGGCACCGTGGGGGCATACCCAGCACTGTGGTGGGAGCAAATGTGTATCTGGCACTATTGGGGGCATATGTATATATGGCACTGCACTATTGGAGGCATATGTGTATCACACCCACCCAAGGGGTCCAAATAGATCATGCCCCTTTTTTTGGCTCACGCGCCTTCGGCGCGCGCATGTTGTTGGCTCTTTAGCTTGACTACAGATATTTTTCGGCTCTGTACGTCTGACCGGTTGGCCACCCCTGTTCTAGAAGGTGCTAAATAAGTTCTTATTGGTTAGTATGGGCAATATCCATCTTCAATAGAACTCCTGTCTTAAACCCCTTTCACATTGCACCTAATTACAGGGTTCATGCCGTTTTCTTGCCAGTTTGACCCAGTAATTGGTACGATGTGAAAGGGGTTACCGGTTACAGCAAACCAGTTTGTTGCCCTGTTGCTTTGCGGTGTGAACGGATTAATCAGGTCGAGTGACCCGTTTCCCGTTCACACTATGGAGGAGGCAGTGCTTGGAGCAGCTCCAGCTCTAAACACTGCCTCCTCCCCCCACCCCCAATGACACTCCACCGAACTGCTGCGCCCCCTATAATGTCAGCGAACCGGCAATATTGCCGGTTGAACAGACCACACATGCAGGGTCGCACCGGGACTGAACCGTTTCAAAGTCCAAGTGCAACCCTGCATTTGCAGTCTGAAAGCAGTATTAGTAAATAAACCCCACTGAGTGATGACAGCATCGTGTCTGCTCTACTCAAACATTTATATGTGCCATTTTCCTATTCCAAATAAGATAATAAGGCTGCAAAAAAGTGCTGCATACATTGCTTCTGTTTTTTTTTTAACATTTTTTTTAACATTTCTGTTATTCTACAAAACTGTACAGTTAAAAATGTGTTTCTTCCAAAAAAAGAGATGTAACAGATTAATACAATTCTTAAAATAATGTAGTTCTCAAAATTAAAAAAAATATATATAGCAGTTGATCAGTGCCAAATGAAGAACTATGACTGTCTTCTCATGGGTTTGAACAATATGGTGTCAGAATCCACAGCTATTATACTTGTTACAGTATGTAAAAAAACATGCCAAGACATGCCTCTGATTTAGACTAACTTCGTTGCATCTCAAACCCTCTCCATCTGATAACCATATACTCCATCTGATAACCATATACTATATATGATCAGAAGATATCCAAGCAACCCCCTCAATCTGTATTTACAGTTTACACCATGATTACCAACTTTCCTGGAATGTCCAAGAATGTTGCACATTTTTGTGGACTCTTCCAAACCCTCAAAACATACTACCCTACACTCTCAGAATGGCCAGGAGGCTACCCAAAATTGGGTCCCTCTCCCGGTCCATCCTGCCTGCTCCCCAGAGCCCCTGCACCCCTCTTCTCCACGGTCACAAATCCCAGAGAGGAGAGGAGGCAGGGCTAAAATGACACAATTTAAGCCCCCCTCTCTGCAGACCTGCACATCAGCATTTGTGAGGCATGGAGGTGGGGCTTGGTGATGTCATCCTCGTCCCTGCCTCAGATGCGTTGCCTCTCCAGGCTTCTGTTCACTTTATGAGTAAAGAAAGCTGTTAGGGACCTTGCTACATACTGGCCTACCCACCTGGAATGGCCGTGTGGCTCCTGCAAATCTGGTGGCACTCCCAGCCTCCGGAAAAGTGGGCAAGATCTCGCAGACCCCCGCAACCCCCCTTGGCCGCCCACTGACAGAGCACAAGTGGGAGGATCAAAGGGGGCCCAGTGCAATTTGCACTGAATTATAACATCTTAGCCCATCCCTGCTATATAGTGCCTGTTTTTACAGCACGCTATAGTAGGCGGGATGAGACGAGATTATGCAATCGTGCAACTAGGCCCCCACGTACAACCTGTAAACCAGACAGCCATGCCCCTTAAATGCCGAACATCCTCCAGTGGGAATGTATGCCTTGATATTGTTATTCATGCTGAATTGGATCTATGATGTGATTGTAGCAGTCTACAATGATGCAATGTTGCAGACATGACAACCCCCGCTGCACAACCCCTACATGTCATCATTCCCCTCTGTCATATTCCCAGTATGCCATACCATGTACCCCCCCTGCTATGCAAAACTGTCCTCCGGTAGAGGGCAGCCAGAATATCGACTAGTATGAAAATAATATGGGGTATGAATAAGAGAGAAAGAAGATGATCCTGATATGCAGATTTACATTCTGCCAATCTTACATACTGGACAGTATCCCCCCCCCCCCCCACGCCGGCCGCTTACTGTATTCAATGTTCCGGGGGAACCCTTGCTGTCAGATGACGGCAGAGGCATAACTACAACTTTGTGGGCCCCATAGCTAAATCTTAAAAGCCCCCCCCCAAGCTTTGTCATCACAATTATATTGACTGCGCCCCTATCATGTAGTGTGTATGGGCAGAAAGAAAGAAAGAGAGGGGGTTTTCAGAGCAAAAGGGGGAATGATTGAAAAAGGGACAGAAAGAGTGTTACGAAGAAAGCATGGGGAGAGAGGGAGAATATGGATGTAAAGACAGATGGTTGGGGGCATGGGCAGATAGACGGACAGAGCACAATATGGGGACATTGACGGACAGGAGGGGGCATAGATGGATAGATGAGAGGAGTCATGGACGGATAACAGGGTCATAAATGGATGGACAGAAGGGGGCATGGATGGACGGGAGAGAGCAAAGACAAATGGAAGGACAGAAGAGGGCACATGGATGGATACGAGAGGGCATAGACAAATGGAAGGAAAGAAGAGGGCACATGGATGGATGGGAGAGGGCATAGACAGATGAACGGATAGAAGAGGTATATTTGTTTGGATGTGAGGGGGCATAGACAGACAGGAGAGGGCACATAGACAGATGGACAGGAGGGGGCATAGACAAACAGGAGAGGGCATAGACGGATGGATAGGAGGGGGCATAGACAGGTGGAATGGACAGGAGGGGGCATATACGGATGTATGCGAGAGGGCATAGACAGATGGATGGACAGGAAGGGGTATAGAAGAACAGACATGACTGGTCTCCCTAACTATACCAGTTGCAGGTTTTATGGAGCTTGGGGTAGTGTGTGCTCGAATGCAATGCCACTACACCCTGTAAAGTTTATTATTATTTTGTAAAAATAGTTATTCTCAAGTACTGCTGCAAGGGTTTGGAGCCCAGCAATGTATTTACTAGAAGGGAGCCCATTCTGTGCAGATGAGTACAGGAATGGGCCAGACAGAGTTTCACACTGGATGAACTTACCCAGGCTTTTGGTCTGTAGCAATGCCAGACTTCTTGTCTGCAATGATTGATCCCTCTCCAATGGGGCTGAGGCCGGCGGCTAGCTTGTGGGCAGCTCCAGGGCTCTGGGGCCGGAACACGGTCACAGGCGACAAGGTGCGACGGGAGCCGGGGTCACAGCCTGCACTGGATGATCACAGATGAAGTTAGAGAGCAGACAGGGGAGAGTGCCAGCAGCGTCAGGATACAGCAGCGTGACCACCGGGTGACGCAGTGGACTGGAGGCACTGATGGGAATGAGGAGATGCAGAGCCAGATTAAGGTCTAAATGGGCCTGGAGCTGAAAATGATCAAGGGCCTATTATGCACAAAAATAGGGGTTGTGGCCAGCACCTAATAATGTGGGGGGCGTGACCAGTGTTCTGGTAGGGTGGTCTGCTCATGGGTGCGTACCTGGAAAAGGCAGGGGGCTGGCATAAGAAAAATGCAGAGAGATATATTGGCGGGTGCCCTCCAAAGGTGCACATGCAGGATGCCGATGTCCTAAGATACTTGCGGGGTGAGGCGGCACTCCAGTCATAAAAAAAATACTGGAAGCCAAAACTTGGTAGACAACATTTCAGCACCTTTTATGTGGTCACCTAAATTTATCACACCATATAACCCTTATACAAATCATGCAACACAATAGAAACCCCCTTATACTGTACTTGCCTCTTACACATTGTGCCACATGGAATGAGCCAAAATTCACACTATGGCACACAGATTGAGTCAAAATTCACGTTATGCCACACAGATTAAGGCAAAATTCACATTTTGCCACATGGATTGAGCCATAATACACATGATTATACCAAACAGATTGAGCAATAATGCACAATATGCTCCATAAATAGTGGCATTGCGCGCCATAATGCCCATTACATGTTAAGCCACGCACCATAATCTCCATTACGTATTATGCCAAACACCATAATGCCTATTAAAAATTATGCTACATAAGTGAACAAAAACCATATATATATATATATATATATATATATATATATATATATATATATATATATATATATATAAATAAAACAAGTACATACACATAAAAAAATCTTATATTAGGCAGTTAAAAAATTGCAATTAATTAATATAGGTCAAAAACCCTTTTATTGGGGTCATTTATTGGAAAAGTTCCAGATGATATTGGCTGATAAGGTTCATTTTGGAATTAATTTGTAAGCAAACAATCTGTATTCTTTAACGGAATAGGTAATATGCAGACAGTCAATGTTCCATAATGAAATTCGCCTGAACGGCTAGCATTATAATCAAAACTGTAAATGGATGATATTACCGGCTTTGTAGATATAATAGTCCCGCTGTATGAGGGTCCGCTTCTACCGGCGTTACTCAATTAGATTGGAGCCGGCACCGGTGGATATTATTGACCTATATTAATTAATTGCAATTTTTTAACTGCCTAATATAAGATTTTTTTATTTACTTGTTTTATATATATATATGGTTTTTGTTCACTTTAAATAAATAAAATATAATAGATCAATACAGTGCGCTCTCTATATACATTTTTTATTCTTTGGTCCAGATTGTTTCTGTTCTGGGAGCAACATCACAGCTGTATTTAACAAATTATTATTTTTAATCCATTTTTTTTAATTAATAGGTGCGCCTGATTATACTTATTTAAGTATTATCCTTTTCTTTATGCTACATAAATGTTGCTTACAAACATGTTCATTGCCAGGAGTTCCATGCTCATTGCCAGGGGTTCCATGCTCATTGCCATGTGGGATTACATGCTCATTGCCAAGGGGGAATACATGCTTGCTGTAACTGGGGGACAGCCACTGCCGGGCAGAAATTACAGCCATTGACAGCCGGGCAGAGAGCAAGGGGCTGCCCGGCTGTATTCAGAGCACTGCATGTCCCGCATATTTGAAATAATACCCCTTTCACACCAGAAAATGCAGGGATTTACCCGGGAATATGGTCCAAGGATCATGCAGGGACATTCCCGGAATGGCCCATTTTACACCAGCCTAGTCCCTGCATTTTCTGGTGTGAGGGGGAGAGAAAACCACCCCCGCCCCCCTTTAAACAACAGCTATATCTTCGGAACCAACTGACTATTTACA
The DNA here is from genome assembly GCF_055691185.1 of Crinia signifera. Lineage (NCBI taxonomy): Eukaryota > Metazoa > Chordata > Amphibia > Anura > Myobatrachidae > Crinia > Crinia signifera. Next base: position 160,024,455 of record NC_139220.1, on the reverse strand, counting down.
TGTAGGCTTCGAATGATTTTGGTCCCGTGAAACTGGGCCGTTTGGCTCCAGAGAAATCTGTCAAACAACATGAACAGCCATGAAATTACATTTCAGAAATGAAAAAAAATTGGTTTACCCGCAATATCTCTAGAAAAAATGAACCCATATGGACTAGGTATCAGATTGAAGGCCCAGCGATTTGGTTTTGACTGAGATCAACCTCAAGCTTTTGTGATGCCGGAGGGGGAACTGGCAGCCGTTGGAACCGGGTGGAGGTCGGAATTAGCGGGTCCCATGTTATCCTATGGGGGAAACGTTCCAGGTTTGCCTGGCGGTATCTCCGGTTCCAGGGTGGCTACTGACGTGGGGCTGGGCTCGTTGGAAAGCCCTGGACCTCAGCTACAAATTTGGAGAATGGGCCTGGAGCTGTAGCTCCATCAGGCCCATTGTTAATCCGGCCCTGAGGAGATGGCGAATCAGTGCATCAGCCATACGGTTTCGCCTCCTTCCTCTCACTCAGTAAAGTACTGTACCCTGTGGGCCCCGAAACTGGCAGTAGCAGTGATTAAAAAAAAGAAGATTTTTTTAGAGGGTGCAGGAGACTCAAGTCACCGGGCCCCATAGCAGCTGCATCCCATGCAACCACTATAGTTACGCCACTGACGGCGAGGATTCCCCTAAACCGCGAGGATCTCGGCTAATGCAGGGAGCCCGCCGTTTCCATGTCGCTATAAAAACCCAGTGAGGTGGAAACGGCATGTGCAGGGAGGTCAGTTGAATACTGACCCTGTGAGCTGTGACGGCTCACAAAAAGCATTGAATATACTCCTCAATCTTTGGGCGGTATCCAATCAACTGTGTTTATTTGTCACAGCTAATGGATTTGCCAATGGCTATCCAATTAGCCCTGATACCTGGCACTTATCATGGATTATGCTACGAGTGCCTCAGGCCACATCTGCAGACGTCACTGAAAGTAACCATGGATCAGTTATAGCTTTTTCAGAGGCGATTCAGCTAAGAAGGCCTGGTTATATTGCTAATGAATAATTTCATACTTACCTGTGTGCCACATAAATACGTGCAGTGGGGTAAACGGACAGGTTATTTTATTGACTCCATCATAGTGCCTCTACAGCTGACATTCAGCTGCTTTGATTCTGTAGAAATGATTGATCTTTAATGTAAAGGGGAAACACTATTTCCCAATAGGTTTATTATCATTTTTATATATGCGAAGTCTTGGATTAAAAAGTGTTAATAGTGATGAAGGAAGAAACTTTTCTTTGCTGCTAATACCGAAGAACGGAATGAAAATAAAACATCTATTTATGTTTGTTGGATAAGAATCTCACAATTCAATATATGAGAAAAAGATTACGATATTACATTTATTTTTATCTTTTGAAGTTATTGTGGTAATCTAAAATAAATACTAACATGACTGGATTTTAGAGTTTAATCCCGTTTGCTCTTTGTACCTCATTTTCCATTTTTATGTTATCTTGACATAACAAGCTTTCCCTAGCTGTCTGTTTTGAATAAGAATAGAAAGGTTTGTACACAGTGACTGATAGAAGTGAAATAAATTCAGTGATATGATTTTATCTGTCATCAGACACAGCTACGTGATTGACGAACTGTAGATATGTGATGCGTGTAATGGGGCCTACACATGTAGCGATTTAGGGACATTTTTTAAGGGATCTCACTAGATCCCTTATGCCCGGTACACACCAGGGTGACCCGCTCACGATCCACATTGTGAGCGAGTCGTCCGACCCGCTTACAATCACGCGGAGCGCACGACCCGCTCACGATGTGCACCGTGAGCACCCGGGTGTATGGTCGTTTTCAGATCCTACCTGCTGCAGGTAGGATCTGAATAACGATCGACCGACCCGCGGGGCCGCGCATAGGATCGGGATCGGATCAGAACACGCAAAAAAGGGCCCAATCTACCTACAATCTACATCCAAGCAGTCTGGATTGGATCTAGATTGATGGGATTGGGCCCTTGTCATTCTGGTGTGTACCCTGCATTAGAAAATGCCCGTAAAAATGTTGACAGTGAAAGAACAAACTGGGTAACAACAGACAGACATGTAGGTAGAAGTGACACTTACTACCATGCTTCATTAATAATAGCCATTAACTGCTATGAAGGGAATCAGGTGAACCACCAAATTTTAACTTCTGGGTTCCAAGATTAATACCCTTTCGACCCGTTATCAGGTTAAAGTCACTGGGCCAGATGTATGAAGCTTCAAAAAGTGACTAACTGGAGTGATAAACTGGCTGGAGTGATAAACAACCAGCCAATCAGCTCCTACCTATAATTTTTCAAACCCAGCCTGTAACATGGCAGGTAGGAGCAGATGGGCTGTTTGTTTATCACTCTCCATTTTATCACTTTCTGAAGCTTGATACATCTGGCCCACTGTGTGAAAACAGTATATGACAAATACCAATACGGCTGTATATTTGTGTGATTGCTTTCCTTTTTTCCTTTTGGTCTTTACTGTTTTTCTACCATTGATTTATAACTGGGAGATATATCTATTTTCTTGCGATTGATCGGATTAACTTATTTTTTTAAATATTACAGCATAAAACATTCTAGCTAAAATGAAACAATACACTGTATGTCATGCTTAATGCTTGAAAAGTTGCATTTTATGCATTAATTGACCTTTAACTCTGTATTTCATAGCTTCAATTTGTTTTCAACAAAATGTTTACCTTTTAACTTGTATTGCGTCTGTTACTGATATTCTAGATCAAAATCTAGCAATGCTTCAAAGAAGACAATACATTTTACACATTTATGGTGTTTTAATGCTCTAATGCCCCTCCCTGCACAGATAAACAAATTGTTTATTTACAGTTGGACCATGGGATTGAGATTTGATGCAATTTATTGTTTGCTACACTCCACATCCAATAGTATGGTAATCACAGAGAAGACTGGAATCTGTGTCTGCTGTTTTCAACAAAACATGTCATTTAAGCAGTAAATGGAGATAAAATCACACAAACAGGCAGTGGGTAGTTCCAATAGCTGGGTCTCCTTTGGTATTAGACACTGCAGGATTACTCACAACATAGCTTTCATTTCAGACATTTTTACTAATCTTGTATTGACACTTTCCCCAAGAAATGTGAATAGCAATCTATAAAGACTGTACACAAAGGGCCTAATTCACTAGTGATCGGTTCCAGGGACCGTTGTTGCAGCTCTGCGTATAAGCGAATATATGCATGTGCAGGGCCGCTGTGCAAATGCCTCTGGTGACTATGACAGTCGCTGAGGTGTTCGCACAGAGGGGGGAGAGCAGGGGTTAGGACAGGGGGCTGGCGCATGGGGACACCCATCGTTTCCTGGGCGTGCTCACAAAAATGGAAACACAGGTGGGTCGAAGTATGCATGAAGTTGGCGGCTGATGTCACATTACGTCACCGCCTGTCCCGTTCTCGGACATTTCCGAGCCAAATAAAAGTCAGTTTAAACTGACTTTTATGTGCAAACGATGGGAAAAAATCATGTAATGGTCAGCGGCCGCTGATTGGCTGAGAGTGCGCTATCTCAGCCAATCAGAAGGCGGATAGTCATTTGACATGTTATTTTAAAGATGTAATAGCCGCCGCTGCCCGCCCGCTGAGTGACAGCATGAGGATTATCACTGCTGCCCGCCCCACTGTCACTGGCATCCCCCGCTGCAAGAAGAGACGCTGCTGCCAGCAAGCTGCACAGTGAGAGCACGGTGATTATCACCGCCGCCCGCCCCACTGTCACCGGCATCCCCCGCTGGGCACTCATCCGCCCCCCAGCCCACTGCAGGAGGTCGGACGTGATCGTACCTGCTGAACGTCCGACCTCCTGATCCGGTCTGATGCGCACGGGACCGCGCATCGAATCGGATCAAATGTCAAACACATGCGATTTTGGGACGATTTCACGCGATTTATCGGCCCAAGTGCCGAAATCGCATGGAATCGGCCCAAAATCGCATAGTGTATGGGGGCCTTTACATGTACGTTACAACTTTGGAGAAAAAAAAAGGAATGAGAGATAGATACAGTTACATTGAATCATCAGCACCATTTCCCAGCACTTTACCAAGTATAGTAGCTCTTACTAACTGCTTTGGGGCTCATCTACATTTGGATATAAGTCATTTTAACAGATTCCTCTCAGATGTAGCAGTACACACCCACGCTTCTAGGTGCCATGTTCACAATCTGTTTTCACAATCTCTCCATATATGGAACTAGACATGCCCTTTGGGTGGAGCATGACACGCCCCCTCAATGGGGCGATGTGCAAAATTCTACTACCAACAAACATCTCCCTGAAACTAGTTTTCAAAAGTAGGCAAGTATGAAATAAGCACATAAGCACAATTTATTGTGTAAATGCAAATGCAGGCATTTTAGTGTTTTGACTGTGCATTACTTCAGTAACTGATACTCTGCTCTAAAGGTCACAATTTCCTCTTACATCTGTTTGCTAACTACCCAAAGATTATAACGTCTTCCTGTTATTAAAACTAGTGCCAGTATCTTCCCTATTTTTGTGAATAGATATTTTGGTTTAGTACAGAAATGTAAATGATTTGCAGAGGCACTCCATGGCGCCTGCTCCCAGAATGATCATGCCATTGTGGCCCACCCTCCCTCATTATTAGAATGCTGGTTATCACACCGAGGCTATAGGGGGCTCCTGGAGACTTTTCCGGGTATGTGTATGAGGACTATACCTGTCTAAATTGTTAATAATTTCCCCAGACATAAAAGTGAGTGTGCTGAATAGCAGTTCCATGTAATGGGCATAGTCACTGCACATTGATAGGGAAATGTACTAAGATCTAATATGGAATGTGTACAAATGTCCCAGTCATACACATTCTCAGCTGGGAATCACACATCGGCTAAATTACAAAGGTAAAAATGTGACACACATGTACAAATCAATAGACCATTGATAAAACACGTTCACCTATCTCCAGAGACTTCAGTAGGGTATGGGTTATAGGGTCGACACATATTAGATCAACATGCATTGGGTCGACCAGAAAAGGTTGACATGGCTTACATCTACACATGAGATATGTCGACATAGCTAAGGTCGACAGGGTTTGAAGATCGGTACACGCATTTTTCAAGTTTTTTTAATCCCTGTCGACATAGTCGACATGGACACCATCGACGTGTACCACTGCGTTCGCCATGCTGCGGGCACGGTGCCTCGCTACGCTCACTACACTATTTTATTCTCCCTCCACGACCTAGTGGATGGTAGAGCATGAAATACCGCCTGTCGGCTAAAAAAAATCTGAAAAACTCATGTTGACCTTTTCACTGTTGACCTAGCCATTGTCATCCTAATGCTTGTGTCGACCTTCCAACCCTGTTGACCTTAGCCATGTCAACATATTTCATGTGTCGACCTTCAGTGGTCATATATATATATATATATATATATATATATGTGTATATATATTATTATTATTTATATACATTTACATAATACTTTAACTGTCCATTTCCGTGCTTTGCTCCGCCCCTGGGGTTAATATGTTGTGTGCTATGTGTAAACAGTATTGAACTCTGTGGCACACAGTAGTTTAGGAAGTGGTGGCAGTTGCTTATATATACTTATCAACCATAACATTAAAAGCACATGCCTAATATTTTGCCACAAAAATAGCTCGGGCACGTCAAAGCATGGACACCAAAGACAACTGAAGGTGTCCTGTGGTATTTTTCAGCAGCAGAATGTACTGTAAATTGCAAGGAGGGGCCTTCATGGCACTGACAATGTTTTTTCAGCACATCCCACAGATGCTTGATCGGATTAAGATTTGGAGGCCAACCCCTCGAATTCTTTGTCATGTTTTTCAGACCAATCTTGAATAAGTTGTGCACTGTGGCAGGTTGCATAATCCTGTTGAAAGAGGTCACTGCCATCAGGGCAACCAGTTCAGTTCTGAGACTCACGTGCCCAGTGTAGGCAGTTTTAGCGGTGGACACCGGTCAGCGTGGGCACTCTGATTGGACTGAGACTGTGTGTTCTGACACCTTTCTCTCATAGTCTTCATTAACTTTTTCAACAATTTGTGCTGCAATAGCTCTTATGTAAGACACTAGTCTTCAATTCTTACAAGCATCAATGAGCCTTGGGCACACATCCACATGTCATGTTGCCAGCTCATCAGCTGTTCTTTCCTTGGGCCACTTTTGTTAGGTACTAACCACTGCATACTGGGAACACTCCAGAGGACCTGCCATTTATGGAGATGCTCTGGCTCAATCGATCAGCTATCACAATTTGACCTTATCAAAATCGTTCAGATCTTTATGCTTACTGAATTTTCCTGTTTTCAAAACATCATTTTGAAGAACTGACTTCATTTGCTGATTAATATAGCCACCGCTTTTCAATGTTCACACCACCTGTCCATGGTTTTTAAATTCAATATTTTTTATTGATTTTTGCATATATGAAAAAAACAAGCAAACTAAGCATGTAAACACGACAATATACAGGTGGTACACATCAGGTGTTGTCGTATTATAGAAAAACCCTACAGGGAACAAGTAGCTATTGCAGGATATTGCAAACATTTCCTGTGGAAGTTATAGGAGCAGAAATACCCGAAGGCGCCATTCGGGTAAGTGTCTAATGTAAAGGAACAGGAATATGTCGAAATAGTCTTATAATAATGAGACATGTGATCCCACCTATCACAAAATATAACCAGGAAAACCATTTAGCCGTTCAGTGGTATCAGATTAGTGTATTTATATTAACTTGGCGAACAGAACCCCCCCCTCCAAAACCCCAAAGCAAACCTCCCTGTAACCCCCCACCCTGTATGACCTGACCCCAACTTCGGTATACTTGGATCCCGACAACCTATCTCCCCCCAACTAACTATACTACTATCTAATCCTATCCCCTACCCATAACCCATAAGAGAGAGGAGATTAGTGGCCTTTAGCTGCTATGTTAGCTAATTGCGCCAAAAAAAAAAACTAACCTCCCCCCCCCCTCGTTATCGGATAATAAACGAATGGACTGAATGGGGCATGACTCTGTAATTATTAAATAGTATAGCAAAAATGAAATAATATAGCAACGGATCTAAGCCAGGCCGTAGCCAGCTCTCCTGTATGAGCACGATAAAGAAAACCTTATTTAAATTAACAGGCATCCTACCATAAAAAACGACCAAATAAGCATAAATAAAGTAGCAGAGCACCTAGCAAAAAGCTGAATATTAAGAAAATATAAAGTGATACAATTAAGGGATTTTGTTACAAACAGGACAATATCAGAAAAATATCAGGACATGACCTGGGATAGATGAAAGCAAAATGTCAATCTGGCCGGAGGCCAGCAAAGGGATTAGCTCTCCTCTCCCCCCTCCCCCCCCCCCTCCAGGCCATCTAGGATACATAGCAAACGCATTGATATGTGAGCGCATCATGAAAGGGTCCATAATACTAGGATAGGGTCCTCGTAAAAGGTAGCAAAAAGCCGTGCAAACCAAGAATATAGCCATGTCCATAGTGTAGGTTGTCGCAGGATAGAACATGAGGGAAGCCACATCAGTAGGACAGGAGCTTGATATGAAGACCATAGTACGGGTAGCCACAGGGTGAGGCTTGTGAGATTCTGTAGCAACAGGATAAGGACCCTCTAAGGGGTGGTAGACAGTTCCACAATTATGTGTGATCTCAAATGTAGCCAAGCCGAAAGAGTAGGATGTGGGACAAGCAGCAGCACCATGAGATCCAAGCACGGGACACAAGGCAGCTTGGTTGTGGGAAGCAGTAGAAATTGCCTTGTCCTTATCATGCAGGCTGCCCTCTGTGTCCTCCGCAGTCTCCACCACACCAACAGGAGTACAGACAGGGGAATGACTGCTGTAAAATACACCGTCAAGCTTGCTCAAAAGCCTGGCAGTAGATGCACGGATCGCCAAAATTATGTTATGGGTGGAGAGTTCCATGTTTTGTATGACACTCAGTGAATAGAAGTATGGTCGTCACTGACTTAATAAGTCCTTAGCTTTGAAATAGCCACACCCAAGTAGAAGAACGATGGCTAGCACAACGCCAAATACACATAGGAGATCAGTGGCTTGGAGAGGGTCCAGTAAAGTAATATACAGAGGGCTCAAGGGAGATAAAGACACAGTATATGGCTCCACAGGTTGTGCTTAGAATGCAGACAGCCCAGTGCACTCAAATAGCAATGCAGCTGGCACAGTTAGACCTGCACAATAAGTAGATATATACTGTAGGTACTGAGTCCTTCAAACAGATGAGGTTTTTTATGTGCAGTTGTCAGGTTAGGATGTTTCTCAGCAAACACCACTGACCATAGCATATCAAGCAGGCTCTAGCAGGAATGGTATCAGTTCTCCAGCAGAAAGAGCAGTATTATGGAGGCAACTGGTGCCGGTGTGTCAGAGCCCTCCTGGCCAAGATAGCACCCCGCCTGCCACAGAGGCCCAAGATGGCGGCGGGCACCGATCCCGAGCCGCACCACCACACTATGTCTGCACACCAATGGCGCTCACCTGGTCCTCCAGCTGCAGTGCTACCAATGGAGCAGATGTCGGGCCGCAGCGCACCGAGCTCCAAGTCACCCCGGCACAGCCGTCGGGCAACGCCTCAGTCGGATCTGTGGAGGGGAAGAACCCAAGATGGCGCCCGGCAGCACGAGGAACGGAGATTCAGGCAGCCGGAACAGGCCTCTCGGGCCGCTGAGGAGAGCCGCCGACGACACAAGTGGGGCAGGAGATGATGCAGAGGGTAAGTGTAGGGGAACAGGAGGTCCCGGGTCCCGGTGCAGGATAAAAAGACAGGATATTTGCGGAGCCCACTCCACACACGTCCGCTCACGGATGTAGCCAAGCCACGCCCCCCTGTCCATGGTTTTAATGAGTCATGGTGGTGATGGTATAATGGGCACAGCGTAGTCTAGTCTCCTTGTAGGAGAAGCTCAGCAGCAGAATCTCAGCTATGGCGCATTTTGGGCAAGGTCGAAGGTCTTATCTGTGATTGACCTCTGTCTCCAAGATACCGGAGTGCTGGTGGGACTTATGTTTCCAGAAAACCCTCTGTTTCATACCATTAATTCTGAAACATGTCTAACTGGTTCTAATAATTTGAACCCATTATGACCATATTTTAAAGTAGCTGTCGACTGACATAACAATGTCTCTTAAATTGCTACTCATTTGATGAAACATTCAGACACTGTTTTCTAGGGCAAGAAAGACTGCACAGCATTTATAAATATAATAATATCCCCAAGCTAGAACTACTGTTATCCAGAAACAGTGCAAGGAACACATTCTAATTCCTACAGTATGTAGATTACAGTATGGGCAGTGCAGTGATGTAGAAACACAACTCTGAGCATAATGCAGGCTATTTTCATGTATGCCTGTATACTAGCCCATAGACAGCTTCAATCTTCAGTGCAGAAGTTATAATTGGTAGATGACAAGTTAAATATATTCAAAAATAATGTGTTGTCAGATATAAGTCATGACATTTGCGGAGAATGTTGTTTATCTTCATTTTTTCTGTTATCACACACAACGCATATATTTACAGCAGGTAATGTTTGATTTGTATGCTCAATAAATATAACTACTGTACTTATTTAGTCATGTCCCCTTTTTATGAGGCTTTAAGTTATTATTATATCCTTATAAGACAGGCATTCTCCTTATTGTAAATGCTAATACATACAGTATGTACACAACTGTACATAGCGCCTAATGTAGACCTATTTTCCTATCAAAATGGGAAAAAATGTTTTCTGCAGTGCTTTACAGAGAGAATATTTGAACATTCACTTCAGTCCCTTACAATATACATTCTCTACAACATGTACAGACACACACACACACACACACACACACACACACCACACACATGTATTCATTCTAGGGTTACATTTTTTTTTGTTGGGAGCCAATTAACCTACCAGTATATTTTTGGATTGTAGGTTGAGACCGCAGGGGCAAACGCAGGATTTCTAAAGGGGGGTTTCCAGATATGTGGGGTGTGTGCGTACAGTACATACAGTATATATATAAATATATATATATATATATATATATATATATATATATATATATATATATATATATATATATATATATATACACACACACACACACACACACACACACACACACGTATGCATGTATATGTTAATATATACACTATATATATGTGTGTTCCTTTAGATTAATGGTGCATAAAGCTGCTAACTGTTGCAGAACCTCAATGCTAATGTAGCACAGCATGCCAGGCTCATGTGTATCACTGTGGGGTTCCATTAAAGTATTCAACAATTGCATAGTGGGAGAGTGCATGTGAATACCTGCTCCCCACTATGTCGCGACATCCTTGTGTTTTGCAGCAACTTGTATAAGGACACATCCTAGTGTGTAAATATATACGTGTGTAACTGGCACTCCTGCCACTGCAGTAGTGGAACTTGTGAGTGATGGGCCTAGGTGCAAAAGTATAATTTGGGCCCCACATCAGTGAGTGACAGGGTACAAGCTGCTGGTTTGGGCAGCCTCAGTCCACAGGGGCCCGATGCAATGTACCTGCTTCTGCTTAAAAATTGGTAGTTCCACCTCTGGCTGGCTCAAGCACTAGCAGTGTGGTATAGGGCCAGGCTGTGTGTGTGGGGGGAAGGGTTATGGTTAGGCTGCTGCAGTGGAAGGTTAGGGTGAGGGTGGTAGGGGAGAGGGTTAGGGTATTACAGAGGCCCTGACAGGATACAGGCGTCACCCTATTGACCACTGACATCCAGAATATCATATGTATCCCCATAAATAAAACTATATATATATATATATATATATAATCACAATGCAACCGCACTCCAAGCCAGCTTTTGGTAAGAGGGGTGCTCCTTATGGCAGCAGCGTGTGCTCCTTCAATATAGCATATGACGGGCCCCTCAGGGTCCAATCAGGGCACTCACCAGACAATAGAATCGTGAAAAAATAGTAATTTAATACATCACCACATCAAGTGTAGGACCGCAGTCCCAGTCGACGTTTCGGCCGTGACCCGGCCTTTGTCAAGACAACAGCAGTGTTGCAGTGTTTTTTTTTTTTTTTTTCTGCACTTCACCATTATGTTCTGTTTGATTCAGTTGATGTGTCAGTGGTCTTGAGGAAGGGGCGTCAGCTCCGAAACTGTTGACCATGTATACTGACCAGTTTTGCACTTTTATGCTTTAATACAATTTACCCACGTTTTCTTTGAGTGCCGCCTCCTGTTTTCATTTTTTTGAAAATCGTCATTATATACTTCTGATGTGGAAGGCACCTCATCTGTTGACTTATTGGATATACTAAGTGCCGGTCCTCTCGACCTCTCTATATATATATATATATATATATATATATATATATATATATATATATATATATAAAAATATATATATATATATATATACACACACACACACACACACACACACACACACACACACACACACATACAGTATGCATAGGACAAATGTATACAAAGCTTTTGTTCCCCAAGATCGACACTCCACTCTTACCCCAGGCCATGAAGGCATGTGTTCTCCTAACCCTGACTCAGAAGTGCTCAGCATGGGGGGCTCGGGGAGCCAGAGACAGGCCGGCGCTGAGGAGCTTCGATTCCTTTAAGTTCAGCGTAACCAGCAACAGTAGATTTAGGGCAGCATGGCTGATTTCCACACTGCACCCATCAGCACAATCCTGCTCTGAGCTCCGGCATCTTTTCCCCTTTCTCAACCGCCGGGGCTGAGCAGAGTCAGCTTCTTCCTCCATATTTCAGACTCCACATAGCGGTGCCGTCATCTTCCCGCCTCTCACTTCCATCGGGACATAGAGGCACTGGCATCTTTTCCCCTCTCCCACCCACTTGGATCCGGGGCTGAGCGTCGCCAGCATCTTCCTCCAGCTTCCTGCCAAGCATAGCGGCGCTGTCATCATCTCCCCTCTTGCACGCACCCGCCAGACTGAGGGGCAGATTTATTAAGCTCGGTGAAGTGATAAAGAGTCTGGTTTTTATCACCGGCCACTCAGCTCCTAACTGTGAAGTTACTGGCTTGGTTTGAAATTACAGGTAGGAGCTGATTGGCTGGTGATGAAAAACAGACACATTATCACTTCACCGAGCTTCATAAATCTACCCGTGAATGCCTTCCATGAATTCCTTGCTGGGGCATAGCAGCATCAGCTGTAGTTCCACCCCTGTGCCACTGCCATATACATACTAAACACTCTCATGGAAAGGAGCATCACATCGCAGTGCCTGTCGCCGTGACTGCAGTCCGTCAAGGGGTTTCTGGGTACTCAGAACCCCCCCCCCTGCGTGAGCCACTGAGACCAGAGTCCCAGATTAAACCCACGCATGGGGAGAATATACAAACTCCCCACAATTAGGGCCATGGTGGGACTCGAACCCATGACTTCAGTGCTGTGAGGCAGTAATGCTAACCATTACACCATCCGTGCTGCCCTAAAGTCACACTTGCACTCTTGGGGTAAATTTAATAAAATGCGAGTTCTATTGAAGATGGGGGTGTTGCCCATTGAATCCAATCAGATTTTATCTCTCTTCTAGAAGGTGCTAAATAAATATGAAGTAGAACCTGGGGTTAATTTACTAAGATGGGAGTTCTATTGAATATAGGGTGTTGCCATAAGTAAATCTAATCACATTTATTTTGTAGCAAATTTCAGTAAAACATAGATTTGCACATTACATATTCACAAATCAACAACTACAGTGGGAGTCTAAATTGAAGTTAGTAAATCTCTTTCCTCCACAAGTTACCCACGCAGACATTAGGTCATTTACACATATTTTCTTATTCCTAATTATTTAAATGGTGATCCTATTGCTCACTGCTCAGCTGCCTTCTCCCCTCAATGTTAAGCATGTGACAGGTTAGTATAGACTAGATGCCAGCCATGCTTTTGCCTTTCTGAAGCACTATATTGAATATAGTATACAGTATTACAGTGTATCAGTGAGGTGGAGAGATACATAGAAACATACATCAAATGATTTCAATGCAGGCTGGGAGCTGACATGAGCAATGTAAAGGACGCGACTGATCTGCTAGGATTTTCAGCTAGAGTACTATAGTATTAATATATAATGAGACGTTCCCAAACAATGTGCTGCAGCACCCTGGGATGCCCTGGTTTGGGAGTCCAGAACCAATTTAAATTATTTATGGTCAAAGCAGCGATGTTTTAAGAGAGGAGAGTGCGTCGCCACATGCAAGCTCCATTTGGCATCCTCCTTTCTGACAGCGAGTAGACTCTGGCTTTATGCAAAAGTCTACTGCATTTGCGCAGGTCTCCAGGAACATGGCACATGTGCCTTCTTCTCAGTGACATCTCTTCTGCACATGCGCAAATCACTGGAAATGTGGCTACAGGGGTAAGTATTATTATCTGGGTGCAGGGTGTGCAGTGTGGGTCCCCTGTATAGATGCGCTTATGGGTCAATGTGACAGACAAACCCAGTGCTTGTGGCTACCAGTCATAAACTACTGTATGTGAAGCAAATTATGTCCATCAACACATAATTTACCCTAAGGAAGACATATAAACACAATTGACTTTTTCATAGTTAATATTTATATTTTAGTTTCTCAATAAGGGCAACATGTTCTAAGCTTGAAAAATGATAAAATGGAGAGTGATAAACCAACATCCAATCTGCTCTTACCTGCCATGTCACAAGCTGTATTTGAAAAATGAAAGGTAGGAGCTAATTGGTTGGTGGTTTATCACTCTCCATTTTATCACTTTCCAATGCTTACTACATCTTGCCCTAAGACTTGTAGCATGGGCATTTATTTTGAAGGTACTAATACAGATGTTCAGGTGTCTCTGTTATCATTCACAAAGGCAATCCATATTGCTGTCCATGGGGGTGCTGCTATTGGCTATTGCTTATTAGCTACTGTCTGGCATGATAAGGCACATGTGCATTAGCGTTGCCGGGCCCTTACTCAGATGTAAAGTAATAGTTTAATCTCCTACTTAGGGCTGCATTTATCAAATAATATTTGTGGCTAAATCCCCCAAAACACCCGTTTTCGGGGGTTAACCGCAAATATTAAGTATCCCCCTAATTTATCACAGGGGACCGCAGCAGGAATCTCCGTTCCCTGCTGCGATCCCCCCCTGCAGCACCGCCGAGCGCATCCCCCATAAGTCTCTATGGGGGATGCAAAGCTGCCCGAAGTATCAATACCGGGCAGTCCGGTTTCGCACCCCCTGGGCTATCGCCATTCTGATATGGCGATAGCCCATTGTAGCCTATGGCTACACATCGCACTGCCCGATCCGCAGTGCGGTCAGCGGGGTCGCGCGCGCGGGGAAGGGGGGTCAGCGCTCAGGACGGGCTCTTTTCGGTGCCTTGGCCCTGCCCCCTGGCCGGTAATACATTGGGGTGAAATGATCGCATTTTACAATCCTGCGATCCTGGGCGGTAAATGCGATCAATAGTAAATGGGGTCATTAATGTCTTACCCTTATCACAGCCTGCTTCCCAGCAAGAGACCTTTCTTAAAAAACATTTTGCGGCAATAAAATAAATGATATCACAGGGGAAATTTACATATATTATATGGGCAACACTTTTGTTGGTAAGCTGCTCAATCAGAGGTCTGTCACTCAGGTGCCAAAAGGGAGGGGCAATTCTGGTTAGGAAAACAACATTTTGTATCCCAATTGCACACTGAGTGAGAGATATCTACATAATAATCAGATAACACAGAGATTTTGGTTGCAGATATACGCAACCAAAATCTCTGTGTTATCTGATTATTATGTAGATATCTCTCACTCAGTGTGCAATTGGGATACAAAATATATTATATGGGGACAGCAATGTGCTCTTATACTAACAATACAACAGAAAAGAACTGCAATATGTCTTGCATTATATAATAATTAATAAAAAGTGTTTTAACTAAATTTAGTGATAGCCATGCAGAAACGGCTAACTGCAGTCCCCATGTGAGTAACTGGGCAGTTTATGTTTGATAAATTATCCTTTTAAACTTGTATTAACATAACATACAAAGAAATAAAATATAAAAAAAAATGGTTAGCGCAATTAATATAGTTACAATAAAATGATATTGCTTTACAGTAATGTAAAAATATAATAAAGTATTTAAGTTGTACTGCTGTAATGTTAAGCACAGTCCCTGTTAAGAGAAATACTAATTATTAAATAGGGAAGAGTTCAGTAACATGCAATAACTGTAACATATCCCCATGACCTAGTTGTAGACAAAGATTATCCATTCATTTTATGCAAATGCTAGTATGTTTTACAGTCAGTATAAAGGGACAGACGAGACATATACTGTTTCACAGTACTTGCTGTGTATACAAAGTAGGATGTGCAACATACATTTAACTACTGTTCCAATTATTATGCTTCATTTGTGCAGTGGCTGCATCCCGTTCAGTTTCAATCAAAGGCCACGCAAAATACGACATATAAATTAGGAACATACACCAACATAGAATTTTTTAGGGATTACTGGCAGTTTATAGGATTATTTTTGGTACTTATGTAGTATCTGGGCTGCCGATTTTTTGATTGTATGCCTTAAGTTAAGGCATACAATCAGATGCGATGCGATGCGATATCGCATCGCATCGCATCCGATATCGGATGCGATATCGGATGCGATGACCCGATTTTTCCATAGGAATCAATGTTAAAATGATTCCTATGGAAAAATGGGTCCTTTTCATACCCCTACTATCCAAGTGGGCATGGAGTTGGATATAAACCTGTGGCGAGCGTAGCGAGCCACCGAGCCCGAAGCGTGGCGAGCGAAGCGAGCCCCGCGAGGGGACGGTATTCGTCCCCTCGCGGGGCTCGCTTCGCTCGCCACGCTTCGGGCTCGGTGGCTCGCTACGCTCGCCACAGGTTTATATCCAACTCCATGCCCACTTGGATAGTAGGGGTATGAAAAGGACCCATTTTTCCCATTGAATTCCATGTTAAAATGGACTCAGTCCATTTTAACATTGATTCCTATGGAAAAATCGGGTCATCGCATCGCATCGCATCGCATCGAATCGCATGGTCGCATGCGATGCGATGCGATCTCCCGATCCGACCCGATTTAGAAATCGGCAGCCCAGTTACTACATAAGTACCTTATTTTTAAATGGGAATACTCTCAGATAATGTATTTCTTAAGCAAGATTTGATTTTGAATGGAGAAATGTTAGTAAACTCAAATTTTCAGTCAAGCTTGTGATTTATTGCTAACCTCTAAATGACTTTGTCTCTAGATTGTTCACATCTCTCCAGATGTCAGATCTATTGCTTGCAGACTACTGACATGCACTGAAGTGAAAATTCCCAACAGTTTTGCTGCACTGACCCATATGCTACTGTATAGGTAGTTACTGATGGTAACCTAATTTACAGTGCTAAGCCCATCACAGCTGCTGAAGTTAGGTACAGATGCTACATAAACATACAATTCTAAAACAAATAATGAACTATATATCTATGACGTTATCATAGTTTAGTAAGAGGGGCATTCAGAATACTGCCACAATGCAGTGGTGATCCATTCTTAAGGTGCCCATACACAGTACAATGGTGCTGTGTACTAGATGGTATGCAATCGAGTTAATCGCACCGTGTATGGGCACCTTTAGTAAGAGGATACCCAGACTGCTCACACATTGGGCCTTATTCTAGTTCACTCTTTCTGAGAAAATCCTTCTTAGATGGACAAAACCATGTGCACTGCAGGGGGGCAGATGTAACATGTGCAGAGAGAATTAGATTTGGGTGAGTTATTTTGTTTCTGTGCAGGGCAAATACTGGCTGCTTTATTTTTACACTGTAATATAGATCTCACTTTGAAGTAAAACCCCACCCAAATCTAATTCTCTCTGCACAAGTAACATCTGCCCCCTGCAGTGCACATGGTTTTTTCCATCTAAGAAGGATTTTGTCAGAAAGAGTGAACTAGAATAAGGACCATTGTTACATATTTGAGTCTTCTGTGACAATTTTTCCTGAGAATTGGCATAATAATCTTCAATCATTCCTTGCTACAATTGTGATGACTGCCCTAGCTAGTCACGGAATAATTGCAGCTGCTAATGAACAGCTCTAACGGTACCCCAACGATGTGTTCAATGATCATCTTAGCTGTCACAGGATATCAGCCATCCGCGTGTTCTCAGAGCTGCATGCCACAAATATAGGTCAGTCAAGACTTATTTGCAAACAAGGTAAAAAAATAATTCAGTGACCATCGAATAATGTTTTCCCCGTACGTTCCAATGCAAATGGATGTTTATGCTAAACATACATTAGCATTGTAGTGGGGATGTTCACGCGGTGGCAGGCATTCTCTCACCCGGCGGCGTTAGCTGGCTTGCTAAGCAGCCCGCCGGTATACCAATGACAATGTCCAACATTTTCATGGGGACGCCTATAAAACGCAGGGCGTTCCCATGCGCCATCCCCCTGACTGCTCCAGCAGTGCCTCGGAGGCAAATGCCTCGGTGACTGCGCGGAAGGCATCCACACAGTGGCCCTGCACATACGTATATTAGTATATATGCATGTGCAGAGCAAAAACATCGGTCCCCGGAGCGAATACACTGGGGACCGTTCGGACGTGAATCAGGCCCTTTGTTAGGAACTGTTCCAAATCTTTGGTCTTTTTGTGTATAACCTTAATGGATACCAGTTGGAACACACCAAGCAGTTTCCACCGCACCTGCTGACAATTAGTCGTTTTACTAAGTGATGTCAGCTGTGACAAGTTTACATTGCTGCTAAGTTACTCATATGTTTTTGCAAATCGTTAAAATAATGACTCAGTATTAAAGTAAATATAAATTATCTTTCACTTTCAAGACTCTATAAAAAGACTTTTTAGGTGACCCAGTTGGTCATGATCCATGTCAGTACCACTCTTGTGCCAGTGGTCAGGGTAGTAGAGAGCTCAGGTGCTTTTTAGGGTGTGTGGCCTAATTGTGGGAGACGTGGCCATGTACCATTACAATAAAATACAGAACAAAATAGAAGTTTGACACACTACAGCCTAGTGGGCAAAAATTGCTTGAAAACTCATATCGACATGTTGACACGACGGCTTGTTAAATGTCGGTAATTGATCATATCGGTATGATGAATGTCAGTATATTGACTGTGTTGGTATTTTGACTGTCGGACAATGGGTATTGGTATAATGACCGTTGGCAGTGGCATAGCTACGTATGTGGCAGACCCCGCGGTGGCTTGGGGGAGCGGCGCCAGTGGGGTCTGTGGTGGGCGCCGATGGCTGTAGTGACAGGTGACCCAGGAAGCAGTGAGTGCTAAGCTGGTCCCGCACTTTACATATCTAATGGGACCCAGTGCAGTGCATATGTAATGAGCGTGTCCCCGCCCTGTGCATATGTAATGAGCGGGTCCCGCTCATTACATGTGCACAGGGTGGGTACCTGCTCATTATATATGCACTGTACTGGGTCCCCACTCATTAGATATGCATCGACCAGCTCAGCACTCACTGCTGCCTGTGTTGCCTGCCAGCTCAGCCAGCAGTGCCCATAGTCTATCGCCTCGCCCCTTGTTGGGGGCGCCAGAAAATTTTTGGCAGGGGGAAGAAAAATTTCTAGCTACGCCAATGACCGCTGGTAAAATATCCATTTGTAAATTAACTGCTAACCCACAGCAGCATGTGCTGGTTTGAGAAGAGCTGCTTCTGCCAGGAAACATGGGCCCCACTTAGCTTCTCTATCAGGCCTGGGCCTGGGTAATTAGTACCCCCTTCCCTCCTCTCTCGGTGCCATTACCAGTGGTGCTGCGCTCTCCTATGGCACCCTCCTGAATAGCCCTGGATCTGTGTCTGATCCTGCAGCCTAGTAGAGTACAATAACATCAATGGACCAATCTCTTTTACTAATCACAGAAAAGGGCCGTACACACGTTTGGATTTTTGGCCATTTTCGATTCGATTTTGCTTATAGGAGCAAAATCAGATCGAATCCTGTAAGAAATCGTTTCGGTTTGTTGTTCCTTTCGATCTAAATTCGATTCGATGCGCGCTCCCGTTTTCGCCAAATCGAACAAAAAAATCCTCTATGCAGCCAAGGAAATCTCGAAAGGGATCTAGTAAATCGAATGTGTTTTTGTTGTTTTCGATTGGAATTCGATTCGATTTCGATTGAGCATTAGATATGAGTCATGCAGCCATTTGACTTTTTTTTTAAAGAAGGTTGCAGATCGAAGGGATATAGAAAGTAGAACGAAATCGAAATCGAATCGATTGCACAAGTGCAAATCGAATTTCACATCGAAGGAAAAATCGAAAGGTGGTGGAGGGGGGGAATCGAAATCGGATCTACATCGAATCGAAATCGATTCGAAGTCGATGCGTGTGTACGGCCCTAAAGTCTGATCTGAGAAAGATGGGCTTTCAGTGGCCAGGTAGAAAGTGCCTGCACCCGACTGGCAGCTGCACATGCAATTCGATATTACAACTGCCCAGTTTAAAGAGCTAGTTTATGGTAATAAAAAGGCATCACCCCAACACATTTTAGATATGTAAGTATACCAGCTAGCAATGGTGCTGAAACAGATTATTTCAAAATATAGGAGACACTGTGGCTTTAATTAATCTTGTGCACTTTAAGGTTATGATCCTTTTTAACCAATGTATTACCTGCAAGTGTTCAATTTATTTATTTGATGTACAGTATTATTACTGATTTTACTACATGTGTCGATGGATTCAGTGTTCATGAGCGGTAGAAGGAACAATGGTGGTCCAGCTGGCATTCAGCTGAAAATAATCCCGATAGGGGCCCTCTGTCACTACCTCCCTAACCCTCTCTACCTTATCCTTAACCCTAACCCTCCCCCCTGCAGCCTAACGCTCACCGTTAGTGCATAATCCTAACCACCCCCTATAATGCCTAACCCTAACCCCCATTTTAAGTGCCTAAACCTAAACTGCCCCTCTGCAGCCCAACCCTAACCTCCCAACCCCTTAACCCTACTCCTCCCCCCTTGTGCTTATACCTAATGCTGGGATTGTGATCGCTGGCATCCCAATTGCCAGCATGGTACCAGCATACCATGGCAACACATCAATTGTACATTTTGTGTTATTATTGTTTCTCAAAGATTTTTAAAGTATTGGCTTAATGGAAAAAAGTTAACTCGTCCAGTACATTTGGAATCCAACCTAACTAGCTTCCAGGGTTGGTTCCTGGAAGAGGATATGTATGGATGATTGGTGGTCAGGATGCTGGCAGTCTTAATTAATGCCTGATTCCAGCGCCGGTCTCCGGGCCTCCCGTAGTCGGGATGCCGGTGTCCTGACCATTGGGATGCTGACTGTATTCCCTGGGTAGGACCTAAGTTAAGGAGCACTATAAATGGTTAAGCCTCTGCTGCCATTTACAACAAGGGGGAGATCCATGAGGACATTGCTTTCTGCAGCGCAAACACTATCTATCTAGGGGTGTGACCAGTAACATCAGGGGGCTAAACCAGAGTATCTACTGGAGCTAATCTCGCCCTTGTGCCTGTATACAGTGTAAAGGGCTCTGACCTGGGAATAATTTGGACCTGAGCAGCGGTGGAAAGGGGTCAGTCTCAGATTTGACCCAGTTTGGAATTGTGACCTGATTCAGTAAGGATCTCAAAAGCAAAATCTTTCTCTAATTGGAAAAACCATGGGCCTTATTCGAGTTCACTCTTTCAGACAAAATCCTTCTTAGATGGACAAAACCATGTGCACTGCAGGTGGGCAGATGTAACTTGTGCAGATCTAATTAGATTTGGGTGGGGTTTTACTTCAAAGTGAGATCTATATTGCAGAGTTAAAATAAAGCAGCCAATATTTACCCTGCAAAGAATCACCAAAAAATCACCAAATCTATTTCTATCTGTACATGTTACATCTGGCCCCCTGCAGTGCACATGGTTTTGTCCATCTAAGAAGGATTTTGTCAGAAAGAGTGAACTCGAATAAGGCCCCATGTGCGCTGCAGGTGGGGCAGATGTAACATGTGCAGAGAGAGTTAGATTTGTTTGAGTTATTTTGATTCTGTGCAGAGAAAATACTGTCTGCTTTGTTTGTACACTGCAATTTAGATTTCAGATTGAATATACTTCACCGAAATCTAAAGGTGCGTACAAACTGGCAGATATATCAACATCGGGCAGTGTGTACCTTTGATATATTATGGGGGATTATGAGTGACTGAGGCTCTGGCCAATGATGACCATTCACCCAGTCGGTGAAGGTCATGGCCACCCATAATCCCCCACACTCAACCCTCTGTGCATTGAACTGTGGAGCCTTCCAACCCCCATTTTGTTCCTGATATTACGGCAAAGAATACCTGGAGAGGAATCCATTAGGAGGAAGGTCCATCGTGTCCGGGTACCAGAGTTTTCCAGGACTGTGGTTTGGCACAGCCTGAAGGTGAGAAGGTGCGGTGCCAGGTAAGTGGTCAGGATACACCTGCACGGCAGCAGGCACCACACCGCCCTGCCCACAACATCCGCCTCACACCTTCACCTGTGGGGAGCTAGGTAATTGATAAGAAAGGTGTTTCACCACAGGTGATGGCAATCATACATTACCAGGGAAGTCCAGGAACAGAGCATATTCTCCCTGAAGGAGAGGGTCAGTCAGGTAGGCAACCATGCTGATGCCCAATATATCTAAAGATATATCTGTGCATTGTGCAGTGTGTACGGGCAATCCGCCGACTGCCGGTACAGCCACGCTGGAAGCCACCAGTGATTGACAATCTAAATTCACCTGCCCATTTGTGATGTCAGTCCCAACGGATCGGGCAGCATGTATGGAGAACACGCTGCCCATTCAGTCTGTAGATATATCTGATTGATCTGCAGATATATCTATTAGTGTGTTCCCAAATTAACTCCCTCTGCGCATGTTGCATTTGCCCCATCTGCAATAGAAGATGTGTTTGCCTATTAGAGAAAGATTTTGCTTTTGCTATCCATGCTGAATCAGGCAAATATTGGGTCAGACCAGAACTTGCTGCTAATTGTATATAACCTCAAATGACACCAGTTTGAAGAACTCACCGCACCTGCTGACAATTAGTCAAGTTTTTACTTAGTGATGTCAGCTGTGACAAGTTTACATTGCTGCTAAGTTACTCATATGTTTTTGCAAATCGTTAAACTAATGACTCAGTATTAAAGTAAACTTAAATTATCTTTCACTTTCAAGACCTGTATAAAAAGACTTGGCTTACGGCTTTGTGTTTTTATATGGTCACAGGATTACTTGATCACGCCTTAGCTATGTGATTGTAATATAACCAATAACGATTGATGAGTACCAATAAGTGTACATTCAACAATTAATGTAAATGTGACAACACCTTGTAATTTTTAATAATTTTGTTTCTACAACATTATGCAAGAAAAAAAACTCTTGCAAAATGTGCCCATTATTGACCAAGTTAATAAATGCATTTGATACAGCCATATTTTGACTGCACTTACATTAACTACAAAACAGGTTTACCATGATAAGTTTGAAGCTAGTATTTACTGCAGTGATCTCTGGTCCCTTGTAAGCCTAGGCATAATGTGTTCCCCTCTCCAAAACCTCCAATCCCCTAGGGCAATTTGGGCCCTTTTCATCTGATTCCGAGGAATCAGATGAAAAGGGTCCATATGCATTTAACCTCCGATCCGATGCACGGTGCCATGCACATCGGATTGAAGCCGGAGATCATCACTGCTACACCAAGGATCCATTGGATTCCGCAGCCAGACAAAGGATTACATATGATACATTGTATGAAAAAGGACCACTTAGGAATCAGATGTATCGTATATTATCCTGCCACCTGGTAGCTGCCGGCTGAGATGGACATGGGTATGGTATGGGGCTCAGACAAGTGGGGATCCCGACTGTCAGTATTCCGCCGTCGGGATCCTGACTGCCGGTGCTCCAACAGGGAGGCGAGCACAAAGAAGCCCCTTGTGGGCACGCTGCGCTCGCCACGCTGCGGGCCAGGTGGCTCGCTACACTCGCCACTGGTTCTATTCTCCATCTATGGGGGCTGTGGACCCCCACAAGGGAGAGTAGCCCCTGTGAGTTGGGATCCCCCTGTCGGAGCACCAGCAGTCAGGATCCCGAAGTCGGGATACCGACTGTCGGAGTGTCATCCAGCACCCGATGGCAGGGCATGCAATGCCTCGCTGTAGTGGATGGGGGCCTTAAGTGATTGGTGCCATGTTCAGTACACTATGCATGAGCTGTATGGGTGTCAGAGGCGGATAAAAAACCTCATGGGGCCCTAAACAAGATACAATTTTGGGGTCCTCCTTGAACAATGCATAGCACTATATTTTTGCTGCTGATTGCAGCTGGCATCAATATACAGTCTATCGTACCTAAATCTACAGTACCTATACAGTTTATCGCTAAATGCTCAGCTGCAAGAACTTCGGCACTGTGTACAAATCTGAATCAGTAGGTTTAATACCTGTGTCACATTTAAAGTGAATGCCCACATACAGTGGATGGAACCATTTTGTGTGTCCACATATTATTTATCTTATTAAAGAACATGTCATGATATCACATGTTTGATGTGCAATGCTCCTCTGGGATCATTTTGTAAGGCCATGA
The DNA here is from genome assembly GCF_055691185.1 of Crinia signifera. Lineage (NCBI taxonomy): Eukaryota > Metazoa > Chordata > Amphibia > Anura > Myobatrachidae > Crinia > Crinia signifera. Next base: position 160,000,709 of record NC_139220.1, on the reverse strand, counting down.
TATCTTTATGGGGCCCCTTGGAACCTGCTGGGCCCTAAGCAGTCGCCTAGGTTGCATTGTGGAAAATCTGCCTCTGATGAGTGTTGCTTCATTGCTAGCAAACTGCTTGCAGATGATCATGCCATGTGATTGACAGACTGAAGCTGTTTGTAGATGTGTTTGTGTGTATGTGTATTTGTGTGTGTGTGGAACGGTGGTGGTTTAATGGTCTCTGTTTCACAAAATCGATGTCACCTTTGATTTGTGGAAGTACCAAGGCCAGGGACTCCTCTTCTGATAGAGATTTCGTTGTCTGAGCGAAGTAGTGATAATCTGAGGGCCAGAGGTGCCGATTTATCTTTATGCTGGTGGATCCTCAAGCCTGTTGAAAGGAGGTATGGCCTTGTGAATGGGGCGTGTCATTTGGGGAAGGGGTGTGGCCCATTTCACATCATGCCACACAACGTAATGCCTGTTACACATCATGCCACATGCCCTAATGTAGATGCATAACACATGGCATACACCATAAATCCCATTAAATATAATGCCCCAAACCGTAATGCCCAGTACACATTATGCCACACACGATAATGTCTGGTACATATGCCACACATCTTAATGCCCTGTACATATTAAGCCACACACCTTAATGCCCAATGCATGTTATGCCACATACCGTAATGCCTGATACATTTTACACACACCATAATGCCTTGTACATTGTATGCAACACACCATAATGCCAAGTATATATTATGCCACACATCGTAATGCCCATTACACATAATGCCCAGTATGAGGAGAGTAGTAACAATTCGACTTACAAGAGAAATGGAAATATTTTTTTCTGCACAAGCCTTACAAAACAGTGTGAGAAAATACAAGAAAGCTCACATTCAATTTCATACAGTTAAAAAAATAACTGCTGTTAGTCTGTCTGACAAAGAAGGCCTAGGAAATCAGAAATATACTGCATTTTCAGTCAACTGCTATTTTAGGATGATATACTGTCATTAGAAAGCCTAGAAATTTGAAAATTTAGACATTCCTATCATAGTCAGGGCCGGCGCCCCCACTAGGCAGCTCTAGGCATCTATTATCATGTAGTGTTCAAGATTGGTTACTAATACCACTCAGTGAGCTGGGGAACCAATGTCTTGTTACTTACTCAGTATTACCTGAATGGTATTACTGAACTAATTTGAGTATCTAGGTACTTGTGAGTTATCCGGGCTGCCGATTTTTTCATCGCGCCCGAAATCGTGGGCATCGCGTTGGTCGTGGCCGTTATAAGGAGCCGCGACGCGATGCCCACGATTTCCCATAGACAGTAATGTTAAAAGACACGATGGACCCGATTTCCGACACGATTTCCCATAGACAGTAATGTTAAAAGACGCGATGGACCCGATTTCCCATAGACAGCAATGTTAAAATAAAATTACAATGTGAAATTGGCCAATATGTTTTTAAAAAAAATGTTTCATGGCCCCCCACCACCGTTACCGCCACCCCGCTATTGACGCCAACCCGAAGCGTGGCGAGCGCAGCGAGCCCGCGAGGGGCGGCGATACGCGTCCTCCGACCTTTTCATGCCCTACTATCCACTAGGGCGTGGAGTGAGAATAGAATAGTGTGGCGAGCGCAGCGAGCCACCGAGCCCGAAGCGTGGCGAGCGCAGCGAGCCCCGCGAGGGGACGCGGACACCTTCACAGGTATCCGCGTGCCCTTGCGGGCTTCACAGGTGTCCGCGTCCCCTCGCGGGGCTCGCTGCGCTCGCCACGCTTCGGGCTCGGTGGCTCGCTGCGCTCGCCACACTATTCTATTCTCACTCCACGCCCTAGTGGATAGTAGGGCATGAAAAGGTCGGAGGACGCGTACCGCCGCCCCTCGCGGGCTCGCTGCGCTCGCCACGCTTCGGGTTGGCGTCAATAGCGGGGTGGCGTTAACGGTGGTGGGGGGCCATGAAACATTTTTTTTAAAAACATATTGCCCAATTTCACATTGTAATTTTATTTTAACATTGCTGTCTATGGGAAATCGGGTCCATCGCGTCTTTTAACATTACTGTCTATGGGAAATCGTGGGCATCGCGTCGCGGCCCCTTATAACGGCCACGACCGACGCGATGCCCCCGATATCGTGTCTTTTAACATTACTGTCTATGGGAAATCGGGGGCATCGCGTCGCGGCCCCTTATAACGGCCACGACCGACACGATGCCCCCGATTTGGAGCTAAATCGTGGGCATCGCGTCGGTCGGGTGTCCTTAAGTTAACCAAACTTAAGGACAAAATCGCATTTTCAGTCAACTGCTATTTTAGGATGATATACTGTCATTAGAAAGCCTAGAAATTTGAAAATTTAGACATTCCTATCATAGTCAGGGCCGGCGCCCCCACTAGGCAGCTCTAGGCATCTATTATCATGTAGTGTTCAAGATTGGTTACTAATACCACTCAGTGAGCTGGGGAACCAATGTCTTGTTACTTACTCAGTATTACCTGAATGGTATTACTGAACTAATTTGAGTATCTAGGTACTTGTGAGTTATCCGGGCTGCCGATTTTTTCATCGCGCCCGAAATCGTGGGCATCGCGTCGGTCGTGGCCGTTATAAGGAGCCGCGACGCGATGCCCACGATTTCCCATAGACAGTAATGTTAAAAGACACGATGGACCCGATTTCCGACACGATTTCCCATAGACAGTAATGTTAAAAGACGCGATGGACCCGATTTCCCATAGACAGCAATGTTAAAATAAAATTACAATGTGAAATTGGCCAATATGTTTTTAAAAAAAATGTTTCATGGCCCCCCACCACCGTTACCGCCACCCCGCTATTGACGCCAACCCGAAGCGTGGCGAGCGCCACGCTTCGGGTTGGCGTCAATAGCGTGGAATAGTGTGGCGAGCGCAGCGAGCCACCGAGCCCGAAGCGTGGCGAGCGCAGCGAGCCCCGCGAGGGGACGCGGACACCTTCACAGGTATCCGCGTGCCCTTGCGGGCTTCACAGGTGTCCGCGTCCCCTCGCGGGGCTCGCTGCGCTCGCCACGCTTCGGGCTCGGTGGCTCGCTGCGCTCGCCACACTATTCTATTCTCACTCCACGCCCTAGTGGATAGTAGGGCATGAAAAGGTCGGAGGACGCGTACCGCCGCCCCTCGCGGGCTCGCTGCGCTCGCCACGCTTCGGGTTGGCGTCAATAGCGGGGTGGCGTTAACGGTGGTGGGGGGCCATGAAACATTTTTTTTAAAAACATATTGCCCAATTTCACATTGTAATTTTATTTTAACATTGCTGTCTATGGGAAATCGGGTCCATCGCGTCTTTTAACATTACTGTCTATGGGAAATCGTGGGCATCGCGTCGCGGCCCCTTATAACGGCCACGACCGACGCGATGCCCCCGATATCGTGTCTTTTAACATTACTGTCTATGGGAAATCGGGGGCATCGCGTCGCGGCCCCTTATAACGGCCACGACCGACACGATGCCCCCGATTTGGAGCTAAATCGTGGGCATCGCGTCGGTCGGGTGTCCTTAAGTTAACCAAACTTAAGGACAAAATCGGCAGCCCGGATAACTCACAAGTACCAGTATCTACCACTATCTGTATGTATATAGTTAGAGGGAGAAGGGAGCTTGTATTAGGCGGAGATGCAGGTCCTGTTATTCCACATGGAGTAGTCTGGGGTTGCTCCAAGGTAGGTAGCTCTTAGTTCAGATATATCAAGTAGTAGTAGTAGTACGTTTATTTATAAGGCGCCGCAAAGTGTCTGCAGCGCCGAACATAGCAAACAAAAAACAAATGACAAGGTAACGTACAGGGTGTGTTGAAAAATACAGTATGAATAGGGGTATAGCTGGTAGAAATAAAATTAGCATTAGTTCAGAAGTAGGTGTCAAAATTGTCGAGGAGACTGAAGATGAAGTATAGGAAGGGAAGAACAGGACAGGAGGACAGGTGAGGTAAAGAGGTAGGGTGAGTACGTGAGGAAGGAGGGCCCTACTCATAAGAGTTAACATACTAAAAATAGGTGGGTGGACGAACGAAAAACAACAGGATAAGTAGGAACGGAGGGGAACGGAGGCAGGATAGGAGGATCAAAAGAGGTTAGGAGGAGGGATAGGCTAGTCGAAAAAAGTGGGTTTTGAGGGAGCGCTTGAAGGAGGTAAGGGAATCAGAAAGCCTGATGGGTGGCGGGAGGTTGTTCCAGTGCAGGGGGGCAGCGCGAGAGAAGTCTTGGACACGGGAGTGGGAGGAGGTAATTAGGTGAGAGGTCAGTAGGCGGTCAGCGATGGAGCGAAGAGGACGGGAGGGAGTGTGGATAGAGATCAGTGAAGAGAGGTAAGGAGCGGTGGAGGAGGAGAGAGCCTTGTAGGTGGTGGTGAGGAGTTTAAAGAGAACTCGGAAAGGAATGGGGAGCCAGTGAAGAGATAGACAGAGGGGGGAGGCGGAGGTAGAGCGGCGGGAGAGGAAGATGAGCCTAGCGGCAGCATTAAGAATGGTTTGCAGAGGTGCGAGGCAGGTGAGAGGTAGCCCAGAGAGAAGGATGTTGCAGTAGTCAAGGCGGGAGATGACAAGAGAGTGAATGAGAATTTTGGTCGCGTCAGTGGAGAGGAATGGTCTGATGCGTGAGATGTTGCGTAGGTGAAAGTGGCAAGACTGTGAGAGAGCACGAATGTGGGGGGTGAAAGAGAGGGAGGAGTCAATGATGACACAGAGGCAGCGCGTTTGGTCGGTGGAGGTGATCTCGGTTTCACCGATGCTGATGGAGATAGTGGGAGAAGAGGGGATGTTCGGGGGATGGAAGATTAGAAGTTCAGTTTTAGCCATGTTTAGTTTCAGGAAGCGTTGGGTCATCCAGGCTGAGATGGCCGTGAGGCATTCGGAGACCTTGGACAGGAGTGATGGGGATAGGTCAGGGGAGGAGAGATAGATTAGGGTATCATCAGCATAAAGGTGGTAATGAAAACCATAGGAGCTGATGAGGGTGCCCAGAGAGGTGGTGTAGAGGGAGAAGAGGAGAGGGCCAAGGACTGACCCTTGGGGAACACCAACTGGCTGCGGGGTAGTAGGAGCGGAGGAGCTCGGAGTGGAGACGGAGAAGGAGCGATCGGAGAGGTATGAGGTGAACCAGGAGAAGACCGTGCCAGTGATGCCAAAGGAGCGGAGGGTGTTGAGCAGGAGAGGGTGGTCAACAGTGTCAAAGGCAGCCGACAGATCAAGCTGGATGAGGATAGAGAAGAGGCCTTTGGATTTAGCCGATAGTAAATCGTTAGTGACTTTGGTCAGGGCAGTTTAAGTGGAATGTAAAGGGCGGAACCCGGATTGGAGGGGGTCTAGAATGGAGTTAGCAGTAAGGTTAGGAGACGATTATAGGTCAGACGTTCTAGGAGCTTGGAGGCAAAAGGGAGGAGGGAGATAGGCCTGTAGTTGGATGGAGAGTTGGGGTCCAGATTTGTTTTTTTTGAGAATTGGGGAGACAAGAGCGTGTTTGAAGGAGGAAGGGAAGATTCCAGAGGATAGGGAAAGATTAAAGAGGTGAGCCAGGTGAGAGCAGACTGACGGACTGAGCTGACGGATAATATTGGGGATAGGATCGAGCGGGCAGGTGGAGGGAGAAGCAGATTGAAGGATAGAGTGGACTTCAGCAGCAGTGGTGGGGTAAAATGAGGACAGGGGTTGGAAAGAGGGGAGTGGAGATGTAGGAGGGGAGGAGGGAGAGGGTGAGGTCATGGCAGCAGTGATGGCAGTCCTGAGAGAGGAGATTTTGGTTGAAAAGTAGGTAGCAAAATCAGCGGCTATGATGGAGGACGGAAGAGCTGGAGGAGGTGGGGAGAGCAAGGAGTTGAAGGTGGCGAAGAGCCTGCAGGGATTGGATGATTGGGAAAGGATGAGGGACTTAAAGTAGGATTCCTTGGCCAGAGCAAGGGCAGAACTGAAGGAGGAAAGAATGAATTTGAAATGGAGATAATCCGCAAGGAAGCGTGATTTCTTCCAGAAGCGCTCAGCAGTGCGAGAGCACTTTTGAAGGAATCGAGTGATAGGCGAGTGCCACGGTTGGGGGTTGGAGCATCGAAGGGGGATAGAGGAGGGAGGGCAGGCAGAGTCCAATGCCGAAGATAGGGTGTCATTATAGAGGGAGGCGGCGAGGTTCGGGCAGGACATGAGGGCAATTGGGGCGAGAAGAGGACACAGCGTGTTTGAGAAGGCAGCAAGCTCAAGTGTGTTGACGTTATGCCGTGAGACAATATGCTTGGGAGGGGGGGTGGGAGAGGGGGAAGCAGTGAGGGAGAAGGAGATGAGGTGATGGTCAGAAAGAGGAAAAGCCAAGATAGTGTAGTCAGTAAGGGAACAAGAGCGAGAGAAGACGAGATCGAGGGAGTGTCCTTGGATGTGGGTGGGAGAGGTAGTCCACTGAGATAGGCCAAGAGAGAAGCAGAGAGAGAGGAGTTTGGAGGTGCCAGGATCAGCGGGGTTATCCAAGGGGATGTTAAAGTCACCAAGAATGACAGATGGCAGGTCAGAGGAGAGGAAGTGTGGAAGCCAGGTGGCAAAGTTTTCAAGAAATTGGGAGATAGGGCAAGGGGGGCGGTAGATTGCAGCGACACGGAGGTGGTAGGGGTAGTATAGACGGATAGAGTGAGACTCAAAGGAGGAGAAAAGGAGAGAGGGTTCAGGGTGAATGACACTGTAGGTGCATGAGGCTGAGAGGAGAAAACCCACGCCGCCACCTTGGCGACCATCAGGCCTGGGAGTGTGAGAGAAAGAGAGACCACCGCGGGAGAGAGCAGCTGGAGAGACAGAATCAGAGGTGGAGAGCCAGGTCTCGGTGATAGCAAGGAGGTGGAATGCTCTAGAGATGAAAAGGTCATGGATGGCAGGGAGTTTGTTGCAGATGGATCTGGCATTCCATAGTGCACAGGAAAGAGGGGGGTGGGTGGGTTGTGTATTTATGTGGATAAGGTTTTTGGGATTGCAGAAGCGAGGGGGGGGTCTTTGGGAGGGTGGGGGTGCGGGTGCGAGTGGTCAGGATAGGTATGGGATGGGAGGGGGGAGGAGTGGTTGGAGAAAGTGAAGTTGAGAGATTAACAGCCATGAGGACCAGAGGTGAGAGGGTAGGTTAGTGAAAGCAGACAGAGGGATTTGGGGGGACAGACAGCGTCTGTAGTAGATTTGCGAGGATGTGGTAGAAAAGGTAAAGAGTAAGGAGCCATTATCATGTGGCTCCTTGCTGGTTAATCTTAGATCCAATTTAGGGTAATGGTGGTGTCGGGTGCGGTGCCCCTGGACTGGTTGGGATGGGTGGCTTTAGTGCGGCATGCCCTTACATTCTATTAACACTTTTCCCTCACTAACACTATCTCTCTCTTATTTTAATTGCATTCCATTTTTTATTTTCTCTCTCTTTATATATAGCTTCGGCTTCCTATCACTAATTATTAACACTGGCGTACCTTACTCACAGTGTGACTGGCACTGTATGTGCACGTAGCGGGTACTTGTCCTGTTGGTGAATCCTCTACGGCCTCCTTCTTGACTCCCAGTGTTGTGTATACTTGTAACAAGGGACACATATAAAGGTTTCTTTTTCTTAGTAATGTATCCAAAGTGTATGTGGATGTGATGAAAATAGTAGGCGTACCCCACTCACGGTTAGTATGAAGAATTCTAAGCCCGTAGCGGGTTCTTTGCCTTTTTAGTGTCCTTTTCAGGTATTTGTGCTATTCAGGATTTCTCCATCCAAAGTGTATATAAATAAAAATAAAAAACACAATGTGTAGTCTCGTCACAAATCCCCATACATCTATTATAGACCCATAAGGTAGTGAATTTTCTACCAAAAGAATATGGTGATCTCAATGTACTTCCGTACCGGGACTCACACTGGGTGGTGCTTTTTACAAGTGCTCATGCATCTGTGAACATATATCCTTCAATGTTTGTGGAAAGAAAAAGATAACTCTTTTTTTGGGGGCACTGCTTGTATTACTAATGAAAAAAAGATGATTTTAATATACATGTGTTGATATGACAAGTGGGGGAATACTGAAAAAACCTAACAGCAATTGTATTTTAGGAACCCTGAACAGTGAATCTTCTGGGGGGGACAATGAGTGGGGTATGGATGAGAGAGGGAACTAAGTGTACATAGTGTCTACTACTAAGGAGATGTAGTCGCCTGGCTGCAGGTAGTGTTTTTTCCTGGGAGTGTTGGCCTACTATTGCCTAATAACCCCCGGTATATATGCCTCGTGAGTATGTAGCCGTGTGTTGCCACTATATGCACAAAATTAATGAAAATAATGAAAATTAAATAAAGTGGAAAATTATATAAGAAAAGTGAAAAGAATATATAAAAAATTGAAAATGAAAATGAAAATGAAAATTTGTATCAGCTATTGATGGATCAATTTTTCCATGTGCTGTGTTTCATAGAACCACAGGGGCAATTGACCATTTATGCTGAATTTTTTTGTTTTTTTTTAATATGCTTTGTGATTCATGTGCTATTTGCACCAAAAAGAATATATATTTGTGAATAAACTTAAAATAGATAAAACAATGGCGATGATGTTAGTATTAGGTGGTTTGGGCCACTGAGAGAGAACCCCACTGGTATTTAATTATTTCCTTATAATTGCATGTACTGCATACATTGATGCAGAGCTATATAGTTTTGAAAGAATAGTGAGGAAAGTGCGCTCCCTTAGGGTCCCACCTATTCCTTGCTTGTCCGTGTGCCCACTGGCAGTGAACGGATTAAGCGGTGTACAGGTTAAGGGGCCACTAATTATTGGGGCGACTGAAGAAAGATACTGGGATCTGCTTTTGGGGTCTGACCCTTGGATCACCCCTGTTGGAAAACCAGTGCAGGGGGTCACTCACTGGCAGGCCGCAATGAGAGTCCCTTAAATAGGTTAAAGTGACAGATTATAGAAATTAATTGCACGATACTATCCACTCAATTCAATATACATACATGGCGTGTTGCCAGACATGCAGCTATTATGTGTAGGCTAAGTTACTGCAGTTATCCATTATGTTACCACAACTGGTGATTGAATTCGTTATACATGCCAAAAGAACCTGTGGATGAATACAAAAAATTGTATGCGTGCCTCTCACTCGTCCTATCAAAAGGTGTGCCCTTTTTCCCTGATAGGTTCGCACCTGTTGGATTGTATTCTACCTAATCAGATGTTTAGAGAGCAGTCTCCTGTTATAATACATTCCCTCACTTTAGTAAATACACTGTAAATTGCAATTATTTTGAATTGTCTTGTCACAAGCACATTTGTATCCCTGGAGTCTTAATGGGAATAACAGTATCATATATAGCCTGAATATATTTTGCATACAGTTCCATACTTATCACGATACATGCATAATGCTATATCTACCTGTGGTTGGATATAAGTTAGGGGGATGGTAAATAGTGCTCCTTTTAAATGGACTGATACAGCTGCTAGTACAATTTTAACAAGACATGCAGCCCCAACCTCCCAAGTACTTATCCATCCTGTGTGCATTCATTCAGTGCTGTGTGACAGAGGTGTCTCTCCAGTGACCGTCAGTCCACCTTGCTGGACGCGCGTTTCGCCTATGTGTGGGCTTGTTCACCAGTGTGCATATTGACTGGCAGATGCTATTTAAATAGCCTGCTTTTTTGCCGGTAATTCCCTACAGCTGATGTATCAGACGGTATTGCGGCTTTCTGATTGGCGAAGCTCAATCTCCTCCCACCCCCGTGCGTCTGTATAGCGTCATAGTGGGATTCGACCAATCATGGTGCAGGAGCGTCCGGGTCACGTCACGTTTGTGACTCCGTGTGTACGGGTATGCCTTTGACTGATAAAAAGTTCATCTAATCCTTGTGTTGGCCTAGCCGAGTCACGTGTCATAATTTTGACCACGTGTGTGCTTTCATTGCTTCTAATAGGTGCGTTCTTTTTCATGCTGCTATGGAGTCTTTTGTATTTATTGGTTACCCGGGTTACCTAAGGCTACGGCATGACAGGCGTCATTGCGCTTGTCTGAACTACATTACCCATGCTGCTCCTCTTATGTTATTGTGAGCGCCTGATAGTAACCTATCCTGGACTACATTGCCCATGATGCTGTGTTTCTGGTAGCGTAATGTTTACATACCTGACACTCGCTTCTTTTACGTCTAAATAGTATTATTGAATAAAATAATGTACCTCACGCTATCATATCTCCAAAATTTATACCATGTGGTCCTATACTATTGTATTTCGCTTCTTGATCATTGGGAAATGCCAGCATGGGAATTTATGAATGGACTCGATTACTGTGGTTGCTATGGTACTTATTTTATTACTTTTGGCTACAGGATCTGATTACTTATATGATTGGTGCAAGAGGTAGTTGAGTGGAGAATTATTACTGAGTTTACTGGTTTTGCTATATCTATATCTGGAGTGCCTCTATTTATGAGGTTTTAACCTCACAATGTGATGTTTTAATCATATCGCTCCTAGTCTAAATGTAATTTTAGTTATGCTCTGTTGCGGTAGTATTTGCATGTACAGAGACAGGTACACATCAAGCATATGCTAATATTAATAATGTGTAGATCTTATATTTTACAATTATCCATGGATTTGTGTTGCCAGTACAGACCAAAATGTCTGTGCCCCCTTTAAATAGATGGTTTTCAGGTGGGGGCATATTAATACATATGTGGTGTTCATTGCTTGTGTTTTTGCTATATACCATCTTCATTTTTTGTTATTATATAATCGTTAATTAAGAGCTATAGTAATTTATCATTTATTATAGTGAACATGAGAATTAGTTATCCCTTGTGAAGTATAAATAACTCTTTGGGAGAAAAATACTTTAAAAAAAGTTCTTCTTAACAAAAGAAGACACAGAAACTCCAGAAATAACTAATCAGGCATTGGGAGATATGCCTAGGATTGAAATGGAGGATATGGTAGCCTTGGCAATCCTGGAAGACCTCCAACAAGAATCAGAGGAATCCGGGAACATGTCCCAACATTCTACTAGTAACAGGCCAGTATGTCACAAGAAGTCTACCTTCTTTCCCTCAGATCAAAATTGCCCGCAAGTGCAAATCTTTCATAAATTAGTAGCCTGTGATCTAGACAGGCTGTATCACGCATCCCAGAAAAACAAAACACAATATAATAACCTCCAGGAGGGTGAACGAAGAGCCATTAAGGAAATTAAAGAATGGGATAATATACAGATTAAAGCATCAGATAAAGGAGGAAATATTGTCCTTTGGCCTACCCCCATGTACCAGAAAGAAGCTCTCAGACAACTTCAGGATAAGAGTTGTTATGAACACATACTCTTTAATCCAACTGAGAATTATAACAACATCTTAACTCGGAAACTGGACAAAGCTCTGGCCAATGGGACCATACTAAAACAAGAATATGACTTCCTTAAAATCTCCCATCCAAAAGTACCAACGTTTTATCTATTGCCCAAAGTGCACAAGAACCTATTGGAGCCACCCGGGCGCCCAATAGTGTCTGGGATAGGGGGATTGACGGAAAACCCCAGCATTTTCATTGATATGCACTTACGCCACCATGTGCTCACTCTGCCATCGTATATACAGGATACATCAGATGTTTTGAGAAAGTTGAACGACATCCGACTTGATGAAAATCATATCCTGGTGACGCTAGATGTGGAGTCGTTGTACACCAGCATTAAACACTCGGCTGGCCTGGAGGCGGTCAAATATTTCCAACAGATGGAGGGGCACACGGACTTCCACGAATTTATTGTGGAACTCTTGGAATTCGTACTTTCCCGGAACTACTTCACCTTTGGAGATCGCTATTATTTACAAACGAGGGGCACTGCTATGGGGGCAGCATGTGCCCCCACATATGCAAACATTTTTCTGGGATGGTGGGAGAGGGAAACCGTTTTCAATGACACCAATGAACGATATACCAAACACATCATTGGGTGGTGGAGGTATATCGACGACATCCTGTTGATATGGGAAGGAGAGGAAGATGTCCTACTCTCATTCATTAGCCACCTCAATCAAAACCCAATAAACATCAAGCTTACGCATCATATTAGCAAGTACAAGGTACCATTTTTGGGCCTGAACATCTATAGGGGCGAGGATGGCACTATACAAACACAACTTTACAGGAAAGAAACGGCAACCAACTCCATATTACACCAAACGAGCTCCCATTTTCCACCAACTGTGGACAACCTCCCCAAAGGGGAGTTTCTGCGGTTACGCAGAAACTGTTCGGATAAACATCAGTTCGAACAACAATGTGAAGAACTGGGGGAAAGGTTAAAGGAGAGAGGATACAGCGGGAGAAGGATCAAACGGGCAAGAAGGGAAGCATCCCATATGAGGAGAGAATCATTGGTCTTCCCCAACAAAAAGAAAAAGCAAGAGACACAAATAAGATTTGTGGGCAATTTCTGTAGGGAGTGGAGGGACATCCAACATATTATTCAAACTCATTGGCCTGTCCTCTTACTGGATGAAGATCTCTCCCAAATATTGGATCCCAAAGTAGCGATGAGTTGGAGACGCTCGAAAAACTTAAAAGATGAACTAGTTCGGGGGCCATTTTGTTAGATCAACTAACAAAAGTTCAGAAAAGGTAGTAGGATCATTTCCATGTGGAAACTGCAAAGCATGCCATTTCATGCGGAAAACCAAGGAGATTACTGACAGATATGGCAATAAAATCAAAATCAATAATTACATCAATTGTAATACTACAGGAGTAGTTTACTGTATAACCTGCCCCTGCAAAATGAACTACGTAGGCATGACGACAAGACCTCTCAAACAGAGGATTGTTAGGCGCGTGGCGCCGTATACTCCAGGTGGTGGTGTCGACACGGCTCAGGCAGGCTAGGAACCCATGTAAGCTAGGAAGCCGAATGGTTCTAGCTGATAATCATAGCCGTTCGACAGATGTTATACCGACAAGAGTATGAGGGGTAAGTGCCGCGTAGCACGGGACACTGACGTGGACCGGTTACTGACCCGAAGGTGGGAGAGGTCAGCACCGGAGGGGATGATACTGTCCCAGCCCCTAACTCCGTTGCCACCCTGTATGTCCACCGGTAGGTGCAGAGGCCCTAGATCTTCTCGCACGGCAGCCACGTTTGAAGCACGGGTTAAGCCTGTGCAACTCCGGTGCCCTCCAAAGCGTTTTAGGTGGTGGCGACAACCTACCGACGGAGAAACAAGATGGACAAGGGGAGAGCTAAATGGGACCCCGGTGGCTGGGACAGGGGACACCTAAGAGACCTGGACAGGGACCCTAGAACAACCCCTGAACTAGGCAAGCTAGAGTAACCACAGAAAATAATAAACTACGGTACAGCAAATGAAATGATAAAAGAGATAATGCGTAAATAACGATACCACTCCAGTGAAGGGGAATGGGCAGGAATGGTCTCGAGGAGAAGGGAGAATGCAGGAAGCTGGGAAGCACTGCAGGTCTCTGAGCCAGAGGATCCACGAGCGGGAGCAGGGAAGAAACTGCAGCACTGAGAAGGGAATCCACGGGGAGCAGGCTGGAGACAAAATGCAGCGTTGGAGAGGACACAGTGAAGAGCACCACAGAGTCCAACGAGGACTATAGCCAGCGTCTGCCTGGCATCACTGGCCCCATTATAAAGGCAGTACGTGCGCCCAGCACGCTGAGGGGACGCGTCATGATGACGCGGACGCCGGGGCCTGCCGGGCGGCAGCGGGGATGTCGTTGCTAGGCAACGCCCCGCCGCCCGGCCGCCGGACGTGACGTCGCGGACGCTCGGGACGTTGCCTAGCAACGTCCCGATAGTCAGAGAGCCGCCCGCCGCGTACCCCGGAGGACGGGGAGACATATGCGCGGCGGCGGCTTCTGACAGTACCCCCCCCTTGAGGAGAGGTCAACTGACCTCTAATTCCGGGTTTGTCGGGAAAAGACTGAAAGAATCTCCTTTTGAGCCTGGGAGCGTGAAGATCCTGATCAGTGACCCAAGACCTCTCTTCCGGTCCAAAGCCCCTCCAATGCACTAAGAAAAAAATTTTCCCTCTGGAAATTTTGGAATCCAGAATGGATTCAACAACATACTCCTTATGCCCTTGACGTAGGATGGGCACTGGCCTACGAACACTAGGCTGGAGAGCAGGCTTGAAGAGGGAGCAGTGGAAGGTGTTGTTAATTCTGAGAGTACGGGGAAGCCACAATTTAAATGCGACCGGATTAAGCTTTTGAATGATCTTATAGGGACCAATAAAACGTGGGCCCAATTTACGTGAGAACTGCCGGAGCTTGATGTTTTTAGTAGAAAGCCAGACCCAGTCTCCAACCTTGAACAGGCATGGTCTCCTGTGGCGGTCAGAGAAGTGTTTGGCTGACATGGCAGCAGAGAGGAGTGCTCCCCGAACCACGCGCCAAATCTTTCTCTTAGAAGCCACCCACCTAGAATTACCCACTTTGGCATAAGTGGGAAAGAAAGAGTTCGCTCTAGGGTGGAAACCGTAATTACAAAAAAACGGAGACTTTTTGGTGGCGGCATGCCAAGCGTTATTATATGAAAACTCTGCGAAAGGCAAATTCTCAACCCAGTCCCGCTGAGTCTTGGAGACATAACACCGCAGGAACTGTTCCAAGGATTGGTTAACTCGTTCAGTCTGACCATTCGACTGAGGGTGAAAGGCAGTCGATGGACTAAGTTTGACTTGCAAAGCTAAACAGATCATCCTCCAGAATCTGGCAACGAACTGGACACCTCTGTCCGATACAATGTCAGAGGGCAGTCCGTGAGCACGAAAGATATGGGTGATGAATAAAGAGGCTAATGTCTTAGCCGAGGGTAAGCCCTTGAGAGGAACAAAATGTGCCATCTTACTAAATCTGTCTACCACGACCCATATGGTATTAAAACCGGATGATGATGGTAAATCCGTAACGAAATCCATGGAGATATGCGTCCAAGGTTTATCAGGAACAGGTAGGGGAAGAAGCTGGCCTATGGGGGAAAGGCGAGAGGATTTGTTCTGAGCACATGTGTTACATCTGGAAATAAAATGCTCCACCTCTCTTTTCATCTCCGGCCACCAGACGGCACGAGACATCAAAGAAAGAGTTTTAGAAACCCCCGGATGACCAGCGGATTTGCATGAGTGAAACTCGGAAAAGACCCTCTCACGGAGCCTCTGGGGAACAAATAATCTACCCTCCGGAGTGGTAGCGGGAGCCGAAGCTTGAGCCAAAAGCACCGAATCCAAGAGCCCTTGAGTGAGCCCCGCCAAAATACATGAAGGGGGAATAATAGGATCGGGATGAGGCACTGGATCTTGTATGGCCGAAAAACTTCTGGACAAGGCATCAGCTAGGATGTTTTTAGCTCCAGGACGATAAGTGATTAAAAAATTAAACCTGGCAAAAAATAACGCCCACCTGGCTTGTCTTGAATTCAACCTCTTGGCTGATCGTAAGTATGCCAAATTTTTATGATCGGTAAAAATAGTGACCTGAAATTTGGCCCCTTCCAACCAATGCCTCCACTCTTCCAAGGCACACTTGATGGCCAGCAATTCCCTGTTCCCCACATCATAATTGGATTCGGCCTCTGAGAATTTCCTGGAGTAGAACGCACATGGATGCAACAAGCCATCCAATTTGTCCATTTGGGAAAGGACCGCACCTACGCCAATCTCTGATGCGTCTACCTCGAGGATAAAAGGGAATTCGGGATCGGGGTGTCGAAGAATGGGAGCAGAAGAGAATGCCCGTTTGAGCTCTTTAAAGGCCTTAATGGCAGAACCAGGCCAAGATGCAGGATCGGCTCCCTTCCTGGTGAGGGCCACGATGGGGGCGACAATATCTGAGAAGTGGGAAATAAACCTCCTGTAGTAGTTCGCGAAGCCCAAAAACCTTTGAACCGCCTTCAAATTCGAAGGTTGCACCCACTCCCGAATGGCCTTAAGCTTGGCAGGATCCATGGCGAAACCCTTGGGAGAGATAATGTAACCAAGGAAAGAAATGGAATCTACCTCGAACTCACATTTCTCGAGTTTGGCAAAAAGATTATTCTCCCTAAGCTTCTGAAGCACAGCCCTGACATGCTGGCGATGTTGATCCAAAGAAGAAGAATAAATTAAGATGTCGTCAAGATACACCACAACGAAAATGCCTAAAAACTCCCTGAGAACATCGTTGATGAAGTCCTGGAACACAGCAGGTGCGTTGGCAAGGCCGAATGGCATGACTAAATACTCATAATGGCCTGAGTGAGTGTTGAACGCTGTCTTCCACTCATCTCCCGCCTTAATGCGGATGAGATTATAAGCTCCGCGTAAATCAATCTTCGAAAAAACCACAGCTGTACGCAACTGGTCAAAAAGAACGGAAATCAATGGCAACGGATAAGAATTTTTTACCGTGATATCGTTTAACTGACGAAAATCAATGCAGGGACGTAAGGTCCCATCTTTTTTTTTAACAAAAAAAAAACCTGCTCCAACTGGAGATTTGGAGGCTCTGATGAAGCCTTTTTCTAGGCTCTCCTCCACGTACTCCTGCATAGCCTTCTCTTCAGGCAAAGACAAAGAGTACAATCTACCCTTGGGTAATTTAGAGTCGGGTAACAAATTAATGGCGCAGTCATACGGGCGATGCGGAGGAAGAGAGTCCGCCTCTTTCTTAGAAAAAACATCCGCGAATTCCGCATACTGGGTAGGTAACCCAGCAGGGATGGGAGTGGTGAGAAGAGCTGGAAAACTGATACAATGCTCAAAGCACTCCTTACCCCACCGTATCAATTCCCCAGACCGCCAATCAAAGACCGGATTGTGTCTTTTGAGCCAGGGAAGGCCAAGCACAATAGGTGTAATGGGACACTGAAGAACAAAAAACTTTATGCTCTCCGAATGGGAGAGTCCAACTCGGAAATCAAATAATTCAACAAAATAAGTGATTGCTCCGCCGAGCAGGGTATTACCGTCTAATCCGCAAACGGTGAGCTGGGACGTCAACGGTTGCAGCGGTAATCCCATATCATTGACAATTTTACTGTCCAGAAAATTGGCTGCGGCGCCAGAATCCACTAACGCCTTACCCTCCCAGGAACGGAAACTAACTGGGATAAACAACGAATCAGATGGGGAAAACAATGAAAGGCCCGAGAAGATACTCCCCATTACTTCTGGGCTCTGCCGTTTCCCTGTAACAGGGGACATTTGTTCAGGATATGATCCTTAGATCCACAGTACATACATAGCCCCAGGGAACGTCGTCGGGCCTTCTCCTTGGGAGTGAGCCTAGAAAATAACCTGGTAGCCCCAAGCTGCATAGGTTCACCCAGGTCTGGGGGAGCCTCCTCTGGGAGCTCAAAACTGGGTAACGCTTGAGCCTCTCTTTCGCACCGCCTCTCCCTAATCCTCCGATCGATACGTATGGCTAGAAGGATTAATTTATCCAAAGAAGGAGGAGAGGGATATTGTACCAAGCCATCCTTAACGTTATCCGCCAGACCTAGGCGAAACTGACTCCGTAGGGCTGGATCATTCCACCCAGAGTCGGCGGCATAACGTCTAAACTTGGCACTGTACTCTTCGGCAGACAGATGACCCTGTTTCAGGGCTCTAAGGTAAGCCTCAGCGGAGGCTGATCTGTCAGGATCGTCGTAAAGGACTCCTAATGCCTGAAAAAAGGCATCTACCGAGCGGAGAGCAGGATCGTCTGGAGCCAGACTAAAGGCCCAAGACTGGGGGTCCCCCTGGAGAAGGGAAATCACAAGACCCACTTTCTGTTGCTCGGAACCTGAGGAGTGTGGCTTTAACTGAAAAAACAACCTACAACTCTCTCTAAAGTTTATGAAATGGGGCCTATGACCTGAAAACCTATCAGGGAAGTTAACCTTGGGTTCCTGGTGAGAAACCACTGGTGGCGGAGCTGAGAATCTGGTCTCTACCTTAATCGATAACTCCTGTAACTGTTTGGTCAGGAGCGAAACCTGATTGGCCAGAGCTTGGGCCGCGTTGGGATCCATGACGACCAAGCAATAAAAAATGAAAAAATAGCGGTATGGGAATATGGACCGTTCACTGCGGGGGTGAATGGGCCCACAAAACTATAGGCTGGCTATACTGTTAGGCGCGTGGCGCCGTATACTCCAGGTGGTGGTGTCGACACGGCTCAGGCAGGCTAGGAACCCATGTAAGCTAGGAAGCCGAATGGTTCTAGCTGATAATCATAGCCGTTCGACAGATGTTATACCGACAAGAGTATGAGGGGTAAGTGCCGCGTAGCACGGGACACTGACGTGGACCGGTTACTGACCCGAAGGTGGGAGAGGTCAGCACCGGAGGGGATGATACTGTCCCAGCCCCTAACTCCGTTGCCACCCTGTATGTCCACCGGTAGGTGCAGAGGCCCTAGATCTTCTCGCACGGCAGCCACGTTTGAAGCACGGGTTAAGCCTGTGCAACTCCGGTGCCCTCCAAAGCGTTTTAGGTGGTGGCGACAACCTACCGACGGAGAAACAAGATGGACAAGGGGAGAGCTAAATGGGACCCCGGTGGCTGGGACAGGGGACACCTAAGAGACCTGGACAGGGACCCTAGAACAACCCCTGAACTAGGCAAGCTAGAGTAACCACAGAAAATAATAAACTACGGTACAGCAAATGAAATGATAAAAGAGATAATGCGTAAATAACGATACCACTCCAGTGAAGGGGAATGGGCAGGAATGGTCTCGAGGAGAAGGGAGAATGCAGGAAGCTGGGAAGCACTGCAGGTCTCTGAGCCAGAGGATCCACGAGCGGGAGCAGGGAAGAAACTGCAGCACTGAGAAGGGAATCCACGGGGAGCAGGCTGGAGACAAAATGCAGCGTTGGAGAGGACACAGTGAAGAGCACCACAGAGTCCAACGAGGACTATAGCCAGCGTCTGCCTGGCATCACTGGCCCCATTATAAAGGCAGTACGTGCGCCCAGCACGCTGAGGGGACGCGTCATGATGACGCGGACGCCGGGGCCTGCCGGGCGGCAGCGGGGATGTCGTTGCTAGGCAACGCCCCGCCGCCCGGCCGCCGGACGTGACGTCGCGGACGCTCGGGACGTTGCCTAGCAACGTCCCGATAGTCAGAGAGCCGCCCGCCGCGTACCCCGGAGGACGGGGAGACATATGCGCGGCGGCGGCTTCTGACAGGATATTGGAGCATGCAGGAACCGTGAGGAATGCAATTTCAGATCTGGCAAAATTTAAAAAACTCACGTCCGTGGCGCGCCACTTCATGCGACAACATGAAGGCTCCTTTCAGGATGCCCATGTCTGCGGCCTAGAAAAAATCACTTTAGGAATCCGAGGGGGGGATATACAGAAAACACTAATGCAACGAGAAAGTGAGTGGACCTTCAAACTTAATGGACTAACACCAGGCGGACTAAATGAATATATCAATTACCAAGTATTTATTTAATACACAGTGGATCATCCCCATCATTACATAATTAGTACTCGAAAAATTCAGGCTCCTGGATAAGGATATATCACTAGTAGAAAATAATAAATATTAGGTAGAAATAAATGATAATAAAATACACTAAAAATTAATAGACAATCAATGAATTATAGGTACAATTTACAACATGAGATTCACGGGCACTATCCTGTTATGACATATTTGCAAACTTCACATTTTTCTTTAGTTACTGTTTGCACCCCACTAGCACACAGTGTTTAGTTTTAGTTCATGGTTGCACCTTTTTGACACATTAAATTTATGGAGAAGTTCAACATTTACATTTCATTAATCCACAGGCATCACAGATTAGATATATTAAAGGTTTGCCCTTATGGGCCATCCGACATTACATAGTACTGTATTCACATTAATTTGCACTATCATTACAAAAAACAAAAAATATTTAATAACTGACACTATCATTATATATACACTATAATTATTTATACTTCACAAGGGATAACTAATTCTCATGTTCACTATAATAAATGATAAATTACTATAGCTCTTAATTAACGATTATATAATAACAAAAAATGAAGATGGTATATAGCAAAAACACAAGCAATGAACACCACATATGTATTAATATGCCCCCACCTGAAAACCATCTATTTAAAGGGGGCACAGACATTTTGGTCTGTACTGGCAACACAAATCCATGGATAATTGTAAAATATAAGATCTACACATTATTAATATTAGCATATGCTTGATGTGTACCTGTCTCTGTACATGCAAATACTACCGCAACAGAGCATAACTAAAATTACATTTAGACTAGGAGCGATATGATTAAAACATCACATTGTGAGGTTAAAACCTCATAAATAGAGGCACTCCAGATATAGATATAGCAAAACCAGTAAACTCAGTAATAATTCTCCACTCAACTACCTCTTGCACCAATCATATAAGTAATCAGATCCTGTAGCCAAAAGTAATAAAATAAGTACCATAGCAACCACAGTAATCGAGTCCATTCATAAATTCCCATGCTGGCATTTCCCAATGATCAAGAAGCGAAATACAATAGTATAGGACCACATGGTATAAAATTTGGAGATATGATAGCGTGAGGTACATTATTTTATTCAATAATACTATTTAGACGTAAAAGAAGCGAGTGTCAGGTATGTAAACATTACGCTACCAGAAACACAGCATCATGGGCAATGTAGTCCAGGATAGGTTACTATCAGGCGCTCACAATAACATAAGAGGAGCAGCATGGGTAATGTAGTTCAGACAAGCGCAATGACGCCTGTCATGCCGTAGCCTTAGGTAACCCGGGTAACCAATAAATACAAAAGACTCCATAGCAGCATGAAAAAGAACGCACCTATTAGAAGCAATGAAAGCACACACGTGGTCAAAATTATGACACGTGACTCGGCTAGGCCAACACAAGGATTAGATGAACTTTTTATCAGTCAAAGGCATACCCGTACACACGGAGTCACAAACGTGACGTGACCCGGACGCTCCTGCACCATGATTGGTCGAATCCCACTATGACGCTATACAGACGCACGGGGGTGGGAGGAGATTGAGCTTCGCCAATCAGAAAGCCGCAATACCGTCTGATACATCAGCTGTAGGGAATTACCGGCAAAAAAGCAGGCTATTTAAATAGCATCTGCCAGTCAATATGCACACTGGTGAACAAGCCCACACATAGGCGAAACGCGCGTCCAGCAAGGTGGACTGACGGTCACTGGAGAGACACCTCTGTCACACAGCACTGAATGAATGCACACAGGATGGATAAGTACTTGGGAGGTTGGGGCTGCATGTCTTGTTAAAATTGTACTAGCAGCTGTATCAGTCCATTTAAAAGGAGCACTATTTACCATCCCCCTAACTTATATCCAACCACAGGTAGATATAGCATTATGCATGTATCGTGATAAGTATGGAACTGTATGCAAAATATATTCAGGCTATATATGATACTGTTATTCCCATTAAGACTCCAGGGATACAAATGTGCTTGTGACAAGACAATTCAAAATAATTGCAATTTACAGTGTATTTACTAAAGTGAGGGAATGTATTATAACAGGAGACTGCTCTCTAAACATCTGATTAGGTAGAATACAATCCAACAGGTGCGAACCTATCAGGGAAAAAGGGCACACCTTTTGATAGGACGAGTGAGAGGCACGCATACAATTTTTTGTATTCATCCACAGGTTCTTTTGGCATGTATAACGAATTCAATCACCAGTTGTGGTAACATAATGGATAACTGCAGTAACTTAGCCTACACATAATAGCTGCATGTCTGGCAACACGCCATGTATGTATATTGAATTGAGTGGATAGTATCGTGCAATTAATTTCTATAATCTGTCACTTTAACCTATTTAAGGGACTCTCATTGCGGCCTGCCAGTGAGTGACCCCCTGCACTGGTTTTCCAACAGGGGTGATCCAAGGGTCAGACCCCAAAAGCAGATCCCAGTATCTTTCTTCAGTCGCCCCAATAATTAGTGGCCCCTTAACCTGTACACCGCTTAATCCGTTCACTGCCAGTGGGCACACGGACAAGCAAGGAATAGGTGGGACCCTAAGGGAGCGCACTTTCCTCACTATTCTTTCAAAACTATATAGCTCTGCATCAATGTATGCAGTACATGCAATTATAAGGAAATAATTAAATACCAGTGGGGTTCTCTCTCAGTGGCCCAAACCACCTAATACTAACATCATCGCCATTGTTTTATCTATTTTAAGTTTATTCACAAATATATATTCTTTTTGGTGCAAATAGCACATGAATCACAAAGCATATTAAAAAAACCAAAAAAATTCAGCATAAATGGTCAATTGCCCCTGTGGTTCTATGAAACACAGCACATGGAAAAATTGATCCATCAATAGCTGATACAAATTTTCATTTTCATTTTCATTTTCAATTTTTTATATATTCTTTTCACTTTTCTTATATAATTTTCCACTTTATTTAATTTTCATTATTTTCATTAATTTTGTGCATATAGTGGCAACACACGGCTACATACTCACGAGGCATATATACCGGGGGTTATTAGGCAATAGTAGGCCAACACTCCCAGGAAAAAACACTACCTGCAGCCAGGCGACTACATCTCCTTAGTAGTAGACACTATGTACACTTAGTTCCCTCTCTCATCCATACCCCACTCATTGTCCCCCCCAGAAGATTCACTGTTCAGGGTTCCTAAAATACAATTGCTGTTAGGTTTTTTCAGTATTCCCCCACTTGTCATATCAACACATGTATATTAAAATCATCTTTTTTTCATTAGTAATACAAGCAGTGCCCCCAAAAAAAGAGTTATCTTTTTCTTTCCACAAACATTTATGGTTACCCATAACTTAGGGGAGCACCACCAGTAGATAAACGTAGGAGATATTTATATCCTTATTCAAGTACAAGCTGGTACCGAATTAATATAATTATATTGGTCAGTGCAAGCCAAAAAAAACCCCTTCCTTACAAGAACATATATCCTTCACCGAGTAGCGTTTTCTTTAGCTCTGCGCTGCTGGTAATTTTCACTTTAAAAATCCCCCGTCCCCATGACGGAGGATTTTTAAAGTGAAAATAAATAATTTTTCATGGTGGAACAAAAAGTCTGTCCTGAATTGTTGATAAAAATCCCATGCTGTGGGATAGGATTTTGAGATACACATCTTTTTTTCTTTTTACTCTGTACATACCGGCTATATATCTGGAAGAATAATTCCCAGCAAATTACCAGCAGCACAGAGCTAAAGAAAACGCTATAGGAGTATAAAGACTTACTCAACCGTAAGTCTGGGTACGCCACCATCATTGTTCAGATCATCCCACCACCACGGGGTATAATCTTGTCTTACTCGGTGAAGGATATATGTTCACAGATGCAGGAGCACTCAAAAGATACCTTTACGCACTTGTAAAAAGCACCACCCAGTGTGAGTCCCGGTACGGAAGTACATTGAGATCACCATATTCTTTTGGTAGAAAATTCACTACCTTATGGGTCTATAATAGATGTATGGGGTTTTGTGACGAGACTACACATTGTGTTTTTTATTTTTATTTATATACACTTTGGATGGAGAAATCCTGAATAGCACAAATACCTGAAAAGGACACTAAAAAGGCAAAGAACCCGCTACGGGCTTAGAATTCTTCATACTAACCGTGAGTGGGGTACGCCTACTATTTTCATCACATCCACATACACTTTGGATACATTACTAAGAAAAAGAAACCTTTATATGTGTGCCCCTCCCTTGTTACAAGTATACACAACACTGGGAGTCAAGAAGGAGGCCGTAGAGGATTCACCAACAGGACAAGTACCCGCTACGTGCACATACAGTGCCAGTCACCAGGGCCGGATTTGTGCCTAGGCACGTGAGGCACCGGCCTTAGGGCGGCACCAATTAAGGGCGGCAGGCAGGCTGACATTCTGTTAAATAGCAGCATGGCGCAGCGGGTGGGCAGCAGCGAGTGACGAGCGCCGCCACCGCAGACATGAATTATCATGTGTAGGCGGCAGCGCCGCTCGCCACTGCCCACCCGCTGTGCCATGCACATTACATCACATTGAGTGGATAGTATCGTGCAATTAATTTCTATAATCTGTCACTTTAACCTATTTAAGGGACTCTCATTGCGGCCTGCCAGTGAGTGACCCCCTGCACTGGTTTTCCAACAGGGGTGATCCAAGGGTCAGACCCCAAAAGCAGATCCCAGTATCTTTCTTCAGTCGCCCCAATAATTAGTGGCCCCTTAACCTGTACACCGCTTAATCCGTTCACTGCCAGTGGGCACACGGACAAGCAAGGAATAGGTGGGACCCTAAGGGAGCGCACTTTCCTCACTATTCTTTCAAAACTATATAGCTCTGCATCAATGTATGCAGTACATGCAATTATAAGGAAATAATTAAATACCAGTGGGGTTCTCTCTCAGTGGCCCAAACCACCTAATACTAACATCATCGCCATTGTTTTATCTATTTTAAGTTTATTCACAAATATATATTCTTTTTGGTGCAAATAGCACATGAATCACAAAGCATATTAAAAAAAACAAAAAAA
Organism: Crinia signifera; assembly: GCF_055691185.1. Classification (NCBI taxonomy): domain Eukaryota; kingdom Metazoa; phylum Chordata; class Amphibia; order Anura; family Myobatrachidae; genus Crinia; species Crinia signifera. The sequence continues at coordinate 159,976,119 of NC_139220.1, read as the reverse complement.
TTCAGCATAAATGGTCAATTGCCCCTGTGGTTCTATGAAACACAGCACATGGAAAAATTGATCCATCAATAGCTGATACAAATTTTCATTTTCATTTTCATTTTCAATTTTTTATATATTCTTTTCACTTTTCTTATATAATTTTCCACTTTATTTAATTTTCATTATTTTCATTAATTTTGTGCATATAGTGGCAACACACGGCTACATACTCACGAGGCATATATACCGGGGGTTATTAGGCAATAGTAGGCCAACACTCCCAGGAAAAAACACTACCTGCAGCCAGGCGACTACATCTCCTTAGTAGTAGACACTATGTACACTTAGTTCCCTCTCTCATCCATACCCCACTCATTGTCCCCCCCAGAAGATTCACTGTTCAGGGTTCCTAAAATACAATTGCTGTTAGGTTTTTTCAGTATTCCCCCACTTGTCATATCAACACATGTATATTAAAATCATCTTTTTTTCATTAGTAATACAAGCAGTGCCCCCAAAAAAAGAGTTATCTTTTTCTTTCCACAAACATTTATGGTTACCCATAACTTAGGGGAGCACCACCAGTAGATAAACGTAGGAGATATTTATATCCTTATTCAAGTACAAGCTGGTACCGAATTAATATAATTATATTGGTCAGTGCAAGCCAAAAAAAACCCCTTCCTTACAAGAACATATATCCTTCACCGAGTAGCGTTTTCTTTAGCTCTGCGCTGCTGGTAATTTTCACTTTAAAAATCCCCCGTCCCCATGACGGAGGATTTTTAAAGTGAAAATAAATAATTTTTCATGGTGGAACAAAAAGTCTGTCCTGAATTGTTGATAAAAATCCCATGCTGTGGGATAGGATTTTGAGATACACATCTTTTTTTCTTTTTACTCTGTACATACCGGCTATATATCTGGAAGAATAATTCCCAGCAAATTACCAGCAGCACAGAGCTAAAGAAAACGCTATAGGAGTATAAAGACTTACTCAACCGTAAGTCTGGGTACGCCACCATCATTGTTCAGATCATCCCACCACCACGGGGTATAATCTTGTCTTACTCGGTGAAGGATATATGTTCACAGATGCAGGAGCACTCAAAAGATACCTTTACGCACTTGTAAAAAGCACCACCCAGTGTGAGTCCCGGTACGGAAGTACATTGAGATCACCATATTCTTTTGGTAGAAAATTCACTACCTTATGGGTCTATAATAGATGTATGGGGTTTTGTGACGAGACTACACATTGTGTTTTTTATTTTTATTTATATACACTTTGGATGGAGAAATCCTGAATAGCACAAATACCTGAAAAGGACACTAAAAAGGCAAAGAACCCGCTACGGGCTTAGAATTCTTCATACTAACCGTGAGTGGGGTACGCCTACTATTTTCATCACATCCACATACACTTTGGATACATTACTAAGAAAAAGAAACCTTTATATGTGTGCCCCTCCCTTGTTACAAGTATACACAACACTGGGAGTCAAGAAGGAGGCCGTAGAGGATTCACCAACAGGACAAGTACCCGCTACGTGCACATACAGTGCCAGTCACCAGGGCCGGATTTGTGCCTAGGCACGTGAGGCACCGGCCTTAGGGCGGCACCAATTAAGGGCGGCAGGCAGGCTGACATTCTGTTAAATAGCAGCATGGCGCAGCGGGTGGGCAGCAGCGAGTGACGAGCGCCGCCACCGCAGACATGAATTATCATGTGTAGGCGGCAGCGCCGCTCGCCACTGCCCACCCGCTGTGCCATGCACATTACATCACCGCTTAGTGGCTGGGTCCAACGGTCCCCCTGCGTGTTTGGAAATGTCTCAGACTCACTGCTGCTGGCACCCGCCCATTGGCTACCAGCAGCTGAGCTGAGCGGCGTGCAGATCCTCCCTGCGCTCAGTCAATCACAGTGTGAGAGAGACTGATGGAGAGTGAGATATACTGTGCTGTAAAACACTGTACTAATAAGTGCCTCCCTCCCTCCGTCCGGGTCCTCCGTACAGTGAGCAGTCCAGAGTGCTTAAAAAAATATTGAGGTGGGCTACAGTTAAATTTTAATGAAATATATAAATAACATTGTATATCAGGGCCGGCTGTAAAACACTGTACTAATAAGTGCCTCCCTCCCTCCGTCCGGGTCCTCCGTACAGTGAGCAGTCCAGAGTGCTTAAAAAAATATTGAGGTGGGCTACAGTTAAATTTTAATGAAATATATAAATAACATTGTATATCAGGGCCGGCGCCACCACTAGGCAGCTCTAGGCATTTGCCTAGGGCACCGACACCTGGAGGGCGGCAGTTCACCCCTCACCCCCAGCATGGAGGGTTAGCGAACTGTGGTACCTGTGTAAAAAACTTGCGTCCCCGGCGTCCCTGCTGAGTGCTGGTGCGTGCAGGGGTGTCCGTGCCGGGGGAACCAGTGAATAGAAAATAACTAGCGCTATGCGCGCGGCGGAGCGGGAAGCGCTAGTTATTTTCTATCCACAGTAGGGACCCCGCCGGCCGCGGCCAGCTTATACACAATAACAGCGCCGCAGGTTCCCCCGGCGGCACGGACACCCCTGCACGCACCAGCACTCAGCAGAGACGCCGGGGATGCAAGTTTTTTACACAGGTACCACCCCACCACCCCCCCCCCCCTGCACCACCGGCCCTGTTGTATATACATATATGATTACATTAAAATAGGAGGGAGGGGGGGCAAAAATGTTGTGCCTAGGGGCGGCCTGACCCCTAAATTCGCCCCTGCCAGTCACACTGTGAGTAGGGTACACCCATCTATGCCCTCCTACTTCACTTCAAATAGCAGAATTTGAATTATCCTTCATTGAGTCTGTATCTAATCGGTGGTTTTCTCTGTTTGATTTGTCTCCTGAGAACCATCGGATAAATCAACGGAAAGACTGAACAAAATACTGACGGTTAGAAAAACATCTGGACTGGTTGCGCCTCAGAAAGTTTGGAAAGTCCATTCTTGAATTTTTTTTCTACTGTTTTGGTTATTTGGTGATAACTGGGGATAAGTACGAACTAAAGGCAGCATTGCGCCAGGGAAAGGCCATATCCTATATCTGTTTTTGCAAATTATTAACACTATAGTATCTCACTGGTGTGCCGCACTGGGCTTCCTAGCTTATGATAGTTTTTGGGGTGCCGCACCCTGCACCTAGATATAGCGCTAGGGACCCCCAATATACAGGCTTGGGGGCATATCATACACCTGAGCAGGTATATGTAACCAATATCTCTGAATTATATTATCATGTAGTGTTCAAGATTGGTTACTAATACCACTCAGTGTGCTGGGGGAACCAATGTCTTGTTACTTGCTCAGTATTAACCCCTCCCTTGCATGCACCTGAATGGTATTACTGAACTAATTTGAGCATCTACCACTATCTGTATGTAGCTCTAGGCATTTGCCTAGGGCGCCGGCCACTGGAGGGTGCCAGATTACAGCAGGAGGTGCCTGTGGAGGTGAGTGGCACCGGCGGCGGCCGCAACTCCCCCTCCCCAGAGTGACTAGGCGGCCGCCGCCGCATCACCGAATCCCCCTCCCTACCTGGTATTACTTAGCGGTCACTGCATCATCTGACACCCCCCCGCCCCAGAAAATGACGTTGGCCTTGAGGAAATATAAGCAGACGCAGAATAATGAGGACAAAGGGGTGTATCTTGTTAGAAAGAAGGAGGCTAAGAAGGTAATCAGATGTGCAAAAGCACAGGCTGAGGAGAAAATGGCCCAGTCAGTGGGTAAAGGGGGGAAAACTTTTTTTAGGTATATAAGTGAAAGGAGAAAAAGAAAAAAGTGGAGTAATAAGACTGAAGACAGAGGGTTAAAATTACTAAGAATACGAATACTATATTTCGTATTCGTATTCCTAATACGAATGAATATGACTGCATATGGCTGTTTTAGTCATATGCAAATTCGTATTCCAGAGGGGAATTTACAAAGCAGTCAAATACGACTACTTTGTAATCCCCAATGTCATATTAATTTGTATGAATTCGTATTGGCGGCCGTATATACGGCCGCTAATACAAATTCATAAAAGCAGCCTGCATGGATCAGTCAGATCCGTGCAGACTGCAGTGTGTAAAAAAAAGAAAAGAAAAATAAATACATTTTAAAAATGGTGTGGGGTCCCCCCCACGGCCGTAACCAGCACCAGGCTGAAAGAGCCGGGCTGGTTTTAAAAAATCAGAAAACCAACAAAATAGGGCTTCGCTGACTTTTTAAAACCAGCCCCAGGCTCCAGGGCCGGGGCTGGTTCCCACAAAGTTCTAGGTATGCCCATGCCAATGACAACTGCCACTAAGCAACATCTATTAAATTATTTCTGCTAACAGGCCAGCAGAAGAGGGTCCCCATTTGGGTGGCCACTGAACATTTGAATTACCCCTTATTACAAAGACTTAGAAGTAAGCACTGAGAGATGCTCATGCACAGCACTTACATGATAAAGTTAAGTTCTGTGTGACCAGCTGACTGTTTCCGCCGCTGCCCATGCAGTTCCCTAAGCCAGCCACACAGTGCTGCAGGAAGCATGAGGAGTGTGGAGGCGGCGCTCATGAGAGACAACTCACAGTAGGGTGACCAACTCATCCCTTTAATCCGGGACACATTAATTACACAGGTTCTGTGGCTGGCTTTCACCTGGTTTTAAACTGCCACACCTCAAGACTCCATTTCACCTGGTTTTAAACTGCCACAGAACCTGTGTAATTAATATGTGTCCCGGATTAAAGGGATGAGTTGGTCACCCTAACTGACAGCTCTGCCTCCACACTTCCACGTCCCATGGGAATATCTGCACCAGCCGCGCATGCACAGTAGGGCACATGCAGCCATTTTAACTCCTGGCCCTGTATGTCCACAAGCTCGCGCTGCAACCACATGCTGCATAGTGAGCGACAGTGTCATCCTGCCAAGCCATGAATCCACTGCGCTAGGGATAATCCAGCACTCGTGATAATTGACTTGTGTGATATACACTAACAGCCACTACGGTGGCCGCCCTACAATTAATAGAAACAGTGGAACAATTCCGTTGGGCGCTTTAGTGTATATACCAGGAAACAATCATTTTTTTTAATTAATTACACATAACAAACAACAATATGAACAACCAGAGAAATAATAAATAAAATAGTTAAAAAATAGAGCTTAATGCATATATTGTTTGACTATTAAGTCAAATTTGTCAAATTTCTTTGTATAAGCAGTTCCACATAGGAATAATTTTACTCCATAAACTGGAGTCCAAGGGCCACTGTATGTAGGATTGCTGTAATAAATTATTACTCACTCTTGATCGATAAGGGTGATTATTTCTTTTGGATTGATTTGACCACCATGGGGCACCAGAGGCACCAGAGACTTGCTGCTGATTCTCAGGAGTAACTGAATGCTCTAATAGGCTCTGGAAATTTACTCCACAATCACCATGGTATCACACGGCTCCACTCTCGGCCGTGTGGCCGGTAGGAAAAGTTCACTTTGATTTGCAGTGGCTAAATGATGCCGCCAGCACGCCCAGAATCACGGCTGTCACTGCACTAGGGACTCACCGCATGTGAAGAATTGCAGTCCCATGGGTTTGCCGCTGTGTGCAGGGTGGCTGATGCCGTGGCTGTCACTGCACACAGGGGTAGATTTATTAAGCTCGGTGAAGTGATAAAGTATCTGGCCTTTATCACTGGACAATCAGCTCCTACCTGTCATTTTTCAAACCAAGCCTGTAACTTCACAGTTAGGAGCTGATAGGCGGGTGATAAAGTACCAGCCACATTATCACTTCACCGAGCTTAATAAATCAGCCCCTGAGTGCTCACAGCAACCGATGGGTGGCGACCGGCACAGGTGAAGAGTTGCAGTCCCACGGGTTTTCCGCTGCGTGCAGGATGGCTAGTGACGTGGCTGTCACTGCACTGAATGCTCACCGCAAATGTTGGGCAGCGGCCGGCTATAGTGTCAGTAGTCTGCTGTTAGCAATCGCAAAGATTTACCGCTGTAAGGGGGTCCTTTTCTAAACCTGCTTTTTACAATGTATGGGCCACAGGGATTGATAGCTGAAGTTCAACAGTTACCCATTCTTCTTGGTTTATATAAACAACCATTGAAGCATTTGATCCACTGCCTCCCCTGAATCTGCTCTTTTATGTCTTTATTTTTTCTTGTTATACTCCTTTCACACCAGCCTAAATTCCAGGGTTGGGCCCGGGAACAACCCGCGACTAGCGCTGGTTTGTAAGGTTCCCGGGCCAAAATCCAGGGCCAAATCCCGAGCCAAAATCCATATTATAATATCATTCTGCTGGTGCCTAGTACTGCCGTATCTGATTCAAGTAGTGGTTCGAAAGTTTAATTTAAAAAATTGGTACAATTTAATTGATGAGCATTAATCACCGGCCGGTAATTTACAAATCATAAAACAGCCATAAAATTCTCAAAAGTAAAAAAATATAAATAAAATACAGTTAGAAGTGCAATTAGTATGACTGTCCTTTTAAGGATAATAGATGTGTTGAGTAACCTAGCATGGGTTAGTAAGCAGAAAGTTCTGTAGTGGTTTAGTAAGCAGAAAGTTCTGTGGTGGCTTAATAAGCAGGTTTAATCCGATTAGCAACAGGTGGCTCTCTCACAGCCCCTAGCTGTTAGTGATTAGTGGCATGCATATTCCAGTATAAGGTTAGTCAACTTAACAGTCAGTTTATACTTTAAAAGTTTGGTAACTTGCCAGGTTCCAGGTAAAGCTTTTTATGTTGTGAATCTTACACGGTTCCCAGACTGCAGATTCCTTGCATGTGCATTGCAGTCAGGAAGACTCGTCCACGCTTCTGTATATGTGCTGTAAGTTAATTTTATTCTTTATCTAAGATATAATTAAAAGTTAAATTTTAAAGAAATTCTGAATAAGTTGTGCCCCCAAAACCAGAGAGTACTGTTCTGTCTGTCCTTGTACATCTCTCATCCTAACCTACTGTTTATGCCCACTTCTTTCCCTTCTGTGTCACCCCTGTCTTTCTAACCCTCCCCTTTAGAATGTAAGCTCTCACGAGCAGGGCCCTCTCTCCTCATGTGCCTTTCTTAGAATATATAAACCTCTGCCACCCTGATGAATGCTTCACTGTCCTGTCCCCTGATGCAATTATCTATATTAACCATGTACTTGTCCTAAACTGTCTTGTACTGTAATTTGTTATGTGTTTTTGATTATAACTATGCTCTGTAAAGCGCTGCGTAATTTTTGTGCGCTATATAAGAAACTGTTAATAAATAAATAAATAATACATAAGTTACAGTGCAAATACCTAGGGAAGATAAATAATAACTACATAAGTAGGTCTGGAGAGGAGTCGCTCAAACTTTGCTTTATAAGATCAGCGCCTTCACCGACCATAGCAAATACTCTCCAATGGTTCCAGCGGGCTAAGGAGGTGTGCGTAGGGAGGGGAATAATCTGTCTCCATTAAAAAATGATAGTGGATTTTACGCACAACTTTAAGACAGGAGGGGGGTGTGGCTTGTTTCCAGCACTGTGTGAGAGCAGCACGGGCTGCGATGCAAATATAACCTAGGATGTAGTGTAGATGGGAGGGGACTGAATTAGGGAAGCAGTTTAAAAGGGCGATGAGAGGCGAGGGTGAGTGGGATAGGGATAGGACTTTATTAATAAGGTCAAAGATTCCTTTCCAAAATGATGTTATATTTGGGCAGGACCGAAAGAGGTGAAACTGATGGCCGACCTCACAGCAGAGGTGCCAGCAGAATTTCAAACAGGAGGGCCAGATCGTATGTAGTCTGTCCGGTGTGAGATATAACCTATGTATTAATTTAGTATGCGTCTCAGAATGGTTTAAGCACCTGGACATTGTATATGAGGAAGCAAAGATTTTCTTTCACTAAGGCTCTTGCAGCACATGTCCAATATCCATTTCCCACCAGATTTGAGCTCTGGACTTGGGGGGATCTATGAGAGTTATATAGCAAGAAGAGATCTCACCCCTGGACTCCCCGCTGAAGAGCCTATTGACTATATTTGCCAAATATGGTGTTGGTACCACCGAGGTGATGGAGAGGCTATTCTACCAGTGACTTATTTGATAATATTGTAGTCTATCTGTATCGGGTAGCGAAAATTGCTTCTGTAAATCTGAGAATGAGCTAAAGACATGGCCACTCAACAAGTCAGCCAGTGAGTTAATCCCTCTTTTGATCCATTTATTCGGATTGAAATTTGGAATAATACAAGCTACAGTATGTAGGGATAGTAGATGTAAGTTATGGAAATTGTTAGTGAGGGTGTGGGTCAGTCTATCACAGATAGCCAGTGAAGCACGTGTAGATAGGAGTAGGTTTAAGGTTTTGGGGCATAGGTTAGGGGGTAGCCAGAATAAGTCCCCCAAGGGAAACCTAGGGCATGCCATCTCCTCCAAACACGTCCACTTCCCAACTACATTTTGGGCAAAGAGGGGTCTAAGTTGAGCCAGGAGAGCAGCTTCTTGGTATAGTGTAAGATTGGGCAGGTTTTGGGCTCCTTTAGTTTTAGGTTACCACATTTTTGTATGGGCTAACCTAGGGGGTCAGGATGCCCATACATAAGTCGTCATGATAGAATTAGCTTTGTCAAGATATTTTTTGGGGGAAGATGTAGGGGATTGTGCGATAGAGGAACATTAATTTGGGGAGTAGTGACATTTTGAAGGCAGCTATCCGGCCCAGCCAGGAAATATCGTAATTAAGCCAGGATTTAGATAAGGATGAGATCGAGTTGAGGATTGGGGGTAAATTGAAATCAAAGGCTGAGGAGGAGGAGGGGGGGATACGAACTCCTAGGTAACGCATCGCAGGGATGCGGTCATTCGTCAGACTGCATTTAGGTCTACAGTCATTAGGTCGACCCCACTAGGTCGACTGGCAGGAAGGTCGACCTGACTTAAGGTCGACATGGGTCAAGGTCGACATGACTTAAGGTCGAATTTGCATAAAGGTCGACATGAGGAAGGTCGACTGGTCATAAGGTCGACATGGGTTTTTCACTGTTTTTTGAGCCGACATGTGCCGACAGGCGGTATTTCATGCCCTACCATCCACTAGGGCGTGGTGGGAGAATAAAATAGTGTGCCGAGCGCAGCGAGGCACCGTGCCCGAAGCATCGCGAGCGAAGCGAGCGATGTGAGGGTCCGATTCTCATTGCCAACTGTGTCCATGTCGACTGTGTCGACATTCGGATAAAAAAACATTGGAAAACCCATGTCGACCTTATGACCAGTCGACCTTCCTCATGTCGACCTTTATGCAAATTCGACCTTAAGTCATGTCGACCTTGGCCCATGTCGACCTTAAGTCAGGTCGACCTTCCTGCCAGTCGACCTAGTGGGGTCGACCTAATGACTGTAGACCTAAATGCAGTCTGACGAATGATCCCATTCCGCATCGCAGAGGATTGCCAGTTATAATGGTATAAGGAACGTAAAGTGTCTGAAGACCTGGGAAGAGCAGATCTTAGCCACTAATGGTTCAATTGCTAGCACAAAAATAATGGGGGAGAGGGGGCAGCCTTGACGATTCCCATTGTGGATTGTGAAGGGATTGGATGGTATAAGGAACGTAAAGTGTCTGAAGACCTGGGAAGAGCAGATCTTAGCCACTAATGGTTCAATTGCTAGCACAAAAATAATGGGGGAGAGGGGGCAGCCTTGACGATTCCCATTGTGGATTGTGAAGGGATTGGATAAAAAGACGTTACTATAAACACGAGCAGATGGGAAACTATATAGGGCAAGTATTGAGGAGAGAATCCAATCTCGCAGGCCAAACCTCAGTAAGACTTTGCGCATGTAAGTCCAATTTAGGCGGTCAAAAGCCTTCTCCGCATCTAAAGATAACAAGAGAAGGCCCTGGTCTCTTGAGAGGGAGTCTATAAGATCAAAAACTCTACAGGTGTTGTCTGATGCTTGTCTCCCAGGGACAAATCCTACTTGGTCTTGGTGAAGTAAAAGGGGGAGGAGAAGGTTTAAACGAGAGGCAATGAGTTTAGCATAGATTTTTTTTCATCGCCATTTAGTAAGGCAATAGTTTTGGCATAGGACAGGGTGCCATCACCAATTTTAAACAGGTTAATTGGTAAGAAAAGGTGTTTCATTACAGGTGATGGTAATCATAAATTAAGAGGGAAGTCCAGGAATAGAGCATTCTGGGCCAAATGCACTAAGCTTCAAAAGTGCAAAATGAAGAGTGAAAAACAGAGTGAAAAACAACCAACCAATCATCTCCTGCCTGATATTTTTCAAACACAGTCTGTGACATGGCAGGTAGGAGCTGATTGGCTGACTGTTTATCACTCTCCACTTTATCACTTTTGAAGCTTAGTGCATCTGGACCCTTGTCCCTCCTGGAGAGGGTCATGTTGGGAGGTCTATCTAGACACTGAAGATCTATCAACAGTAACCATGTGAACTGACCAGCTGGGCACCACTCCTCCCCTACGTGTTTAAGTTAGTTATTAATATATAGGCCCTTATTCTTGTTCGTGCGGTACGGCCCGCGTGCGGCCGTACCGCCGATGTTTTTACACTGCACATGCGCAGAGGTCAATCTGCGCATGTGCAGCCCCCTTCGCCGCAGACGTATTTCGTCCGCCGCAAAGGGGGCGTATAGGGGCGTGAGAGGCATCATGCCCTCATTTCCCTATGTGTACGCCCCGCGTTTCATGGGCGTTCCCATGCAAACGCGGGGCGTATGCATGGTAATGAGGGCATGACGCCACTCATGGGGGCGGAAAGCTGACGTCGCCGGATGTCAGCTTTCAGCCCCCATACAAGCTACCACACGGACGATTGTCCGTGTGGTCTCAGCTTGCGGGAGCTGCCGCGGCGTGCGGACCTGCCTTCGATGGTCGACGACCATCGAATGCAGGGGGCAGCTCCCAGCATGGTGGAGGCGTACGCCTCCACCATTTTCGTGCGGATCGCCAGCCGTCCGTGTACGGACGGCCGTGGCGATCCGTAGGGTGGGCGGGGATTGGTTTGTGCGGCTGGAGCCCCGTGTGCGGCTCTGGCCGCACCAACCAGAATAAGGGCCATAGTCTGTGCTCTGAAATATATGTGTTTACATATACACGCACACACACACACACACACACACACAAATACATACATGCATACATATATTATTTTTATAAAAGGTGGTGTGTGTGTGTGTGTGTGTGTGTGGGGGGGGGGGACACCAATATTTATCTTGCCTCTTGGCAACTTGGATGAACTTAGGGGGTAATTCTGGCTGCAAATTCCAGGCCCTGCAAGTCCACCAGACGCCGCCCTGCAAATTCCGGTATGCCCCCCCCTCCCTCTCATGGGCTGTGAATGGATGTTTAACTTGAATGATGTGGAAGGCCCACGCAGATCTAAGGTTACTCTTAGGTAACCATAGATCTGCGCGGACATTCGGCAGGAAGTGGGCGGGCAGCTGACATCTGGTGATATCAGCTGCCTGCCCCCGACATCCACGTTACGGGTCAATTTCCATGGGAATGCCCAGTGTTTTCATGGGAATTCCCATAAAACGCTGTGAGCTACCATGGGCAGGACTATGCCCCACCCGCGGTCTTGGGTGAGTGCATAAGGCGAACAGTCTGTTCATCGCAGCCACACGCACCCGGCTCATGCGCACAAATGTGGCTGCGCATGTGCATACGCCGAACATCGGTCCCCATGCGAACGAACGGTCCGAACAAATGGACCAGAATAATCCCCTTACCGCACTGGAACTGACCTTACTGTCACCATAAGGATCTACTGTATAATGATTTTTTCAAGTCCGATTCCAGTTGCATTATACTCTTTTAAACAAAAGTAAGCAGAATATATCTGTGAGCAGGCTACACAGAGTTTAATGCAGTGTGCGAGCATCCTAAAAGCGTGCAAGTTAATGTTTTTGTCAAGAAATGGCTTAACATTAGGAGGAAGAAGGCTACATGGCAATCTCAGTATACCAATATGCATAATTATGATCTGAGAATTAAGCTGCCCATACATGCTGCGATCCCGGCGTGCGTTCCGGGCTTAAATAGCATCCATCACATCGCATTGCCTTGTGCATGCAATGCGATGCGATGCGATGAAAAGCAAGTACAAAAAGTATGTGCAGCACATACTTTTTGTACTGTGCGATGAGGTGCTGCGGGAGCACACATCGCACCGCCGGGAATCGCTGCGTGTATGGCATTAGATTTTATATCCCCAAGGCAAAATGATGCTGACCTTTAAGGAGAGAATAGCATCAGAAGTACTGTTGCGTTAAATTATCACATATGTAATCTAAAAAGCTCAAATACTAAAATCTGTAACTGTTCATGTGTGTGAAAGCAGGTATTCGGTTTGCACATACAAGCAATACTCCCATCCAGGGAATGTTATTGCATGTCAGGGGAGAGCTTTGTGAAGTTATGTCTGGAATCCAGATTCAGAGTTCACCTCCTGGTGACTTGCTGCTTCCTGGTAGGTCACAATGAAAGTAGATTTTTTTTCAGTGGAGACTCCTCTAGATCTTTAAAAAGATGTGCATCGAATCAGGATTGTGTCTGTTTCAGCCCACTACATAAAGGCACATAGAGAATATAACCATAGAGAGCTCAACTGTAGTAATCAACTAATGCAAATTCGAAGTAACTCTATTTACTAAGCACAGGTAAAAAGTAAATAATAGTAATTAAGATTATTCATTTTGGGGGACAGCAGGTGGATTTCATGTAAGGTACAGATATGTCTTTCCTCAGCTTGGCCGTGAACAGGTTGCACATGCCTGTAAGTCGGGATTGCAACTAGTCATGCCTGCTTGTGACCATTCACAGGAGAATATGCACCCAAGCAATCCTTATCGTTTACAGGTGCGCATATGCAGTACATGTGCACATTCAGGGGCACACTACTATCCATAATTATTAGCAAATGCGGGTCAGATCTATCTGTATGATAACATATTGCACATTGTAACTTGGTAAAATGTAATTAGATGAGCAGAAAGTTTGTATGAGCAGCTGGGCGAGAATGCTTTGTTCCCCTAACTATATAATAACTCTTTCTATTCATATGGGAGTTAATCAGTGAGTTAAAGAAAGGTAATGCTTATAAGAAGAAACTGCGCGTTGTTGAATTTCCTGACGTCATTTTTCTTTCCTGAAAAGATGAATCAGTTTTAGCAAAGTCATTAAAATAAATTAATACTGCTAAATATAAACTGTTTTGACTGAAAGAAAACCTCTCTTTTTTTACCATATGATGCAATTTCTTCTTAGCAGTAGACATCCAAAAGCTGTTCATGGATTATGCAAAAAAAAAAAAAAAAAGAGTTTATTTATTTTGCTAGATCTGTAAATATCCAACCTCTTTCCACTAGAGATGAGCCGGTTTGATTGCTAGAGAACCAAACCCCCTCCGACCTTACCTCATCCGAGACCGCATCTGAGTATTTTGATCCTTCGCGACATTTTTCCAGATCCAGAACAAGGCCAAACATCATCTTCACGCTGTCGGATTCTCGCGAGACCCAGACTCTGTATAAGTCCCAGTGATAGGCATTCCTGCAGTTGATTTAAGACAGCACGGTCCTGTCTATGCTATCTGCTGAGAGGGGTCTGATGGAGGCTGCTACTAGGGGGGCTGTTACTATGGGGGCTGCCAGAGCCAAACCTAGCGAATTTGATGCCCTAGGCAAAATTTTGGCTGGTGCCCCCTAGCACTGCCACTAGTTACGCCTCTGATCCAGCACCCCTGTCCCAGCACAGCACCCATCACCTACCAGCACAGATCACAGCAGCAGCCAGCAACACCCACTGGAAAATCTATAATAAATGCAAGGTGTGCGGTGAACATGGGCCTCTGGATCAAGGGGGGTCTCACACACTGTACACCCATTTTTATTCTACTCCATTTTCCAGTGAATCACGTATACACAATAAAGGTGTCCTCTGGAGTGCGGCACCATGTTCCCGGAGACCTGTGCATGTGCAGTAGACTCTGGAAGAATTCCAGAGTCTACTGCACTGCCACAGAGGAGGGGGCCCTATCGGAGCCTGCACACGCTCCCCCTTCTCTCTTACAGCACCTCTGCCACAATTTCTCACCCATAGCAATACTTATTTTAATGAAAATCATTAAATATATTTTCAGGGTCAGAGGTTCAGTAAAGGTGGGGGTGAGAAGGGTCATTAAATATTTATTGTGTGGGAGCCATTACATATTAAAGATGCTGGGAAGCATAAAAAGGTAATGGGTGGGTGTGAGGAGGGCATCAATTAATGTTATATAAGGGGTGAAGGTGATGGTTTGCACATAATAGTATAATAAACTAGTTAGCATTATCTAGTATCTATGGATTTATATATATATATATATATATATATATATATATATATATAAGCGTTGTAGATAGGCCTGGCACTCCTCCAGCAAGGTAAAGGACCCAGGTGCCCTCTGGATCGGAAATATAAAGGTATTGATAGGAGAAAGCAAACGCGGCACTCTGGGAATTTGAGAAAAACGTGTATTGTAGCAAAAACAGCTTCCAACGTTTCGGGGTCTATATCACCCCTTTGTCAAGGAATATTGTGCAATAAAACATACATCAGAGTGCTTACCTTTATCATATAAGTGAGAGGGTGAGCAGGTCACGTCTGCGGGCGTGCTGGGATCAAACAGGAAATGAAAACAGCGGTGATGGGCGGCGGATATCCTGCCCATGGCACGCAGTGTGGAGCGCAAGCTAATGGTTGTTATGGAGATCGTATGCGAGAGCCCCAGAAGCGCGTCTATTGCTAAGATCCCAGGTTTACCCTGGCGTGACTGGTTCACCCTGTAATATATAAAACATATGTGTTTATATTTGATAATAACAAAAAGTGATAATAACAAAAAGTGAAACAATAAGATGCATCACACAACGTGATGCAAAGTTTGTGCAAAATCAACACTAAAACAAGTGCTATTAATCAAAATAATACACACAACATATACAAAGGGGAAAGGACTAGTTAGTGCCATCAATCATCTATTGCATGTTTTTCATCAAATTAAAGGATAAATTTACTGAGAACACTCAGTTTAGATACAAGGAATGATATTGGTCGACACCGTTTGTGTCGTCAAACATCGCAGGTAATGTCATTTATTCTAATATACTTGTCTGATCAAAAGTAAGTATGTATAAAAGTGGACAATACACTTCTAAGGAATGACACTATTATATTATAAAGGTCCAAACTAAAATTATAAACGAGGGACAAATGAGTAGAATGAAAAGGGACAGTATAGTTAGATAAGTCAGAGAAGAAGAAAAGCACACGTTTATAGAGACACGCTCTTTGCGTCTTGTCTAATTACAATGTTGTCAATATAGTAAATTGCCGGCAAGTTGTATGTGTCCAAAATTAAATTGTAAACGGGGGGCAAATCATTGAAATGAAGGGAGCAGTATAGAGAGATAGTAGGAGAAGAAATAAAGCACGCTGGGTGGACATACATCTACGTCCGCAAAATTCGCATGTCAGCCAGGACATGATGTTTGGACTATTGAAACAGACCGGTGAATCATATTAAGGGAGCAAGATTGGTTCGCTCACAGTTGCGCCGGGGTGACAGAGATGGACTTCTATTGAAGAGAGAGGCGACGTGGATACATAAATTGAACAGCATTAAACCAAAAGGACTTAATGACAAGTTCAGCTACGCGATCTTCTTATGAATTGACTCCATAGTTATACAGGACATTAAGCTCTCACTTATAGGCCATCCTTTCTCTATCTCCATGACGCCATCATTATCGCAGGATAGACACTTTCTACTTAACCTCAACGAGGACATTTGTGTGCTTTTTCTTCTCTTTGCTTATCTTACTATCACTTTTCCCTTTCCGATTACTTATTCTTTTATCCCTATTAGATAGTTTGTGTTATTCCTATTAGACACTTCACTAATGTGTCACTTAAAGCCTATAGAATAAATCATGCTCATTAACTATTTGAAGACCACTTTGGTCCTCATACGTGTGCTTTTTCTTCTTCTTCGCTTTACTTACTATCCCTGCACCCATTTCCGATTGGTTAATTTCTCCCTACATTTATCTTAGTTTTCCCTTAAGAAACTGTCATCCACTTTTAGTGGGGACCCATAGATCACCTAGTGTGCTTTCTTTCATCTCTGGCTTATCTTACTATTCTGCTCCCATTCATTTTATTTAGTTGTCCCAGAGTTAACATTTGTGTTTGGACCTATATATTTAAACTGATGGACAACAAGTACATCTTTACCTACACTTTGATAATATTTCAACAGATCACGCCTGACACAGGACTCTCTCGCCATAGTCCTTCGGTCTGTGAGCGAACCAATCTTGCTCCCTTAATATGATTCACCGGTCTGTTTCAATAGTCCAAACATCATGTCCTGGCTGACATGCGAATTTTGCGGACGTAGATGTATGTCCACCCAGCGTGCTTTATTTCTTCTCCTACTATCTCTCTATACTGCTCCCTTCATTTCAATGATTTGCCCCCCGTTTACAATTTAATTTTGGACACATACAACTTGCCGGCAATTTACTATATTGACAACATTGTAATTAGACAAGACGCAAAGAGCGTGTCTCTATAAACGTGTGCTTTTCTTCTTCTCTGACTTATCTAACTATACTGTCCCTTTTCATTCTACTCATTTGTCCCTCGTTTATAATTTTAGTTTGGACCTTTATAATATAATAGTGTCATTCCTTAGAAGTGTATTGTCCACTTTTATACATACTTACTTTTGATCAGACAAGTATATTAGAATAAATGACATTACCTGCGATGTTTGACGACACAAACGGTGTCGACCAATATCATTCCTTGTATCTAAACTGAGTGTTCTCAGTAAATTTATCCTTTAATTTGATGAAAAACATGCAATAGATGATTGATGGCACTAACTAGTCCTTTCCCCTTTGTATATGTTGTGTGTATTATTTTGATTAATAGCACTTGTTTTAGTGTTGATTTTGCACAAACTTTGCATCACGTTGTGTGATGCATCTTATTGTTTCACTTTTTGTTATTATCACTTTTTGTTATTATCAAATATAAACACATATGTTTTATATATTACAGGGTGAACCAGTCACGCCAGGGTAAACCTGGGATCTTAGCAATAGACGCGCTTCTGGGGCTCTCGCATACGATCTCCATAACAACCATTAGCTTGCGCTCCACACTGCGTGCCATGGGCAGGATATCCGCCGCCCATCACCGCTGTTTTCATTTCCTGTTTGATCCCAGCACGCCCGCAGACGTGACCTGCTCACCCTCTCACTTATATGATAAAGGTAAGCACTCTGATGTATGTTTTATTGCACAATATTCCTTGACAAAGGGGTGATATAGACCCCGAAACGTTGGAAGCTGTTTTTGCTACAATACACGTTTTTCTCAAATTCCCAGAGTGCCGCGTTTGCTTTCTCCTATCAATACCTTTATATATATATATATATATATATATATATATATATATAGAGAGAGAGAGAGAGAGAGAGAGAGAGAGAGAGAGAGAGTGAAAATTGTGGCCCTAATAATGGTGTTGAATGAACAGCCAATCATAAAAAGCTAGTTGTAATAGGGCTACAAACAGTGCATCCACATGGCTTGAATGAAAAGTTGCTACTGAGTTGCTTTTTATGATTGGCTGTTCATTCAGCACCACATGAAGTCGTGTCCCTGAGTATCGGTCTTTGCTAATTACCGGTATCACCAGTAGCAGTTATACTGAGTTGTTCCCTTTGTTGCTTAGTTATGCATCAATTTATTGATTACACGTAACTATTGCTGTGTCCATGGTCTGATGTACGCACTCTCTCTGTTACAGTTAAACTTTATTTGTTTACCTCAGAGTACGCTGTTTTTGTTGTACAGCGGATTAATGTAAAATGCTAGCATTGCTCCAGAGCCGGTCTTTACTTATGTGAAACAGCACTGGTTTCTGTAATGTGTTTTTATTATTGTTTTCATCACAGGTATTGGGTAGCACATCTCCCAAACACATGCCCCCTCAGCTCTGACAGAACTCGCTGCCGCCTTGGCGCTCTGATGACGTCACTGGGCTCCGGGACGGCGCACTCACGGGGAGCTTCTTTGCATTCACGAGGTGGGAGTCACTGTTATGTCTATATATGTAAGTACTTGTCTTCCTATTTTTATGTCTTGATAAAGGGTTTCAACACCCGAAACGTTGGCATATACCCCTGTGTGGGTCTCTTCATTTACTGCATTGTTTATTGAAAGTTGTCAGTTACGAGTGCCTTATCCTGTTGGTAAATACATATCCCCTGTTGGGGTGAAAGCAGCACCGTACAAGTTGTTTCCTTCAAGCAGAGTGCCAGGCATCATCATCTGATATATATATATATATACACAATCAGATGAGGCCGGCACTCAGGTCTGGGGGTGGATGCCAAATTGACTTGCTCCGGTGCCCTCTTTCAAGAGGGGATGTATCCTCAAGAATATGCGGCAGTAATAAGCGGCACTCGGAGGCTGATAAGTGGTGAAGACAGCAGGAATTTTTTTCCTTGTGCAGGGATCAAAACGTTTCGGAGCTCGGGGGCCCAGTCGTCAGTTCAGGGAAAGTTCCCTGAACTGACGACGGGGCCCCCGAGCTCCGAAACGTTTTGATCCCTGCACAAAGGCGAGACATTGCACACCCAGTGCGTTGACGGTAAAACTTGCCATTCACCACTTATCAGCCTCCGAGTGCCGCTTATTTCCGCTGTGTTTATATATATATTTCAGAAGTACCAGCACTCCCCTGTATCCGTACAACTTACTCCGGTGCCCATCCAAAGTAGTAATAGTATATTTCAAAGGCAGATGTCACTCAGAGATTAATAAAGAAAGAACTCAACAGCACTGATGTGGTCAACGTTTCAGGGACTGAACCCTTTTATCAAGACCTGAAATGCCAAGTGAAACAGACAGATATATAAAGACACTTACATTTGATGTGCACCCTTCACCTAATTTGCCTCCCATTTGAGTCCGGTGACATCATCATTGCGAGTCTGCAGAGACACTCCGGCACCTCCCGGGGGCGTGGCTACACAGTGACTCATCCGTCGTCCTGACAACCAATGTTGTGTATGTTAACAAAGTTCCTGCTGGCCCTGCAGGATACAGTACTGGCCGGCGTCTTGCTGCAGCTGCGCTTACTGGGGTAGAAGGCAGCAAGCAGCAGCTGAGAAAACATACAAGTCCAGTCTTTGGGGTGCAACTCTGCTGCAACCAGTTTTATTCAGCATAAAATAAAAATAAAAAACAAAAGAAAATACCTTGCCTGTCCGGCACTAACTAAACACAGGATATTCCTAACTATCTCTAAACAAAACACCAAGTATTCCAGTCACTACTGGATAGCTACTTGCATCAGAAAGCTTGTTCCTCTCAGAGATTCTGCAGCCTCCCCAGGCAGTCTGCCCTTACTGATCAGTCCAGCAGCTCTACATGGGCCTTGCACAGCTGCAAGTGCTGATTAGCCCTCTGTGGGGCCAAACACCTGAGCTGGGGCCTTTACTCAGCTTTAACAAAAAATAAACATTCTCACATTCTCATGGAAGTTTTACTGTTTCTAAACAGATATACCCGCCCTCAAACACTATTCCAGTGTTCTTGTCACAATATATATATATATATATATATATATATATATATGTATATATATGTCAAAAAGAGCTCCTTAAGTTCAAGCGCAATAAGTACTTAGGGGTCAAAGAGGATTACGACAGTAACAAGGTTTACCGGTGGATAGCTGGGGGGGGGGGGTTGGGATTACAATCTCACAGCCCGCCAACAAAGAAGTAGACCATTTAGGAGACCACACACTAACACGCGAAGGAGACAGGCTGAATCGGATGCCCCAGTCCCTTTAGGAACACCAGTGGACCCCTCCACGGGAGCTATATCCAAAGAAAGAGGAGGAGGTCGACCACCTGCAGGGGTGGCCAAAACATGTGCATTGCCAAGAACCATCAAGTCCATCAATCAATAGTTTATAACCTGTCCAAGTGACAATTCAGTCCAATGGAACTGAAAGTGTTAGAACATGGTCTAACCTTTGTACTAACTACCTCATTTCATGACTTCACATGGAAGCCTGAACTGCACAGATTTGGACGCAGTCTGAGGCTCAAAGAGCACTTTCAAAATTGGTTTGAAAAAAAATAGTAAATCTAATTTTGACCCTCCATCCCAGAACCCTTCCATTGCATCTTATATAAGAAGATTAGATGCCTCAGTTGCCCACTTTGCCGAGGCACCTCACCCCAAACACTATAATCGGAGCAAAACTGAACACAGGGCCTTGAGACAGCAAGGGGCATATTGGGATGTGGTGTTCCGTGCGCCCGATAAAGGTGGTGGCATGGTGATACAGGATTTGGATGATTACATATCTGAGATCAATCAACAACTGGCAGATGAGTAAGTATATGAACTCCTTTCAACTGATCCTACAGATCTCTACAAAAAAGAGCTGGACACCCTTCTATTGGAGGCACCCCACCCATTTTTTTCACAGTACCCAAAATACACAAGTGACTCACAAAGCCACCTGGTCGCCCCATAATTTCAGCCTTCAACTCAATTTATCAGCCCATTTCGCAGTTCTTGGACGAGATCCTTCAAACAATTATTCTATCTCAACCCACTTATATCAAGGATTCTACTGACTTCTTGAAGGTCCTTAATCAACACCCACAAGTTTTGGAAAAGACCCTGCTCTGTGTAAGGGACATTAGTAGTCTATACACGAGCATTCTGCACTGCGAAGTATTAGAGACCATGAGGGAGTTCCTTGAGGAAAATCGAATGGATAGTCTGTACTGTGAATTGTTTATGAAACTGTTGAGATTAACATTAACAAAACATTACTTTATGTTTAACGGCAAGTTTTACCGTCAACGCACTGGGTGTGCAATGTCTCGCCAACCTTTGCCAACACTTAAAAGTGCCAGGAATAAAAAAAATCTCCCCCTCCACCTACCCAGCTGCTGCTGGGCTCCACCTCCTCATCCCTGCATGCAGAATGGGATGTACACGGCTAGGGAAGAGGAGGTCACTGGTCCAAGCAGCACAGCAGGAGGCGGCCTGGGCACAGGTGAGGGGGAGGGGGGGGGGTGTCGGATGGGGGTAGGCAGGTTGCGAAGAGAAGCCAATAGGCTTCTATGTATGTGAGAAATAATAATACATTTGTCACATAATGTATATAATAATACATTTGCCACATAATAAGCTAGAATGGCTTACAAGAGAGTTTTGAGAAATTTAAGTTTTTCTGGTATATTAAAAAACTCAAGACATGTGGTAACATGCTAATTACAATTATAAGGCACATGTATCTGTATTATTCCTAAAACATATTCTTTCAAACAGACCAGGACCTCTTCCCTTTGTTTTCTCTACATTAATATGCAATCTGCACATTGTGATTACAGTATGTATTATTGAAAGTACAGTACCAAACTGGTCTGTACCAGTTTGCACAGATTCTATTCAGTGTTTGCTCTTTTGTCCTATGCATGGCACTACAAATCTTTTGTGATGCATTACAAATAAAACAAAATATTAAACATTATGATCAGGCGCCTTTTCATACATTATATTTGTAACATGCTTCCTAATTTAACTAACCTACTGGTGATGCTGGGTAAGGAGCCAGTTATACAGGTTAGAACTAAATAAGTGCCTCCACCCAAGTTATTGAATTATACAATATTTCCTTGTGATACTGTTAATACCTCATTGTACTGTATGTATGTATGTATAAATGAATGTAAAAAAAAAACAGTATCTCTTAAATGTTACCTGAAACTTTAAAACGTCAACTGTTCAAGTTGTTCAAATACTGAAATATTACTTTAGCATTTTAACTTAAACAACTATAATATATCTTAGCACTTACACTTCCTTATATCGACATAAACTTACAATAGATACAATATATGTATTCAACTACAGTATATCACATTCCTCTGCCTAGAACATAATATTATTAATGGTGATTATAATATTGAACAGTTTCTGGATTGAATGTGCACATACAGTATCTTGTGTCTAGTTAGTCTTGGTTGTAACAGAAAACTACGGTAGCTGTTTCCTCTTGGGTTTGCCAATAAAAGGTTCATTTGTATAATAAATAAATTAAGATGAAATTCCTCATATAAATGATCACATCATTCCGGAACTATGGTGCATGGTCGTATGGCATTGTATTCAATTTAAAATTGTATACCATTGTATATGGCATACAATGCAATGCGATGCGATTTTAAATTGTATAAGCACCCTAATGGGTTTTTTCAATGTTAAATGGTCCCCCTATATGATTTTTAATTGTATATGCACCTTAATAGGTGCTTACAATGTTCAATGCACCCCCACGCCTCCGCCACTATCAACGCCAACCCGAAGCTTGGCGAGCGCAGCGAGCCGGTGAGGGGCGGCGGTACGCATCATCTGACCTTTTCATACCCCCACCATCCACGTCGGCGTGGAGTTGATTTTATATAGTGTGGCAAGTGCAGCGAGCCACAGAGCCCGAAGCGTGGCGAGTAGACGCGCATTACTTCACATGTATTCCGCGTCCCCTCGCCACGCTTCAGGCTCGGTGGCTCGCTGAGCTCGCCACACTATAGAAAATCAACTCCACGCCGACGTGGATAGTGGGGGTGTGAAAAGGTCGGAGGACACGTACCGCCACCCCTCGCGGGCTCGCTGCACTCACCACGCTTTGGGTTGGCGTTGATAGTGGGGGTGGCGTTGGGGGTGCTTTTAACATTGTAAGCACCTATTACGGTGCTTATACAATTATTTATCTTATAGGGGGCACATTTAACATTGAAAACACCCATTAGGGTGCTTATACAATTTAAAATTGTATACCATTGCATATGCCATACAATTGTATAACATTGGCTAACATTGCATCGCAATATGCCTTGCGATGCGAATATGGTATGCGATGCGATGGGTGCCATGCTAGGAAACAAGTACCAACAATAGTATCATTTTGTGTTTTAAATAGAAATAGAGTATTAGTGGCTGGTCATCATCATGTTGTTGTGGTGATGGGTCTTTTTTTTATGTGGAGACCCGGAGCTGTAGTCCCATTCACTTAGGGTGGCCAATCCCGGGATCAGTGCGATCCCAGATTTGGCCCCAAAATGCTAGGCAGTCTAATGCTGAGCAGCATCTTGAGCAGCACTTGCTCAGATGCTGCCCAGCTGTTCCAAGCATAACTTGACCTCCCAATCAGCACACTGGGCAGCATTCAACTGCTGACTCCCTCCAGACGACCGCTACCGGCGCCTATAACACCCACCGACTGCCTCCTCCTTGCGACTCCTGCCCCCCCACCAAATAAGTAAATGTGGGGTTTTTTTCTTTTAGGGATGCTAATCCCGGGATCCTGGGAATCCCGGGATTGAGAATTTTTAATCCCAATTCCCGGGATTGAAAAAATGCCCTGGCATTAGCATCCCTACATCCACTAAATTTGGCCCTCCTTGTTCTTAGCAATGCTTTAGATTAGGCTACTTAATAATTCTAAATTGTCAGTTCTCATGGGACAAAATGGTGTAATTTACTTAGATGATGCTGGGTTCGGCTGGACCAGGCGGCCTTTGATCCCAACATTATAGCACAGCTCTTGAAGACTGATTAAAATCTTTGCTAATAAAATGTCACATTAGTATGATTTGCATGGATGCAGTGAAAAAGCAACACGTTTTCAGTCATTAGTTCTGTGGAACTCTAGTTTGAATGAAATAATACAATCACCATAAACATTTTTATTGTGTAGTTAACTGGTAAAATGGAAATTTATTAACAGACAATGACATTTGCGGCTAGAGGCATATTATCCTCATTCCTTATGCAACGGCAACACTTGGCAAAGGGAAGCCCTGAGGCTAAACTCTTGCAGTAGATATTTTATCAGAAACTTTGGAATAAAGGGCTGACATACAGTATATAGCATATACAGGTCGAGTATCCCGTATCCGAATATCCGTTATCCGAATTATTCCGAAATACGGACATTCCAGAAAGTGAAATTTTTTTTTTTGCTAAAAACTCACTGGGGACATTTGTAACAGCATCACTGGGGACATGATATGTAACTGGCACTATATATGTGCAAGACAATGATTGCTTGGCATTCAAATTCAGTGCTGAGATAGTACACACATTTTGTTTCACGTTTTGAAACCTTGTTTTTTGAACAATTAAAATATATTTGTGTGTATTTTATGTCGTAATAAAATATATTTGTGTGTATATTATGTGTTTATACAGCATAAATGCAAGATACTTCAAAATACATCATTGAAATATTAAAATATTCCGAAATACGGAATAATCCGTTATCCAAAATTCTCCTGGTCCCGAGCATTTTGGATAAGGGATACTCAACCTGTACATGACAAACTGCAATACAGGAAAAGTTAAAATAACTGGTTTGGTGTAAGTCCAGGCTTTTTTCAGAGGGGTAAATTCCCCTTTTGACCTTGATCAAAATATTAACTGTAAACTTTATATGTTTTATATAAAATAATCCATAAAAACATGTACTATATAAAATGTTTTGTAAACTGCAAAGCAGTGTAAGGAACCAGAATAAAGCACTTGTACAGTAGATATACAACCTCTTTTGTTCATGCTTTAAACCATTTTTATGGTCTAGTGGAGAAATTCACGGCACATAAATTTCCTTTCCATGCAAATATCAAAAGGGAAAAAAATGATTGGCGCAGGCGCAAAAAAGGTATTTTGTTTTTTTGCGTATGGGTCAATCGATCTTTTTCCTACCAAATTATTTTGTTTTTATGTGATGGAAAGATTCAATGGTGGATGCCCAGCCGTCATTTGATGGTAAGCTTCCAATATCCATCCCTACCATGAGGAATGGAGATCAGTTTTGCCTTGTGTAAAAGGTTTGCTTAACAAAGGACATCTCTTCCCTCAGGTTGCTTCTTTATTCCCAAAAAAACATTTTTACATCACATTTCTTCAAAAAACAACTTTACCCTGCCCAGTGGCTAAGCCTAGACCCAGCCCTCTCTATCATCCAGCCACTAACATTTGTTGAAAGGCCCACTGTTTCTCCACAAACCTGTCACACCCACGTAGTGCAGCTGTGTGTACGAGAGAGAGAGAGATTTGTATTTTTTTGGTTATCCCTGGTTGGTGTAATATTTGATACATATGGTTATATTTATGAAACAGCGCCTCTCAGTTTAAATCAGTGCTAACAATGGGGGTTATTCTGTTTGGTACGGTGAAACGTACGTACGGTCCGTCACACCGTACATTTCCCGTACGCTCACGGTGAGCGTAAGTCCGCCCACAGAACAGCCGCACATGGACGGTCAAAGACACCGACAATGGGGAGTGGCGTACACTTGAGCGTACGCCACCGTGTATGGACGGATCTCGTCCGTTTTACCACCGACACCTTCCGTATATCTGAGCGTACGCCACATGCAAACATGTTCTAATATTTTTCAAAATAAGACTTTAGAGTGTGATAGGCAGATGTTGGGATCCTTTGTTAGAGATATGTGATTGCAATAATGTGCTTGGTGGCATCTTACATACAGAATGTGCTACATAAAATTCATAGTAGATAAGTGCATAAATGTATGTTGTTTGGCAAAAATATAAAGATTGTGTGCAAAATAGTGGCCATGGCCTTAGGACATTGCTCCACCATTGCAAGTAGAAATTGAGTCCAAAAACATCCTTGTTGCCAGTGGCGTAACTACATTTTGGGCGCCCCCCCGCCGTTAAAGGGAGGGCGCCCAGCCACTCACCTGCCCCTCTGCCCGCCGCACCAACCCCCGCAGTCTAGATGTTCAGATCCGATATATCTGTGGGTACCTGGGGGAGCGGCAGACGAGGACCGCAGGGGTCGCAGATGGAGACCGGGGGCACGGCGGGAGAATAGGAAGAAATCCTATTCAAAAGACCGGGCGGCCGCTGATTGACTGAGCTCTCAGCCAATCAGCGGCCGCCCGGTCTTTTGAATAAGATTTCTTTATATTCTCCCGCCGCGCCCCGGTCTCCACCTGCGCCACCTGCCGCTCCCCCAGGTAGCCGTCAATGCAGGTGGGGGGGACGCTGCGAGGCGGCTGGGGGGACGGACGCTGCGGGGGACGGACGCTGCGGGGGACACAGAGGCAGCAATTACTTACAGCTGAGCCGGGCAGGGGGAGCTGGGAGCTGTCACTGTCAGTACGGAAGAAAAAAAAAAAAGCCCATACAATGAATCGGCAGCCTGCAATTGGCTGAGAGAGCGCTCAGCAGCCAATCACAGGCTGCCCATTCATTGTATGGGCTTTTTTTTCTTCAGTACAGACAGCTCCCGGCTCCCCCTGCCCGGCTCAGCTGTAAGTAATTGCCACCTCTGTGTCCCCCGCAGCTTCCGTCCCCCGCAGCGTCCGTCCCCCCAGCCGCCTCAATGCCCCCCTGCCCTCTGCTCCCTTCACATTGCAGCTAACGTAACTATAGCACTGCAGCCCCCGGCGCCCGCACATGCATAGCGCCCCCCCCACGGTCGCGGGGGCTGCGGTGCTATAGTTACGCCCCTGCTTGTTGCTCTTAGACGTGGTTTATGTGTCTTTTTCATAATAAAAAACTGGTATGTTTGTGTTACAGTAAAAAAGTTGACACATGTCGACTTCTGTGAATTGAGTGTCCTGCTTTTTAAAGTATACAAAAACACTTACTGAATGGGTGTAGATGGTTATAAAATAACTACCTTGACACATATAAGCAGGTCTTAGAATGAATCTTACCTAAAATTAAACCAACCTTTACATGTTGAGAAGTGTAAAAAGATAAGCTTCCAATGTGTTTGAGGGCTGTGTGTGGCTTACAGGTAGTGAAATAATGGTTTTCACTTAATAGCCTGCAGCATTGCTTATTACATTCAGGTGTATGTGTTTGACTAGTAATCAGCGTTAATTAGCAGACCCAGGCGTCCGCTCTCATACGGTATCTCTAGGGGTGGTCTGGAGCACTCTTTGGCGTCCGCCTGTTTTTGGGCCAAAATGCACGGCGCGTTCGCCGATCGAGGCGGTTGTGGCACCGTGCATTTTGTGTGCACACCCCCGTGTACACCCATGTTTACACCCAGTTTTCCTCATTATTCCAGCCGCTCCCCTAAAAACGCCTCCATGCCGCCCACAATGACCATACTCTTGCGGACAGGTTTTTTCGCACGGAGAGACCCGTCCTTGAGCGGTGTGAGGTCGCCGCACATGCGCATTGCGAAAGCTACGCATGCGCAGATGAAAAAAAAAACGATCCGCCCGTATACGGTCCCACCGTACCAAACAGAATAAACCCCAATAAGTGTAATGCCAGTCTTTTTGCTTACTGTCAGTGCAGCATTAATTTGTCAACGTACGGTTACCAAGAAATAAATCTTACAAAAATTGTCGATTCGTAAATATAGCCCATAGCATGGAATTTATAACCTATAAATTCATTTGAACCACCTCTATTCTGTGTATAATTGTTTGCAAGACCTACACTATACTGGATCAGTATCTGCTGGGAAATCCTGGCTTAACTGTTTAACCATGGCACAGCAAGTGGAGTTGAGGGAATCCCAATTTTTAAATGGCCTCAGATGAACAGCCCTACCCATTGGCAGTGCTCATCTTCCAGCTGCACTAACTGCTCCCAATGAAGCTAAATACGGGGTATGGATCATAGGATAGACAGTGGGCAGTATTCAATGTGAATACTGGTGACGTGCAGCGAATCCTGTTTAGGATTCGCTGCACATTCGCCACTGCTCGCTGCGTTCCGGAGCCTCGCCGGCTCCGTTATTCAACGAGTCAGGGGCTCGCTGCCCCTGACCGGCGAATTTGAGCTCCTGCGGGGACGCCGCAGGGAGCCTGAGGCTGGTGGCAGGCAGGGAGATGGAAGTCTCCCTGCCTGCCCCAGAACGTTTGTGGGGGGGAGGTGGGCTCCCCGGGAGCCAGGCAGCACAGGCTGCCCCCCAAGGGGTCCCAGCAGGGGACCGGGTATATTCACTACACCCGATCATGCATATGTAATCATCGGGTGAAGTGAATATTTGAATATCTAATAAGCGGCTCAGCTCCGGCCCCCTGCTGGCTGGTCTGTGTAAAAATATATATATATATATATATTTTTTTTTATTAAATATATATTCATGTGCTTACAGCACATGAATAAAAATAGCATTCCCCTCCTCAGAATAAAATTCCAGATTTTTTGACACCATTTGTAAAAAACAAAACACTTTATTTTAAAAGTTCACCTTCTACTTCACCATAAAAAGATAGCGATTGCTACTTGGTGAATCATGGCGAAAAAAACCTTCAAATGTATTCGCCATCTGGTCATTGAATAGGGTGATTCACCGTTTTAGTCAGAAATTCGCCTTACAGCACAAAATCGCCATAAAAACCTGGTGAATCAGCCTCATTGAATACCGCCCAGTGTCTAGGTTGACACCAAAATGTCGACATGCACAAAGTAAACAAAAAGTTGAAATACACAAGTCCAGCATTGACAAAAGATTGATACAAGTAAAAGGTCAACATGAGTTTTCCAGTTTTTTTTTTTGGTGAGAATGTTGACACCTGAGCACATAGACCCAGGAAATGGTGTGTGTGTGGTTAGGGTTATAGGCTGCAGGAGGGTGTATAGTTAGGCTGCGGAGGGGAGTATATTGTTAGGTTTAGGCTTTGGGGAGGGGGATGGGTGGGGTTAGGCTGCAGGGGGGAAGTGAATGGTTGGTCTGTGGGGGGGGGGGGTGCATAGATAGGGTTAGTTTATGGGGGGATGTATAGTTAAGGTTGGGCAAAGGGGTGTTCATAGTATGGAGGTGAGGGAGGTGTATAGTTAGGGTCAGTCTGGGAGGGTGGGTGGAGGGAGGTTTCTTCTGATGACACTGAAGAATTGAACACAGTAACCCCACTGTAGTCCCTACTAACCTGATCATCCCGTGGCTTTAAGTGGGCTGCTTGTGAGCAGGATGCTCTGTTTTACTGCACTCCATCAGGGACCTTTGGTTCCTGGGATGCCTCTGTGCCTTGTTCAACTAGCAGCTGTGCTTCCGGTCCCGTGGCTGGCGCTGCATAACAGTGCCCGGGGTCAGCATACACCCAACCTGTAGCAGCTCCTGGTGGTGGACAGCCCAACCCACACAGATACGACAGAGCTGGATTAAGGCTCTGGAGGGCCTGGGGTACTTAAGACAGGGAGGCCCTAAGGTAATGGGATATCCATTTAAATAGTCCCTCCTTTCCTGCACCTCTACTTCTCTACTTTTGTCTGTCACCCCTGCATTTCTCACTCCCTTCTTCCTTGCACCTCTTGGTCCCCGTTCCCCTTGCACCTCCCTGTCCCACTATCACACCTGCACCCCTCTGTCCCTGAGTACCCCTGCACCTCCCCATGCCCCTGTCTCACCTGCACCTCCCTTTACCCCCGGTAACTCTGCACCTCCCCATCCCGCTGTACCTCTCCGTGCCCCTGTCACCACTGCAACTCTCCTTCCCCCTGTCCCACCTGCACCTCCTCATCCCCCTATCACACCTGCATCTCCCAGTCCCCCTGTCACACCTGCACCTCACAAGTCCCCCTGTCATACCTGCACCTCACCTGTCCCCCTGTCCCCACTGCACTTCCCAGTCCTCCTGTTACACCCGCACCTCCTCATCCCCCCTGTCACACCCGCACCTCCTCGTGCCCCTGTCCCATCTGCACCTCCCAGTCCCCCTGTAACCACTGCATCTCCCAGTCCCCCTGTCATTACTGCACCTCCCAGTCCCACTGTCAACACTGCACCTTTCCCCACCCTGCCACACCAGCACCTCCTCATCCCCCTGTCAACACTGCACCTCCCAGTCGCCCTGTCACCACTACACCTCCTCATCCCAGTCACATCTGCACCTCCCTGTCACGACTGCACCTCTCCCCCATCACACTTGCACCTCCTCAACCCCCTGTCACACCTGCACCTCCTCATCCCCTGTCACACCTGCACCTCCCAGTCCCTCTGTCACCACTGCGCCTCCCAATCCCCCTGTCACCACTGCACCTCTCCCAACCCTGTCACACCCGCACCTTCTCATCCCCCTGTCACACCTGCAACTCCCATTCCCCCGTCACCATTGCACCTCACAGTCCCCCTGTCACCAGTGCACCTCCCAGTCACCCTGTCACCACTGCATCTCTCCCCGCCCTGTCACACTCGCACCTCCTCAACCCCCTGTCACACCCGGTGCTCCTCATCCTCAGGCTGTGGTGGGCGGTGGTGCGGGCGCCAGGCAGGTGGGCATGGCAGACAAAGGAAGGATAGTAGTATTTCTGCCCCCTCTCCCACGCTAGCTGCGGTAGCGTCCCATCCCCTTCCGGCACAGGCTGCATCTGCGCAGACTCCGCCTCCACATAGTGCAGCAGAAGTCAGCTGTCACAGCCCGTGCAGGCTCTGCAGCACAGGCGACTGTGGCAGCTGTAACTTGGGGGAGCAGCGTGAGCCAGCCCACAGTGACAGTTTGGGGCAGTGTCTGACTGCCCAGCAGAGCCCTCATTGGACTGCCAACCGGGTCCAAGCACCACGGGAGGCTTTGCATGCGGCCGCAAATGCACAGCAGCCCTCCGGTGGCCATTATTGACTTAGGCAAAATGCCGCGGTCGTGCGGTCCACTGCCCAGCCAGGGGGGGTGTGGAGCAGCCCGTTCTCATCTCTTATGGGCCGGCCGACTACGAAATGGTCCGGTTTCCCGCCAGGGCCAATCTGCCCCTGCATAGACCCCTAATTAGTATAGCACGCCATTCTACCATCCCAATCGTAGTCAACATGGATGTCAAAGTATGAAAACAGTGAATAACTTATGTTGACCATTTGTCAATGTCGACCTTGCATGTTGACAATTTGGTGCCAACCTATTGACTGTCAACATTTACATTGTTGATGTTTATAAAGCCTATTATATATCCCCCCCCCACTGACTGTGGACTGAAGATGTTCTAACCATGTATTGATATACTTTCTATTGCCCCTCCATGATTTATGATATATTATTTTAAATATGTGACGATACAACATACTATGAGAGTAGACTTATTTTATGTTTATTTGGTGTTCAATGGGCTTGTTGGTTTGGTTACTGTACTTAGGACTTGTAGATTTGCTGAATGATAAATTCCACTAGCGGAGCATTAAATATGTTTGCACCCAAGATAACCTGTTCTTCAAAGTGCCCCATAAACAAGTTGGCAAAACGAGGGTCAAACTTGGTGCTAATGGTGGTACCATGTGTCTGTCTGGTGTGGCCAATCTAGTTCTCTATGGTAGTTGCATTGCTACACAACACCACTTACCTACAACATTACTTCCCTAGATGTTTCCTGGATGTTTGGAAAATCGCACCCTATTACATTTGCGATTTTGATGTTCTCTATGAAAAAACATTTGGTTGCGATTTTGAATGTGGTTTTTTTTTTTTGGTCACGACAAAATGTGTGATTTGTACTGCAAATCACACACTACTACATGTCCGATTTCTGGTCAATGTGCAAATTGACCAGAACAAATCGCAGTTTCTATAAAACAGCACCCCATTACATCTCGCCCCATGTATGGACAAAATTAGGACTGGTTATTCCTTGGAGGGGGACCCCATTTTTTTCTTTCGTGGAAGGGGGGATCCTGACTTTCAAAGGAATTCCAGCCCTGGCTCAGTTTGGTTTTGGATCATTATAAAGCAGGGGGTACCCCAATCTGTCTTCTGTCTTAAGACTCCCCTCCCTGACTGGTACCCAATACATATATTTTTTAATGTAACCATTTAGCTGCTCTTAGCCTGTTGGCTCTCACAGGTGATCGGGACACTGGCTTTCAGCAGCTTCAGAACCGCATGCTGGCTTTTAGCACTCGCTGGCTGTTAACTGTGTTATTTTAATATGAATGTTGACATTTTGACTGTCAATATTCTGAACCCGTTGACAAGTTGGATGTGGATATCATAACTGTGTCACGTCCTGCCGCAGGGGGACGTCGGCGCGCCAGGACTTACCTGTTTGGTCACTCTGGAGGGGCTCCACCGATGGAGGTGAGGGGTGCTGGCACTGGTCCTGTGTGGCTGGACGGCCTCCCGGCAGGCAGGCGAGATCTGGGCTTGTCTGAGCCAGGAGTTGCTCTCTGAGCGCCGGACTCCCGCGGTACCATCTTGGTTATGGGCAAACAGCGCTTTTTGCCCTAACTTTCCTCCTGGATGTCACAGATGGATGGGAACCGCCCTAAAGGGTATTTAGGAGGAAGGCCTGGTACAGGAAGTTGACAGTGCAACATCTCCACAGCCCAGTACTGTGGCCATCAGTTCTCTGTGCTCCACTACAGTCTTGAATAAGGTTCTGGATCCCAGCATTACCAACCGGTTCAGTTGCCAGTTCCTGTCGAGGCCCTGCCCGCCGGTATACTCTTGCTGCCTGTACTTCGTACTCCCGGTGGTCCACCAAAACTTCCCGCACCTTGATGCCCTAAAACATTTTCTATGTATCTCAAAACTTTTTCACATTTCAGTAACTCTCTCCAAATGATCCTGCAAATGTGCTGTAAAAAACATAGAATTTCACTTATTCTAAAGAACTAGATTCAAAATGTTCCCACATAGCTTCTTAAATATTTATACCAATGACTGTAGTGTATAAAGCAAAATCAAATTTTATGCAAAACCACTATCAACTCACACAGTGAAGCCGGTCTGTTCACCCCTCTGGACTTTTAAAATCTCAAATTAACAATTTAGCTTTCAAATATACAGTAGCATATTTAATTTCAGTGTCTACATTGCATTCTTCTTTTTTTTTATAAAATGTCTCATAGACATTTGTGCAAATTTGTGCAGTTTTATTTTTCTCCAATTTAATATGACAGTAATATTAAGTGTTTCTTTATAGTAACATTAACATGGCATAGAAATGAATATTACATGTTCATGTTAATGTTTAGTACTAGAAAAAAATAAAAAAGCACTATATCCCTTCAGGGATATATCAGTCTGCAAGATATATATTTTAAAACATGAGATCCAAAATGTTCAATTTTTTTGAAATTCTCAGGCTTCCTTTATGATAAGGAGAAATAACATGGATGGACCAATGAAAAAATAAATTGCTAAATCCTGATTTTCTTGCACTTCAATAAAAAAAGCACTTCAACAGTTTTGTTGATCAAGGGGCTTCAAGCTTACTCCACTGTCCTCAGAGAGTGAAACTAATGTGCCTTTCAATAGAGTAAAACCATTTTAATTTAAAACATACTATATGTCATTTATGTAAAAAACATAACTTAAAAATACACCATATATAACTTTTACTGTGTACCAGAAACAGGTAGAATTGGGGTATATCAGTCATGAAGTTCCTTGTGATGATAATCCCAAGAACACCAAGTTCTCCATGTCTGATAAATTCCCTATCATTAAATTCTGGATTACTTGTCAACGATGCATTTCCCCTGAAGTGATGGTGGCTCCAGTGAAGCGCAAGAATTGCAGAGGGTGCTGAGGGACTTGGTCACAGAATCCTGTCTGTAAAGTGGTGGATTGGCCAATGAAGTTACCTGGAAGTTTC
Source organism: Crinia signifera (assembly GCF_055691185.1). Classification (NCBI taxonomy): domain Eukaryota; kingdom Metazoa; phylum Chordata; class Amphibia; order Anura; family Myobatrachidae; genus Crinia; species Crinia signifera. The sequence goes on along the minus strand of NC_139220.1, from coordinate 159,942,421 downwards.
CTAGGAGGCCCCATACCTGTGAGGCTACTGGATCCGTGGCCCAGCTCCTTACATTTCAATAATAAAAAACCTCACAGGAACCAGGACAAGAGGGCGGTGTGGAGCGGTGCCTCAGGAGATCAGAGTCTCTGTCCGCATACATACAGAGACCCTGTGCCCCCTCCAAAGATGACAATCACCTGGGGTTCTCCTGCAACTCTAGCATATGGTAGTGTAGTGCAGAGCACCCAGCGTCACCTAAAAGTGCAGTTTCCCAGACCACTGGCACGCAGTGTGCACCCCATGGCAATGAGCATGTAACTCCCCTGGACAACAAGCATGTAACTACACCTGGGCAATGAGCAAGTATTTCCCCCTGGGCAATGAGCATGTAACCCCCCTGGGCAATGGGCATGTCATATCCCCTGGGCAATGAGCATATAATCCCCCTGGGCAATGAACATGTAACACCTTCCCCCCAGGAAATGAGCATGTAACTCCCCCTAGCAATGACCATATAATCCCGCATGGCAATGAGCATTACGGTGTGTGGCATACTATCTAATTGGCATTATGGTGTGTGGAGTAATATGTAATGGGCATTGCCATGTGTGACAATGTGTAATGGGCATTATGGTGTGCGTAATCTTGGTGCAGTGTGCCTGAGGGGCTCTAATATGTGAAAACGTCCCTTCCCCATGCACTACATTGTTGCCTACATATAGTCAAAATTGTAAGGAAAGTTAGCCAAAATCACACAGTGATAAGGAGGCTTGCGATACTCACATGGTCGGTATCGCAAATAGAAATAGACTGTGCAGCATAGCCTATTTCTACTATATCGCTGGAGGGCCATGCTGCTCTACTCCCCCTCACCCTAGCCGGTGCTTTAACCTGCCCTGTCACTGATGTCTCTAGGTATAGTGATGTTGTAATGCCGGCTACTGTTCTGCTGGCTCTGCATCCCTACACTGCAGTGTGGAATCCCTACACTAGAGGATATTGTGAAAGATATATTGATTAGAAAGGGGCTTCTGAGAACAATATCGTCTATTGTGTACACTTAACATCATTAAAGATGAACGTGTAGTTGATGGACCAGGGAAGTCCAGTAACAGAGCATTTTCACCCTCATGGAGAAGGTAATTTTGGCAAGTATGTAATATATGCTAAGGCTAATATCAAATAGCACAGGTGAATTTTTTTTCATATCAGACACATTATTAACCTCGGTCTTCAAGGTACACTAACAATGCAGATTTTAATGATATCCAGGCTTCAGCACAGGTGTTTAAATCAAAATAGCTGAAGTACTAATTTAGTCACCTGTGCTGAAGCATGGATATCACCAGAGTTGCCAGATCATCCCCTGATAAGCCCAACATATAAATTACACAGGTTCTTGACTACTTTTCAAATGTAATGACAGTTGGTATGAACTCTGGAACTCTGTCACCTCCCAACCATACCAACTGCCATTACATTGGAAAAGTTTGAAAAGTAGTCAAGAACCTGTGTAATTCAAATGTGCGCTTATTAAAGGTAATGATCTGGCAACTGTGGATATCACTTAAACGTGGACTGTGTGCCTTGAGGACTTTGGTTGGGTATTCCTGCTCTATATCTTGGAAGTATCAATCCACATACTCCACTTTTGGATTATCTCAATTCAGCAACACTGACCTGCATTGTATGGACTGAAAACAATCTGCTTATGCCATGTGGATTGCTTTTATGAGATCTGAGGTTGTGGGGATCTGTAAGATACAGTAGGAGAGTTTGTGATTATTTTCACTATACCATACCCAAAGAAGTTGTTGTTCTATAGTTCTAGTTTACACCAGGTAAGTGATTGTCAGGGGTGGGACACAGTAGGCTGTACTTTTGTGGGTGGTGTATTTACAGGTTCAACAGAGAATGATCAGCAAGGGAAGTAGTGTAGCTACAGTGAGTTTATCATTTATATTTGTCCTGTCTCCTCCATATGCCTTGAAATTTGTACACCTTTGCAAAACTTTAAAATCTACCTGTGATGTGCGGGAACTGGGTAACTGAGGTCCTAGGGCCTATGATGATCATTCACTCACCTACCCAGTGATGGTCACAGTCACTCTTAAGTGTTGTGTGTTAAAGTCCTGCCATGAGTGAAGTTCGCTCCTAATTGGATGTGTTGTGATCCCTACTGAAGGGCCATCACCAAGGGTGTCATCCGTAAGTTTCCTTCAACACTTTGAAAGCATTGGTGAGCATCATCTGGTTGTTATTATTATTACTTGCTACCCTGTTTTGGCTGCAAACAAAACAGCCATTTCCAGACAGCCAATGGCGTCATCTGCCCACCCCTAGCAGCAGAGCCAGATTAAGGTCTAAATGGGCCTGGAGCTGAAAATTATCAAGGGCCTATTATGCGCAATAATAGGGGTTGCGGCCAGCACCTAATAATGTGGGTGGCGTGACCAGTGTTCTGTTTGGGTGGTCTGCTCATGGGTGTGTCTCTATTTGTGTAAATACTTTCAACTAATTATATATGCCTGGAAAAGGCAGGGGGCTGGCATAAGAAAAATGCAGGGAGATATAATGGCGTGTGCACTCTAAATGTGCACCCACAGGACGCCGAAGTCCTAAGATACTTGCAGGGTAAGGCGGCACTCCAGTCATAAAAAAAATAATGAAAGCCGAAACTTGGTAGACAATATGTCAGCACCTTTTATGTGGTCACCTAAGTTTACCACACCATATACCCCTTATACAAATCATGCAACACAATAGTAACCCCTTATACTGTACTTGCTTCTTACACATTATGCCACATGGAGTGAGACAAAATTCACAGCGACTGAGCAAAAATTCACACTATGACACACAGATTGAGTCAAAATTCACATTATGCCACAAAGATTAAGGCAAAATTCATATTTTGCCACATGGATTGAGCCAAAATACACACTATACCAGGCATGTTCAAACAGTGGCCCTCCAGCTGTTGTGAAACTACATGTCCCAGCATGCCTTGACATAGTTTTAGCATTCCCTAATTGCAAAACTGTGGCAGTGCATGATGGGACTTGTAGTTTCACAGCTGGAGGGGCATAGTTTGGACATGCCTGCACTATACCAAACAGATTGAGCAATGATGCACAATATGCTTCATAAATAGGGGCATTGCGTGCCAAAGGCGCACATTAAAAATTTACACCATAATGCCCATTACATGTTAAGCCTCACACAATAATCTCCATTACGTATTATGCCAAACACCATAATGCCTATTAAAAATTATGCTACATAAGTGTTGCTTACCTACATGTTCATTGCCAGGGGTTCCATGTTCATTGCCAGGGGTTCCATGCTCATTGCCATGTGGGATTACATGCTCATTGCCAAGGGGGAATACATGCTCGCGGTAACTGGGGGACAGTTGCCACCGGGCAGAAATGACAGCCATTAACAGCCGGGCAGAGAGCAGGGGGCTACCCAGTGATGGTCACAGTCACTCTTAAGTGTTGTGTGTTAAAGTCCTGCCATGAGTGAAGTTCGCTCCTAATTGGATGTGTTGTGATCCCTACTGAAGGGCCATCACCAAGGGTGTCATCCGTAAGTTTCCTTCAACACTTTGAAAGCATTGGTGAGCATCATCTGGTTGTTATTATTATTACTTGCTACCCTGTTTTGGCTGCAAACAAAACAGCCATTTCCAGACAGCCAATGGCGTCATCTGCCCACCCCTAGCAGCAGAGCCAGATTAAGGTCTAAATGGGCCTGGAGCTGAAAATTATCAAGGGCCTATTATGCGCAATAATAGGGGTGGTGGCCAGCACCTAATAATGTGGGTGGCGTGACCAGTGTTCTGTTTGGGTGGTCTGCTCATGGGTGTGTCTCTATTTGTGTAAATACTTTCAACTAATTATATATGCCTGGAAAAGGCAGGGGGCTGGCATAAGAAAAATGCAGGGAGATATAATGGCGTGTGCACTCTAAATGTGCACCCGCAGGACGCCGAAGTCCTAAGATACTTGCAGGGTAAGGCGGCACTCCAGTCATAAAAAAAATAATGAAAGCCGAAACTTGGTAGACAATATGGGGGACATTTACCAAAATGGATTCGTAGAAAAAAGGTGTATTCGTAGGGAGAAATACACCTTTTTTTTACGAATTTGTATTTTCGGGATTTACAATCCCAAAAATACAACAATTCGTAGTCCTAAAGATGGAACATTCGTATTTGTAGTTACAAATACGAATGTCTACACCATCGATAGGATACGACAGAAATCACCATTCAAAAGAATGGTGGTTTCTGATTTACTAAGCAGCCGTACTGACAATACGGCTGCTTAGTGGTGTGAAACACCCACGCAAATACGACAGGAAAATAGAACACCATTTTCCTGTTCTATTTGCGTTTTAGCCTGCACGGATCAGTCAGATCCGTGCAGGCTGCAGTGTAAAAAAATAGAAAAAATAAATAAATTAAAAAAAAAAACGGCGTGGGGTCCCCCCCACAGCCGAAACCAGCACCAGGCTGAAGGAGCCGGGGCCGGTAATTAAAAATCAGGGAGCCCGACAAATAGGGGTTCCCCGATTTTTAACAACCAGCCCCAGGCTCCAGGTCCGGGGCTGGTTCCCAAAATACGGGGGACAAAATGAGTAGGGGTCCCCCGTATTTTAAGAACCAGCCCCAGGCACAACCAGCCGGCAGGGTAATGTCACAGCCGGGGGACACTTATAATATAAGGTCCCGCGGCCAAAACATTCTCCCTACCGACCAGTCAGCCTGGCCAGGGGCCCTGGGGGAGTGGGGACCCCCCCAATAAAGGGGTCCCCCCCCTCCAGGACTTACCTGACCAGGCTGAAGCCTGGTGCTGTCCCCGGTGACCCTGGAGCGGTGGTCACCGGGCTGATGGTATTGTGTAAAAAATAGATAAACCATTGTTTTTTACTGTGGCACTACAAGTGCCAGCAAGCCTCCCCAGCAAGCTGGGACTTGGAGAACCACAAGTCCCAGCCTGCTGGGCATTAAAGGGCCCGCTGGCACTTGTAGTTCTACAGTTAAAAAAATAGTGCACAAAACACACTGACACACTTTTAAAATAAAACTTTATTACACACAAAGCCCACACATACTGATACTTACCTATCTTCTTCCCATAGGTCGCCCTGATGTCCTGTGTCGTCTTCGGGATCCATGTCGACGTCCTTCTTCATGTCGACGTCGCTGTCGGCGATGGTGTCCCCGTCCGGATCCGAAGAAATCCATTTGGGAAGCTGTGGAAGGAAACCATACTCACCTGTCCCAGCGCGACGTAGTCCAGGTAAGGGTCTTTGCAAAAAAACAAACCGACAGCCCCGAAACCAAACCGGACTCTGACGGAGACGCACGTGTGTTTATTTACATCGTGCGGCTCCGCCTCCCGAATGCCGCTATTGGCCGCCTTGCGGCCTAGCGGCTCCTGATTGGCCGCTAGGCCGCAAGGCGGCCAATAGCGGCATTCGGGAGGCGGAGCCGCACGATGTAAACACACCGTGTGTCTCCGTCGTGTCCGGTTTGGTTTCGGGGCTGTCGGTTTGTTTTTTTGCAAAGACCCTTACCTGGACTACGTCGCGCTGGGACAGGTGAGTATGGTTTCCTTCCACAGCTTCCCAAATGGATTTCTTCGGATCCGGACGGGGACACCATCGCCGACAGCGACGTCGACATGAAGAAGGACGTCGACATGGATCCCGAAGACGACACAGGACATCAGGGCGACCTATGGGAAGAAGATAGGTAAGTATCAGTATGTGTGGGCTTTGTGTGTAATAAAGTTTTATTTTAAAAGTGTGTCAGTGTGTTTTGTGCACTATTTTTTTAACTGTAGAACTACAAGTGCCAGCGGGCCCTTTAATGCCCAGCAGGCTGGGACTTGTGGTTCTCCAAGTCCCAGCTTGCTGGGGAGGCTTGCTGGCACTTGTAGTGCCACAGTAAAAAACAATGGTTTATCTATTTTTTACACAATACCATCAGCCCGGTGACCACCGCTCCAGGGTCACCGGGGACAGCACCAGGCTTCAGCCTGGTCAGGTAAGTCCTGGAGGGGGGGGACCCCTTTATTGGGGGGGTCCCCACTCCCCCAGGGCCCCTGGCCAGGCTGACTGGTCGGTAGGGAGAATGTTTTGGCCGCGGGACCTTATATTATAAGTGTCCCCCGGCTGTGACATTACCCTGCCGGCTGGTTGTGCCTGGGGCTGGTTCTTAAAATACGGGGGACCCCTACTCATTTTGTCCCCCGTATTTTGGGAACCAGCCCCGGACCTGGAGCCTGGGGCTGGTTGTTAAAAATCGGGGAACCCCTATTTGTCGGGCTCCCTGATTTTTAATTACCGGCCCCGGCTCCTTCAGCCTGGTGCTGGTTTCGGCTGTGGGGGGGACCCCACGCCGTTTTTTTTTTTATTTATTTATTTTTCTATTTTTTTTTACACCTTGCAGCCTGCACGGATCTGACTTGATCCGTGCAGACTGCTAGAAATAATTCGTATTAGCGGCCGTATATACGGCCGCTAATACGAATCATTACACCATCGGAGGGTTACAAAGCAGTCGTATCTGACTGCTTTGTAAATCCCCCTCCGGAACACGACTTTGCATACGACTTAAACAGTCGTATGCAGTCGTAGGGAAACAACCAATACGAAAAACTAGGTTTTTCATATTGGTAAATTTCCCCAGTTTACCACACCATATACCCCTTATACAAATCATGCAACACAATAGTAACCCCTTATACTGTACTTGCTTCTTACACATTATGCCACATGGAGTGAGACAAAATTCACAGCGACTGAGCAAAAATTCACACTATGACACACAGATTGAGTCAAAATTCACATTATGCCACAAAGATTAAGGCAAAATTCATATTTTGCCACATGGATTGAGCCAAAATACACACTATACCAGGCATGTTCAAACAGTGGCCCTCCAGCTGTTGTGAAACTACATGTCCCAGCATGCCTTGACATAGTTTTAGCATTCCCTAATTGCAAAACTGTGGCAATGCATGATGGGACTTGTAGTTTCACAGCTGGAGGGGCATAGTTTGGACATGCCTGCACTATACCAAACAGATTGAGCAATGATGCACAATATGCTTCATAAATAGGGGCATTGCGTGCCAAAGGCGCACATTAAAAATTTACACCATAATGCCCATTACATGTTAAGCCTCACACAATAATCTCCATTACGTATTATGCCAAACACCATAATGCCTATTAAAAATTATGCTACATAAGTGTTGCTTACCTACATGTTCATTGCCAGGGGTTCCATGTTCATTGCCAGGGGTTCCATGCTCATTGCCATGTGGGATTACATGCTCATTGCCAAGGGGGAATACATGCTCGCGGTAACTGGGGGACAGTTGCCACCGGGCAGAAATGACAGCCATTAACAGCCGGGCAGAGAGCAGGGGGCTGCTCGGCTGTATTCAGAGCACTGCATGTCCCGGCTACTTGAAATAATACCCCTTTCATACCAGAAAATGCAGGGAATATGGTCCCAGGATCATGCAGGAACATTCTCGGGGTGGCCCCTTTTACACCTTTTGCATTTTCTGGTGTGAGGGGGAGAGAAAACCACCCCCGCCCCCTTTAAACAACCAGCTATATCTTCGGAACCAACTGACCCATTTACATGTAGGCTTCGAATGATTTTGGTCCCGTGAAACTGGGCCATTTGGTTCCAGAGAAATCTGTCCTCAAACAACATGAACAGCCATGAAATTACATTTCAGAAAAAAAAAATTGTTTTACCTGCAATATCTCTAGAACCAATGTCCCCATATGGACCAGGTATCAGATTAAAGGCCCAGCAATTTGGGTTCGACTGAGATCAACCTCGAGTTTCTGTGATGCTATAGGGGGAAATGGCAGCCGTTGGAACCGGATGGAGGTCGGAATTAGCGGGTCCCATGTTATCCTATGGGGAAAACGTTCCAGGTTTGCCTGGCGGTATCTCCGGTTCTCGGGGGGCTAGCGATGCGGGGCTGGTCTCGTTGGAAAGCCCTGGCTCTCAGCTACAAAATGGGAGAGTGGACCTGGAGCTATAGCTCCATCAGGCTCATTGTTAATCCGGCCCTGCCTAGCAGGCTTAAGAACACCTGGGTTTTCCCAGACACTCCCAGCAATCCATTGGGTGCGCCATTTTTTCAATGGGCCAACATTTTTGTGGGCACTCCCATGAAATGGCTGTGATCCACGCCCACCCCCATACTACCACTCAACCTGCGATTGGCTTGCAAATATTTGCCGTAACTGATCACAGCCAGACATTGTGTGGCCAATGCGCATATGCAGTAGCTTAAGCATTGGTCAGCATCTGAATTCGGACATGGACGATCAGGTCTGAATCGTGTGGGCTGTGGGTGTGTCAAGGGGCGGGCCACTATCCGGGAATCTCTCAACACAAAGGTGGTAACCCTACCTGAGAGTCACTTTATATATATATATATATATATATATATATATATATATATACACACATATGGGTATCACCATTCGCAGGGCGGGTTCTGGTTGACTCGTAAGGGTGCGAATTCACATCCGTGCAAGTCGACCAGAATAACCCCCTTAATGTAATATGCCCAGTGATTTGATTTTATATATGTATAAGTAAAACCACAATCTTGTAATGTTGTGCCATACCTGCAATTACTGTATAATGGGATTAGAATGACTAGAAATCCCTAGAAATATACATAATTATTTAATACTCAATCCAGGAGTAATCCAGGATTAATCTCCAAAAACAAAAGAAAAAAAAATTGGCATTCCTTGTTCCCTCGCATACTGTAGGTATAGAATTAGCAATGAGCATATTATTAGAATATTCAGATATGCTCTACAAATTTTGTGACCCAAGGGTTAGGATGGCATGCAAGTCCGGCGACTGCATAGGATGCTGGCCGAAATCAGGGGTTATTTTGAAGGGGCAGTCATTTATAAGGCATGGCTTAGTCTTGTAAATAACTGACCATTTAAAAAAACCACCAAGTTTGTCCACACCCTGCAAGGCTGCCTGTCTCGCACCGCTTTATGGGCCCAATTCAGACATGACACAAGGTCAACACAACCAAAAGGTCGACATGTAAATGGTTGACACATGAAAAGGTCAACATTATTTTTTTTTGGTGTTTGTCAATATAGGTCAATCCTGTATTGTGTTGTGTTTGTATTTGAGACTGTATCTGCATAAGAAATGTTGGTACTTGTTTCCTAGCACGGCGCCCAAGATTTCCATTTTATGGCATCTTATGCCATCGCATGCCATATAGCCGCATACGATGCATGCAATGCGATACGATTTTTAATTGTATAAGCACCCTAATGGGTGCTTACAATGTTAAATGCACCCCCACGCCACCCCAACACCACCCCCATTATCAATGCGAACCCGAAGCATGGCGAGCGCAGCGGTATGCGTCCTCCGACCTTTTCATAGCCCCACTATCCACGTCGGCGTGGAGTTGATTTTAGATAGCCCGAAGTGTGGCGAGTGCACGCGGAATACATATAAAGTAATACACGTCCACTCGCCACGCTTCGGGCTCAGTGGCTCGCTGCGCTCGCCACACTAGCTGACGTGGATAGTGGTGGTATGAAAAGGTCGGAGGACGCGTACCGCCGCCCCTCGTGGGCTCGTTGCGCTCGCCACGCTTTGGGTTGGCATTGATAGTGGGGGGGCATTTAACATTGTAAGGACCCATCAGGGTGCTTAAAAAATCGTATGCCATCGCATTGTATGCCATTGTATGGCATACAATGCCATACAATTTTTTATTGTACAACATCGCGTCGTATCGCATACCATCGTATACCTTATTTAGTCTTATGGTATAAGATGCGATGGGCGCCGTGCTAGGAAAAAAGTACCGAAATGTTATTCGACCGTGTTTTCCTGCCAAACACTGTAACATAATTTGGTACGCAGATACAGTCCCATACAATGATGTACAGGAATTCCTGTGTACTTGCGTACTATTTTAATCAGCAAAAGCTGTTTGTACATCTGATTTCATCCAACTGCGATTAAGACGCATTTTACGGGAAAAATGTTCAACAAAGACATGCACAGTACATAAGCTATTTTGAAAGATCAAAGTGTATTTTTTTTTTTTTTATAGTTAGAAATAATAATAATCAAAAATGTGTTGCATATGTGCTGTAAATGTGCACTTCTTATTTATACAACATTGCCAAATACAACTAAATTGAATTTTTTTTAAAAAAAAAGCTCTATGTCCAACTTTGTAGAATTGTTTTTTATGAGACTTTCTACCATTACATCAGAATCAGCTTTATTGGCCAGGTATATACTAGGTGTATACTAGGAATTTGATTTGGATTGCTGTGTAACAGCCGGTAGGTAACAGATCAACAGTGACAGTACAGATATGCATAACACATACAGGTACACTAATCCTGAGGAGTATAGAGGCAGGGAACATATATTTGCTGGGCAGCACAGCACCTAGGCGGCCATTCGCGGCGCCACTAGTCGTTCCAACAGCCAGGCAGTTAACAATACAAGCAGAGACAGTAAAGTTATCACACAGGGAACATATATCCGCTGAGCAGCACAGTGACTGGCAGCCATCAGCTGCGCCACTGGTCACCGCAACAGCCAGGCAGGCAGCAATACAAGCAGAGATGAGACAGGGGAGACACGGGGTTACATATGGCTGAGTGCACAGTTCCTAGGCAGCCATTGCGGAGCCATCTTGATCATGCTACTCACAGCAGCAGAAAGGCTTAACATGCTGTAGGAGGGGCAGTGTGTCCGGGCCCTGGTTGGAGCTGCAGCTAGGGGGGGTGGGGGGGGGTGGAGAGCCAGCATGCAGGGAGAGGGAGTCCACCATTGCTGGCCGGATGCAGAGCCATACCTCCTCTCCCGTGAGTTTCTTTGGCAGGGCACTGGGTGTTCGCGGCCGGGTGGGGTCCTGCTGTCTGTATGTGGGGGGGGTCCTGCACCATGCCGCTGGGGGCCGCGACCTGCACCGGGGGGGGCCATCCTCCTTCCTTCTCTGTCTCACCCCTCCTCTGGCTGCGATCCTCTGGGCCGATGGGGAGGGGGCAGCATCCTGCCATTGCCGCTGGGGGGCCGCTGCCTTGTCCTGCAGCGGGGGCTGCAGCCTCATCCACACTGGGGTTCACAGCCGCATCTTGGCCGGGGGCCTCCTCCGGATCTTGTGCCATGGCCGGGAGCCTCCTCCAACCTCCCCTTCTGCAGCTCTCTCTGCATCCCTTCTCTGGTTCTCTGGGGGGCCGGGATGGGGGCTCCGGGGGATGGAAGCCGGGAGCACCGCAAGCGTGTGATCATCCGCGGCCTCCACTGGAAGTAATGCCAGTATAATCTCAGCCTACAACTATTATACTATACGAAGCATTCCAGTTGTCCTGAAAAAGTCAGGCGCTTCCTGTGAGATGTTGGATCTTATTTGTATTTGGGGCGGGATGTATTAAAATACATCACTGCCCAACCGCAGCGATGCTAGCTCATATGTATTAACATATGCAGTGACGATACCTGTGATGTGGTGTGCGGGGGGTCTACATCCCTGGGCGCCTCCTTCTCCCCTCATGCCGGGAAGCCTAAGCAGGTTGTTCCTTGTTTACCTTCTGGGTCCAGGAGGACCTGGAGGAAGGTGAGCCAGGGGGAAGTGGGTCGGCATCTGCGGCGGGTTGTAGCTGGCGGCGATAGAAGCCCATAGGTTTCTATAGGGTATTGCCACCCAAAGGTGGCGAAACCCTGCCCGGCGAAGACGGGGTTGGCTGGGTTTTGGTACATTTGAAAATGCAGTAAAACCCCAGAAAACGCGGGTTTTACCACATTGTTACCTTAGTACATCCCGCCTGTTAAAAATGCCAAGTTCCGCGAAAATGTCAGACATATTGATAATGTCTGAATTTGTGCGACTATTTTCAAGCTGCTAAAATCAGCTCTCCTTACATCCCAGCCCATGACTCCATGTGATTTCCTTTACTTTTTCTGTCATGTTATGTATTATATGTTGCTTTTCCCAATATGCTTTTAATATTTTTAGCTTCCTTTGAGTCTCACGACAAAACAGTTTTTATTAAGTTAGTGATGTGCTGGCGTGAATCATCTGATTTATATTTTATTTACAATAGATATGCAAGCCATTCGTAATTTTTCCATTTCAGTTATACCACATTTTCTTAGCTTGCAAACAGCACTGACCACAAGCTGTCCTTTGACCATGTTTCTGCAAACTCCCATCTGTGATATTTTTTTGTCTGGCTTGCATCCCAGTTCCCAATTTTTTCAAATAACATCTCTATCCAGCAAATGCCTGCGATATGCATATTTTCAACCAAATGTGAAAACAGGTGAAAGCAGAATTTGAGGTGTTGATTGTAATTTGTTTACTGTTTCATATTGTAATTGATCCACACTAAATGCAAAAATGTACCTCCAATATAAATTCTGGCTACTGCCTAAATTTAAGGTGCCCATACACTTATTCGATTTGAGAAACAGGCCCAAATATGATGAGTTTGACATTGTGACCCCCCCCCCCCCCCAGGGATGCGGTGCTGGGTTTGAAAACACTGGGCGCAAGCTGATTGGCAGAGATTTAGCCAATCAGCGTGCGGACAGTGTTTTCAAAATCAGAAGTGCTTCCCGCGCCACTGACCGGAGGATAACACATCATGGGTTCTTAAAAGCACCCGCGATGTGCCACTGATGAATCCCATCCAACAGATTGAACCTGCAACTGGTTCAATCTGTAGGGTCCGACCCGATGTGCACGGGACCACGCATCGGGTCGGTGGGGATGTCAAACACATCCGATTTGGGCTGATTTCTCTGAAATCAGCCCAAATCGGTCAAGTGTATGAGCATCTTTAGGGAGGGGAGGTGGTACCTGGATGGTGCGTCATTGGGAGGCGCTCGCTGTGTGCTGGGGCCGGAGCTACTGTGGGCAAGAGGCTCTGGATGCTCGCCGACGCCGCTCATCAGGTCTATCCCCACTGCTGCATAGGCGCCGGATCTCTCCTTCCGCCCGCCTCACCCTGCAGGCCTGTCACCTCCTCTGCGATGCTGCACCCACAAGGGGGGGGGGGGGCTGGGGGCGTAACAATAGCGCCCTCAGACCCCCCAGTGCCCACACTTAGTCAGCGACTCCCTGCCATCGCTGGGGCTTCGACTCTATAGTTACACCACTGGTTTGACACCCCATCTGACCCGATGCTGGGTCCCGTGTGCATCGTGTCGTACCTTAGAGATTGAACGTTCTGCACATAAAATCTATTGGATCGGACTCTTCAGCAGCACTTTGTGTCGATTCTAAAAGTGTGTGCCAGTGGTGAAGCACCACTGGCACACACCTATGTGCAGGTATTCCAGAGTGAGTGGTGGGGCGGGCAGTGTTTGGGAAGCCGAGTGGAAGGTGTCAGCAGTGGCAGAATTAAATAAAAAAATTCAAAAGACAGGTCGCCTGTTGATTGGCTGAGAATGCTCTCTCAACCAATCAGTGGCGAGCCTGGCACACACCACTGCCGCCCTGCCGCTCACCAGGTTTTTTTTTTTAAATGACCTGTCCCTCCAGCTCCCTGGGAGTTTAGTAAGTAAGTTTTATTTATATAGCGCACTTTCTCCAACAGGACTCAAGTTTACATGAGATGAATCGCATGCGATTTATCCCGTGCAAAAAATGTCACGTCAAGTGCCAAATTGATAGTCAGCTCTCCAGGGGGAGCTCAGGGGAAATTGGGTCTGACTTGTCCTCAGGACAGGTCGGACTAGTGTATGGGGGCCTTTAATCTAGAATAGGTATGAGACATAAATCTAAATAAATACATACAAAGTCATAACAATTAAACAATAGCACAATACTATATAGACTACAGTATACCTGGCCCTTGGCTTGTCTGGGTGGCTCAGGTGTATGACAAGCTGGTCATACACCTGTGTAACTTCTCCAAGGGGAGAAGTCACACACAATCGCCCCTTGAGCCACCTGGGACCTTCATAGGCAGCAAGATTGCATGTGATATATTGTATGCAGTCGTTTTGTTTAAGATATATCACATGCAATTCCAGCCAAGTGTGCCTGGCTTAACTGGTGATGTCACACATTTTACCTGCAGCCTATGCTATTTGCAGGCTCTGATGCGATGCGCGGAGCCTGCAAATCACGGGACTACACATCAATTCGGATCTGATGTCAATCCCATGCGATTTGGATGCTTTTGAAAGTGACCAAATCACATGTGAATCGCCCTACTGTATGGGCACTTTTACAACTTTTTCTGGGCCTCTCTAGCAATGAGATCTTCAAGCTACAGTATATGGGCTGCTCTGGAGATGACTCCTCCCCTTCATTTACCGGTAAACCAGTATGTGCTGGTAATCTGTCTGCACCAAACCGTTTCATATGATGTTTGGAATGACCTCCATATAACCACAAGTACCATTGTGCTCTTTTAAACACAAAACTGAAAAAACACAATAAATTGCTGAACTACATGAGCATAGGCATTTGGTGTGAATCGAGATAAGTCCCTAAATGTCATTTTACTTGTTACATTTAAAAGTGATGTATTATATTAGTATCGGTGCGGACATACAGTATTATTAAATAAGTAAACATGTATGTGTATGTTTCACTATTTCAGAGTGTTTTCTATGTATCTTGGCATTAAAAACATCACACAATGCATTTGGAAAGATGGACCGATACTGCATTGGCATACAGTATATTTTTGACTATTATTTCTGAGTGACCAAATATTAATATGCCGACATCTAACAAACAAAGTGCTGGCACAAGATCTAGAAATAATAACATCTGCTTGCAAATGCCTTCCAAAGCAACATACACTATGAATAATAGTCAACAAATGTCTATTGGCTGAGATTGAAATGCATTCCAGTGATATTGTTTCATTGAAAAGGGAAAAATGTATATAAAAAATTGTCTATAATTTGCAATACAATAACATTTGTGCAAAAATGCAAATAAAAAAATAAAAAGCTGTTTGATTATGTGATTTTATTTTTAAATCTAAACCTAAGCATTGGCAATATGTACTAGACAGGTTTATTTTCTTCAAATAAAACCAAGAATGACGACGGAATATAAATTCAGATGTCAGCGGTTTTCTTGCCTAGTAACTAAACTTGAAAGCCTTATATTTTTGTGAAGAATAATTCCTAATGAAAGAGTGTAATGAGAATTTCAAGGCTCTGGGGTAGAATTTGCAAAGCTTGGAGACAGTTACTAGTCAATAGTGGTGGAAACAGGATCAGTGTCGCCTGGTGCGGCCAATAGACTCCTTTTATGTCTGAAAGGGGTGTGGCTTCCAGGAAAGTGGGCATGGCCTCACAGAGGGTGAGATGCAGCAAGCATTGCAAAAAACTTGTGATGCTTGCCGCCAGCCTCCGCATGCATACCGGCATTTACAAACGTTGTATGCATGAAGAATTCGGCAAAGGACGTGTTCCGAGTCCTTTGCAGTTCTGCACCCGGAGTCCCAAGGCCAAATCTTCCTGGGTTTAGAACTAAGAGGACTACTGGAGAATCCTATCCATGCAGGTCCTGTCCAGTTGTTGGATCAAGCACTTCCAGCAATCAGGCACACATGTGTCACACTTTCTAAAAGCTCTTTAGGGCACGGGCTCAGAGCTCCTGATGCCAGCAAGTGGCCAAGCGATAGAGGGTGGTGGGATAGTGGGTTATTTATGTTATTCAGTGCCGCAGTTATGTGGTTTATTTATATGTTAGACGTACTTCCGCACATGCACATCCTGAGGGCACCCGGCAAGTTTGGCTCTACATCACCGAGTGCCGGCTTTGTTACTCTCTCTAACTATCTATCTATCTATCTATCTATCTATCTATCTATCTATCTATATATATATATAAATAAATGTGGAATATGCAATAATTCGATGCCCCCTGCGGGTAAACCAGGATGGCCCCAGTGTATAATAGGGCCGCATTGGCTTTGAAACATTGGGCAATAATCCAGACTCGTGTCCTTATATGCTTGGAGTGCCGCTGTCATCCAGTTACTATATATATATATATATATATATATATATATATGCGCTATGTAGATGTCGGCAGCACCTCTATAAGTCCCCCCTGTTAGTGGGGGAGAAAGGACGTATGGATAGAAAAGATATAGAGTGCGCCTCCTGTTGTTTCACCACCACCACCACCTTAAAATTCAGATGGAAATAGACATTTCAGGTAAAAATAGTTGTACAATTTATTATAAAATAATTCTTAATATTGTTCCGTATGTAGTCACAGTCTTCTCAATCACAATAACCCGACGCGTTTCGTCCTATAGACTTCATCAGGGGTATAACATATGACTCACACTGGCATGTGTTCTTTAGTAGTAGTAGCTTTTTGGAGTGGCAGCCTGGGAGTTACAGTATCTGTTCATGAGAGGATTGACGAAAAAAACCCTCTCCAAATCACCCATTTTTTGCCCCATTCCATACTGAAAGTGAGACATCGTTTAAGTCGGTTCCAGTACCCTACTGAAGAACCAGCATAACCGCTTTTTACCAAAGAACACATGCCAGTGTGAGTCATATGTTATACCCCTGATGAAGTCTATAGGACGAAACGCGTCGGGTTATTGTGATTGAGAAGACTGTGACTACATACGGAACAATATTAAGAATTATTTTATAATAAATTGTACAACTATTTTTACCTGAAATGTCTATTTCCATCTGAATTTTAAGGTGGTGGTGGTGAAACAACAGGAGGCGCATTCTATATCTTTTCTATCCATATACATATATATATATATAGGTAACAGAATAGCGGCACTCCACGGGCTTTACTCAAGTCGGAAAGAAATACCAGCACACCAGGTATTTAAGTCAAAGCGACGTTTCGGATTTTACTCCTTAATCATGCAAAGAACACCAACCACAGAATAATACAATTGACTCACCTAAATAGTAGAGGTACACAGCGTCATGTTCACCCCGTCCACCGGCCGAGCGTCCTCTCCGAGTTCCCGCACTTCCGGGTTGTGGAACGTGCGTCATCACGCCCACTCCGTCCCTCTGTGCGTCCTGGTTGCTAAGAGACCCCCCGATGCCGGGACTTAGGTGCAGGCGCTGTGAAAAAGAACAGAAAACAAACATGAGTGACAAAATATATAACAAGTGAAACACGCTGAGAAATGCAATCATAGTAAGAGCACAGGGCATATGGCATATCATATAAACATATTTAAGGACCACTGTTCATTAAGTCCACGAGGGAACATTGTATCCAACTTGAATATCCAACGACTTTCAAGTTGGAGCAGACGTTTGGCACGGTCACCTCCACGGATATCCAGGGGCACATGGTCGATGATTGTATACCGCAGGCTGGTCAGCGGATGTTTGGCTACCACAAAGTGGCGAGCGACAGGTTGTTCATGGACCGTATTGTTTTTGAGAATTGCCGACTTGATTGCAGCACGGTGGTTAGCTATTCTTTCTCGTAGGGTGCGGATCGTTTTCCCTACATAGCATTTGTCGCAGGGACATCTTATTAAATAAATAATGTAGGTGCTGGTACACGTCACAGGGTATTTAATGGAGAACTTGACTCCTGAGTAAGGATGATAAAAAAATTTGGTGTTCTGCATACCGCTGCATGTGATACACCCTATGCAGCGATAGCACCCCCCACTACGCACTTGGGTGTTAGATGAGACTCTATTAGATATTTCGGTACGCACAACCCAGTCCCTTATGTTGGGGCCTCGTTTGTAACACGACATGAGACTAGAGTTTTTGAATTTACCAAGGCTTTTATCCTGCTGAATGACAGGCCAGAGGGATCTATTTGCATCAGTGATGGTACGGTCTGCATCACTGAATTCTCTGACCCAGACGATTCTGTCAGAAGTCGACACCTCTTCCTTGGGTCTACGAGATAGCAGTTCTTCCCTGCTAAGGGCATCCACCTTTCTTCTAGCAGTAGTCAGAACTGAATGATCATAGCCCCTGGCTTTAAATTTAAAGCCAGGGGCTATGATCATTCATAGCCAAACATCCGCTGACCAGCCTGCGGTATACAATCATCGACCATGTGCCCCTGGATATCCGTGGAGGTGACCGTGCCAAACGTCTGCTACAACTTGAAAGTCGTTGGATATTCAAGTTGGATACAATGTTCCCTCGTGGACTTAATGAACAGTGGTCCTTAAATATGTTTATATGATATGCCATATGCCCTGTGCTCTTACTATGATTGCATTTCTCAGCGTGTTTCTTTTGTTATATATTTTGTCACTCATGTTTGTTTTCTGTTCTTTTTCACAGCGCCTGCACCTAAGTCCCGGCATCGGGGGGTCTCTTAGCAACCAGGACGCACAGAGGGACGGAGTGGGCGTGATGACGCACGTTCCACAACCCGGAAGTGCGGGAACTCGGAGAGGACGCTCGGCCGGTGGACAGGGTGAACATGACGCTGTGTACCTCTACTATTTAGGTGAGTCAATTGTATTATTCTGTGGTTGGTGTTCTTTGCATGATTAAGGAGTAAAATCCGAAACGTCGCTTTGACTTAAATACCTGGTGTGCTGGTATTTCTTTCCGACTTGAGTAAAGCCCGTGGAGTGCCGCTATTCTGTTACCTACATTATTCCTATCGGTGATTGCACCCCGGCCATTGGTTTCCTGGAAACGGTGTGCCAGTCCGTCAGTACCTATATATATATATATATATATATATATATATCATAGGCAAAGAAGCAGACAGCGGCACTCTGGGAAATTTTCAAAAGCGTGTATTAAAGCAAAAATAGCATTCCAACGTTTCGGGGTATGTCACCCCTTTGTCAAGGTGAATAGTGCAGTAACAAAAGAACAGTGCAGTGTGCTTACCTATATAGTAGAAGTGAGAGAGGAGGACGAATCACGCCGTTCAGCGTGCTGGAGCCGGGAACCCGGAAGCCCGGACAGAAGCCTCGGGAGGAAGTGTGCGTCGGCGGATATCCTGTCTATGGAGCGCAAATTGAAGAGCATGCAATCAGTCTCCTTGGAGACCTGCTTCAAACGCCAGCTGGGGGAAGGTTTCTGTTCAGCTCAGCTCCGCCCGGCGTGATTGGTCCTGGTTATATTATAACATAAAAGATCTGGTATTACATTTGACATGAAACAAATTATCTGAGTGCCAAAGTGTTAGACTTCATGGTGAAGTAAAATGACGTATAAATATATAAATGCAACAAATTATTATTAAAAGTGACAATAAAACAAGTTGAATATAAGACAAACATGGGTCACATATACGGGGGGACACCTGGGGGCTGTCGCAGTGATATCTTAACCAAGGGGAACTGCTGCAATTTAGATATCAAGCGGGCATCTGGCCGTGAGTACGGCTTGATAGGGCCTTATAACTGCGGTAGCCTATATCATTCTATGATTATGCAGCGTGTCGGTGGTGGTATAAAAATGTCGACATTGTGCAAGTCGACTCTGCTCTACGTGTGTACACTTCTGTAACAGAGTCAGTATATATACGGGGACCACTGTGCTATATAAGATAGATTAATTTTATTAATACTATTATATACCCGGAGGATAGCGAATCAGCTTACATCCACCATGGTCCGGTGGTATACCTGTACTGGTTTTCTAAACATAATGGGAAGTACAAATGTGGGACAACTTAGGATAATTGGAAAAGGGAGCAGTGATAGAAAGATTAGCGGAGAAGAAAGAAAGAAGGCACACTAATGTAGTCTCAGTAGAGTCCGGTCTATTGGTCTGTCGGCACATTACTTAAGCGTGTCGGTTTTTCAGATACTGGTCTCAGTTAGCTAGGGGAACAAATAAATATATCTAATGTGTGACAAATTAACATACCTGGAAAAGGGGAACAGGGACAGAAAGTTAAGCAGAGAGGAAAAAAAGCACACTTCAGAAGTCTTCGTGGAGACTGGTAGGACAAACTGCCGTCAGCATACGATTCCGGCTCTCGTCCATATCTGGGACCGTGGATTTACCGAAGGTAGGAAGCGTTAGGGGACATCCCCCACACTTTGGTTCTTAAGAAGGTTTGGATAATGCCCGTAAAGGAGTAAAGAAAAATATCTAAGTCTGGGACAACTAACCATAATCGGAAAAGGGTGCAGGGATAGTAAGTTAAGCAGAGAAGAAAAAAAGCACACTGTAAGACTCTATTGGGGGGTACCATTATAGGATCTGGTAAATAGCGGACGTCGCCACTGTCAGTATACGGGCCAATAAGCTCTATGGTCGATTGGACCCGGTTTCTATGCACTGTCATAATGGACCTGGATAAACATAAAACTAATACTGGGATTTAACATATATATAAAAGAGGAAGGGTAAAGGGACAGAAAGAGTAGCGGAGAGGAAAGAAAAGCACACTAGTGTCTGTCCATTTATAGGAAGATGGCATAGCTGAATTTGTCGTTAAGTCCATGTGGTTTCACAGAGTTCAATTTGTGGATCCAGGTGGCCTCTCTTCTTAGCAATAATCCGTCTCTGTCACCTCAGCGTAGAGATTCAGGGATATGGTCTATTATGATATGTCTGAGATCACTTAGAACATGTCCCATCGCGGCAAAATGTATTGCCACCGGCTGTTCGTTCTCTTTACCACTTGCCATGGAGACACCGCCCGCCGCACACAACAAACAATATGTCTGGTCAAACTATGTATCTATTGTATATATTATGCACTTGTTTCTGTTACATCATAATATTTTTCACATTGTGAATGGGATGCCAGCGTGACTACGCAGCTACGCACGCTTTGTTGTGTGCGGCGGGCGGCGTCTCCATGGCAACCCATTGCATCTCTATGATGCTGTTTCAGCATCTCACATTGATGATGTCACTTGTTCCTAGTGCCGGCTCTGGCTATGTTGATTTTCGCGGGCTGGAGAGTGTGAGGAGGGGGATATAAGGAATGCTATTGTCATTTGTAAATTATACTGATGACACGTTGCTGTAGTGTGCTTTTTGAATAAGAAATTGATTTCGAAACCGTTGGAGTTGCTTCCATTTACTTCCTAAAAATATATATATATATATATATATATACACTTCCTATATAAATATTTATAAATATATATATAGTGTCCAGGGGGATGGCGGCACTCACGTGTAAATAAGACTCCACACACGAGTAGGTAGTCATCTGCTACATAAATATATATATATATATATTCACCAAACAGTCGGGTACTCCAACACATCATGCATCTAACTGCTAGATCCAATATGTTTAAATCCAAAAGCTAAATTAAATGACACCCTGGACTTTTTAATGTTTTCATTTTTTATCAGGACTGCCGTTTGCTCATGTTTGCCCAGTGTAATACAAAGTATAAGTCCTATTATAACGGCTTACACAGGAGTAATATGCATGTTTCTATAAAGTTCATAGCACATTCCCTATTGTGATAAAAAGTATTAGTAGAACTGCTTAGAGGTATTATACAAATAAACTGTCCACAGCTAAATGATTTTAACAGTGTGAGGTTTATGTGAATTGGTTTGCAGCAGCAAATGGTTTCACTGCTAGAAAGATTTTGCCCAACATGAAAAAATGCTTATTGCCTTATACAGATAAAACCAAAGTCTATTACTTTTAAGATATGTACATGTGTTAAACAGTTTCCTTAAAGCACAAAAGACAGTTGGAGATACCAGATTTGGGCTCTTGCCCACTTGGCACTGCACCCCTTAATTAAACTGCCAGCACACTTGTCCAGATAGAACACATTAAAAACACTGTGTGACATAATGTATACATGTGGGTAACAGATGTTACAAGCTGCCCCCATATTATTGTAGAAACTCTTGAATGCTAAGAAAATAAAAACTCACCATCTCTATTATAAGTATTTATTATATCTAATTAACTATATATCTTACCTATATATCTATTTTATCTGTGTGTGTGTGTATATATATATATATATATATATATATATATATATATATACACATACATATATATATAATTTTATTTATATACTTCAAAGGATAGGTAGTGTCACTCCAGGGTCTTTTTAAAAGGAGATTTATTTAGGGTGCATAAATCATGTGCGGCTGTGCTGATGTTTCAATGCCGTGGAGGGCATTTTCCTCAAGGCGCACAACACATGAAAAAACATTTCACAAACAGCCACTTGTGAGCGGGAATACATTTGTACTTATATTTGTACTTACATTCCTGCAGAGTCATGGCCGGCAGCCGAGTGTGGCTCGGTCTCCACTGCCGCGTACGGCTGCGTTCCCGCCCACTGACGTCATCACTGCTTGTCAGAAGCGCCCGGCAACATGACTCGTTGCCATGGTCACTCCCTGCAACAACTAGGATGCGTCCCCGGCCACCGTAACAATGCTCAAAAGGATAGATCTATGGAGCAAGAACATGTGAATAGCATATTAAGTAAATGCTTCTGTGAAATGCATAAAAGACACATGATGGCAGACTTATGATAAAACAGACAATGTGACATTTGATCATAAACATGCAGTCCAATTCAAGCGTTCATTGAGACCACCCAGTGCCACTGTTTGTAAGCGGTGGAGATTTAGTTCATGAATTGATCAATGCATTTAAGCCTGCAGCCCCCTTCACGGGACCCCACTTTACTGCAGGTCCTAATAACACTATGGCTCAAAATGGCTATAATACATATATCTATCACATAAATGTTTGATTCCAGGCATGACCACACCGCACAGTGCCGCACAGGGATTGGCCGGAGTTGCCGCTGATGACCCCAGGGGGGGGAGGTGTTGTGTTTGAATCACTTGCTCACCTGCTCCCCGCTCCTGCTGGGATGTACTGCTACAGTCCTTGGCAGCTTTCTACGGCACCTGCTCTCCTTGGCGGCTCAGTACCGCCCTCCTTTAGGCAAATGCCTAAAGCTATAGGGTAGGGTTCAGACTAATATACCATGCACTATTAAGCAGCTAAAGGGAATCAATCCAATTAGTGAAGCACCACTCCACAAACAGTTATACAACACCACAAACAGGGGCGTAACTATAGCACCGCAGCCCCCGCCACCACGGGGGGGGGCGCTGTGCATGTGGGGGAGCCGGGGGCTGTGGTGCTATAGTTACCCCCCCAATCCCCCGCAGACTTACGTATCTTGCTGGTCCCGGCGGCTCCGTTCTTCTGATGAGGACCACAACAAAATGGCCGCCCCCATATAGCAAACAGTTCTCTGAAACTGTCTGCTGTACGGGGCGGCCATTTTGTGGTGGTCCTCAGCAGATGAACGGACGGAGCCGCCGGGACCAGCGCGATAGGTAAGACTGCGGGGGAGGGGGTTAGCGTAGGTGGCGGGCGACGGGGCGGCCGGGGGGGTGCTCGACGGGGCGGCGGCGGGGGGTGGGTATGGGCGCCCCCCCCCCTGACGGCGGGGGGGCGCCCAAAACGTAGCTACGCCACTGACCACAAAGATTATTGGATCATTTCCACAGCGCTAATGGTGATGATTCTTTGATCTAATGGTGATGATTCTTTGATCTCATGTAGGGATTTTACCCAAAAAGAGAAGAAAAACAACAATAGTGTAATATTGCTAATAAATGTGTTTAACCATAGTCGTATAAAACACCTTTGGTAAAAGTATTCATACCAGAATTTAATGTCTACTTTAAATGATAGTAGACAACAGCGTTTTTTGATTGGGGGGCTTCAATACCACCAGAGGATTCCTTTCCTTACTTCTCCAAGAGAGATATTTTCTCAAAAGGACAGAAGAGACATCATGGTGCAATACATTTTAATTAAAAACACATTTCCAAGCCTTGGAAACTTTGAGGAGGACTACAGACGCTCTCATCACCGTGGAGGAGGATCCAGGGACGCCTGTATTTTCCATTTATGCTCAAATTGTCTACATGTATTTTGTGGACATATATACATGGTGAGAGTCCTCTGATCTTATTCCCAAGTGTTCATGTATTGTCACTATGTTTTTAATTAAAATGTCTACTATTGTAAAGCACAACAGAATCTGCTGTGCTATATAAGAAACAGTAAATAAATAAATAAATAATGGTTTACGCACACCCCCCACTATCCACGGCAGCCCGAAGCGTGGCGAGCGGCAGCGGTTCGCATCCTCCGACGTTTTCATAACCCCACTATCCACGTTGGCGTGGAGTTGATTTTATATAGTGTGACGAGCGCAGCAAGCCACCGAGCCCGAAGCGTGGCGAGCGCAGCAAACCCTGGGAGGAGACGCGGATAACTTTACATGTATTCCGCATCCCCTCGTGGGGCTCACTGCGCACGCCACGGTTCAGGCTCGGTGGCTCGCTGCGCTCGCCACACTATATTAAATCAACTCCACGCCGACGTGGATGGTGGGGGTATGAAAACGTCAGAGGACGCGTACTGCCACCCCTCGCGGGGCTTGCTGCGCTCGCCACGATTAGGGGTGGCGTGGATAGTGTGTGTTTGTGTGTGTGTGTGTGTGTGTGTGTGGGGGGGGGGGGTGCCTAAAACCTAATTTAAGACATACAATCATATTACTGTATACCTAATATTACATGAAAAAATCGCATAGCATCGCACGGCAGTACAATCGCATGCGATGCGATTTCACTACGCAGAATACCAGACTAAGCAAATAGCTTAGTGGGCGCTGTTCTAGGAAACAAGTACCAAATTATCTAATAATCTTTGTGGTATTGTATAAATGCCTAAAGCTGCCTAGTGGTGGCGCTGGCCCTGCATCTGCTCCTTAAATTGCCTTGTGGTTTTTCCAACATACACAATTTAATGTATAACACATATTTGCTAGAGCAAGTGAATGCATTTATTTTCAAAATATTACCAAAATGAGAGCAAACATTCTGTCTAGTCAGGGTCTAGGTAAAGTTGGACAAGGTCATACAGATGGAATACTATTGAGTCGGAATATCTGTATGACTTTGTCATCAGCCTCAGTGTTTAGATTTAAATACCCCCTAAAAAAATTGAGACCTGCACACCAACTAGACAATGTACTAACACACCCCTTTACCAAGTTAATTATCCAAGACCATTACAATATATATTAAGATTGATATAAACAGTAGATATAGATAGTTAAAACAGAACAGTGTATGTTCTAATCATGTAAAATGTTTATGTTGCTCACTTTAGTATCGTACCCTTCAACTGTACCTTTTTGGCCGGTACAGTACCCTTTATATGGCCTGTACCGATCAAAAAAACTTTGTACCAGATTTCTGGGTCTCCAACTGTCCATTGAAAGAATAGGAAAGGGCGGCCACACCCTCTTGACCCATAGCCACGCCCCTTTCCAAATTCGTACCCTTCAGATGTTGGAGGGTACAGTAGGTAGTATCCAACAGCATGCATGCTGATGTGTAGAGAATGGGTCTCAATCAAATAAAGATAAACTCTGATATGAAAAAATTTGCACAAATAAACTTGAATCCAAAATACAGTATAAAAGAGGTAAAAGCAAAACAAAGAATCAAGTTTAGCTTAAAAAGTTCCAAACATCTAGTAGTCACAATTACTTATATAGAGTTCCCCTTTAGAATAGCCTAAGACAGGGGTGTCCAAATTTTTTGCAAAGAGGGCTAAATATGGTGACGTGAAAATGTGTGGGGGCCGACCATTCAGCCTGACATTCTTTGAACCATTAATCACATCAGAATGGTCCCCCACTCTGCCCCATTCACTGTATGTCCCCCAGCATGCCCCCATTCACTGTATGTCCCTCAGCCTGCCCCCACTCACTGTATGTCCCTCAGCCTGCCCCAATTCACTGTATGTCCCCCACTCTGCCCCTTTCACTGTATATTCCCATAAACTGCCCCTCCTTCACTGTATTTACCCCATTCGCTGTATGCCCCCCACTCTGCCCCCATTCACTATGCCCCCGAGCCTGCCCACCCTTCTCTGAATGTACCACATACTGCCTCCCTTCACTGTATATTCCCCTGCAGGAGACAGATTCTTGGGCTCCCGCCGCTGCCCTTCTCCGCTCCGCATATTATGGGAGCAAGCTTCCCCTTTGCTTCTCCCCCCTCCCTGCACACTGTTGTCACTATGATCGCAGTGGAGGGTGATATATAATTGCAGCAGCAGGAGTTAGACACATACTCATTTGGAAGACGGCAAACGCGTCTCACAGTGGCAGCCGGCACCCCCTCACCAATGCAGACAGCAAGCCAGCAAGGTAAAGGCGCACTCACCGGGGTCCCACCTCTAGAGTCCTGTGCTGTGCGTCCCATACAGCCTCCAGTTGCCCGCTTCTGGCTGGAGGCTGCGGGCCACTTTAAGTGATATTACGGGCCGCAATTGGCCCCGGGGCCGGACTTTGGACATGCCTGGTCTAAGAGAAAGGTTCCTATGCATTTTGTCCTTCAGGACTTCCTTGGGGGTAATAACAAGAGTCTGGAGTCTGGTTTATTTACTATCATTGACTGGGCTTGTGGATCCGCTCTGGGTGACTGATCAGGTACTGGTGAGTAGACTGGCGTAAATGTATTGCCTACTCATAGACGGAACCCTAAAGGTGTTTGCTCAACTTCTAATCAAAGGCGCGGAGTCAAAACCGAGCAGTGGTTTTCACCAGGGACCTTTGCAAGGGGATTTGGAATTTGCGCTGTCTGTATGGCAGGTCGCGCCTCTCCAATCGAAGTACCTTAGGGATTCCGGGCGGCAGATACTGCTGTTGCTTTTGCTGTATAGCACACTTGAAGTAACTGTAAAGGGCACTTGTCATATAACGAGAAACTGTAGTGGCCCAACTGGTGAGTAGTGTAGTCGATGTGGAGTTGTAAACTGAAGATGACCCACTGGGTGAAATAACGGAAACAAAGGTAGCACTTCTTGGCAAAATTGAAAACAGACCACTTGGTGTAATAATGGAAACAAAAGGTAGCTCTTCTAGGCAAAACTGAAAACGGCTCACTTAGCGTAATCTGAGGCTCAGAACTGGCTGCTGGAGACAGGGCAGAAACCCAAGGAGCAAGACTGACATGAACCTGCTGTGAGGACACACAAAGGATTCTGGGAAGTTGTTCCAGCGACAGCAAGCTCCTGGTCCAGGACTTTTATACCTCCTGCAGGGCTGCAATTAGCTCTACCTGCAACCAGAGGTCATAAGAGAGCAGGGAGTTGAGCTCCCTGCACAGGCTCAGGCAAGATGGTGGTGCCCATACCCGAAGGCGAAACTTCTTCTGAGGAATCCGCAGACACGTACCAGTGGAGAAACACCTTCAGTTCCAGAGAATCCTCCTGTGCCGCATCGATCTTCCCCTAATTGGTGGACCATCCTTGTCCTGGAGCCCTAATTGCTTATTGCATGTCCAAACGTCTGACAGATCGGCCTGAACGTCGTGGTGAGCGAGCGGTCGGATGGTGACGGCATTTGCTGGGACTAGGGATGGCCATCGTTGCCATTGTCATCGATGGTTGCCATCGATGGCAATTCTGCAACTGGCCATCGATAGTGCTAAACTATGCTATGGATGATCATTGATATTTTTGAATATCGATTGTCATCCATTGTGTTTGTTTGATTGGCCTGTGGGCCAATCAAAACACAGGGGCGGGGCTTCATGGGTGTCGGGGGCGGAGCTATGCTCTGTGTCCCGCCACTTAAAAAAAAAAGCAAAACCTCGTTTTGCTGTTCCATCGATGGAGGGAAACCATCTGGTTCTCCCCCATCGATGGCTAAAGTATTCGACATCGGCCATGAACCATCGATGATTTTGAATCATCGATGGTCGATGGCCATCCCTAGCTGGGACCGTGAAAGTGAACCTAAGCCGGTAACTAACAACTGAACACTGCTGCTTAATTCACACAACCCCCGGTAACTGCGATAGAGCATGTCAGCAGAAATTGCTCCCTGCAACACAGGAGGTGCAGTGGGGAGTTCCATTTAATCATCCCTGGACATTTAAATATATCTGGAGCCACAATACAAACTCATAAGGAGAATAAGGACTGACTTGCAAACTCATTAAATTTGGATGGTAACTATCCGTTTAAAACTCTCTATACAAAGTGAATTTACCTTTTAAAGGAACATTCAATAGTATCACCTCAAAATTGAGCTATAATCATATGCAGAATGTGGTCATGCTGGTTGATCTATATATAATGACATTTTATTATATTAATTAATTAATTGATGATTTTTTTATTTTTCATTATGAATTGTTGATTTTTATTGTTATTTGTGTACAATAAATATTTTATATTTGATTGAAAATTGGTTTTGCGCTCTTGCCTATGATAAACCATTTCTAGCAAGTAATTAAACACCAATTTACTAGAGCTGTACTTCCAATTTTTTGGTTATCCGAAGTTTATTTAATTTTTGCACACTAGCACTGCGCCCGTCTTTTGCTATATCTTTGTACATACTTATCTACTTATACGTATAACTTGCTAATACAGTGGGCAGTATTCAATGAGGCTGATTCGCCATGTTTTATGGTGCTATTTTCGTGCTGCACGGCGATTTTTTTGACTAAAACGGTGAATCACCCTATTCAATGACCAGATGGCGAATACATTTCAAGGTTTTTATCGCCATGATTCACCGAGTAGCAATCGCTATCTTTTTATGGTGAAGTGGAATGTGAACTTTTAAAATAAAGTGTTTTGTTTTTTACATTTGGTGTCAAAAAATCAGGAATTTTATTCTGAGGAGGGGCATGCTATTTTTATTCATGTGCTGTAAGCACATGAATATATATTTAATAAAAAAAAAAAATATATATATATATATTTTTTACACAGAGCAGCCAGCAGGGGGCCAGGAGCCGAGCCGCTCATTAGATATTCATATATTCACTGCACCCGATCATTGCATACAGTATGCACGATCGGGTGTAGTGAATACCCGGTCCCCTGTTGGCTATCCGGGGGGGGGGGCAGCCTGTGCTGCCTGGCTCCCGGTGAGCCCACCTCTCCCCAACAAACGTTCTGGGGCAGGCAGGGAGACTTCCATCTCCCTGCCTGCTGCCGTCCTCAGGCTCCCTGCGGCATCGCCACAGGAGTTAAAATTCGCCGGTCAGGGGCAGTGAGCCCCTGATTCGTTGAATACTGGAGCCGGCGAGGCTCCGGAATGCGTCGGGCAGTTGTGAATGTGCAGTGAATCCTAAATAGGATTCGCTGCACATCGTCAAAATTCTCATTGAATACTGCCCAGTGTGTGATTATTCATCCGCAATGACCAGGTTACTGCTGGTAAAATACTGATTCATATGAGACCACAATGCAAACAAGTGGTCCTAACCCTGGGATATATTTATAGCTGGATAAACAGGGGTACTGTATATTTAAACCTTAAATATAATCTATATATAGATAGCTAAATATTGTGAAAAGGATCAAATACACTTGATTCAAATGAAGTCTTTGGTCTTTATATTGTATAGCAGGACACAGCTTACCAGATCAATTCCACAGGCAAGTGCAGTTACAGCAAGCAGCATACAGGTAATCACAGCATAATACAGACTCTTCCAAAATGCTCCAGTTGTCTCTGACATAGCCCCACACCCCGGCCTATTGCTTGGGCAGCTAATCCACCATCAAAAGAATTTACATGGAAACACTTATATCATGATCACAGGTGCTGATTACATTACCTTGCTTCTGGTACTGCTCCAAAACCTGGTCTTGATCCTCCACATTAAGGTGCGTACACACGGGCATTTATCGCTGGCAATATGGTCGATGAGGGACCATACTGCCAGTGATTGGAGTGCGCTCCCATTTGTAGCCTTCTAAAGATCGCTGGTCTCAGGAACTTGCTCCTGCGACCAGCTGAATCCCTCTGCAGCTACCCCGGCAGAGGTTCCCTTTCCTCAGCGACCATCTCTGGTCGCTGATGAATAGGAGACACTGAGCAATATATTGCTCAGCAATATATTGCAGAGCAATACATTGCTCAGTGTCTCCTATTCATCAGCGACCAGAGATGTCGCTAACGAAATGGAACCTCTGCCGAGGGGGAGCAATATATTGCCCCGTGTGTACACAGCTTAACTCTCATGTGGAGATATGCTGTTTCTGCCACACTCCTTCCCCCTTAGCTTCAACCACCCTGGTGAAGCTACAAAATTTCCAGGCGAGCTCTCTGCCTCGCCCACCTCTACTTGTGTCATCCACCCTGGTACACAGCCCTCCACCACTTTCCAGAGGTCGCCCACCTCACCACCTTCCTCATCACCTATCTTCACCATAGGTTTACTTGGAAGATCAGGACCTACAAATTTCCTGGAAAGTGCATCGGCATTGAGGTGATGCCTCTCTGGAAAATGCTGCACCTCAAACTTAAATGGCTTTGCCCACAATGTACCCCCAAATATTTGGCTTCCACCATACCAATGGCACATTTCTCAGGGTTGGCGATAAACCTGTGTGCCCATGGAGATTTCGATATGGCCTCTACCTTTTGGTAAGTGTCACGGGAACCCTGTCCGTCTTTGTTTCAGGGAGACGGACAGGGTTGGGGGGGGGGGGGGGGGCGGCAAGGCGGCGGGGACCCAGGGCAACCCTCGGCGAGGCTGCGGGGACCCGGGGGGAGCCATGTTGTAAAGGGACACGCGTGCATCTCGTGGCATCTCGTGTGCGCGCGTCCCCTTACGGAGGCTGCCAGGGAATGGCAGATGGCGAATCTTCCACCATCCCCTGCAAAGATTACACCCGCTCCATCTGTAAGTTACTGACTCTTGGCTTAATTTTCTACCAACTCAACCCGGGGGCATAGGGTAAGAATCAAATTTTATTTACTTTATGGAAGTCATGCAGAACCTTAAAGCACCTTAAGGCCTAGGTACTGAGACAATTGGATTATTCCACTCACTGGTGGATTCCTCTATAACCCCTAGGCATAATATCTCTTCCACTTCCTGGAATAGGAATTACTTTAATGGGTACTTGGCATTCTGGAAATTTTTTAGCCACCAAAGAGTGCTGACTGGTACTTTCCTTCCAAGTTTTTAACAGGTTTACATGGTAGATTTGTACCTCCCTCATTTGACCCTACTGTCGGACCTTGTAAATGACCAGTCCCACCGCCTTTATGATCTCATAAGGGCTCCGCCATATCTTACTTTCTGTGGTGGGGACCAGCACTTGCACTTTGTCTCCTGGGTAAAGGACCATTTGAGGTAACGTCATACCTTTGTTTCTGATGTTGTTGGGCCAATTAAATGTGTTTTTTCAGTAGTAGTACAATCTGCCTTAGACGGCCATATAACTGGGACACAAACTGAACAACTTTAGGGTTCTGGCACGGCTGTTCTTCCCACCCTTCTTTTAAGAGATCTAGAATCCCTTTGGGCTATCTACCATAGAGGAGCTCAAAGGGACTAAACCTTATAGAGGATTGGGGTACTTCTTTGACCGCAAACAACAAATAAGATCAGAACAAATCACAATCTCATTGCCCTCTTTATAATTTGTTTTAGGGTTTGGGTAAACCTTTCTACCAGGCCATCTGTTTGCAGGTGGTACACTGAGGTGGTAATCCTGTCTACTTTTAACAACTGGCATAGATCCTTCATAACTTTAGAAACAAAAGGGGTAGATTTTTTGGTATTTCCAAGCAGGTATACATGGTTAGTAGCTCTCTGGCAATAATGCCATATTTCATATTGCGCAGGGGTATAGCCTGGTGGCATAATCAACTACCACTAATATGTACTGGTGCCCTCGAGTAGACTTTTTCACTGACTCAGATCCATACTAATCCACTTAAAAGGCATGGAAATGATAGGGAGGGGTACCAAGAGCCCTAAACTCTGGCCGTGGGGCTGTCTTCTGGCACACTGGGCATTCCTAACAATACCTCTTCACGGAGGCATAGATGCTGGGCCAAAAGTCCCTTATCAGTATGTGTTGGATTGTTTTCTTCTCCCCCAGATTCCTCCCTCCCTGTGTGCAACTTCTAATACCAACCGCTCCAGTTTTCAGGGGAACTAATAGCTCATCTACTCTTTTCCCTTGTAAAGTAGCAACACAATATACAGTAGCAAATCATTTTTCAATATAAAATATGGCACACCCTCTAGTAAAGCATCAATTAACCTACCATTGACCACTTTTACAGTCTCAAAAGTGTGTACCAGATTACTGTCATTGCAATGATCTCATCCTGCAGTGATATCTTCTCACCAACTGGGTTCCATTGGGTATCAGACTTGGTATCCTGGGGTGGTTCAGGAACTGCAGTACCTCTCCCAGAAACCAAGCTTTGGTAGTCTCTGGTCTCTGGCCCCTGAGTTGCTTCAGTGGCTGACGGTTTGTTTGGGTCACGCCAGGTAACCAGCTCCTGCAGCAATATAAATTCACAACCTAGGATCAATGGCTAAGGTGGCCTGGGGGTCACCAATGCTATCACTTTTAATGGCGACCTCTGCTCTTGATTGTTGCTTTGGCAGTCACGACTCACCTTCGCAGATTCACACTTCAACTTTGGAATTTCATATGCATCTGATTCTGATTCTTGCATAAGTGTTCATGTACAGCTCTTAAAATACAATGCCACCCTAAAACCCCTTATTTAGTCATCAACCCCTGTTGTATTGTCTCCGCTTTTAACTCCCTCCTTGTTCTTTGCCCTTGACTAGTCCACCAGCTTTATATATAAAATTAAATTGATATGTCAGGGCATCACATTCCACCAAACCCTTAGCATCTGGTGTTAATTCCCAAATGTAGAAATTCTTCCTTATAGCTTTATTATACATTACTTTGTATTTTAAGCACCAATTTCTACCATTTTCAAATGCCCCTCATTTGTCAATCAAATGGCACTTTTTTTTACGCACCCTCCGCTAAAGGCTAGGAAAACATATTTTTTTGACATTTTTAA